>NC_060267.1:38923138-39643480 GCF_021613505.1 Equus quagga
AAAAATCAAAGAAGGTTTGGATAATAATGTCCTGGAAAAGTCATAAAGTAAAAAGAAAAAAGCCAATTAAGTAATAAGAGAAGAGAAAACATAAGAATAATGAAGATTAATCTAGGAGATACCTCAGGCAACTAACAGGATTACCCAGAAAGAGGATAGATAAAACAGTGATGAGGAGAAAATCATCAAAGAAATAATACAAGAAAATTTTCTATAACTGAAGTCCATGAATCTCCAGAATAAAAATGTCCACCAAGTGCCTGGTAAAATGAATGGGAAAAGATCCACAACAAGACAAACTATTTTGATTGGTTCTTCAGTTAATATAAAAGACCTGGATTTTGGCATTTTACTTTTGCTTTATTTTCTATTTTTGTTGGTATTTTATGTGTTTCAATGATGTTTCCTCTTTCCTATTTTAACAAGAAATTGAGGAAAGTATGACAGGATGCTTGTCTGCTGCTATGTTATCAGAAAAAAACTTTCATTGTTGAGGGTCTTGAGCACACAATTTATCACTCAATTTCACATTCTTGTATTATTTCATGTCTGTTTAACTTGTCTCTCAAAATAGAAGAGCTAGCCCACACATATACTGTCAAACGATTTTTATCAAGAGTACCAAACTAACTCAACAGGAAAATGAAAGTCTCCATATGCAAAAATTATTTCACGATGGCTCAAAGATTCAAATGTAAAAGTTAAACATTTCCAGAAGAAATATAGCAGGATATCTTTCAACCACAAAGATTTCTTAGATAAGATAGAGAAAGAACTAGGTATAAAAGGAAAATTGATAAACCTTATTTATCAAAATCAAAAACTTGTTTTCATCAAAAAACTCTACCAAGAGGCCAACCTGGTGGCGCAGTGGTTAAGTTCGCACATTCCACTTTCAGTGGCCCAGGGTTCACCAGTTGGGATCCCGGGTGTGGACCTACACACCACTCGTTAAGCCAGGCTGTGGCAGGCATCCCACATAAAAAGTAGAGGAAGATGGGCACAGATGTTAGCTCAGGGCCAGTCTTCCTCAGCAGAAAAGAGGAGGATTGGCAGCAGATGTTAGCTCAGGGCTAATCTTCCTAAAAAACAAAACAAAACAAAAAAACTCTACCAAGAATATAGTCAAGTCATAGATTGGGAGAAAATATTCACACCTCATATAAATATTAAAAGATTTAAATTCAGAATATATGAACAACTTTCACAAGTCGATAACAAATTGATGAAATGAATGATGCTTACTATTAAATATAGTAAAAATATTCCTATTAAGAAATAGGCAAAGCCATTCCATAAAAGAAGACATACAAATGTCCAATAAGTACATAAAAAAAGTATTCAATATTATCAGTCATCAGGGAAATATAAATTAAAACTATAATGACAAACCACTACACACTCATTAGAATGGCTAAAATGAAAAAGATGAAATACAAATACCGATGAGGATGCAGAGCAGCTAGTACTCTTATACATTGCTGGTGGAAGTTTAAATGGGATAATCATAGATTCACCCTATGACACAACAGTCCCACTCATAGATATTTATCCAAGAGAAATGAAACCACATGTCCTCCAAAAGCCTCGTATAAGAATGTTTATGGCAGTTTCAGTCATAACAGCCAAAAACTGGAAACAGTTCAGTGTCCGTCAGCAGGAGAACGGATAAACAAACTGTGGTATTTCTTCTATGATATACTTCTCAGCAATAAAAAGGAACGTGGATGAATCTCAAAAACATTATGCTGAGGAAAGAAGCCAGACACAAGAGTGCTTGCTGAACGATTCCATGAAAATAAAGTACTAGATTAGGTAAAACTAATCAATTGGTGATCACTGGCATGTGTGTAAGGTGTGTTATTAAATAGGAAAGGCCACAAGTACACTCTCTAGGGTGATGGAAATGGTTGATATCTCGATAAGGGAGTGTTTACACAGACGTATTTATTTTTCAATACAGGTTGAACTATATACATTTAAGATTTGTGCATTTCACTCTATATACATGATATTTCAATAAACTTACCATGTGAACAAAATAGAAGGGTTAGGATTCTATGTTAAATTTGTAGGACATTTTTCCCTGTACTTATCAGATCATTGGGTAAGTATACAGTCCAAATGACATATAAAAATGCAGCCAAAGCAGATTTTAATATTGTTACATGAGAAGTTCCAGTTTCATGGTGTCCCCACCACTGCTTATGAGGAATTCCATTAGAGATAGAAGTTAACCTGGAAACAACTCCCACCGAAAGAGTGCACATATTGCAAAGTTCCCTAAGTTTTTTTGTTTACAACCATTAGGGGGGTTTTTGGTACATGTCGGTAATCTCCAATGGTTAGAGGTAAGTGAGGGCTATGGGTGTATTTCCCCAGCAATTTAACCTGTGGGAGGTATGTTATAATGAAAACAGGTCTTATACTGAAGCTGGTAACACCTACCAACATTTTTTAGCTAGCAGCCATGAACAAAATTATACAAACTCTTCTGTTCAACAAAGTCCCAGCCCTCTCCTTTTTGGCACTTTGACAACAAATACTTTGCGTGGAGGTTTAATTAGAAACAGATGCTCTACTAGAAGAAGCCAGCTAATATTCTAGTTGGATCAGGTAAGAGAAACCTCCAAAGATCTTGGGATGTGAGGTTGATGGAGTTCAGAATCAGGGTAGAGGTGGCTCAGGCCACTAGATTCTTACGTCCTGTTTGATCAAGGCTGAGGTGGCTATATCATATTTCCAGCCAATCGACATGTCTTGAATATCACTCCTTTCATCAATGAAAAGTAATTTACAATTTCACTTATGCTAATTTATAAGTACTCTAGAGCTGACCTCAGGTAAAAATAGTTGTAGCTTAGCAACCTTGTGACTCCTGAGGCCTGGTTGGAGTAGTGGTCCTCAACCATGGCCACATGTTAGAATAACCTCTGGAGAGATTCTAACCCCAATGCCCAGGCCACACCCCAGACCAATAAAATCAGAGTTTCTGGGTATAGAATCCAGTCATCAGTCATTTATAAACCTCCCAAGGCGATCCCAATTCATAGATAAAAGTTGAGAACCACTGGATCAGAACCTTTCAATCTAGTCTAATTGCAGTGTATATTCCTGAATAGGTGTTTTAAACGCTATTTAACTACCTTAAGGGATAGATAATACACATTATATATCACATTGTCAGTGTTTAAATATGAAGTAAGTTATAAAAATACAACAGTATGAAACTCATCTATTTCCTCAATGATACAACAGATCCAACAGAATTAGAGATGTTAACTAGCTGTAATGCTCGCAAGGAAGGGAATTTGGTCATTTTTGAGTAATGGATGTGTTTAAATACAGATGATTATGACTTTGCATTGAAAATTTGATCTTAAGCAATTATATCCTGAGAATTGTCTGTAAGCAGTAATATGTGTCCTGATTCAAGGAAGTGACTATCTCGGCCACACCATGTCAAAGTCAAAACAGCAAAGTACAAATAAAACAGAATAACAAAGCGTGGGTGACAAAAGAAGGAAACCTGAAACAGATCAGATGTTGATAACTCCTTTAGCCCAGGTGGCCAAAGATTTTACTAGTTCCTAACAATGAGAAATTGGAAGATACTTTCAGAGTACTATTGCAAGTTATTTGTATTTGTAGTACATAAATAAGTTGATGTAAATTGATGAGTAAACTGAATATTTTCTTATGATTTGGGGAGAATTTGGACCTTCTCCTTTAATCTTTGCTATTTTTTATAAAGCCTATTATATCACAAACTTTGCCCAATCCCAACCAGTTCACTGTCTTAAAAGATTCTCCCTTAAAGAACATGAGCCCGGACCTCGACACCCTACCAATATTCCTCTTCTGACTTGCCCTTCAGAGACCCTGCTAAGATTTGTCAAGGTGGTGTTCACTCTTACCGCAGTAATTTCTAATAAATTTACTTTTTCTTTAACAGATTATCTGGAGATATTTTGATGAGCTCAACAGCATCATAATAAAGAATAACTAATTAAGGCTAATTCCTATTTTGGAGTGCTATATATTACACAAATTCAATAAATGTATATTGATAATTTTTAAGTAGAAATCAATTTAGCAATAAAAATTCCAATGGAATATTACAAAATATTTTGTACTCTCCTATTTGTTAATCAAAAATAATCTGAGGAGGCTTGAGGAAAAACAAAACCCAGACTACCCAAATAGAGCTCCTTCACAAGAGTCAGGGCACCTAAAAATTATTAGAGATTTATGCCTTTGGGTTTTACAGCCTAACACTATATTCAACCTCAGTGCTTTTGCCTATTATTTCCCTCCATCTAGAACTTTCTCACAATCGTCTTTCAAAACATGGTTTGGATGATATTTCTGTGAAGTCTTTGATGAGTCCTCTCAACCTTCTCTTTATAATGAATTACTCCCTCCTCTCAGCTGTGTCTTTTGTGTTTATCATATAGTGTTTGTTTTCATTTCGTTCTCCACCCACAACACTTTGACCTACTTGAGGGCAGGATGCATGTTGTTTATGTTCTTATTTCCCAGGGGCTCATCATCTCAGAGCCTAGATTTTTTTAAATGTAACAAATGTTTATCGAATTATTTAACCAGATTTTTGACCCCATGATTATTTTATTTAATTGTAAACTCTACTTATAAACTCTTATTAACTAATGACACCTGAGTGGTACATTACTTTTATTACCACTTTCATCTCACTCTGGTGGAACTCAGACCCACATTTGGAGGATCTCTGAGAAGGAGTCCACAGCTGGGCCTCGTACCCACAATCCATCTCTTCTTTGTCTATTCTAAGTCACAGATTTGAAACGAAACTGAAGCTGAGTGTTCAACAGAACAAGCTTTTATTCAATGGCCAAAGAATGGAGAAGTGGGAAATATGTTCACAAATCGACTTTTCAGCTCTTGGAGCAAGTAAGCAGCTGTTATAAAGGGTCAAGGTAATGAAGGGGAGGAACATTCATAGTATACAGGGAAGAGGGCAGGGTTTTCAGGGAAACAAGGGTGCCACCTCTTTTCTTTCCTTATTTAGTCATACCCTGCCATTGCTATGGCAAGTGTAAATTGTCAGGGTGCTGGTGGGTGTGTTATATGCATGGTAATGTATTACAATGAGCATAGAATAAACGGCAGGGTCTATGTCAGGTCAAGTCAGATTGCCGTGTAGCCTTCAACCAGTTTAACTGGTTCTGACTATATGTCTCAGCCATCTTCCCCTTCCTCTCGCTGTGGTTTCCTGTAAGCTAAAGAGAACGTGTTAGGCTTGTTCTGAGCAGAGTTATGGTTAATGTCTTATGGGGCCAGGAACTGGGGTAACACTTTTGCGTGAGAAAGAGATCCTATAAGATGGAGACATCTGGTTGCGACAGAAATTCCAGCTAGAACAAGGGCACTAAAATAGAAATTAGACAGGTGCCAAAGGCAAGAGTCAACTATTTGGGACCATTCAGGTGAATGAGAATTTTGTAGAGGTTTGGAAGCTTTTGCATGCTTTCTAGGGAAATCTAATGTGCTTAGTATACTACTTCACAACAATTTATTTTGGTATGCTTAAGCATTTCAGTTAAAAAAAACTCATATAGTACACTATCAGGTTCAAAAGAGTAGGGGGTGTGTGTGTGTGTGTGCGTGTGTGTTTTGTTGCAGAAAAGAAAATCTATATTACCTTATGTCACATCCCATATTGTTATTGTTCCTGAATTTTTTTCAGGAATATATTCTAGCCATTATATTCTCTATTTTACAAACAGGGAATTTTTTAAATGTTGCCTTCTTCAGTGAGAGGAGTAACTTGTTTTCTCTCTTTTAAGTGGTCTGAAAAGTTAACTGACATATTTAGGTCACTGAGAAAATGAATGTCAGGGTTGACATGAGTCAAGATTTCTCCAACAAGCCCTCCTTTCCTAGCAATTAGTGAGTGGTTGCATGGCATTAGCTTTAGTATCAAAAATCCTGGGGTCAAATTAGAAATTCACAACTTATGTAGGCAACAAGGGGCCATTAAAGTTCATGTCTCTGAGTCTCAGTTTCTCCTTTGTCAAATATGAATAATAGCAGCTCTTTCATAGAACCTGAAGATTGCATGAGTAATGCGAAAAAGTATATACTAGGCAATAAGAAATGTTTTTGTTGAACTGGAAATGTATTCATAGCAACTCTATGAATAAGTTAAGTCAATAGGTACGTTCACTCACCTAGGTTATCACTCAATATATGGGATGATAGTTTTGGATTCAAAACTATGAATACAAAGAAAAATTCTTTATGAGCATAGTTTAGGCAATATTCTATTTGTCAGGACACTGCAGCCAATAAACTACTCCTAGCATGAGACCAAAGGAGTGCTTCAATACCCACAAGTGGTCCAGATCTCTGTTTTATGTCTCTTCTGAAAGCAGGCAAAGTGTTTTTCTCTATCTGGTTCTCACAAATGAAGTGGGCAGAAATGTTAGCCGTGTGACTTTAATGAATATCACATGAACAAGTTCCCTACACTCCACTCTGGAAATGTCACCAAATGAAAGGTTGCATTTAGAAAGGGCATCAAACTGAAGGAGATAATGGTACTGTCATTGCTGGGTACACGGTTGAGCACATCATCTTTGCTGCTGGAAAACATAACAGAGACACAGTGAGTTTGGTTACTGCATGCACAGCAATTATTCAGGCCATGTTGATACACCTGCTTTAACTTGAGAATTGGTTCTTCTCCCAAACAAAACCAAATAAACCTAAACAAAGCAGACAGACGGATCGCCTGGCATATCCCACAGGTACTTGTTTTCCTGTTGTTAGGCAGTTAGAAGGTTGGCCAATGCTTAAAATGCACTCTTAGTCATCCACACTTAACACATTTTCTGTTGCCATAAGTGCAGTTGATAAACGGTTAGTCAAAAACTCTCACAGATAATACTTCCAGAATTCCCTTCCGTTTCAAGCCTGTTATCCATGGAACTATTCCAAGCAAAACAAACAGTAAGAACTTCAGCACAACCTTTGTGGGACTCTTACCTCCTATTCACATGATTAAATTCTCATCTAATTGCCATTTGGCTGCCCAAGGTTTTCTAAAACTTAGCTTGTATTCTATATATGGCGTTACGGCAAATATTGTCTACTCTGACAAGAAACCTCACTGAACAGTAATTAATTGTATGCCTTTCTACCCTCATCCTAGCTCCTGGAGGGTGAAAACAGTAAAATACGGCAATCATTTTTATATCATTCATGCTTAAAACAGGACTTAGCATCTAATAGGTCCTCAATAAATATCTGTTCACTCCCTTAAGAATGTCTTCATTATCACACCTTTTTTCCTACCAATAGGAATTCTATCCTATCAATGCATTTGTTCATAATAGAGCTCCTGCCTCCGTGACTTCATTGTATTTAATAATACCTCAATTCTTGCGTGTCTGGCAGCAAATTTTAACCTTTTGAATTAACCAAACTCTTTGAGCTACTCATCACTCATTTACTTTTATCAAGTTCCCAATCTACTTTCTCAATTTCAACAAATATTGATCAATGTCTTTAAAATATCATGCAAAGTTTTATTCAAGTTTGAAAACCGCGCAACCACTGCCATCTGTAGCAACCCTCTGCAATAGGAATATAATGAGAGCCACAAGTAAAAGCCAGATGTGTACTTTTAATTTTTCTAGTAGCTATATTAACAAAGTAAAAAGAAACAGGTAAAATTAAGTAATATATTTTAACCACATATATGTAAAATATTATCATTTTGACATGTGTTCAACATAAAAATTATTAATGAGATATTTTACATTCTTTTTTTCTTATTAAGCCTTCAAAATCTGGAGTGTGTTTTAGGCTTGCAGCGCATTCAATTTGGACGAGCCACACTCCAAGTGTCAATGGCCACATGTGGCTAGTGACTACTGTATTGGACAGCACAGATCTACAAAATTACCTTTTTATAAAAGAGAGGTGTACATAGAACTCTCATACAAAATAGTCTAGAATGAATGTGCTATTAAGTTAAAACAATAAAACATGGGGCCCGGGGAGAGCTCAATTCTAAGAGGAAGGACAGAAGTAGGCTTCTTTGGATCTACTTTAACTCTCTTCCCTTTCTAAACATCGCGCCTCTCATCTCACTGGCCACCTCCTCCTTCATCCAATGACTGTGCACATCTATGCATCTATGCCAGCAGTTCGGTGTTTTGTAGAACTATACATAAATGGATACCTTTATGTGAGGATGAGGCTATATGTAAATGAATGAGATGACCGTGCAGCTTATATAAACACTGTGATTAGAATATACTGAAGGTCCAAAAGCAAGGTAAAAAAGAAGGGGCTGTGATTGGCAGAGTGTGCTCTTTTCCTAGTCAAGTACTAAAACGTAAGTGCAGGCAATGAGTAACATAAAGACATGAACCTAGTTTAAAGGAAAGCCAACTAATTCTGCTTTTCTCCCTCATAGGAAAAAGAATTGGTAGAAATTAATGATAGTGTTTTCACAGCGCCTGCTATACAAAGGTCTCTTAGCTCTTGATTCTCAGGACTGGGTATGAATTTAGAATGTAGAATTTAGAACTACAAGGATTCATGAAAATATTCCCCATGCTTGGCAGAGGTTTTTCTAAGGTTACAATTTTCTATCCAGCACAGACTAGCGTGAGGAGATACAAAGAAAAGAAACAGAGTGTCTATGTAAGGATCAGATGTAAATTAAATGATAAAAGACTGGGGGGAAACGCCTGGAAACAATGCTGAAGGTATATGTTAGGCATTAGCCTGGGCAGAATACATTCACAGAGCAGCCCAGATGAGAACTGTGTTGATGGTTGGGGAATTGATTTGATTGAGAAGAGGAGCGAGTGATTGAGAAGGAGGAACTCAAGAACGAAACATAATACATCCTAAACAGCCTTAAGAGAGTGGAACAGGAAAGAAAATAAGTAGCTTTACATGAAATTAATCAACACAAAGCAAATAAACGGCAGTGAGGGAGAAAGGAAACACAAGTGAGGAGCCTGGACTCTCAGACTTTACACACATCCTAAATCCACCAGCACTAGTTGGTTATTTGTTCTCTCTGAGCCTCAATATCCTCATCTGAAATGTGGGGCTCATAATAGCGCCCACTCAGTGAGGATTAAATGACTCTGTAGTGTGTTTAGCACAAAGCCTAGCACATGCTAAATCAATGCATTTTAGTCACAATTTTTAGAAGGTTTGGGGGCACAAAGTTTGGAGTTTGATAACAAGGGCAATTGAGTACTGTTGGGAAGTATCTGATAAGTTTCCTTTAGTGGAAGAAAACCTAAAAGATCTTATTCCCATTTGATAAAAGAGACTAAAAATGAGGAGTACAACTTAAAATGTGGTGGCCCTCTAAACAAAAGGTTGGCAGAGGGGCTGGCCCAGTGGCGTAGTGGCTAAGTTTGCACACTCCACTTCGGCAGCCCGGGGTTTGCCAGTTTGAATCCTGAGTGCAGACCTACATGGCTCATCAAGCCATGCTGTGGTGGCATCCCACATAGAAGACCTAGAAGGACTTACAACTAGGACATACAACTATGTGCTGGGGCTTTGGGGAGGGGGAAAAGAAAAGAGAAAGATTGGCAACAGATGTTAGCTCAGGGCCAATCTTCCTCACTAAGAAGCAAAAAAATAAAAGGTTGGTAGAACCTAGGACAAAGTGGTACA
This sequence comes from Equus quagga, assembly GCF_021613505.1. Lineage (NCBI taxonomy): Eukaryota > Metazoa > Chordata > Mammalia > Perissodactyla > Equidae > Equus > Equus quagga. The sequence goes on from NC_060267.1 coordinate 38,932,835, forward strand.
TAAACAAAAGGAAAGTGGTGCAGGCAAGGCATATTTTCCATCAATAATCTGAGAACTTAGAATGAACGAGGTAGGAGAGAACAAAGAGAAAATTGTACTCCTAGTTTACCAGAAAACTCACTAGTTGTGTCACTTTTGGAAGATCCCTTAACCCCTTCAAGCTTCAGTTCCCTCACCTTTAAAATGGGGATAATATTCATAGAAATGTTATGAGGATGAAGTGAGTTATTATTTGTCAAGCACTTAGAATAGTGACTGGCACATGGTAAGTGCTCTGGAAGCACGTGTTAGGCAAAATTGAAAACAAACACGATATTTAAAAAGCTCTTTAAGCATTGACTTTTACTCTTCCATACGTTCTATTTTTCATTCCAAAAAGCAACACTGAGGCAGTACTACTCCCATTTTAGGAGGAGGAGAGAGTCTTGAAGGCATGGTCAGAGTCACACAGGACGTGTTGGAGGCAGGAGCCACATCCAGGCCTCTCACCCAGGCCTGGGCTCTTTCCACTACCATTGTTGCCTCCAATGCCATGAGCCTGAAAATTGGAAACAGTGACATTGTAATGATACTGAGAAGTTGGGAAGAGCTAGTGGTACACTGATTTGTCTTCAGAACTCTTGTTACTTAGGTTTTTAGAATCTAACTATCAGAAAATCATTAGAAGTGTGTAGACAATGGATTGGTTTCTGGGGCTCGTTGCTGCAGACTGTGGGTCAATTTTTACATATGGTCCAGCCATTGTCTGCATATTCGGTCTCTCAACAGTCATCTAGTTGAAATCCTAATGCAAATATTTAATCCCTGACCATTGTGCAGCATAACAGAGAACCCCAAAATACAAGATGGCCTATTCTATTCTGAGACAGCTTTCTATGTTTCGATCTTTCTAGTCGGTAGTATTTACAAAAGTGTTCCTACTAGTCATTCCCACTACTTGGTTCTAGTTCTGTGTTCTGAAGGATAATAAAACCCTCAGAATGTACACACAACTCTCTGATGGCCTCCCCTCAGCAGATATATCTTACATTAAAAACATATATAGCCTTTGAAGTCACACAGAACCGTCCTGATGTCACAGCCTAATCTTGCTATTTTTACATCTCAGGGATAATCTTCTGTTCTGCCCATGTATCTTACAGCAAATACACAGCCTCCACGAGACTGGGTTAAAGGTGAAAGTAGATTACAACAGTAGGACAAGATTATTTCACCTGTTTCTAATTTGGGGAAAATATCTCAGAGAAACATTACTTTAATCTGCACTAGTCCCCAAAATGCCACCCCAGACAGGTACATAGGATTTTCATAAAATTCCAATTCATGAGTCAGCATTTCTTAACTTTCCTTCATAGCAGACACTCTACTCCCTCCCTCTCCCCGACCCCAAACAGAGTGACAGAAAATTTATTTGCTCTTCTTAAGGAGATTTATTGCTTCTATCTCCTTCTAATGGCTCCCACAGGAAGAACTAAAGCAATGTCAGAGAAAGACAGACAGACACGTGGCTCTTTGAGCTTGTCCTTCTTGGCACTGGTGAAGGAAGAGGTGGTCTCCTCCAAGTTTTTTCTACCTAATTGGATGTAGTGGAGAAAGGGAACAATGAAAGTCAGAGGAAAGCTAGCAGGCCCTGCATCCCCCAAGACTGTGTCCTCCTCCTAACCTTTGCTGTAGGAACACCACACTCACCTTCTCTCGTCTGGCCTCCTGCATTGGAAGGCAGTTCTTACTTAGTAGAATAGATCATTTTCCCTTATGTGCTGTTACCTTATACTTCAACCTCAAACATTTTAGTTAAGACTTTTTCTGCCCATCTTAAGTGGATTACAGAAGTAAACATCTTATTTCATGCATAAGACAAAATAAGACTATACATTCAACATTACCTTCTACTAAATAATATTCACACACAAAAATCCATATTTGTAAATGATATTTCCATCATGACCCTGAACCATGTGTGTGATACTTACAAAATGTCGTGAGATCACTGGACTTGAGTCAAAGTGGGAGGGCAAGACAGATCTCAAGCAAATGAGAATTTCTCTGATCTCCCACCACCCTAGCATTACCACAAGGAGGAAAAGGGAAGCCTCAGCCATCGAGCAGATAAAAACTATATGGAGCAGATAAAAAGTGTATGGAGCAAATTTTGCCATGAAGGGGAAATCCTGCCAGCCTCTCCGCTCTGACCAGAGAGAGTTAAACTTTTTTTAGATTTATTCAACAAACATACAAATAATTAAACTAAGTAGTAATCGCTGAGGAGAAAAAACAATAAGGCAGGATAATGGACAGAAAGGAACACACAAAATATGATTTTTCATGCCCTGCCTGTGGCAGAGACGGCCAGCTTTCTACCAATGATTTCTTGGTGTTGAGTTGTTTCTTAAAATTTTTGAGGTTGAAGTATAAGTTAAGAGTACTTTTACCCAGCCAGGGCCCTTTGTATTTAAATAGGATCATTTGACTGGTCCTCACCAATGAAATGTGAGCCAAAGTGAGTTCCTTCTAGGCTCAAGTGATTCAAAAGCAAGTGTGTGTTCCCTGCCACTCTTTCCCCATCTGCTGGTTGAAACTGTAGGGCTCTAAGTTCTGCAGGAAAATGGAAGAGCCATGGGATGGAATAACCCTGAGTTACTGAATCACTGCCTAGAAAGCCATCCAGAAACATCTGATTTGGACTTTGGAATACTGAATTGCTGGCTCTGCTATCACTTACCCAAATGCCACTGTGAGGAGCTTTGGTTTCTGAAAACTCAATTTTGATGGAAATTCATGAAGGACTTCAGGCTTTACCTCTGATTAATGCTTTCCTCTGCAGAATTATTACCAGAGTCAGAGAGGAATTCCGTGATCCTTGGGAATAGGCAGGGCCTCATAGCATTTTCAACCTATAACCTATGGGCAAGAGCAACTGATACCAAAACCAGGCCTTATTGAAGAGCCAAACCCTGAGGGAATCCCATGTTTCTTGGTCACAGTTGTACTGCTGGCCCCTTCTCTTCCTTTAAATCCTAGGTATACTCACTCATGATCTCTCTCAATTCCTGTTTCCCCACTTGCCTAAGGTCTTCCCTCTTCCCAAATCTCTCCATGTCCTCCAGTTGAGTTGCATCTGTGCTGCTCCCATAGCAGTTATTGCCCACATTACAGGAGACAGAGAATAAAACAGAGAGTAGCACCAATGAGATGGGAGGAGTAGAAAGAGGCCAGATCACATTGCGTCTTATAGGCCATGGTAATGACTTTCGTCTTTACCCTTGGAAGAAAATGGAAGCCACTGAAGGACATTAAGAATAAGGATGATACGATCTGTTTTGCTTTTTTAAAAGATCACTTTTGCTGCAGGATGGAGAACAAGTTAAAGAAGGCCAGTTAGAAGGTGTGGCGATGATCCTGTCAAGAGATGATGTGGCCTAAATCAGAGCATGGCAAAGGGACTGATGAAAAATAGACTTGTGGTAAGGACCAAATACAAGGAAGGAAGAGATGTCAACAGGGATGCCTGGATGCTAATGGAGATGGGGACACTTTCCAAAGGATGGACTGGAGGGGAACACTTGCTCCATTGTTTTCATAATGCTTGTTTTGGTTTTTTTATTTCAGTCATCCTTAAGCAATTGTTCTAAAGGGTACTCCCCCACACACATACACACACAGTGCTACATGTAAACTGTAGTAAACCAATTGTAGGACTCCCCTGTTACTCCTTTTCTGCTCAGTTATCTGCTCCCCAATAGATCCTCAAGAAGCTCAAGACTCACAAGTTTTCTTTAATTCTGATGTCAGTGGCCAGAAACATCACCACATATAGCTTAGGCCTGAGGTTCTCCACCAGCTGGTACCTTCACTCACACATTTTCCTATAGATAGTCCTGCCATGCAAGCTTCACCCACTACCACTTCCTCAGCTGCGCCTATCTGTGCCGCAAAGGCCTTGACCCTTCACCCTTCAGATGACGCTTCCCTGACATTCTCTGGGCTGTACAGTTTTCATTGCTTCTCTCCTTCCACTTGTCCTTAGGCTGCAAGGGTGACTCTTCACAGCTCCAAACCCCACCACTGCCACCAACTGCAGAAACAACAAGAATTCACTTTACTTCCTCTTTCTCAAAAGAACCAAAATCCATTCGTGCTCACCATGTTGCAGCCACCCTTCCATCCTCTGTTCTTGGTTCCCAGGCAGCTTATTTCCTTCATGTCGCTGGCGCAGACTCAACCTCTCTTACTTTTTCTCTGGAATCTCCACTCTTTAGCAGATGTTAACTGAAGGAGAAAGAGAAAGTAATAGTTTTTCTCCCTTGGAAGTTTGCCTCAAATCAATCAATTTGCCATATTTAACATTCCAGCTTTGTGCACATGCTAATAAATCATTAAAATTCACGTGGATCCTAACATTGTTGGATTTTCTTTCTTTTCCTGTGTTTCATAATTTCTACCCAATTGTGTAAACTGTAATGTTCCAAGGGACAGTAATCACCAGCAGAAATCTGCATTGTATACAGGACTAAACAGAGGAATCTCAAGTTAAAAATCTCCATCATTTGTTATATACTTTTGGCCTTGAGTAGTTCACAATTCTGTTTCTCTTTTTCTAAATGGAATATTGACTAACTTCAGAATGCTGTTACGTGTGGTCGAACACAGTAACAAAATATACCTCCCAAAATGCCCAGAGGTCCTGAAAGATCATAAAGAAGTTAGGGACTTGGGAGATTATAAGAGCCAAGCTCTTCTCTATGTAAAGTTCCTTAAAGATTTAGCTCTTATTTGCATACTTTGGGTGTCAAGGGACCCACTAACTGTGAGGTAGACAGTCCTAACGTTGGTTGGTTCGTTCTTGGGAAAAGCTTCTTTTACTGAAGTGATATGAATGCTCCTATTACTTCCACCTCTAGATTCCTCAGAACATCGAAAAGTTTATTTCCATTTCTAAATAATAGCCTTCAACTCTTTGCACACAGTTGAGTGTCCGTAAAGTCTTTTCTTCTTCAGACAGCATCTGCAGTGACCCCAACTCTCCCTCAGAGGCCTGGTCTTACCAATCCCTCCCTCATCTGCCTAGGCTCACTTCACCCCCCCGGAAGGCCTTCCACCTCCTCTCTCCTCATCTCACCATGATGGACTCCAGATTAGCAATGCACCGGTGGCACCCAGGTTCCAACACAGGCCAGGAGACATGATCAAACACTAGAAAGCCAAGGGTCTCATAAAACCATCCTTGACCTAAGTTGAGTCTTCTTAGTTTTTTAACTTGTGGTCCACTAAAACCCAAAGGCATTTTTGACATTTTGCTGTGAAGTTAAGACTTCTCCATTATACTCTTGTTAGTCTTAGACTAACCACTGGACTTTAAACTTATTCTCATTGCATTACAAACTAGTGATTCCTGCCTAGTACTATCTTTGAATTCTTTTTTGCCATTTGAAATATTAGCCATTGTTCCCATCTCTCACCCACGTTTTCCATTATCCAAGTCAAGTATCAAAATAATAAACAGGATAGGGTAAAAGGCAAAATGCCATAACAAAACTTAAGCACTTAAATATGTGAAATAAAAATGTTAAATCTCATTAAATCGTGCATCAAAAATTAAAATTAATCAAAAATTAAAATTCCAAATGTACTTCATGACATAAATTTTGAGGTGAATTTGCTGCCTGCATATAAGAGGATAAAATTATTATAATAGGATTAGAGATATTAGACTGCAAACTGAGCAAATTAATTTTTTAAAAATTTACTATTATTGACTACAGAAAAGCTAAAGGACAAGGGATGTACTGACATCCTTATGGGAAGCATTTCTTGTGCTATGAAAGGAAAATTTAAGGAAATTTAAGACGCACTCCTCTGTAACTCTTTCCATATAATAGGCTTACTTAGACCTTCGCCTGCATAGATGCCTGGACTAATGAAATATATAACTCAGTTTGATATGAGTCTACTAACAATTTCAATCAGTGTTGCAAGTTTGAATATATGTAAAGACTTCTAGCCATACTTCTCAATTCAGCAATCTCAAAGAACCTTCAAAATGATGATACAAAAATCAAGTAGCAAAAGAAAACCAATTTGCTTCAGCAATTTAATGTCTTTGAGTATATGTTTTGCAGATAAATATGTGTGTATGCATTCAGTCTGGAGAGATATATATAGGATTGCTTAACTGTAACGCTTTTAGCAGTAAATCCGTGACCTAATTATTGCTATAAATTCATTACCAAAGCTTTTCCCTTTCCCACAGCAAGCTAAAATATAGACCTTGCACCATTACAAATTCTAACTGCAGCCAACTACATCCATAATTATAATCAGTTGCAGTAAACTCTCACTTTGCATTAGGCATAATTAACCATGTGATAAATAATCAGTATAATAGCATTTAATGTGCTGTGATAGCATTTCTAAACTACTCATGAGAATTCTGGAAAATAGAATATACTTTGATTCTAACCATCAATGCTTTTAACCATTTCGTGTTTGAAATTTCATGCCTGTGCCTTGTTAGAGAAATTTTAGTATATCCACCCCAAAATTAAAAATTGGGGGGCTAGCCCAGTGGTGTAGTGGTTAAGTTCATGCACTCTGCTTCGGTGGCCCAGAGTTCATAGGTTCGGATCCCAGGTGCGGACCTAGCACTGCTCGCCAAGCCATGCTGTGGCAACATCCCACATAAAATAGAGGAAGATAGGCACAGATGTTAGCTCAGCAACAATCTTCCTCAAGCAAAAAGAGGAAGATCGGCAACGGGTGTTAGCTCAGGGCCAACTTCCTCACAAAAATAAAAAATAAAAAATTGGATATGCTTAAGGACTTCTTCATGTATGTTATAACAAAAAAATTCTCTACTTTCACTAAAATACTATCTAATTTAATAAATTTTAATAGTAAATTGCATCCTTACGAATACAGCCACTTCCTAAATTTTTAAGCATTCCCAGAGTGGCCAAGATTTTCTTGGCATATTAGAGGGTATAAATTAGTTAGTAACAACTTTTAATTGATGCGTTTGCATTTCAAAAAAGATCTCATGCCTGATTTATTTCAATAATAAGAATAATAATAGGAAGAAGATGAGGAAGAGGAAGAAGATCTCTGCTCTATCCTTGTAAGGAATGAAATACATGTCTATACCATGGAAGAATATGTTCATTCTAGCACATAACATTTTTTATTTTCACCACTAATATTGTCCTTCTTTTTATTTCTATGACAACAAGATCAATTAGGAAAAATATCAAATAGTATTTCTGAATTTCAAGCTCTTTGTTTAGTTTTAATGTCATTAAATGACAAAATAATAATAGTACCTATTACAATTCCATGTCTCTATTTTACTAGACACTCTATGACAATAAACCCTATGGAACTGCTAAAATGAATTGATTGCACTGTAATTTTGTTTGGCATGTAATAGTGCTTATAAGATACATCCTGGAGGCCTGCCCAGTGGCATAGTAGTTGGGTTCAGCGTGCTCCACTTCAAGCGCCCGGGTTCACAGGTTTGGATCCCAGGCACAGACCTACACCACTCATCAAGCACACTGTGGCAGTGACCCATATACAAAATAAAGGAAGATTGGCACAGATGTTAGCTTAGGGCCAATCTTCTTCACCAAAAAAACAAGTGGATCCTAGCTAGGATTTAGAAATGTTTTTCCTCTGGGTGAAAACAATCCTTACAATATTTGCTCTAGTGAGCTTCGACATATATATTCATTACAAACATGATTATACATTACATTTAATTATTAATCTCTTGTTTTCCTTCTTTGTCCCACAAAACTTTTGACTGGTAATCACTCTGGCTCAGTTTACTATTTCCATCTTTAAAGGCTACTCTTAATTAACTCTTAGTTAACATAATTAACTCAGAGTTGCTATGTGAATGCTCTCTCATGTTTTCTATGCAATCACTTTGTGTTCAATTACCCAAAATTAGTAAAGAAGATAGTCTCAGGATTGTTTCCATTTTGTGTTTGCAACATCCAAAAAGAAATTTACAGGGTAATTAAGAGACTCTCTTTACCTGTCTTTAAAAGGCTTTTTAACTCTTAACCAATAATGCAAGCTGTTGCCCTTCACAAGAGAAATCCAAGTTACCAGAGCTTGGTCAATGAGGGATTCTTCTAGAAGAGCTGCTGGAGTTAGCATAATCCACTCACATTTCCTCACCATTATGGACAAATGTGGATGGAATTTTGGATGGATAAGTATAAAATAATGCCGTGAAGTCAACCAGCTTCTCGTGAAGTTTAGTCTGTAATCTTGTACTTATTATACATGCTCTAATTGACTCACCTACCTGTCCACAAAGAACAAAGTAGGTGTCATCGAGAAGTTTCTTTCCCCTTTATATACAACAAAGGTGAGCATGGATCTAGCCAAACTTCATTTGTTACTGTTTATAAATGGTAATGCTGATATGAAAACAAAAAATAAAGAAAATAAACAATTAAGGAAACTACATAAAAATACTATTAAAAATTTTTAGTCTCAAAGAAATAGCATATACCTCTGGAACTCCCAAGAGTATTAGAATGGGAAGGGGATGAGAATGGAAATGAAATATTCTGTGAGAAAAGGTCCCTCATCTGATGTCCTTACAGCAGTCCCCAAATATTCATTTCTGTCAGAGACGCAGGAACATAGGTCATTTATTGATTGTGGCCAAGCCCTGTGCTACAGATATAAATGTGAATAATATATGGTCTCTGCTCTAACAAGACTCACATTTCAATTAGGGAAACAAACTAAAGTAAATAAGTAACTACAAGACCATGTGATAACTGCTAGAGGTATGCCATGGAGGAAGCGATGGTTAGAAGACAAGAAAGAATTGTCAGATAAAAAATGGAGTAAGGGGTTCTAAACTGAGAGACAAGCATATGCTAACACACAAGAGCATGTGCCTAACAGCCTGATCCATCCGGGAGAGCAGCAGAGAGTTTCACGCGACCAGAGTGCTACAAGTCTGTGACCATGTGATGAGAAATAATGTGGGGAAGAAGGCCATGGATGAAGTTGCAGGTATGCAAACCCCATGGTGACCTCCAGTGAGTCTACTATTTAATTTCTATCCATCACTCTATTCCTACTCTCCCTTTTCTCCTTATTTGCCCAGCTTAGATACTGTGAGCTATCAATATAATCACTGATCACGAACACGTCCAGTCGCTTGCCCCTTTCTTTCTGTGCCATATCCCCATGGCAAAATCCAAACCCTGCTTAACCCCACTCCTCTTCCTTCTCCAAGGCTGCATCAGAGCAGCTGAACCTTTAGCTGGAGGAGAAAAACACAACACAATCTTATTAGCAATTATAACCATGCAGACTTGCCTTGCTTTACATTTTTGACTATCTCAGCAATGCATTTAGCTTTTACAAGATAGTTTGCTCTTCCCCTCAACAACTTGACTATTTCACACCTTCCTTCTCCTCCAACATCCACCAGCTCCTCACCCATCTCCCTTATTTCAGTGAGAAAATAAGAGAAATCGAAAGAGCATTATGCCATTTCCCACCACCCATTTATTCCAGTTTACATACATCTGTGCCTATAATCTCCCTTCTCTCATAAAACTGGATCAACAACAACTGCTCTTCTCTAAAGTCAACTCTTCCATCTGTACTCTGGCTGCGTCCTCTCCTGCCAACACAAGCTGAAGCATAAGCTTGTGAAACCATCCTCGTTCACTCTCTCCTATATCAATTTTTCCCTTTTTACTAACTCTTTCCCATCTAAATTTAAACCTGCTGTAATATATCCCATCTTTAAATTACTCTCCCTTAACCCGATGCCCCTCTCCAGCTGCTATATTGTCTTATATATGAGACATTATTTCTATTGTCTGTATTTCTTACTATAGCAAAACTCCTTGAATATTGCTTATACGTGCCCTCTCCACTTCCTTACCTGTCATTCTCTTAGTAACCCACTTAACAAGGTTTCCTCTCCGCCTCTCTACTGAAACTGCTCTTGTCTCCATCTCCAACCATCTGCATTTTGCCAAAAAAATAATCAATTCTTGATTCTCATCTTATTTGATCTCTTAAAAAACTTCTCTTCTTAAATCACATTCTTTGTTGGACTTTAAGAACACGGTATTCCCTTGGTTTTTCCTCTGCCTCACTGGCCACTTCTTTATAGTCCTCTCTCCTGGTTTGTCTTTCACTTCTGACCTTGGTGCCTCATGGCCCTGTCATATGCTAGAAATGCAACGATAACAGCCTAAAGAGTTCAAGAGAAGATATAGTTGGAAGATATGGTATTTTAAATTTACACTATGTAATCCTAAGAAGTAAATTTAACATGACTAAAAAATGGAGGATGATTGTTAACATTTTCCTGCATTCTCTGAGTAACACTTGCATTTGTGGTGATCATCAACAAAGCACAGTAAGAACTTTAACAGGGTCTTTGGAAACCAGTATTCACAGGGTCTACAGAGGGTGATGCAGGAAGGTCAGCAATGATTAACCAGCATTAAATAAATAGTAGGAGGGAGCTGCAGGCAAATGCAAGAAGACAAATTTAGTTTCAATACAAGCAGGATCCCAAGAGCCATGGCATTTTGAGTAATAACAGCATTGCTACCTTTTAATTTTTGATAAGGCTTTTTTTATTGAGATAATATTGGCTTATAACATTGCAAATTTCAGGTGTACATTATTATATTTCAGTTTCTGTATAGACTGCATCATGTTCATCACCAATAGTCTAGTTTTTATCCATCACCATCCATATGTTATTGCTACCTTTTTCTCATGGTAGGTGTAGTAGTCAGGATAATGTACTTCAAAAATTCATTTCCACCTGGAACCTTAGAATGCAACCTATGTGGAAATAGGGTCTTTAGAGATGTAATAAGTTAAGATAAGGTCACACTAGATTAGGGCCCTATATCCAATGACTGGTGCCCTTTTAAAAAGAGGAGAAGATACACAAAGAAAAAAAGGCTATGTAAATATAGAAGCAGAGATGGAAGTGATGCAGCTACAAGCCAGGGAACAGCAAGGATTTCCAGGAGCAGCAGAAGCTAGGAAGAGGCAAGGAGAGAGTCTTCCCCGAGCCTGCAGAGGGACCACGGCCCTGCCAACACCTTGCTTTCAGACTTCTAGCCTCCAGACCTCTGAGAGAATAAATGCCATTGTATTAAACCACTCAGTTTGTGGCAATTTGTTATTGCAGCCTCAGGAAATTAATACAGTAGGAAATAGAAATTAGCCAGAGATGGCACATTGGACAATAAAGAACACAAGGAGATGGTTCCTGAACCTCAACAGGATGAGATGGTACCTAAACACTATGGAAGAATCGACGCATACACTTCCTGGACAATAAACTAAGAACTAACTACCTCTTTTCGACTCATTATTCTAAATCTTCATCAATAAATCATTATACCTGTTACGGACCAATGAATTTTGTAATACGTTTTTTAACCAAATTTTTTATATACACAGGGATCCCACAAAAATTTGTGTCCAGGGCCCTCCTCACAGTAGATGTGGCCCTGTTACTCTTCACCTACATAGCTTTCTTGGTTCCTCTCCCTTTTTTTCCCTCACACCATATGTGCTAGTTTGCCTGAGATAGTCCCAGTTTGTACGTGTCCTGGCATAATTATTAAAAATGTCCCCTTCCATGCTCAAAAGGATCCCACTTTACATGATACAGTTACAAGTCTTTCCAATTATACCATCAGCGCATCTTATTGGCCCTATTTTTTTTTTTACAAAGTTCCCTATTTTGACCACTCTCCACCACCCTGCATTGAGTCTTTATAATAGCATCCAAACTCATCTCCCTGCTTCCATTCTTGTCTCCCTGCATCCTCCCAGCCCCCTCCCCACACAATCTATTCTCCAAAAGCACCATCAGAGCCATCTTGAGGTGTAAATCAGTTTATGTCACTCTGCTAAAGAAAATACAGAAATAAAAATAAAGAAAACAACGCCCTACAATTCCTTCTTATTGCACATAGAATAAAATCAAAAGCCTGGAATACCTGACCTCCGATTCTTCTCATGCCTTCCTCCTTCTCCTTGTTCTGGTTTATACTCAGACACCACATCCTCAGACAGACCTTCCCTGATGACCTTCGTCCAAATCGTCTCCTTCCAACCCTGTCACTCTCTAGTTCTGAATTTTCTATGTGTTCTTTACAACACTTACCACTCTCTGAGTCTGTGCTATAGTCTGTATATTTATTTTATCCTAGTCTGTCTTCCCCATGAGAATGTAAGTTTAATGAGAGCAAGGACTGTGTCTCCACTGTAACTGCAGTATCTAGAAGGATGCCTGGAGCACAGTAAGCACTCAGTATTTACTGTATATGTTAAAGTAGCTGTTTCACAGTGTACCATGAAGGATACGTATAATATAGAGACACAGCTGAGGAACAATTAACTCCAAAAGCTACAGGCAAATGCAACCTGCATGTGATTTCCCAGATTAACATTCCTGAAACACCAGTAAACTCATCATTCCACTATTCAAAAAATTGTTAGAATCTTTATATTATCAGAGAATAAATTCCAAACTCACTAGCATAGTATGCAAACTTATCTTCAGTCTGCCCCTACTTTATTCTCTCCCACTTTAAGTTTTCATCTCTAATTTTTTGCTCTCTACTTAAAACATTTCAGCCTCACTCATATTTTTTCATCCATCTGGAACATCTTCTTCCACCCCTTCTTCCACCCCCCGCCTTCCTTGCAAACTTCTTTCTATATATCTAATTCCAATTCATCTTCAAGGTGAGGTCCGAGCTTTCTGCTGCTCTACCATGTAGCCTCGGATATCCTGGAGCTCCTTTGGCCTTCTTCTCTTCTCAGCAAGAGGGTTTCTTATCATCTACATCATCCATTTAGTATTTGCCACTTCTTTTCATAAACCGTTAGTTACTTTTTCTGTTTCATGACATTCCTGCTCAACTAAGCGTAGATTAGTTGGGAAGACAAATACTTACATCGTGTCAGTCACAGAATTGACGTTATAATAAATACCCAACAAATTATTCTTGATTGACTAATAAGCGGACACATACTCTGTGTGAAAATGATGCTGTGACTCACATTGAAGAGCAAGCTCATCTACTGAGGGCTATTTTCGAGTCAAGTTGACTTATATCTCAGTTGGTTTAGGTAGAATGAAATTAGATTAGAAATTTACATTTCTTGACATAAAGAGACTAAGAGTCAAAGGATTTTTTTCTCAAATAAAAAGTATAAATATGTAATATTTACAGTAAATGGCAGAGAAAATGGAGAAGAACATTCCTTCTTAGACCTCTTTTCCTAAAAGACAGGAAATAGAACTACAAACTTTTCTGGCAAGTTGTTCACCAGGCTACGAAAACTTGCTCATTAGTTCTTTTTCTTCCTGTCTTTAATTTTTAAAGTAGGTTTAAAACATCAAGATGTTGGTCCTCAGCCAACAGGAAAATCAGTCCTCAACTCTGCATGCTGGTTGAACTCTGAAGAAGCCAAGGAATACCGCTTTGAATTTTCAGGTTGCTTTTCCGTGCCAAGAGCTCCTGAGAGAAGCTTCTCCAGAAGGAGAGCAGATGTGACATTCGTATGTTTCCCTGATGTTCATTTTCCTGAACTTGATTTCATTTATTCTTTTTACTCTTTTATAAAGGAGAGCAGTGTTCTTGGCTCAAAATATTATTTTTTACTTTGCATAAATTTGCATAATGAGGCATTAACTCAAAATATGGATAATAAAATCACATAAATTTATTAGTCAACCTACAGTGATTTCATTCAAGTTCAACACGTGTGAGTGTTACACATATAAAATGCCTACAACTTTTAAATTAATCACGACCTTGATCAAGAAGAGGTAAGAATATTGCTGAAGAGCACTGCTTAATAATCCTATGGGAGAGGCCCTGGAGTTATTCTGCTTTTACTAAATAACTCTACAAGAAACTGGCTGGGGCCCTCAAAGTTCACCCCTTCTGTGAAGGCATTTTATTAATCTTTGTATCCCTAGGACCTAGCATTGTTTCCATGAAACAGTCAAATGATCACTTCTCTTTCCATTTGAAATTCTTCAGTTTCCCCCCTAGCCCATAAATCAGTTTTTCTGAAAGTGTGGTCTACTGATCTCCTCCATCAGAATTATCTGCAGACTCTAGACCAAGGCTACTGAGTCAGTTTCTGACAATAGGATCTACAACTCTGAATTTCTAACAAGCTTCCTGAATAATTCTCATTCACATGAAGTTTGAGACCCATTCTTATACGTGCATACACACACATATCACATAACATACACATCTCTTACTCTAAGAAAAATACCCTAAGCAGATGTCAAAAAGCAAGACTTTTCTATCGTTTGTATCAGTTACTAAAAGGAACGATTTTTTACCTGGGGGAAAGAGGGACCTATTTACTAGGTAAATAATGGAAAATGGTAACACCTTTTAAAAAAATATGCTTTGCATTTGCCATTCATTGGCAAGTGGGTCTTATGGAGAATCAGGACCCATCATGTTCTCTGTAATCCTCCCATACTGCCATCTGGAAGTGTAACATATTTTAGCCACATGATTCCTTCAATCTTCAAGAGGCCTATCATTTGGAGACGATTGAAAATATACAAAGAAGAAAACTCTATAACGTCAAATATTTTAAGGTGGTAGAAATTAATAAAGTACTAAAGACCACATTTGAACCAAATACATGCATTAATGTGTTAAAGGGCACAGACTTTTCCTACTCTCTTTACATTATGAAGAAATTTCTCAAGTCCAGTTGTCCTTGTTGCTGTTTTTGTTTTTATGTGTTGTTTTTCATAGCCATTCTACATAAACTCTCTTTCCTGTGCTAGAATGGTCTATGTGAATGCTGGTTGAAAGGCTTGTATCAAATAAGTAATTTTCATGTCGACAGATGTTGTCCTGGTTTTCTGCTTGCTTTGCTGTCAGTCATTAAAGTATCTGGAATTGCTAGAAGGCCAATCAGCAATTTTTTGACAAATGTCAAGTAATTAAATGATTACAGCTCTAGCTAACTTTTCAAAAAAAATTAATAAAGCCCTTGTCAAGTGGATGAACTCGTGCAATTTTCTTTCCTAACTGCCCAGAAGTGTTTCTAATAATGAGGAAGCTTTTGCTGAGAGAAAGGCCCTTAATGATGAGATGTAGAATGCTCTAACCCAGCACTCTCTAAATTAGAAAATAGAAAACATCTAGTACATTAAAAGAAGTATACTACCCAAAGACTTGGGGCGACAGAGAAATCAGAAGGCTATTCTATCAATTTGTTCCAAAGAACAAAAAAAGTCCTTTGTATTCAAAAACAATACACATCTGCCCCTTTATGCTCTTTGAGTTGGTTTTCCAGTAATAGTTATTAGGTCATATGGATTTATCCACACTCTCTAGCTTGTTTCCCCTCACTTCCCCTCACCGTTGGTAAAGGACTCTATGGGCCATTGCCAAGATATCAGAAATGAGACTGAGCCTAAAGCAAAGAATGGTTGTTTTCCATATCACCATCATCACCATCATCGAATGTGGAAAGAAAAGTAGCAACAGTATTAAATATATTGTTGAAAAAAATATAGTTTCTGGTTATTTAATAATTGCAATAATAGCAACAATAATAATGGTTAGCCATTTTTGAGTGTCAAGAAATGTTCTAAGGGCCTGGCACAGTGGTGCAGCAGTTAAGTTTGCACATTCCACTTTGGCAGCCCGGGGTTCGCTGGTTCGGATCCCAGGTGCGGACGTGGCACCACTTGGCAAGCCATGCTGTGGTAGGCGTCCCACATATAAAGTAGAGAAAGATGAGCATGGATGTTAGCTCAGGGCCAGTCTTCCTCAGCAAAAAGAGGAGGATTGGCAGCAGATGTTAGCTCAGGACTAATCTTCCTCAAAAAAAAAAAAAGGAAATGTTCCAAGACTTCTAAAAATATCAATACTTACTTAATCCTCATAATTGCATGAGTTAAGAAATATCATTATCTCCATCTTAGAGAGGAAAACTGAGGCACAAAGAAGTTACATATTTTGCCCAAGGTCATATAGCTGGTAAATATCAGAGCCAGTATTCAAAACAGGCAGGCTAGCTTCAGAGCCCACTCTTATCCACTGTGCCATGGTGCTATCAAGCAAAACAAATGGGTTCATGTTGGTATGAACTCAAGACTTCGTTATCAGAGCTTTAAACCACTGAGCCGACCAGTAAATAGTGCACAATTTCCATGCATGCCTGAAGGTCCTCATAAGATTGAAGTGGAATCATTATTATCTAGCATAAAATATGCCCTAGAGAAGTAAATAAGCACAATATATGAAACTAATATAAGAGAAATACTAAATGAGTATTATATTAGTCAAAATGAGCTGTAACACAGTAATAGATTCTGGTGACCCAGGGACTGACCTTATAATTGGGGACTTTAGCCTTTTTTTCTATCCATAGCACATTGTAACCATTCCACTTCTTTATCAAAAATACTGTAGATTTAGTTTGAGCATATTAATTAGTGTGAATAGAGTTTTTAGAGTAGGAAATATATATATATAATTTTAAATTCAGAAAAAATATATTATTTTTAAAGTTTTATACACACACACTCACACATACATAAATTAATCTATATATATTGCCCGGGATGACGACAGAAAAGGCTGAAAACTAAAGATGTTAAATACATGTTGGGGGATAAAAAACTTTCAGGAGAAGGAAAGTAAACTTACGAATTCTGCTAAGTATGCGTCATCTGTCAGACAAGACGACCAGAGTAAAGAAGATGGTGGGGGTCTCCATGGTAAATAAAAAAGATAGGACTGCCACTCCAGGTGGACAGCCCCAGCGTTGGGACCAATAATCCTGTCTTCCGGTTAACGACTATGCGACAGAACTACACCTCAGTTCAGCATATAAAATTTGGACAAGACTTTCCAAAGTGAAAGAGCTTCACAGACATAGCTTCTACTGTGACAGTCCTTAGGCTTATCCCTACTTTTGGAGCATGTGTTTACTTTACCATTAAGCTTTATAGCTTAATGGTTAAAGCATAGACTCTGATATTAGAATGTCTGATTCTAAGTCCCAGTTCCCCATTTATTCACAGTGTCAGCGGATAAGTCATTAAATTCTGAGTGTCCCCTTACTTTCTCCATCTGTAAAACAGAAAGCATAAAATTGCCTACCATACAATGGCGGTGAGAGACACAATACATGTATAGGCCACAGGCACAGCGTGTGACACATGATGTCCTCTTTTAGCTATAGCTATGAGCCCAAAGAGCTAGAATTCTACTATCATTTGTGGAATGTCCTTTTCATAATCTGCAGATGTAAGCCAAGAGGTAAAGGAGAGGTTATATACCCTTTTGCTTTCCTTTTTCTCTCTTTTGTATTCTAGGAGTACAAAAGCTAACGGGAAGAGAAAAGTAATAAACACCATTTTTAGAAGATACCACTGCTTTTATTTTCACTTAGTCCCTAAAGAACTTTGGGTCAAAACAATCTACTATAAAAAATGTTAGGAAACTTTAATTAGGGTTTTGAAATTCCCTTTATAAAAATGCCATTATTATTATTCGTTTATTGTGTCAGCAATTATTTACTAAAAGCCTAAAAGACTCCAGGCACTGTTAGGACACAAATATAGAAAAAACAGAAGGCTTTCTCCTTAAGTTACTCAAAACTGAATGAGAAGAAAGCCCCAGGAACAATTATAATACCCAAAAATAATTGTTTCACTGGACGATTTTACAAAATATGGTGGAATCCCAGACAAAGAATTATCCGTGTCTGTCTGGGAAAATTAAGGAAGACTCACAGTAGCGGGAGTTTTCCAGACAGAGAGTAAGAAGAATTTCAGTCGTAAAATGTTGTAAGAACTACAAGCATTATTCGAGCAAAAGAGTATGCTAGAGGAGAAATGGAACAGAAGTCCAAACAGTCAAGTAGGAATCTGATCATGAACGGCATTTCGTATCATATAGAGGAGTAGAGGGAGAATGAACATCAGATGGATGTATTAGAAAGCAAATTTTAATGACGGCATGATTAATTGAAGTGGGTTGAGAGAAGATGCAAGGATATCAAGAAGACTATGTAACAGTCCAAGTAAAAGATAATATAGAGCTAAACAAGAACAGAAGTAGTAAGGGTAGAGTGGAGAAGGGGCATAAGAAACAGATTTAATAAAGTGAATAAATTGGACCAGTTTATTCATAGATATTAGGAATGAGAAGGAGTGCTGGTAGCAATAGTCTCTGTGAGGCTAAATGCAAGAAGGAGTTGTGTGTATGAGTTTAGGTCTAACGAGGAGACAGAAATCATACAGTTAGTTGAACAGAAAAAGGTTAATACACTGACATATTAACTAAAATGGGAAATGACCTACTAAGAGGAAAAGAGAACTCTAAAGACTACAGAAATGGCAACGTAGGGAGTAGCCACTACCTCCAGGGCTCAAGCAAAACACCTGAAGAAACAACAAGTCTGGAAGAGGCCCCTATTTCCCACCAAGTTTGAATTCCAAAACTTGACAGAGAAGGGCAGCCATGGTCCAGGGATGACCAAGTATTTTGCTGGGATGTCATACCAGCAGAACACTGAGATTTCAGTCTCTGGGATGCTGGAGGAAGCCATCCATGGGGAGGTGCCATACTGCTGAATTCACCAGAAAGCTACCCTTGGGGTGCTCAGGAAAGCTGGCCATGGGGAAGTGCTGCTGGCTGCTGGCCATACTGTGCTGCTGGAACCTACCCGGGGAAGGAGCTGTGGAAGAGAAACCCCCTCCCCCTGTAGTGCCCTGCAGCATTCTCTTCTGACAAAGCTTAACATCAAGCCAGCTGGCAAAGGAGATATGTTTATAGGGTAAGCTCTATTATCACAGAGAAGTCAATGAAGAGTAGATGTGGAGCTGAGAAGCAGTAAACTGAGAACTGGAACAGTGTGTGCAGGAAGAAGGTGAATTCCATGACCGAAATGTTGAGTTTGAGGCGCCTTTTGGGCCACCCATATTAGATAACAGGTCTTGAAGTCTGGACAGAGGTTTGAATGGGAGGTACAGATTTTTAGAATTGTCAACAGTTATGTGGGAGAGAGAGCCTTGGACACAGATAAAATTGTCCAAAGAAAATGAGTTATTTGAAAAGAAAAGATGCCAAGGACAAAGGGAAATAGCACATATTAAAAGGAGGCAGAAGAAAAAGAGTGCACAAAAGAAACTAATAAATAAATCATGAGACAGTAGGTTTATGGTTAAAAAATGTGAGGAGAGAGAATTGAATAACCCAAAGTCTTAAGTAAAAGAAAACCAGAAAAACTTCACTAGATTTGACAATTAAAAGGTAAACTTAGTGAAAGAACTTTCAATGTAAGGGTGATAATGAAAGCTAAATTGCCTGGATCAAGGCGTGAATAAGTGAGGAAATGGAGACAGAAAATGAGTATTATTCTTTCTACAGAGTAATAACTAAAAGAAGATGAAGTGTCAGTGGAGAGGGTTTTTTTAATTTGTTTACTTGCTTTGGTGTGTCTGTGTGTGAGAGAGAGAAAGAGGGAGAAGGACATGGAGAGAGGGAAGAGAGAAAGCAGTGTGAAAAGTGTGGGCATGTGAAAGAAACCAATGAAAATCAAGAGAAACAGGAAAGAGAGGAGATAATTGCTGAAGTAAATATTGAAGGAGGCAGCACACAGATTAAGGAATCACTCAGAAGTGGAGAAACTTCCTCCTCAAGAATGTTTGTCAATTAGTGAACAGAAATCAATGGTGGAATTTCCATCCACCCTAAAGTAAACTTACAGCGTACCCAACTCAGAAACAAAAGATTCATTGAATTTTGGAGATTGAAGGAAACTCAGAGCAACGGTTCTCAAATGGTGGTCCACAAACCAGTAATGTCAGAGTGGATGAGGGAAGCCCTCTTTCTGAGGACACCATAGGAGCCAAGTTAAAAACAGTGGGGAGAGCTTAGCAGGCAACACTGGCCCTTCTTCAACCAAAGTAGATTCCCCTGTTCCTATTTCATTCAAACAAGAGTCCTGCTGTAACATCATTTGAAAACTATGCTTTAGTCCAACCTATTCATTTTACAGATGAGCAATCTGGGGAGTCCAGAGGACAAGTGACTTGTCCCAAATGCCAGGGCAACTCTGTCACTAGAACATAGGTCTTGGTTCATTATCAATTAATTTAGCAATTCCCCCAAACTTAAATTTTTATATCATTTGCATTTTAATCCAAATAATTTTGACCTCAGACCTCACGCCTTTCCTGGCATGGTTATATCCTACACCCTCATTCAAGAAAAATCAAGAGGCCATAGGTCTGTGGCTTCTTATGTGTTTGCCTAGCAGAAATGCATTCAGAAATAACTATTTTTATGACTTTTTAGACTCATAAACAAAAAAAGGACCTCAAGGAACTCATTGAATGCACTGTGTTCTGCCTCATCACTGTCCTAACTATTTGGGACAGGTTATTTTCTATTCCTCTTGCAATGAAAAGAAAGTCCACAATCACCTTCAGGAAATAATCCTCTGTGTCCTCTCATTTTTGCCATAAGCAATCAAACTAAACAAGATTAAAACTATCATGCTCTACTGGTTCTTTGAAAAGATAAACAAAATTGACAAACCTTTAGCTAGTCTCACCAAGAAAAAAAGAGAGAAGGCTCAAATAAATAAAATCAGAAGTAAAAGAGGAGAGATTACAATGGACACCTCAGAAACACAAAAGATAATAAGAGAATGCTACAAAAAGCTATATGCCAACAAATTGAATAATCTAGAGGAAACGGATAAATTCTTAGAAACATACAACTTTCCAAAACTGGACCAAGAAGAAGTAGAGAATTTGAATAGACCAATCACCAGTAACGAGATAGAAACAGCAATCAAAAACCTCCCAAAATAAAAACCCAGGACCAGATGGCTTCCCTGGTGAATTCTGCCAAACATTCAAAGAAGATTTAATATCTATCCTTCTCAAACTCTTCCAAAAAATTGAAGAGGAGGGGAGGCTTCCTAACTCCTTATACGAAGCCAACGTTATCCTGATACCCAAGTCAGATAAGGACAACACAAAAAAAGAAAATTACAGGTCAATATCACTGATGAACATCCATGCAAAAATCCTCAACAAAATACTAGGAAATTGAATAAAACAATACATTAAAAAGATCATACATCATGATCAAGTGGGTTTCATTCCAGGGATGCAGGGATGGTTCAACAGGCACAAATCTATCAACGTGATACACCACATTAACAAACTGAAGAATAAAAATCACATGGTCATCTCAATAGATACATAGAAAGCATTTGACAAGATACAGCATCCATTTATGATAAAAACTAACTAAAATGGGTATAGAAGGAAAATACCTCAGCATAATAAAGGCCATATATGACAAA
The DNA here is from genome assembly GCF_021613505.1 of Equus quagga. NCBI lineage: Eukaryota > Metazoa > Chordata > Mammalia > Perissodactyla > Equidae > Equus > Equus quagga. The sequence continues at coordinate 38,954,243 of NC_060267.1, forward strand.
CCCACAGCAAATATCATTCTCAATGGAGAAAAACTGAAAGCTATCCCTTTAAGAACAGGAACCAGACAAGGATGCCCACTGTCACCACTCTTATTTAACATAGTATTGGAAGTCAGAGCCAGAGCAATCAGGCAAGAAAACGAAATAAAAGGGATCCACATTGGAAAAGAAGTGAAACTGTCACTCGTTGCAGATGACATGATTTTATAATTAGAAAACAGTAAAGAAGCCACTAAAAAACTTTTAGAAACAATAAAGGAATCCAGTCAAGTTGTGGGATACAAAATCAACGTACAAAAATCGGTTGCGTTTCTATACACTAACAACAAAGTAGCAGAAAGAGAAATTAAGAATACAATCCCATTTACAATTGCAAAAAGAATAAAATACCCAGGAATAAACTTAACCAAAGAGGTGAAAGATCTGTACACCAAAAATTATAAAACATTGTTGAAAGAAATCGAAGGAGACACAAAGAAATGGAAAGATATTCCATGCTCTTGGATTGAAAGAATTAATTGTTAAAATGTCCATACTTCCTAAAGCAATCTATAGATTCAATGCAATCCCTATCAAAGTTCCAACAAAATTTTGCACAGAAATAGAACAAAGAATCCTAAAATTTATATGGAACAACAAAAGACCCCGAATAGCCAAAGGACTCAGGAGAAAAAAGATCAAACCTGGAGGTATCACACTCTCGGATTTCAAAATATACTACAAAGCCATAGTAACCAAAACAGCACAGTACTGGCACAAAAAAAGACACAGATCAATGGAACACAATGAAGAGCCCAGAAATAAACCCACACATTTATGGACTCCTAATATTTGACAAGGGAGCCAAGAGCATACAATGGAGAAAGGAGAGTCTCTTCAATAAATAGTGTTGGGAAAACTGGACAGCCACATGCAAAAGAATGAAAGTAGACCATTATCTTATACCTTGTACAAAAATCAACTCAAAATGGATTAAAGACTTGAACGTAAGACTCAAAACCAAGAAACTTCTAGAAGAAAACATAGGCAGTACGCTCTTTGACATCGGACAGAGCAGCATATTTTCAAGTACTATGTCTGACCAAGCAAGGGAAACAAAAGAAAAAATGAACAAATGGGACCACATCAAACTAAAAAGCTTCTGCACGGCAAAGGAAACCATCAACAAAATGAAAAGGCAACCTAACAATTGGGAGAAGATATGTGCAAACCATATATCAGATAAGGGGTTAATATCCAAAATATACAAAGAACTTATACAGCTCAACAACAAAAAAACCAACAAGCCAATTAAAAAATGGGCAAAAGATATGAACAGAGATTTCTCCAAAGAAGATATATGGATGGCCAACAGGCATATGAAAAGATGCTCAACATCATTAGCTATCAGGGAAATGCAAATCAAAACTACAATGAGGCAGCACCTCACTCTGGTCAGAATGGCTATAATTAACAAGACAGGAAAGAACAAATGTTGGAGAGGATGTGGAGAGATGGGAACACTTGTACACTGCTGGTGGGAGTGCAAATTGGTGCAGCCACTATGGAAAGTAGTTTGGAGTATCCTCAGAAAATTGAGAACAGATCCACCATATGATCCAGCTATTCCACTGCTGGGTATTTATCCAAAGAACTTGAAAATGCAAAGGCATAAAGATACTTGCACCCCTATGTTCATTGCAGCATTATACACAATAGCCAAGACTTGGAAGCAACTTAGGTGCCCATCAAGGGACAAATGGATAAAGAAGATGTGGCATATATACACAATGGAATACTACTCAGCCATAAGAAATGATGAAATCCAGCCATTTGTGACAGCATGGATGGTCCTTGAGGGTATTATGCTGAGTGAAATTAGTCAGAGGGAGAAAGTCAAATACAATATGATCTCACTCATATGTAGAAGATAAAAACAACGACAAACAAACACATAGCAATGGAGATTGTATTGGTGGTTACCATAGGGGAAGGGGGGAGGGCAAAAGGGGTGATTAGGCTTATCTGTGAAGGGATGGACTATAATTAGTTTTTGGGTGGTGAACATGATATAATCTGTACAGAATTCGAAATATATTATGATGTATATCCAAAAGCTATATAATGCTATAATCCAATGTTACTACAATTAAAAAAATTTTAAAAAAAATCTCAGCTGCCAAAAAAAAAAAAACTGTCATGCTCTAACTTCAGGATCTAGGGAGAGAATTATCAGAATCACCTTAGAAGAATTTTGCAAAATATACATTCCCTTGCTCTAATCAAGATATCTTGATAAGTTATTGTTAACCTCAGAAGAGACAGAGTTTATGTATAAACAAAGAAGTTGAAATTAAATGGATGTTTAAAATATATACCAAGTCAAAAGTCAGAACAAGGCTAAAATACCTGTATTAATATCAGGTAAGTTAGATTTCAAGGCAAAGAGTATCAACAGAGATACAAATGATAATAAAGGAAGATATAGAAGTCTTAAATATGTACGAACCTAAAATTGGCAGAATTAAAGAGAGAAACATACAAGTCCATAATCAAATTTGGACATATTAACTCTCATCCCCATCTCAGCAACTCATAAAATAACTAGACAGAAACTCGGGAAAGATATGGGTAATCTGAAAAAACACCATGAACTACCATGAGATAATTGATATTAACAGAATCAGCAAATGCAGCACACATGTCATTTTCAGGTGTACATGTACATGATATATTCACCAAAATAGGGTATAAGACCATAAAACAATTCTCAGTAAATTTTAAAAGATTGAAATCTGACAGAGCATATGCTCTGATCATAACAGAATTAAGTCGGAATCCAACAACAATGAAAACATAGATATTATTTCAATATCTACAAGACTTTGGAGTAGGCAAGTGTTTCTTAGAACAGAAAGAGCCCAAACCATAACAAAATTGAGAAATTAGGCTTTATCAAAATCAAAAACTTTTGTTCTTGATGTCTTAATATCTTTCATATCAAGAGAAGGAAATGGCAAAATACCAATGCGGAGAAAAATTTTGTAACCCATACATAAGACAAGGATTGGATCTAGCCCATCTAAAGAAATCTTGTAACTTAATAATGAGAAGACCAAAATCCAATGTAAAAAGTAGATGAAAGATATGAACAGACACTTCCCAAAAGAAGATATATGAATAAAGCATATGAAAAGATACTCAACATCACTAATCATCAGGGAAAGGCAAACTGAAACTACAGCAAGTTACAAACTACATATCCATTAGGATGACATTTTTAAAAACAGAAATAATCTTATACCAAGTTTTGGTGAGATGTGGAGCAACTGTAATTCTCATACACTGCTGGTAGGGGTATAGAATAGTGCAGCCAATTTGGCAAACTATTTGGCAGTTTTTAAAAATTAAATTAAAACTGAACATTAAAATGAGTTACTTCTCATACAACCTAGCCATTCTACTACTTAGTGTTTAAACAAGAGAATCCAAGACATGAAAACCTGCACTGGAATATTCATAACAGCTTTATCAGTTTTCTAGTTTTAACAGTCAAAAACTAGAAACAACCCAAATGTCCACCAACAGGTGAAGGGATAAACAAATTGTGGTATATCCATACAATGGAACACTAAATTATTGATATACACAACTGCATGGATGGGCATCAAAATTCTTATGCTTAGTGAAAGAAGCCAAGCAAAGAAAAAGGGTATATGCTATATGATTGAATTTATATAAATTTATAAAAATTCAAATCAATCTATAACAGAAAGCAGATAAGTAGTTTCCTGGACACAGATAAGGGTAGATTACCAAGGGGCACAGGAAACTTTTGAGGATGCTGAAAACGCTTTGTGTCTGGATTTTAGTGATGATTTTGTGGGTCTATACACATCACAAAAATGATGAAATGCACATTTTAAACATGCACGTTTTATTGTACTCATTTATACCTCAATAAAGACATAAGAAATTTAAAAAATTATTTAGTATTGGGAGCGAGTGGGTTGACTGTAGAAGAAATATTAGCCATGGATTGCTAATTATTAAAGTTAGGAGATAAATACAGGAGAATTCATTACATAATCTCTTTACTTTTGCATATGCTTGAAATTTCACTTAAAAGAAGATCCAAAATCTCTGGACAAAACCTATTAAAAGTATAATCTTGATTCTTTATGAAGTCTCCAGAGAGAAGTTAATTTTCTGGCCTTAGTAGTAGCTTAGCACTCTTGTCTCTGTACTTACTGATCGTGCTACAAGGTGGCTTACATATATGTAAAGAAATGAATCAGGCCAAAATACAATGAGACCAGGGGGATGTTTTGTGATAAAGAATTATTTTTGGAGGTTATTTATGATTATAAATTTATGCTTATAAATTGGGACTATTAAGAAAAAAATATCCAGATTTAGAAATAGGTAAATGGATGATTACGTTTTCTTTTGACATCATGCTGGAACTTGTCTAACATCCAAGGTTTATTCAATTCTCTAGGGTATGTACTTTGTTTGACTTACTATTTACTATTGATTAGAATATTTTACAACTGTGTGGATGGATGTTAACTTGTAGAGAACTTACAAGGTTACCAATGATTCTTGTTCAATAACAATAAAAATAAATTTTGTCTAGTAGAGATTTTATCTAGTAAAAATGAAAATGACTCCTGTCTGGTAAAAAAAAAAGCTGACTCCTAATATTATACTTTAATTTCTTTCTAGGACATTAACTGAGTTTGTACCTAATTTAGCAATCCTTTATTCAGTATTCATTCTTTGAGTGACTATAAATATTTTTCTGTACTATACTCCTTTGAACCAAACTTACCATACTTCTGGCTCTCTCATTAACAAGTTAAATATAATAGCCAAGATATGGAAACAACTTAAGTGTCCACCTATGGCTGAATGGATCAAGAAAATGTGGTATATATATGTATACACAATGGAATATTATTCAGCCATAAAAAAAGAATGAGATGTTGCCATCAGCAACAACACAGATGGACCTTGAGGCATTAGGCTAAGTGAAACAAGTCAGACAGAGAAAGACAAATACGGTAAGATCTCACTTACATGTGGAATCTAAAACCAAAAAAAAACCAAGCTCATAGATACAGAAAACAGATTGGTGGTTGACAGAGGCATGGGGTGCGGTAGGGGGGAATGTGTGAATGGGATCAAAAAGTACAAACTTCCAGTTATAAAATAAATACAACATGGGGATGTGAAAAAAAAGTTAGATAAATCTTTATTTGCTCACTTTTAAAAAACAGTCTAAAAATGCCCAAATCCCACCTTGCATCAGACACATTCTCTCTCCATAAGAATCTCACGGAGATGGAAGCAAAGATGCAAAGACAAAATCAAAGGACACTATATTATTTTTGGCTCAGCTTGTGCCTGAAACCCCAGTGCAGAACACTATGGTAAATTGGGTTTAAGGCCTAAGGGGAAAGTTCTCCTTCCACCTAACCCAAAATCTAAATTTTATTATCAGGCAGCTACTCCAGCTTGCAAACAAAGAGAGCCAGGTGGCCAAACTTGCCCTTTCGGTCAGCATGCCACATGGAAGAAAGAGTTAATAAAGGGCCATATTCATGGGTGACCTTTTACCAAATATTAACTCCTTGGTAAATGTGGCTTAATCAGCATCCCGAAATCTGATAAATCAAATTAACCACCACGGGGTAATTTGGTACCACAATGTGGTAGCAAGGAGGATTAGAAGAGGCAGGGGACTTGAGTTAGCTATCCCCTGGATAGATCCTACACTCTAGCAGCAGGACCGACGTGCATAAATCCTGCAAATGTTACAATCTAGTTGGAGAGGCCAGACTGTGAACATTAAACAGTAACAAAAGAGCTACTGATATAGATGTTCCAGGTTAGAGACAGGCAAGATGACTATGGACGGGGGCATTCTGCATGCACTTCGATGGGTGAAATGTAAGACTTGTTTTTTCAGAAAAGAAGCAAACGCAGGAATTTATAAAATGGGCTCTGGAGGGAGAAAGAATCCAGGGTCTATCCTGGGATAGCAATTCTAATTCTTAAGACTAGAGATATAGAAAGAATGATGTTAATAAAATATAAAAAGAAGATGACGGGGGAGGGGACAGAAAGGCAGCAGGACCAGAGGCAGGAAGCTGAGTTCTAACAAACACTGACAGCGTGATTGCGCTAGTCTGGCATAAGGGAAGCCTCAGCCCCAGGCAGTCAGGACTTCTCTCTCTGCAAGCATACCCGCAAGGTACCTATGATGGATGGCTCTCTAGAAATTCCACTGCTTGAAGTTTAGCAAATCTGAATGGCCCTCTAGACATCAACATTAACTCCCCAGATACTCATGTTTATCTTCTTCTAAAACAAATTGGACTAGAAGAAAGAAAATAAAGAGAGATGTGATGGAAGATGTGTGTTTTTGGTTGGGGAGGAGAAAGAGAGTGTGTTACAGGGGCTTGAACGTCGAACTAAGCAAACACTGAAGCTTGGTATCATGTGCAGGGCACAGAACCAGCAGTAAAAAGCCTGGAAGCCAGCCCTAGCTAAGCCACCAGATGTCTTGGGCAAGCCATTGAACCACTTTTACAGACACTGAAAATGAGAGAATTAAATCAAGAAAATGATCTAGTTTCCTTCCAATTCTAAGGTGTTAAACTCTAAATATGATAAGTACAAGAAATTAAATTTAACAATACATTGAAAGAACAGGAAAGGAGTGGGATTTAATTTTACATAAGTGAATTAGCAACCTTCCTTGGATCCACTCCTTTATGAAAACTTTAAGTTCTTTACTTTCCTTTTTTTGAGGAAGATTAGACCTGAGCTAACATCTGTTGCCAATCCTCCTCTTTTTGCTGAAGAAGATTGGCCCTGAGCTAACATTTGTGCCCAACTTCCTCTGCTTTATATATGAGACGCCTGCCACAGCGTGGCTTGATGAGTGGTGCTAGGTCTGCATCCGGGATCCGAACTGCCGAACCCCAGGCCAACGAAGTGGAGGGCATGAACTTAACCACTACACCACCAGACCAGCCCCCAGAAAGTTCTTTACTTTCTGAAGAGAAACCAAGCTATGTTAGAAGATGAGACAATTACAATCACAGTCACAATGCTGAAAAAACAGGGGGAAAAACTCCCCACGGTCATTGTTTTATTAATAAGATGCTGCCTCCTGCAGTACAAGATCAACATAGATCTTGAGCTTGAAATGTTTCCAAATGACAAAACCAAACTATTTTGTTTTATTTTAATAATCTTCCTTTTTGGAGCTTTTTTTTCCAATAGAGTGGTAGAAAGATTATAGAATATAAACTTAAAAATTTTTAAAGTTTGCAAGCGTTTGAATGAAAATGTTTCCTGATTAAAGGCAAGCTCTGCGTGAGTTTTCATTTGTCGGTTGGTTCCCTTCACACGTTCTCCGGAGCCTGGCTTTCTTCTCTGTGCTTTGTGCCACCTGGTTTGCAGCTGAACAAAGAACAATCCTCTCCATTTTGCATTAGTCTTGCTTGAAGAGTTCGTAAGAAAACAGTGATGCCAAATGTGGCAGGCTCTTGAGAAAGTGTAATTACACAGAAACAAATAGGGTATGTGTTAGCCTAAATACGTCTGGAGTGATTTATTATTTTTGTTACAGTTCAATAAGTTTTCGTCTTTGATGTAGAGATTTTCATTGAGGAAAATGCATGGTAAATTCTAACAGGAAAATAAGCATTATAACAGCCTGGACCCTGGAGCCAGACTGCCTGGGTGTGACGTGGCCCTTACTAGTTATATGACTTGGGTTAGGTTTCTTGACCTCTCAGTGCCTCAGTTTCCTCAGCTATAAGATCTAACAGCAGTACTTACCTCCCAAGTATCAAATGAGTTCACTTTTGTAAAGCCCTTAGAACAATAGCTGGCACATCGTCAATGCTACGTTAAGTACTAATAAATATCTGTTAAATAAATAAGCTGGGCAAGGAAAAAGATCTGAATCTTTATTTTCTCATATACTTTCCCTTCATAGCTACCATCCATGCCTTTCTTCTTCGTCTTTCTATTCTGTCACAATTAATCATCTTTTTCCTATCCCTTTTGCTCAGATATACTCTTTCTCGTGCTTCCACCATTATAGAGAAAACAAGAATCAAAGGATCATAGAGCAGGCAAGTATTTCTAATGGGGTTTCGTCCTTTCATCTACAAGGAAAAGGAACTGAGATCCAGAAAGATTAACTGACATGTCTAGGATCAAACAGCTAATAAGCGGTCACCTCTTATCAGACATTCGAAGGCTGCTCTCCTCCAAGGCACATTATTTCTGCTAGTGAACTTGCCTGTTATGCCCACTCCTTCTCCCTCGTCCTCCTTCTTTCTTCTCTCTCTCTCTGTCTGGAGACTAGACCTCACTCCAGTGGAGGGTTGGAAACTGAGCTTCTTGCTCTAGTCTGTTCTTAATGACCTTTCTAATCTGGCTCCTTGAATTCCCTTTTGTTGGCACAAACAACGTGTCCACGTTCTGAAACAAAAATGGAAGCCCAGGGTAGGATAAGAGCTTTTTACCTTTTTAAAAAACTGATATGTGGATTGTTATATACTGAATGAGTTCAGAAAGCAGGAAATTTAAATCACAGGTGATTTTGCATTTAGAGAACTAACTTTCTTTAAAAAAATGAAGTGACATGAAATCAGTACTGTTCTAAAACTCAAGGGGATGCCATCCCATATGTACAGGTATACATCACATACAATCAAAATGACATGCACATTCCAGCCTCTAGAATCTTAGTTCTCATATTGTGCTCTTTCAATCATCTGGCCCCCAGACATTCAGCCGCCAAGGTATGTACATCAGCATAATAAACCTGAAGGACAAGTTGAGTAAAAAGCACTCCAGGCAGAATAACAGCGTGAGTAGCAGTCCTGATTCAGTGAAGAGCTCAGTGCTACTGTGCTTGCGGTTGAAAGGAGGGCAGTAGTGCCTGCTGGCTGTGAGGAACAAGAGATGGTGCAAGATGAGCCTGGCGGTAGAGGCAGGGGCAGCAATCTGCAGAGCCCCAAAGGCAAGGTTATGGGTCTATATTTTATCCTAAGTGCAGTAAGGAGCCCTTGAAAGATGATAAGTAAGGAAACTACATGATCCTATTTGCATTTTAAATAAATCACTGCAATTACTGGTGTGCGGAATGGATTGCAGGGGGATAAAAGTAAAAGGAGGGAGAGCAATTAGGAAGTTCTTCCAGATATACATGGAGAGATGATGACGGATTAGACTAAAGCAAGAAGGCGGTAAAAGCGTGGGAGAAAATCGATCAGTTCAAGACACCTTTTGGGGTTAAATATATAGTCCATTGTGATACATTGGATGAGGGGGGTGTTGGTGTGAAGGACACCTCCAGGTTTTGTCCCAAATTTTCCTTCTTAATCTCATTCGGTATTTTCTTCTTTTTCTTAATTCTCTGATCATCTTTCTTGTGCTTCTGGTACACTAGAGAAAGAAGCAAGATACCAGAATGAGGCTATGCCTTTAAACTTTGCAAGCTTTAGGACTTCATAATGGATAAAAATGTGGGCCAACTCTATAAATACATTTTCATTATGATTTGAGATTTCCAGGAAGAGTCTCATGTGCCAAGATACCACCAAGTATCTGTGCCTTAAATGCTATCAATAGAATATTCATTTGGCCTTGGGCAGCATTCTATCTCTCAGAAATTTCCAATCAAAATGCAAATATCTTAGGCAAGGTTGACCCCATATATCATTCATTCATCTCAGAAAGAAATTTTTTAGCACATAGCTGGGAGGAAGTCTTTACCTGGGTTATATCACAAGGCTGGGAAATATGAAAAAGAACGAGGAAGAGCACTGAAAGGGGAAGTGGAGGATGTCAACTTTTGGCTTCTATAGTGTTGGCAGATAACCAGCTATGGACATCACATGCTGATAAGAATGTTATTTTCTTGAGATTTGCACATACGTATACTCAAGTGGATAATTAGTTGAACCAAGTAAGAAAGGTACATCTAGAATTGATTAGAATATAATAACAGTTGAGAGGAAACCACACTGTGCTTGAAACATGACTACAGCAGTATTGTGTGATGTTCTTTTTTCCATGCATGGAAAGAAAGATCAAGAGTGAAACTAATTACGCTGGAAAAGCACATCCAGTCAAAATCTGAGGGTAAAAAGGTGTTTGGAGTATTTAAAAGCAAAACCTTCAAAGTAAAAAAATAATTGGAAGTCAGCTAAGAGAAGATCACCAAGGACAGAGACCCAAGAAAAATCACTACAAGATTAATTGTAAAGTTAGATTTCTGACTCAACTTCATGTAAATAAAAAGATTAGACAGTAAAAATAATTAAGAAAATACAATAACAAACCTGAGAACTTACAAGCAATTATATTGAGAATTTTGTCCAAATTCCAATTGTTTTATTCATTTATTCATAATTCAAAAACTATTTGTTGAACTCTGCTACATAGATATCTGAGACATTTTTATTGGTTTGCTCACTCACTGATTCTTTCGGTAATTGTTTATTAAGAACCTACTACTTCCAGGAACTGTGGATTCAGAATGAATGAGACTGATAAAGTCTCTGCCCTCATTGGACCTTACGTTCTAGTGGGAGAGACAGACAATAAACATGTCATCAAATGAAAACATAAGAATTTCAAATCCTGCTATGTTTTATAGAGCAGCAATGGGATAGAGCGTAACTAGGTAAAAGAACAGAGGAGATGAAGAATATCTTAGCTAGGACTTGTGAAAGTCGCTTAGAGGATGGAACATTCAAACTGAGATTTCCATAAGAAGAAGCCAGCCACGTGACTATTTGGGGAATGACCATCCAAGCAGAAAGAACAGCAATTGCAAAGACCCTGAGGTGGGAAAAGCTCTATATGTTTAATGGACAGAAGGCTGTCAGTGTGGCTGCATGATCATGACCAGCTAGGGGTAGGTGGCGGTGATCTGGAGAATCATAGGCAACAGATTCACAGGCAAAGACTGGAATCTTTGAGAACATGATATTTCGTTTAGATTGTGTCTTATTCACAAAGAGAAGCTAGAGGAGGGTTTTAAGCGACAGAGAGATATGATCTGATTTAACATGTGAGAAGCAAAGATTTTTAGACTACTTCCCTGTCCGAGAGGAATAGGGGACCTAGGAGGTATAGTCTTAGCCCAACCTATGTGCAAGGATTATGGCAATGCCTGTGGGAGGAACTAAGTTGCCTGGGGAGCCTTCAAAGCTGATTTAGCCAAAGGAAGAGGGAAAAAGAGAAGAGGCAGCATTCCATGAGCAGAGGAAGCAGAAACAAAGGCTCTATAACAGGACACGGCATGCAGGCAGGGCAATTCTAGCAGGTCAGAATTAGTAGAGAAAGAAAGTGAAGAGACAGCATGGTGAGGTCTGAGGCGGAGTAGACCAGGACAATTCATGGAAGGTCTTTGTGTGCAACATGGACTTTATCCTTTGGGTAAGATATCAGAAGATTTTAAGCAACACATCCAAAGGGTCCACTTTATGATTTAGACAGAGTAACCTGAAGGCATCGTCAAAGTCAAATTTGACAACAAGAATAGATGCCTAAGGAAAGTTAGGAGGCTGATGAAATAACCCAGACAGCAGCTCATCAGAACCTGAACGTAGTTGTGTCAGCTGCAATAATAAAAATAACAAGAAGGGCTTTAACATATTGTGGCACTTGCTGTGATCTAGGTGCTCTTTTAAGCAATTAACAGGTATTACTTCACTTAATTCTCACAAAAATCCTACAAGGTAAGACCTATTACTATCTCAATTTTACAGATGAGGAAACTGAGGGAGAAAATAGTTACGGAATTCACCTACAACTAATAAAGCAATATAGTAATAAAGCAAGTAAGTGGTAAAGCTGGGCGAGGTGATGACGGGAAGGAATTCAAGAAATACTTAGGTGGAAAACTACTTCAAGAAATACTTAAGAAGGGGCCGGCCCGGTGGCACAGCGGTTAGCTTTGAACATTCCCCTTCGGTGGCCCAGGGTTCGCCAATTTGGATCCCAGGTGTCGACATGGCACTGCTTGGCAAGCCATGCTGTGGTAGGCGTCCCACATATAAAGTAGAGGAAGAAGAGCACAGATGTTAGCTCAGCAAAAAAAAAGGAGGATTGACAGCAGATGTTAGCTCAGGGCTAATCTTCCTCAAAAAAAAAAATACTTAAGGAAAAAACTAGCAACTTTTCCTACTTACAAAATGTTAAGAAAAAACTCACATTTCCAACTGTGCCTTGGGTGTTTGATTGTGGCATTAATTAAGATAAAAACACAGTGGATGAGGAGCCAGCAGTTCTGTTCAGAAGAAGATGGATTCAGTTTGAGTTATTTAAAGCATCTGTGAAATATCCAAATAATTATAGTGAGCCGGAACTTGGAAAAGTAAGTTGAAATCTTGAGGGAAGTCTGGGACAAAGATTTAAAATTGTAAGGCACAGGCCAGCCTGCTGGCATAGTGGTTAAGTTCACATGCTCTGCTTCAGCGGCCTGGGGTTCGCAGGTTCGGATCCCAGGCGCAGACATAGCACCACTGCTCAAGCCACACTGTGGCAGCATCCCACATAAAATAGAGGGAGATTGGCACGTATGTTAGCTCAGCGACAATCTTCCTCACAAAAAATACAAAAATTGCAAGGCAATGGTATATAAATGGAAATAAAAAGGATGATGAACCTTAACATGAAAGGTACATTTATTAATAGGATAAATAGGAAAGGAGACTCTTAGGATTCAATAAGCATCTGTTTCTTCCCTAGGGAACCAGCAGTCCTCACAGTTCTAGCTATGTCCTTAGAACAGATGAAAAATAAAAACTGAGAGAGTTTTATGGTTAATTTAGAAGAAGAATAAGTACAGTATTTTAGTTGCTTACAGTTTTTAAAGAAAATTTTGTCTTAACGCCAATATATAATTTAGCATTCAACCAACTAAAATATTTCAAGTTGTCGAGTTTGCTGAAATTGATGATGGAATTCTTATTACAGATTTAGTTCAAAATGAAAAATTGGTAGGTAGAATTTTATTTTAAGGTGTAAAATATGTAAGAATCATTAGTTTTCTGGGAACTACCAATCTTCCAGTCAAAAGCAATGAAGACTAAGTAATAATAAGGAAGAAAACAAATCCTCTTTCAACCTACCACGCCACTGAAAATCTAATAAGAATATTTTTCACTAGATGTTTCTTTTTACAATATATGACTTTGGATTCTAAGTACAGAAATTCTCTTAACTACAATGTTTAGAAAACTAGGAGACAGACATGTCCAGGTTAAGCAAGAGAAGAGACTAAATTCTAATGAAAAGAATGTCATTCTTGGTTTGTTGGGCGACCAGTGTTCTCTTAGCATGTTCTCTACTCCAGGGTCTCTGTCTCTCAGCCAGAGAAAAGATGGAGCCAAAACAGCAAAATGATAGTTTAGGATATAATGGTATATAAATCTACTAGCCTACTCTTAAATTTACCAGTCCATTTACAAAGTACTATGGCTAGAAGATGCCTAAATCCTAATGTTCCATTGTCAATCACCAATGAGATATATGATAGCTAGATAGATATGTATATAGAGATACAGATACACTTTCCAACTTCTTTCTGTCCTTTTATTCACATCTGTTGTCAACTCCCATTACCTGTTCTTCATTTATCCTGAATCTATTTCTCAAATTCATGCATTGAAATTTAACAGAATATCGAATACATACCCAGGGAGGAGGCACAAATGTGATACAGTCTTTGCCCTAGAGATACTCATAGCCTGGTAGAGGGAACAAGTTACGTCTTGCTAATCTCCCTTCTCAATGACTATAACTTCTCCTTTCTCCTTATCTGCTTCCTTTAATAGAAAAGGCAATCCTTGAAGAATCAATAATGTAGCCAGGTCACACACGTAAATTTCTATTGGGGTCTATAATACTAAGAGTCTAATGGTACTTCCTCCCATTGAATTCACAACACACTGTTTAAATAATATATTTGGTTATTGATTGTTCATGGTCCTGTGATGTTTCTTATATCACCATTTTTTATGTCACTTTCAGATTCTATCATTTGTATATAGCTTGTATCCCCAACTGGATTATAAACCAAAGTCAGCCCTCTTGTTTTATTCTTGCTTGTGTCTCTGTACCATGCTGAAAAGTATTGCTTTACCCAGAAAGTCTCAATAATTATTTTTTGATCAATGAAACTATTTTTGATGGATCAACATCCTTATTTTAAGAAAAGATTAATTCACTCATTCATTCACTCAACCAAAATTTATTCAACACCTACTACGTGTCAGCCACTCCACTGGAAATATAGCAGTGAATTCAATACAGACTCGGGTGTGCTGGAGCTTGTGTACTATAGGAGAGGGATGATAACTAATGTAATGTCAGATAGTGTTAAATGCTCTGAAGAATAAAACAGGCTAACAGAATGGAGAGTGATCAGAATGATCGAGAAGGCGTCTCTGAAGAGCTGATATACGAAAAGAGGTCTGCCTGCCCAGGTAAAGTGAGCATTAAGTACAAAATGACTTAAGAGGGGACTGTCCTTGGTGAGTTAAAAACGCAGGAAGAAATCCAGAATGCCTAGATCAGAGTGTCTGAAGGAAAGAGGGTAGAACAGGCTTCGGAAATGAGTTACGAAACTCTGGGACCTGACCCAGTAGTTAAGTAGTCTGTGATTTGGGGTGATGTTCCCATCTTAGTATCACTAGGTTTGGTTAATAATGCCTGTCTTAATTCGAAGATCTGAAAATAATGAAAGGAAAGACTGTATGTGAAAGCACTGTGAGCAATTATGAAGGGCTAGGAACATCATCTTAAATCCTCAACCTCTGCTTTAAGGCTTTCCAGAGGGTTCTACTAGAAAACCTCATTTATTTTCTTCTCTAGTTTTCCTCTAATATTATGGCCTCAAATATTTAAAGCAAAATTAACAGGACAAAGAAATATAGATAAATGCATAATTTAGTGGAAAATTGTAGCATGCTTTTGTCAATAATTGACAGAACAAGCAAGCAATCAATTAATTAATTGATATAGAACCATGGAACAAGGAGATTTACAAACTTGACTTAATGGACATATAAATACTGCATCTATCTGCCGCAGGATGCACATTCTTTAAAAATTCACATGAAACATTTACTGACCATATATATAGGCATAAAGCAACTATCAACAAATTTCTAAGAAAAGCATACAGGGAAGGCCTTATGAACACAATGCAATTAATCTATAAATCAGTATTTTTTAAGTATCAGAAAATCTCCATGGGTTAGAACCATGTTAGGAATCAGAAAAGAGTATAAATGAAAGAAAATTAGAAGATATCAAAATTAAGAGCATCTATTTATTTTAAAGAAATTATAGTCTTTAAAGACATATATTGAAAAAGAGAGAAAAGCTAGAAAACAATGAGCTAAACCTTCATTTCCACAAATTAAAGAACATCAAATTAAAGTCCAAAAAAAGTAGAAGGACTAAGTATTTACAAAGAATTCATGAACTATAAAGCATACACACAATACAGAGGATCAATGCCAAAACCGGTCCTTTGAAAAGATAAATGAAACTGATAAACCACTAGTGAACGAGTAAAGAGAAGACACACTCACATTAGAAATGACAAAAGGAACATCTTGCAGACATTAAAGAGATTAAAAGGATATTATGAACAGCTTATGACAATAAACATAAATTTAGGACAAATGGATAAATTCCCAGAAAAATATAACTGTGACTCAGGGAGAAAGAGGAAATATGAATAATCTTACAGCCATGAAAGAAACTGAATCAATAATGAAAAGTCTTCCCACAACTAAACTCCAGGCGCAAATGGTTCCATTGGCCAGTTATTCAAATATAACTCACGCTTATTCTAAAAGGCTACCATAACTTTAATACCAAACCAAAAGGAACAGTAAGGGAAAAGAAAATTACAGGTCAACTTAACTAAAAGAAAAAATGCAAAAATCCTCCACAAAATAGCAGCAACTAAATCCAAAAATATGTAAAAAGGATAGTACGTTTTAACAAAGGAGAATTTGCTCCAAGAATATGTTTAGCTTGACATGAGAAAGATATTTAATTTAATTCACTACATTATCATATTATCTCAATGCAGGAAATGCAGAAAAAGTACTTAATAATATCCAATATTTATTCATAGTAAAAAAAAATTTGGGGGCTGGCCCCGTGGCCGAGTGGTTAAGTTCGCAGGCTACGCTGCTGGCGGCCCAGTGTTTCGTTGGTTCGAATCCTGGGCGCGGACATGGCACTGCTCATCAGGTCACGCTGAGGCAGCGTCCCACATACCACAACTAGAAGAATCCACAACGAAGAATATACAACTATGTACCGGGGGGCTTTGGGGAGAAAAAGGAAATAATAAAATCTTTAAAAAAAAAAAAATTTTAACCAAAAAGAATAGAATATCTTAATCTGGTAAAGTAGAAGTTGGCAAACATTTTCTTGTTAAAGAGTCAGATACTAAATATTTTCAGTTTTGCAGGCCACATGGCCTCTGTCACACTACTCAACTTTGCCATTGTGGTGCGAAAGCAGCTAGCGACAGTATTTAGGACATGAATGGGCATGATTGTATCCCAATAAAACTTTATTTACAAAAACAGGTGGCAGGCCAGATTGGGTCCATGGTTCGTAGATTGCCAACTCCTGAGTTGGAGTGTATCTATAAAACATAACTTATTGGTACTTATCATAATTAATGGCAAAACCACTTCCTTTGAGATAGGAACAAAACAAAATTTCCCACTATTATAACTATAACTCACATTGCATTTGAAGTCCTAGTCAGTGAAATAAGGCAAGAAAAATAAATAGAATTGTTCAAGAATTGGAAAGGAAGAAATAGAACTGTCATTATATGCAGAAGAAATAATTGTGCATATATAAAATCCAAAAGAACTTACAGATAATTTCCAGCGAGAATTTAGCATGGTTCCTGGATACACAAATCAATATAAAAATTTACTCCTACAAAAATAAAATTTAAAGTGACATCATTTACAATGGTATTCAAAATATGAAGTACCTAAGAATAAATTTATGAAAATATGTGTGACTTCTGCAGAGAAGTTTATGAAACTGAGAAACATTAAAAAGCACTAAATAAATGGAAATAGAAAACGTGTTCATGGGTTGAAATCTCTATACTTTATATATTTAGACTTAAATCTCTCTCTATATATATCCTCCCTTGCTGTATGGATTCAATATAATTGTAAATAAAAATATCAATAGTCATTTTTTTAGAGTTGACAAGTTGATTCTAAAGTATATACACAATCTCAAGAGGTCAAGAATAGCCAAAACATTTTTGAAGAAGAAGTTAGGGAGACTTGCTCTAACAGACATCAAGACTTCTTTTAAAGCTCAAGTAAATAAAACAGCATGGTACTAGCCCAGTGACAGAAAGCTGGGAAACAGACCACATCGGCACGGGCACTCATATATGACAGAAGTGGCACTATCAGTAAAGACATGGCAGCTTTTTATGTAAATGGTGCTGGGAAAATTGGATATTCAGGTGACATAAAATAAAATCAGACTCTTATTCACAGAATCTACTAAAAGTAATCACAGATGGATTAAAAACCAAAATGAAAATGGTAAAACTATAAATCTTTAGAAACTAATAGAGAAACTTATCCATATGACCTTAGAGCAGGGAAAGATTTCTTTAATAAAAGACAAAATTATCCATGAAGAAAGTGATTGACAGGGTCAGCCCCCATGGCCTAGTGGTTAAGTTCAGCATGCTGCACTTTGGCAGCCTGGTTTGGTTCCCAGATGTGGACCTACACCACTTTGTTAGCGGCCATGTTGTGCTGGCAGCCCACATACTAAAAAATAGAGGAAGATTGGCATGGATGTTAGCTTAGAGTGAATCTTCCTCAGAAAAAGAAAAAGAAAGTGATTAACAAATTCTTCCACATAACATTAAGAATATCTTATCTAAAAAACTAAAAAGGAAAATAAAACTACAAATCATAGAGAAAAATTTTGCAGTATATAAACACAAAAAAACACTGGTATCCAGAATATAAAAACTCCTATAAATTGACTTTTAAAAGACAACACCATAGAAAAGTTGGCAAAAGTTTTAACTAGGGAAAATGGCAAAAAAAAAAAAAAGTCTAAATGGCAAAAGAGCATAAAAAATGATTTCAATTTCAATAATTATAATGATTAACTGTAATCAGGGAAATGCAAATTTCCATAACTATTACATATCCATCAGAGTAGCAGAAATTTAAAAAGTTAATTCTGCTAAGTGTTGGTAAGGATGTAGCAACATCCTTATACTGCTGGATACATCCGAATATACTGCTGGAAAATTATTTGACATTATCTAGTAAAATTGAAGATTTATATTCCCTTTGATGAACAATTCCACATCCATAGAAACTGGTACATATGTACACTAGAAAACTACAAGAATGTTCATAGCTGGAAGGACACCAAATGTATCCCAATAGCAGGATATATACAAATTGTAGTATATCCCTATAATGAAATACTATACAAAATGAAAATGAATTAATTATACACAACTATACCAAATAAAACAATACGGATATGTCTCAGAAATGTAATATTGGGATACACAAGCTAGACAGAAAGGAATATATGAGTCCATTCAAACAAAGGGTTTTTTTAAAAAAAAAACAGCTAAATAAAAATGTAGTTTTTAGAAATGCATATGCAGATGTTAACATCTCCTTTCTTTTCTTTATAGTTTTATGGCAAAAAAAACCATAGAATGGATACCTTCACGTTAAAGAGTTGGGGTTGTGATTAAAGAGGGACAAAAGGGGTTGGGGGTCCCGGGGAGCTAGCTAGCTTCTCTTTCTTGACCTCAATGGTGACTACACAGTGTTCACAGAACTATTTGTTAACATAACAAGTATTTGTTTTATAATTTTTTCTACATACATACTCTAGTTCACAATAAAAAAAGAGTATTATATTTTTTGGTAATATCTAGGTTCTTGTCCACTGAAATCTTGAGTTTTCATTCTGTAATACCAAATAGCTATTATACAATTTCTTATATATTATAAATTATGTTTTTCACACTTAAATGTATTCCCTCACATTTTTGAACTTCACTATCTGGAAAATATGAGGCCTCTCACAATATTTATTTGTACTGTAACAATGAATTTATAGATCCCAGAAAAATATACAATATGCAGAATGGCAGTCGTCACTAACTCCCTTCCTCCAAAGCTAGTTAGACGAAAATCTGACCTGACATAGAACACACAGCAATAACATGACTATCCAGAGGAGATATCAGTTTTTGTCTATCTACCAACAGATGAAAATATGCAAATAACAATGCCACACAAAATTTCCACAGACATTATATGCACTGCAAATACACACAAATAGCATAGAGCAATCTAACAAAACTGAATACTCCACATATATTATTCTTCTACACAGGTTTCCAATCTTCTACCAAAATATATTATTATACAGAGGATATGGGAAAGCCTGTGGTTTGAAATTAATGGTTTTAAATATGGGGTTTTTTAATCCATTTTTAAAATATCAGTCTTATGCACTCTATAAAAGGAAATTACATTCATATGCTATAGTATGGTCTCAACCCTATACATTAAAAAATAAGAATTAAAAATAGTATTAATGGACATGTTACAAAATCACTGAAGTAACAACACTTTTAAAACAGTTTTCATGAAGCTATATTAGTCTGACATTCCTCTGTGCCTAGAATCTGTCTTCTCAATTCTATTTTGAGACTTTGGGTCATTTCTCTGATAGCAATGCCAATAAAGCCGCCAGTTGCCATTAATCTCGGTCCTGTGAAAGAATAAATCATTCCCACAAGCAATTAAACAATAAATCCATTAAAATAAGACCAATTAGAGCTAAGTCTAGACATTCACCACGTAGTTATGAGACAGGCTTGTCATAATCATTTCAACTTAAACTGGAAATTTCTTTAATAATTCTTTCCAACAGAAGCAGGACTGAAGATTTTGTTGTGGGAGTACCCAAATTCAGTAGAGTTTAAACTGAAATACTCCATCAGGAATTTTGGTTGTATGTCTGAAAAGCTTCCCTAAATCATTAATTCGTATACCCAGCATTGGTCCTCAGCTCTCTTTGCCAACAATCTACCATCCACAGCACACTCTGAGGTCTGTAACTGTACCAGCTCTCTCTCACATGCCCAAACTTTTAATACATTGCCTTGCAAAGACAAACAACGCTCGCAGCCAATAGTTGTCTGTGATTTTTTTCCTTTAGGTAATCAACATTATCCACAAGGCTAATTTCAAGGTGTTTTAATAATTTAGGCCTTTGTGGGAGTAAAAATGTCTGAGGTCTTCTTCAACTCAGGAAGTGATCTTTACAAATTATTCAGTTATTGTTTCATGCTATTTCTTAATACTGTGAATGCATGGATGAATTTAGGTAATTTTCAGAGGAACCGTGAATAAATTCTTTAATTTCTCAAGTTTGTGGTGGTGGTGGTGGTGTTATTCTTGTTGCTGTTGTTGTTGTCCAGTTTCATATGCCAGATTTTATTCACCAAATACTCATTTCTACCCCAAAGAAATAGAGAAATAATGTAGTCCTCTATCTAAGGACTTGTAGGCAACAGCAAATTTCAATTTCTTCCATTCACTGATATAAAGTTTTTTTCATGAAGGTAAGAAAGGTACAGAAAAACTACAAAGATAGGCAGAAAATTCCAACTTTTTTGGCAGAGGGAAGAGATTAGGGTTGGGGAAAGGGAGCTTGATGGAGTAAAAGGAGCCCTCCCCCAAAACTCAAGTCAAAACAGAAATGCTCTTACATGTGGCAAGTGAATCAGGGGATTATGAAATGCCATGTTTTGATTTATTGTCATTAATAACCTATTTTTCAATAAAGGCAATTATGATGGGGAATAATTTTGAGAATTTCCCCTGTACTTAGCACCAATGAAGTGGCATCAAAGGAGACACAGGTATTCCTTCACTCCAATCACGGTTGAGCCAAAATCCCAACAGGTGTCTAATATAAGTCAACCTCAGTGACTTAAAAATATGCTATCCAACAATTACAATGCAACTGCATAAATTATAAATGGACCATTGAATGTCTAATCTGGATCCTTGAATGAGTATCAGAAGGTTCACAAATAACAAATCGTAAGTAAAATATCCTGTGCATCAGCATTATTTCCAATAGCCAAGACGTGGAAGCAACCTAAGTGCCCATCAACTGATGACTGGATAAAGAAGATTTGGTATATATGCAATGGAATACTACTCAGCCATAAAAAAAGATGAAATTGTCCCATTCACAACAACATGGCTGGGCCTTGAGGGAATTATGTTAAGTGAAATAATTCAGATAGAGAAAGACAATCTCTGTATGACTCCACTCACATGTGGAAGGTAAAAATGTAGACAAAGAGAACAGATTAGTGGTTACCAGGGGAAAGGGGGGGTGGGCACAAAGGGTGAAGTGATGCACCTACAACATGACTGACAAACAATAATGTGCAACTGACATTTCACAAGGTTGCAAACTATCATAATCTCAATAAAAAGTTAAAAAAATACATCATGTGCATCTACATACATATAACACAACTTTCTAGGGAGAGAATCCATAGCAGTTGTAAACACGTTTGAAAAATACATACAATCTTGCAGAATGTTTAACATGTTTGAGGTTTATATCTCATTTAGTTCTGGATCCCATCAGAATAACCTGCACCCATGCAGACAGAAGAAAATATTTCATTAGGGTTATGTAACTAAACATTTCAAGGCTTTTTATGTTAGTCAAAAAAAAAAGTTTCAGTGGATTTTTTTTTCATCTAACCATATCAAGCACTGTAAACAGTATACTTTAAAAATAACCAAGGAAACTATGTCTTCTTGAATTGTGATTTTTGCCAACGCAAAGAAATAGCTCATATTTTCATCTATCATTGCTGACTGGTTATGGGAATTAGAAAGAGGAATGTAATGATAGGAATATGAACTTTTAACAATGGTTGAACCATACCCTAGCTTTGTTCCAAGTCTGCTGTCACCCACCAGATCTTATTATGACAGTTTAAAATGTCTTTTCTGATAGCAGCATTTGAGGGGTTAGTTTAAGATGAAATCTGTGTTTGCTTAGATGTGTACTAGGGAGAGTGTGGGAGGTTAATAAACGTATATTTCTCATGGAATCAATGTAGAAAGACAAATTGTTTCTATCAAGGGGAAAACAGATAAGAGAAAACATACATGTGACATGAGTACAAAAAATAACTCAATCTACTCTTGAAAATTAATGTAGCCTTTGTGAAATAAGCTCCAAAAGAAATCAAGTATGACTAAAATAGCCTACAATCAGGGGGAAAAGTCACTACAAATTAAAAATATAACCTGGCACCGGGGTTGGCCCCATGGCCGAATGGTTGAGTTTGCGCGCTCCACTGCAGGCAGCCCAGTGTTTCGTTGGTTCGAATCCTGGGCACGGACATGGCACTGCTCGTCGAACCACGCTGAGGCGGCGTCCCACATGACACAACAAAAGGACCCACAACGAAGAATATACAACTATGTACCAGGGGGCTTTGGGGAGAAAAAGAAAAAAAATAAAATCTTTAAAAAAAATATATATATATAACCTTTCACCCTAATACTTCATTCCTCTATGCCTCTAAAAATGAGAGAAGCTGGAAAATAATGTGTTCAAAATTATCCTAAGCTCTAGCATTTTATGGCAATACAGTGCTATTACAATATACCAAAGTCTAATCTATATTCGTTGAAAGACAGTTCTTTATTTATCGACATCAGCATTAATGTTGGTTTTCTTTACATAGAAAGGGAATAAATTATATTGAATTTAAGTAATTGGAAGATCACACTGTTTTGCCTTTAAACATACATATTTATGTATGTTTACACATACAGCATATTTATTACATTGGGTAAATATTGTAGATCAAAGCTCACCTCAAATCCTGGCCTACATACTCAGGATTATTTTCTTCTATTCATTCAACATCATTCATTCTTTCCTGAGTATCAGCATTTGATAAAAGGAAGAACTTGTTCTTTGCAGTGAGAAAGACCTGAATTCCAGTCTCAGAACCACCATTTACTAATTGACCTTAAACAAGTAACTGATGGCTCAACTTCTCCTTCTGTAAAACAGAGGTAACAGCAGCTCCTTCACAAAGATTGAAGAGAGCTGGCTTATCAACAGAAAAATGATTTCCTTTAGCTCAAACTTGTCACTGTTCTTTAATCTTATTCTAACTCCGATGTCAAATTTACCTGTGAAAAATACTCATAGCAGTGACTGACACACAATGGCCCTCAGTACACAGGAACAATGGATAGTTAGTATAAAAATGGTCATAGTAACTTATACCTGTGGATAACATAGAACTTGTTTCATTTTAAAAAACATAAAAATCCTAAAACTTATACCTGGAGTCTTAAGAATTGAATGAATTCTATTTTATGTTTAAGAGTTAACAACAATGTAAGTCAAAGTTAAACCACCTCTCTGTTAACAAGTGGATTTTGTCAGTCTAATGTACTATGATACCAATGGAAGATCTGACTCATCTCTTATTTGCAAATTACCTCAGCAAACATGGAAGAAATTTACAACTAATCATGCTACATATTAAAATTTCACAATAGTCTGTCATCTGTCATTGTCATCAAGAAGACCACTTCCTTTCTATTAACTTCTCTTTTGTATTTGAAAACTGACTACACAGTCATCCAACACATTAAGAAGAGAGCCTCTTAAAACAATTTGCTCTGAAAGGGATAATACAGTGAAAGATTCAATGTGTGGAGGATTATTTCCTCTTAATTGACGTCCTAAAGATTTGAATTGGGGCCAGCTCCGTGGCCGAGTGGTTGGGTTCGTGTGCTCCGCTGCGGTGGCCCAGGGTTTGGATCCTGGGCGCGGACATGGCACCGCTCGTCAGGCCACGTTGAGGTGGCGTCCCACATCCCACAACTAGAAGGACCTGCAACTAAGATATACAACTATGTACCGGGGAGGTTTGGGGAGATAAAGCAGAAAAAAAAAAAAAAAAAGATTGGCAACAGTTGTTAGCCCAGGTGCCAATCTTTAAAAAAAAAAAAAAGATTTGAATTGATTTGACTAAACACTATTATCAAAGCTTCTTTGCCAAAATTCTTTCATTATTACTGTACCCATTACAGTAACACTCTGTAGGCCCCTATAAACAAATTGTTGGAAAACTCTTAATCAAGAGCACAACCCTAATAGTAATAAAGGCCTGTATGTGAAAGACAAATGAAAACAGGGCCTAAGAAGGGGGCTTTATCCATTCAGATCTCATCTTTTCAGAACGGATTTGATTCTTCAATTCCTGCAGAACTGAAGTTCCTACGGGTACTAACCTGGACTTTAGGATTGCCAAAGACAGAAATCCAAGCTAACTAGTTTAAGCACAAGAATAAACAGAGGGTGGAGTCTTATCATTGTGGGAGGCATCTCAACACTGTGGTTGAGACCGTGTGCTATGGATCCTTATATTGGCACCATCCCTTTTTAGCTCTGCAATCTTTGGTGAGTGAAGTAAGCTTTCCCTTCCTTAGCTCCTATAAAATGGGAACAGAAATAAAAATTAATTAATGGAACTGTTGGGAGAATTACATGATAAAATACATGTAAAGCACTTAGAAAATTGCTTGGCACATAATAAATGTTCAATAAATCTTTTAAAAGAGCAGAGGTGAACCTACTTTAGAGAGAACTTAGAACTGGACCAGAGGATCAATGCCATCAGGATTCACATATTCTGTTCTCTGTCTTTCTATCTACATTTCAATATTTCCCAACTTCAGACAAACAGCTTCACAACCAGTCTGAAAGAGCCTTCTTTCCTCTGATCAATATAAAATATTTCAGGGAAGGACTCTGATTGGCCCAGTTTAGGTCATATGCCCATTCCTGGACTACCCACTTTGACTGCAGGTGGGGTTCTATTATCAGAACAGCCAAGTATCCCAGTTCATACCTATTGTCTCAGCATAGTGACTAAGCTTCCACTCTCTGAAGTGTCCCAATTTCCAGAACATTATCTATGTAGTACTCTTGCCAAAATGTTTAATCTGAAGCTAATTCTAAGGAAACAAACAGAATAATCTGGATTGTGGGAATTCTATAATACGTGAATGCTTCAAGAAATGTCACTGTCACAGAAGACTTTTTAAAAGATTAAATGAGACTAGAAAACACAATAACCCAATGAAATGCATGACCCTAGAGAACCTCTGGGAAACAGTTGGGTGTGATGGTAGTGCTGTGCTTATGTAGAAGAACGGCCTTTGCTCTGTGATATATATACTGAAGAATTTAAGGGAATAATGTCATAATTTCTGCATCTTTCTCTAAATGATTCAGGAAAAAGGGGGGGGCTACATCGATGGAGAAAGAGATATACAGAGCAAATGTCATGAAATGTTAACAATTGTTGAATGTGGATGATTCAATAGATGATATTCATTATATTAACCTTTAGATGCTTCTGTCGGTTTAAATTTTTTCAAAATAAAAAGTCAGGGGAAAAATGACCCCATATGAGTAATAAATTTTATGGTCACCCTATCTTGGATCAGACCACTTAGGTTGGCTATCTACCCTTGAACAATTACCAATTACTGCTTGAAAGTGAAGCAAATTCATATAAAAAGATGATTAGTCCCATTCAGAACAAGTGTCTAAAATACAGGGCAGAAAACCAAATTCCCAAGGAATTTGAAACCAAGGAAAAATCACTGTGCCTAAGGCAGCCACCCCGTTTATTTACTGTAATATGCAAATTATCTCTTGTCCCAATGCCATTATTTTTGAATTACATTTATGAGAAGAAATAAGCCAAACCATTGTCCTTTTAGCAAAGGAAATGCCTCTTTCTCAATTGCCTCCCTGAAATTGCCACAGTCCTTTGCATGTACCTAATGGTCAAGAAAGCTTCACTGAGAGAGGCTTAGGAATTCTTCCAACTATGGTCCCAACAGCTGGAACCCATCCAGTGTGAAAGCTATTGACAGTTACCTGTTATTGCTACTATTTCTCTAGAACCCTGTGTGTCCCTAATCAAAGCCTATAGAACCTGCAAACCTTCCTGTCACAAAGGTTTTTTTCCTGTTCAATAAGCTTTTAAAGAATGTCCACCATTTTTTATTTCATAATTTTGTACGGTATTTGAGAAGTAAGGCCATACAGTCTGAGTTTCAACTCCAAATCTTCCAAGAGCCTGAGTCTGAGTCTGAATCTCAAATCTACCATTTCTAGGCTGTCACTTTGGGCAGGTTACTTTACATCTCCGAGGCTCAGCTTCACCACTGGGAAAATGAGAACAATCACATCTGCCTTGCAGGGCTGTTGTAAGTATTGGAAACAAATAAGGTAAAATATGTAATAGCTGCTTTCTGTAAATGAGAATGTTGATGACAATGACACCGCTCCTGCCCTCAGGGACCTCACTGTCTAGTAACCTCTGTCTCTCCTCACCTATGTTGCTCCTTACCCCAACCAATAAAACTTTTGTCCAAAACAAGTACATGCTCCTCAATATGGGCAAGAGCAACACAGAAATACAGGCTTTTTGATGTCTGAAGCAACCCAATTGCACAACATCTTACTTTCATTTGCATCTTCTTTTCATTTGCATCTTATTTTGTTTTTTAAACATTACCCTAATCCAAATTCATTACAGTGCATCAAGTTCTAAAAAGACATTTCTTCCCTTTCAGACCTTTCTGTATAAAATATGTTTCTCTTTTCACAAAAAAATTGACATTCTCTTAAATTAATTTAGATTTTTCCTATCACTAGATATGTCTAAATGTTTTTGTGAATAAGCAGGACCTTGTTACAGAGTAATACGTCACCAACAAAACAGAAGACACAGCTGCTGTATTATCTGGTGCAAATTCATTTTTTCCAGATTATAGAATCTTTGTTAGCAGTAAGTGTGTAATAGATGGAAAGAATGTAGTTAAGCTATTTGGTATGAGGTTTGGATTCACAGAATTAGAAGTAAATTATTTTGGTTAGGAAATTAGAAAACGAGACCTTAATATCAGTATATGAAACAATTTGGAATACTAAAAGCCACCGATAGTTGTTTTGACTTGAATATAAGAATTTCAGATACAAAATTGGAACTAGTCAAGGTTGAAAAACACAACTTTTTCATCTTTATACCACAAGTATCCTAATACAGAGACAAAATAGAAGAAAATAGACTACCAATAAATTTTGAATGACTTATGAATTAACATAAAATTAGAACCAATTTTAATAAGCATTTAGGGCCCTAATATTTTAAATAAATTAGTACAACTTCAATTATGTTAGAAAATGTTTGCTATTTAACTGCTTTAAGAGAGCCACAAATTTCATATATATTAGAGTGACCCTGTGTATAGACAGTTCCCTATATGCTATGGTTTCAGAAACCTCTAAAGGACTACCGTAGTTTTGAATATGGTTTCAAATAACTGAATTTCCTTGTAGGTTTCCATTGCAGTGAATCATTTTACCAACGGCCACTAAAAGCAGAATCCAAAGTTGACAAAAATAGACAAAGGCTGGACTCCCTATGTCGCCAAATATTAACTCCTTTCTCCCCATCCCAATCCCTTAACCTAAGGAAAAAATGAAATGGGAAAAAAGGATCATGCACATAGCCATGAAGTGCTGAGAAAAGAAGACTCTTGAGACAGCCAAAGACATCTGTGCAGTTCTTCTTATGAGCTTCAAAAGAGAAGTTATCTTTGGAGCTGTCTCAACCTAGAGTAAGCTACTCAAAGTATTTTCCCACTCGGTTCAGTGTTCCTCTTACACAAGACACTCATTAGCTATGCTAAGATAATTGGTCCCAGTTTTAGAACCTTCTCCTAAGATAAAAGCCTTAGTTTCCCCATCTGTCCAGAGAATGAATCTCTACCGGCATTTTCTATACTCTGGAGCCCTTACTTTGTCTGATTGTTCTTCCTCAGTCCTGCAGAATATTTTCTTCTGGCTGCTATCTCAGCATCAGTTTCAGTTATCTGTTGCCATATAACAAACTGCCGCAACATTTAGCAGCTTAAAACAGTAACAATCATCTATGTGCTCAAGGTTCTGTGACTTGGGCAGGGCTCAGCAGAGACAGCCTCATCTCTGCTTCACCTGATGTCAACTGGAGCTCTACTAGGACTGAAGAATCCAAGATGGCTTCACTCACATGCCTGGCACCTCAGCTGAGATGCTGAAAGAGCTGAGGGTTGGCTGCACCTCACTCTTTCCATGTGGTCTCTCCAGCAAGCTAGCTATATTTTTTACCTAGTGGCTCAGGGCTTCAAAAGAGCAGCAGAGACTGCTAGGACTCTTAAGGCCCAAGCCCAGAACTGAAACACTTTCATTTCCACCCCATTCTGTTGGTAAAAGCAAGTTATAAGGTCAGCCAAGACCAAAGGAGGGCAAGTAGATCCCACCTTGGGCACGTGCTTGCAGGGATGGGAGGAAGTAATGGTGGCCATCTTTGTGGAAGATCAACTTATGATTTAACTTCAGTGTATTTTAGCTAATGCCCAGCATGCCATCATCTTACATAATCACAGAGATGAAATTACAGTCTTACTTCCTAAGTTCCTATATTATTGATGACTAATACAAATTATTTCTTAATTTATAATTTTCACATAAACTAATCTAAGAACATTTCTACAGTCCTAGTGAATTGAGGGTAGGGTCATATGAGGTATTCTGGATAGACAGGGGTAAGTCCTTCAAAAACTACACCCAACCCACCAAAAAGTCTTTCTTCCCTCATCCCGTCACTGTTTCAAACAGTCCCACCATTACAATTCTTCTTTATAGGCAGGCATTAAAATGGGAACAAAAATGAGCACGTGTTACCTAGAACCAGGAAGAGAGTACATTATCAACAATAAACACAGTTATAGAAGTCAGCTTGGAAATCACCAGAACAAGGTCTTTGGAGAAAGACACATGAGAGAGGCAAATTTGAGGAGGATTAAGGAGAAGAGGGGCAAGATAAAGAGAAAAACCAAAAGAATTTGAGGCAGATACCACTTTTAAGAACACCCATTAGAAGGAATAGGTATGAACAGGAGTGAGACGCACTACAGAGAAATTCACCTGCGGCAATTCGACCTGGGTAAATCATTCTATTTGGCTAACAAGGTTATATGAGAGAAACAGATGATGTTTTTGCTTCACCCAATAGAAACCACAATGTAATTGATCATCTTTTATTAATGTATTCTTCTTACCTGACAGTTTGTCACTTAAGGCATGATTATATACTGATTTCCAATTTTCTGTACCCTGATACCCATAGCAGAATTCAATCTCTGAAACTTCTTTTCACCCAATACAAGGAATAAACATATTTTTAGTTGCCAAACTAGAAACGACTTCAAAGATTAGTTTCTACTTTTTATCAGCATTTCAAACAATATATATATTACAGTAAAACCAAAATTGGGCTGAATAGACACTTATAGTAAATTTTAAAAAAGAAACTATTTCTTTCCCACAAACCACATTAATTCAAGCAGTAAATATCTCATAAACAATCACTACATGTAAGGAAACATCAGGGATCCAAAGAAGAACGGCCTGTGTTGGGGCCGGCCCAGTGGCATAGTGGTTAAGTTCGCACACTCCACTTCGGCAGCATGGGGTTCGCAGGTTCAGATCCTGGGTGCAGACCCACACACTGCTCATCAAGCCCTGCTGTAGCAGCATCTCATATACAAAGTGGAGGAGGACTGGCACAGATGCTAGCTCAGCAACAATCTTCCTCACCAAAAAAAAGGAAAAGAAAGAAAGAATGAAAGAATGGCCTGTGCCCTTAAAGAGCTTAAAATCTAGCATGGGAGATAAGATATGAAGACAGCCGATATATCAGCTAATGTGTGAAAACACCATAGGAGAAATAAAGGAACAGTGCTGTAGAATATCAGAGGAGAGAACCAAGAAGAGCGTCAGAGAAAGGAAATTTGATAAGTGCTTTGAAAGGTAGGTAGGATTTTAAGAGTGGAAATGGGAAGAGAAGAGCATTCAACATGGAGGAAATGGTGCGAACAATGGAAAAAGTAGAACATTCTCCGGGAATAGAAAGTACAGAAAATAAGAGAGTTTAGAAATATTTAAGGTAGATGAGGAATAATAGTATAAAATTGAAAGTTGAAAAGGTAGATGAGACTGTCACTGCCATGCTAAAGATTTTGGGTTCTATTCCAGGGTCTTTCAATATCCTTGCTCAATACTCCCAAAAGAATTTTGAAAAAACTGTATACTTCCTTGCATAATTTTTTCTTAACAATTATGATTTCCTGTCTTAAGTTTAAATAGAGGCAAGGAAGTAATTTCCAACACTATCACAAATACTGACATTTTTTTAAAAACTTCTTACATCACTCTTTTAATGTATCCATTGAAATTCACAATCATCCATTTGAAAAATATATGTATACATTCTTCTTAATTAATCAGAAATTCTACATTGTTTCTTCTTCTTTTTTGAACTCCTGTTTCCATTCCTTTTTTCCCATAGAATTTTACCCTAAAAATCTCAGAAGTTTTTTATTCATCAAGTTTTCATACTTCTCTAGAAAAAAAGTTGGATATATAAATGGAGTTTAATTTACTTCCTGTTTTCATAAGGCTGTGTTTTTACCAAAACATTTCGGTTTAAGTTATCACAATTATCATGATTATCAGTACACAATCAAAACAAATATTTTACAAGCTTTGATAAATGATTATTAAATATAAAGGTAAAAATACTATTGGAAATGTATCCCTTAAGAAGAAAAATGAGGCCTTTTTAAAAAAAGTATTTCATGCATCACTTATTATAGAAAGAGATTCAGCATCAATTCTATTTCTATTGTTTTGCTTTCATAGAAGTTTATACATGTCATGTAAATAAGTCTGAGAGTAAAACAAGTTGTTATAAAAATATCACTCAATTCTTCCAACTCTTGAGTTATATGTCAAAAATTACACTGATCTTCATCAAAAATTATTTTTACCATCAAAAATTATTTTTAGCCATCATCTGACAATTTGATTAGATCCACCTTAATTTTATTCAAAGCAAGGAAGTAGACACTATCTGATCAATAAAAGGATGTTATTAGAGTCCAATTACCATCAATATTTCAAGTTGTGCCTTTCTTGACACTTCAAAAATTTCAAAACCTGAGCCAATATGCAAGATTCAGGATGAATGAGGAAGGCATTTCTTTTGTTAGATGGGCAAAGGGCAGTTATCAAAGAAATCATAGAAAAGGAAAACCCACAGTTTTCGTCCCATCTCCACAACAGGCAGATCCTTAGAAAATTTGAAAAAATGAGAATCTGGAAACTAATGTTCATAAAACTATCTATGCCCCAAAATCTCTTGGGAAGTCTTTGTGGATCTCCTGGGGCACATGTACCCAGGTAGAAGACCGCTGCAATGGGGGACAACAACAGTTTTTGATCAGAAAGTAATACAATTGTAACTGTGCTTTAGAAATGCTAAGCAAGAAACAATACACAGATTGCATTGGAGGGAGAAACTGTTCAAAGTAAGGAGACAAATGGTGACCTTTCTATAGATCAGGAAGTATAAAGATGGTGTGAACTAGAATACTGGCTTAGAAGAAGAAAGAAGTGAAAGACATTATAGAATAAGAACCAAAATGGTTCAGTAACTAAAATTTGAAGTGGGAAATAAATTTATCATTTCCCTCTCTCTCATTCATTCATTCATTCAGTGAATAACTATTTCTGAAGTGTTTGATATATGGCTACTATGAAGGCAAACATAAAAAAGATAGCATACAGTAAGAAAGTTAAAAAAAGTTTTTTTTAATTTTAAAAATTAATTTTAAAAAAGATAGCATACAGGAAGACAGTTCAGTAAAATTACTTAGGTGCTCTGATAGAAAATTGTTACAGGTCTTCAGGCTGTCTCCTAAAAGCTGGGGGAAACCATCAGAAGAGCTGTCAGCAGAATAGACTCAAAGGAGCAAGAGCATTTCCAGAAGACTTCAAGATCTTCTTGCAGAT
The DNA here is from genome assembly GCF_021613505.1 of Equus quagga. Taxonomy (NCBI): domain Eukaryota; kingdom Metazoa; phylum Chordata; class Mammalia; order Perissodactyla; family Equidae; genus Equus; species Equus quagga. Next base: position 38,986,379 of record NC_060267.1, read on the forward strand.
TCCAATTCACTAGTTTGGGTATCCCTTCTTCTATTCAACATAATATCAAAATCTATCCATTTCTTCCTTTAGAAAGAGTGTTGGATTTTTACCTTCTCATACCTCTTACTACCCAATTAGATTGCCTTTAATTATGTTGAAAGCAAAGAATTAGATATTATCTGATCTGCAAATGGAAGTCACCCAACTATTAGCGTCCAATTATACGCAATATTTCACATTGTCCCTTTTTTAGCCCTTCAGAAATTGTTACGGCCTGGAGTAACGCACAAGATTCAGGATGAGTCATGAATAGAATTGTCGATATCTGCATTCGTTACCCAAGCCAAACCCATCAAGACCTACTTCTGCTCCCCAATTGTCAAGTCCCTTCATGGCTGGCCTCTCTTTTGACCTAATCTTTTAGTAAAACATTATTTCTCACTGATTCCAACGTGGCGTCTGCACTTCCATGAGATTATTCTTCCAAGGTGGACCAACAACTGTTAGATTGATTCCCATCTCTGCTTTTGCTTTTACCCATCTCTGCTCATACCATCCTCCTTCTCAGACACATACCCGAAATGCGGACTCCTCCCATCTAACGTCTAGCTGCCCTTCAGGATCTACTTCAAGTTTTACATATTACAGGAAGTCTCTTCTGTTATCCCTACATACAATATTTTCTTCTATCTTGATTCCCATTTTATTTACTATAATAAATTAATTAATGCTCAATTCTGTTTCCATTTACTGGATTATATAAGATTGGTCTTATTATTTCTCTTCTCTTTCAAAGGATCTTCCCTTCTCCATGTACTCAAAGTTCCCACTGTTAAATGTAAAGGGACAGAATTTCACTCCAGATATCATCTTTTAGATGAATCTACTCATACTCAATTTTTCCAAAATACCATGAAATGTAAAAAACTAAAGCATCGTCTAGTTCTCTAGGGAATTACTATTAATTTCTGGAAAACCTTGGGAAAGTATTTCTTTCTGTGGGACAGAAGCATTCTTTCCCCTTCTCCCAAACCATAAATTCAAAGGAATAAACAGTTAAAGACAAAACTCCTTATATTCCCACTGCTACATTCCTTATCAGCAATAAAGCTTGGCTTAGGATGAGATTTAAAGAGGAAATATGCATAACGCAAATAATCTACTTTTAAACCAGAATGACTAGGCTCAGTATTTCAAAAACATTATTTCAGGGTTAAAAAAAAAATTCTCAACTTACATTAGCAATGTTTCTTTAAAGTATGATCTTTGTTAATATTATTAGTAATTAAAATTTATACTCCAAAAGTATACTTCTCCCTCAAATTAATAAACTTCAGAAAACCTAAATCAAACTCATATTGGCTAGATACAATATCTTAATGGAAATGATACTTCAAAATCACGGTAGTGGGAGAAATCTGATACTTGAAGGAAATGACTCTTACCAGAGAGTTCAGCAAGTTGGCCAAAGTGCCATGTCTTAACAATCAGGTTTTTGTTGATTTATGAATAAAAGAATAGAACAGCATGTTGGAAAAGTCATTCCAGATAAATATCCAATCAAAGATCAATAATTATCTCTCTCTCTAACATTCCTGACTACCAAAGGTTCCAGAGCAGATGTCCAAGTATTTCTTGTGATTAGAATCCCTCTCTTCCCCACTTTAGTCCATCCTATCAGAGAAATGCTGTGATCATTAGAAATAATCTTCTTGAAGGGAGTCAAAAATCTGTCACCCTTGAGCTTCACCCATCAATTCTAGCACTACCCTTCGGGGTCATAAATAATTGCCCTCCCTCTTCCCGTTAAATATTTAAAAATAACTTGCCATCTCTTCATTACTTTTTCTCTTTTATGAGCTGAATATGTGCCGTTCCTTCCTCAGTACTTCATATGACATAGATTTTAACTTTCTCATCTTCTTGGTCTCTCCCTTGCCCATGAATGGCTTTTTCAAGTGTGACTCTTCAAAATGAATACAACTTTATCATCTCACATCTACCAGTGGAGAATATAGCAGGAAATTCACCTTCGCTCTTTTGAATGTCATACTCGATGAGGTTGTGACAGTGAGGTCAACAGGCCCAACAATACTGCAGGGGAGGAGAAATTTCCGTTCTACTCTTCTAGGTTCTGTGGTTGGTCTAAGAATTAAATTGACATAATAGAGATTAACAGGAGGAAAAAAACAATTTTAATTACATACATATGTATGAGAGCCCCTCAAAGATGTGAGACTCACAAAGCCCACCAGATAATTGAGGCTTATATACCATCCTGGGCTAAGGAAACCCATAGGGATCTGGAGCTTCAAAGGGCATGGGGGGTTGGGGACTGTGGTTCATGGGAAAATGAGAAGAGGAAATGTTTGATAAACAAAGGTTGCCCTGTCATACAGATAATTCTCCCAGGTGAAAAATTTATCTCTGGTAATAGCTCTCTTCCTGGTTTAGGCCCCCTTTCTAATGTAAATTTCTCTTACAAAAGGGTAACTTTCACCCTGTTTTCAGAGTGTCCTTATGTCTGCTTTCTCAAAATAATCAACTCAAAATAACCCTTATGCCAAAGAGGCATATTTTGGGATGGCATACTCTGCTACCCTTCAATACGAACATCCCCTTAGCAAAAATAATGCAAGAAAATGGCATAACTTCACTGCACCTTTGCCTTCCATTTTTATATATATATTAATACTCTAAAGTTTCTGCCTTACAAAAAAGCAGAAGCTTTGAATTCAATCAGGACATTCACTATTGGAAATACCAGTTCCCAACCCTCACTAATCCTACCTGGAATTTAAAATCTTAAATTCTGCTCGAAGAAAGTCTACTGCTTTAAGAAAGCTCAATTTTATAATCTAAATAGCTTGAAGCAAAAACATTTCATTATTGACACAATCCTTTCATTTACTTAACACTCTCAAACGCTAATGAGCATAATATGAAATTAGATACTGTTCTCCTCTCTGTGGGAAAAGTTCAAGCAAAGAAGACAAAAGGAAAAGATTATCCCCAAAATAGAAAACAAAATAATGCCTTAAATCCAGACAAATGTTGATACCTTGGTGTGCTATTTTGCAACATTTCAAGAAGAAATGTTCAATAGAAAAGAAAACAAAACTTTATTCCTTATTATTAGAAAATCATTGAAACAGAAGTCGCTATTTGCTTAATTCCTAGAAGAGATGAGTCATTATCTAGAGCAGAAGTAGTGAGAGTTAAAGGCTCTTGCACAAATCTTAAATGCAGTCAACACCAAAGTGTGCTTCTCTCATTGCTAAATGAAATGACCAAGATTTTAAAAGTCAAGAGAATATTGCTGGCAGAAGGCCTGGAACAATCAAGTAAAGTCTAAAAGAATGAGCTTCCAGTTTCTAACATTTCAAACATTTTCATTTCTCAAAAGAACCAAATTCTCATATGGTTTAGGCTAGCCTTCTTTATGATGCTAAATAAGTCCTTCAATTGTCCACAACTAAATTCTCCCCATTGAAACCTTCCTTGCATCCGAAAGACAATGATAACAGATATGATACAGAGTTTTTTAGTTCCTTGGAGGCAAGTAAAATTTGAAGTCAGGATATTACTATTGTCCCTATATCTGCTATATATTTTAAATAATTCCTGTAATGGAATTTGTGAATAGAGATGCTATGGTTTGAATGTTTGTGTCAGCCCCCTCCCCCTAAAATTCAAATGTTAAATCCTAATCCCCAATGGGATGGTATTAGGAGTGGGGCCTTTGGGAGGTAAGCAGGTCATAAAGGCAGAGCCCTCATGAATGGCATTGGTACCCTTATAGAAGAGGCTACAGAGAGATCCCTAGCCCCCCTCCACAATGTGTGGATACAATGAGAGGTCTGTAACTTGGAAGAGTACCTTCACCGAACATGCTGGCACCCTGATCTCAGACTTCTGGCCTCCAAAACTATGACAGAGAAATTTCCGTTTTTTATAAGCCACCCAATTTGTGGCATTTTGTTATAACAGCTTGATAGGACTAAGACAACAGATTTACTAGAAACGTGTTGAGGCAATGTCCTCTACAATGAACAAAACAGTATTTAGAGGAGTATTAGACCCAATTCTTACCGCCAACCCAGTTGAATGGGTTGTGAAATTTCAAAGCTACATGTTTCATCAGCTGATCAGGTGACATCTTCTCTGTCTTAATAATTACTGATAACAAATGTACGTTTTTAAATTTAGAGAATGAAGTAGAAGAGGAGAAATATGGTTACCAAGGTAATCAACACCAATGGCCAAATAAACCTTTAGAGGTGTCACTAAGGACTACAAGAAAATTATAACAAGTTTCTCCGTGAGTAAGTCTAACGGGGTGCTGGAAATATTCTATAGTTTGGTGTGGGAGATGGTTGTAAGGAGGCGTACATGTGTAAAAATGTATCAGCTATACCCTTGCATTTGGTGCACTTCACTCTATGTAAGCTGTATCTCAATAAGGAAGAAAAAACCATAGCTGTAAGTTGACCTTGTCTCTGCAGCCCTAAAATCCACTTCTTGTTTGGGGTTAAGCCCTTCAGTTATTACAATGGTTGAGAGCACATGGGTCCTCCATGGCTTTTATGCACCAATGACATTCATGTTAAAACTCTGTAATGCTCTTGAGCAGATACGTCCCTTCCTGTTTAATCAAAGCTCAGAAAACCAGGGCCAACATTTGACTTACACATGAGCAGAAAAGTCGCTTTTGTTGTAACTTGTGTTATGCCAAAAGATAACTATACTCAAAAGTTCGTTCTACCAACATGCCAGAATCCTAGAAATGTCCCCTCTTAGTCAAATCCTTGGATAAATGGATTGAAGTGTTGAACTAAAATGTAACTTTTTCAGGTTTTCCAAAGTCACCTAAAAGAGCTTTGAAGGAATGGAACACAGAGCAAGTGTTTATTAGTGTGTTTAAAAAATCCAGAGTATGGATACTAGTCATGAAGGACAGGCCCAAATGCCATATCAGGATGTGGTTGGACAGCAGGAATGGGGAAAGTGGTGGAATGGGAGGGAAGAATCTCTCACATGGAAAGATTGCTCAAGTATTTGCAATGCCACTGCTCCATCCCCTTACCACCAGAGACATATGCTAGAAATCTGAGTGTGGGAAGCATGGAGGAGGGCAGGACAAAGGGGACCAAACTACCTTTAAAATTCATCACCTCAATGCAGAAGAAAGCACACTGGAATAATGAAGCAGGAAACTTGGCTTCAGTCCCAAATCTGTCACTACGTAGTTGTGCAGTTATCACCTACTTTCTCCCATTCGCCATTTCTTCATCTATAAAAGGAAGAGGTGGAACAAGATGATGTATAAGCCCAGGGGTTCCAAGTGCTCCCGGCCCTGCTGAATTATATCTCCTACTGTGTCCTGTTGGGTTCTATAATTTTTCAGTTAGAGAGGAGAAATGTTTCCACTTGGAGCAGGAGGTTGTAATTGTTTATTTTCATGTCTACCGTAGCAACATTCAAACACGCCGGATCACAGAAATGTCTGGCTCTCTCCCCAGTGTCCTCTTGCTGGCATAATTTCCAAAGAAGTAGACTTGAAACAATAAAGTACAAAATCACAGGGAATTCCCACATCTCCCCTATGATAATGCATCCCTATCGGGATCCAGGATTGGCCTATGTTAGTATTTTTGCTAAGGGCACCAATTTCCCCCAGGTTTTTGTGTTGGAATTCATAGATGATTGTCCCCAGGTGATAGTCATTGAGTTTTATTGAAGATGTATACTCTTAAAACTTAAAATTTTGGGGGCCAGCCCAGTGGCACAGCAGTTAATTTCACACGTTCTGCTTCGGCAGCCCGGGGTTTGCTGGTTCGGATCCTGGATGCGGACCTATGCACTGCTTGTCAAGCCATGCTGTGGCAGGCATCCCACATATAAAGCAGAGGAAGATGGGCATGGATGTTAGCTCAGGGCCTGTCTTCCTCAACAAAAAGAGGAGGATTGGCAGCAGATGTTAGCTCAGGGATAATCTTCTTCAAAAAAAAATGCCTTAAAATTATGAACATTGTTCTTTGCTAGAGTGCTAATCTGCTGACAGAGCTAAAACTGCACCGCTAGCAAAAGCCCAAAGATTTTAAACGTGAGTTTTTTTCTGTACATTTCAATACCTCAAAAAAGCAACGTCTACTGGGTTGGATTGCAGTTTGCAACATTAGAATGACTTCAAGGCATTTGTGATTTAGTCTGTCAGTGATGACAACATCCAATGACTTCGAGGATGCAGAGGGTTGCAAACCTGTGGATGTGAAAGTCCTGACACATTATCTAGGATCTTGCGCTATCAATATAACACAGACACATGAGAAGTACATGTAAAAAATAAAAAGTTGACATTGCTCCTGCTCAGAAAACAAGTTTCCAAGACAGGATCAGGACCTTGGGGACAAAGGCAGCCATCAAATCATGGACAGAGTAAGTAGAATGGTTCTAGTTTGTTTGGTAACCACTACCCAGGGGCCTCATTGTCCATCTGCTGCCCCCACAAGCACTTAGTCTACTCCTGGGCTGGAGTGGCAAGAGGTGGGAGAGAAGGGGTATAAGAGAGATGGTTTAAATAAAAATTATGACTGCTGATGTGGGATCCAGAAGAGAGAGGAAAGAACCCTCAGTTATCTTTATCCTGTCTTGGCTATAATAAATACGCTCCATGAAATTCCACCAATTCTACCAAAAAAAATAAAAGAGCTAATGATGTATTTCAGTCGGTAGCAGGATCTATTTAATATTCTATTTACCATTTTCATTGGTGTTTTCACAAAACTAAATTTTGCTCCACCGCCCACCCGCTAAAAATAAAAGCATGATTTAATAATAAGCTTTCTTTCAACTATGTATCATTCTGAATTTTTTAAATCGAGTCCTAAACAACCCTGATTTCAAATTAAAAGTTCACTCTCCTTTTTATGTAATTTCTAAAAATAGTTTGCTTAGCTAAATATGTAGGTCCTGCAGAATTGGCTAGATTTATGAAACATTCTTTAATAAAGCAAACAATGTCTATATAAAAAGCAGATGCAATACCTTTGTAATTCAATTTTATAGTTTAAAAATATTCTGCGTGGAAGTGCCAAATTCTGCCCTGCAGAGACACAGGGCTCCCAATGACGTCAATAAGAGCCACGTACTCACAAAGGAGGGCAAAACTATGCCCTGAGCACTTAAATTTAGTAATCCATTAAGCGCAGCAAGGAAGAAAAAGATCACTTCAAATACCATCTCATCAGCGTTTAAACCCGCCTGTGCTAAACCCTGTTTGAGGCGTGTTTAAACCCACAGAGCTTACAGATGTGGGAAAACACAGGAGCAGAACAGTCTCTTTTCAGATAATGACGGACCAGTTTTTTAATTGGAATTTTATGTACACTTCTATTCCCGAAGATAATCATGCCTTCATTCCTTCTGAGACCATCTTTTACCATTTTAAGATAGTTGAAGAGTCTGATTTCCTGAAATAAAATGTCGACCCTATGGTTGTATAAACAAGAAAAAATCTCTTCCCTAATTGAATAGAAAGAGGATTTATACATGAATTAATGACTGCTTCTGTTGTAAGCCAGCAGCCTGTGTTCACTTGAATAGGATAGTCAAAGGGAAGACCATGAGAAGAGAGACAGGCAAAGAGCTGCAAGATCTGAGTGATACTTCCAGGGAAGTCACTAATTCTCTGTATACCTATGGTACCCTGTCTGGGTTCAGCTAACGTATGGAAAGCTGTTATTATCTTAAGGACGTGCTGTTAAAAGAAAGCAAGGATGGGGCTGGCCCCGTGGCCGAGTGGTTAAGTTCGCGCGCTCCGCTGCAGGCGGCCCAGTGTTTCCTTGGTTCGAATCCTGGGTGCGGACATGGCACTGCTCATCAGACCACGCTGGGGTGGCATCCCACATGCCACAACTAGAAGAACCCACAACGAAGAATACACAACTATGAACCGGGGGGCGGGGGGGGGAAAAAGGAAAAAAAAAAATCTTTAAAAAAAAAAAAAAAAGAAAGCAAGGATGCAGTACTGTACCAAGTGTAAAAATACTTTAAGAAATTAAATGTCATAAGAAAAATAAAGTAGTAGCTGCAGAAACATCATGTGGATATAGTCTTCAAATTCAAATACTTTATCATTAATAATGTTTCCTTGTCAGATTCTGTCATTAATGGAATTTTCCACAGGAAAATTAATGCCTTGACTGCTCCATGAATTTTAAACATCTTAGAGACACACCAGGTGAGTTTAATTTTAAAGCAAGACTAAAGTTGGACAATCTTTACCCCTAATAAGTCTTTGCTCTTTCTAGTCTCTTCCTCTTTGGGTCACTTTTACTTCCTGCTGCCAGAACAGTCTTACTAAAGAATCTCGTTCCCAGTTTAAACACTTTTACAGCCTTTCCATTAACCAAAGGGCAAATCCAAACGCCCTTACCTGACCATCCAGGTTCTCTTTAACCCAACCCCATGCTCCAGTAACCAATCTGAACTATTCACTGTCCCCCTAGAAAGGCCCGCACACTTTCCCACTTCTGTGCCTTTGCCATTTTGCTCTGTATGCCAACAAGCCCATCTCCAGCGCTCCTCATCTAGATGTCTTTCAAGGTGGGATCCATAAATCACCTCCTCCATGATGCCACCCACAATCCCTTGCTGCTAGTTAGAAGTATACTTTATTCCTCCCCCGAACTCCCCATAGAAGTTAGCTTGTACTCCACTTACTGCAATGAATGACCTTCTCCATTCAGTTTTAGTTACTAATGTGTGATTTACCTCTTATTAGCCTATAAACACCTTATGGGCAAGTTGCATATTTAATTTATACTTTTTATCATAAAATACCTAGACGAATACTTCACTAGCATTACAAGAGCCAAAGATATTTGCTGGCAACTAAAGAGATCAGTGTACAATGTTATACTTATTGGTGAGGAAACGATCGTTATAGTCAAAGTCAAAATAGAGGAAAATGCTGGCTCCCTCTCAAGAGTGGTCAGGGAGCCAAGGAGGACTATAAAATGTTCTGGCGCAAGTGACTTCTAGTCTGGCAACAGCTACCAGTAAGAATTTCCTCCCTGGGACCATGGTTAAAATGTGAAGATATCATTTGTTACATTACTGCTGGAGAAGGATAAAGAGAGAGGTAGCGGAGGAGCCTTTTTTTGCTGTCACCATCTAATCCTCACCCTTCATCTGAATGCTGCTTCCACTGATGTGAGAAGCACGATAGGTTTTATAAAAGACAGACTCACAGTAAGGCATACAAGAAAGCTCTTCCACTTCTCTGACAGAAGCTAGGCCATGCGACAGCGTCCTAGCTCTTGTCTCCGTTGCCTAGGCGATTGAGAAGAGACTTCTCCAGTTGGAAAATGAGGGACCAGGTTGAAAAGGGAAGAAATATGAAGGCTTGGCTAAGATGGCTGCAAATTAGGCTGAAGGAAACTAATCAATTGAGAGGCCATTGGAGAGCCTTTAACCATTTCTAGCTGTGTGGAACCTGATCGGCTCACTCACCTGGGCACTTAGGGAGCATGCCCAGGCTGAGCCCACCCCCAGGGTTTCTAATTTAGTGAAACTGGCCTGGAGATTGGGGATTTGCATTTTTGACAAGCACCGAGGACACTACGTTGTATAAGCCTGAGATAAAGATTCAAGTTCAGTCTAAAAGCTATTTTGCTTTTTTAATTTCAATACTCCCATAAGTCGAACTATGTCATTATGTCAACAACTTAAAATGACCGATCACTACTACTAGGTTCATCCAAGTAAGGCGATCAGAATCAACATCAGATGCATACAGGACGAGAATATTCTCCTAAGTGTCCTATTGATTAATCAATTATAGTTTCAGGCAGAACTGGCAGAGGAGGAGACGCACATAGAAATGCCAAGGAGAGTTGGCCAATTAAAAGCAAAACCACCTTCTTTTACATCTTGTAAGGAAATCACCTCTTTGGCCATATGCACAAGAATTTCATTCATGTAATCAATATTTTGTATCAAAAAGATACCATTTCAAGTAGGTAAAGTATGACAGATGTTCATCAGCTCCATGTGGGGTGCTTGATGTAGCACACGGTTACTTAACCCCTTCCAATCTCCTCATTGGCCAGTAATGCCTAAGTAAAAAGGCACATCTAAGGCTTATTTGCTTCTGGAAATCTTTATTTTTTCTTTCTCCTCCTCCTCTCCAATTATGTATTTCTTTTCCTCGACTATTAGAAGCAACAAGTGAGTCTCACCCTTTGGAGGATGCTGTTAGAATAAAAATCCACTCTCTAAATTAAATATCTGAATATGCTCCATTCTACCTGAAGTCCCTGAGTCTCGAAACACTTGGCTGAAAACAGCATTCTCTCATGAGCCATTTAGTCTTTCCTGCTGTGTATTTTCTATCATCACATTTCCTAAAAATGAAACAGTAGAAGATGGTGAAAGTTATTCATTATTTTAAAACTTGCAAGAAGGTATGTTTCAGGTTTGTTAATTATAAGATTCCTGTTTGGGCTCATTTTCTCTTTTAGCTATCTTCTCACTCTTTCTATCAGATCAGAATTTTCTTGCAGATCTAGTTAGATTTTCCAAATGGAAAATTTTTCCCTTTTCCCGACAATCACCAATTTTGCTTGATTCTATAACTCAATATGTTTTAAAATTTACTTGAAAAAGACATTTCTCTCCATTTAGCTGTATTATAGAGAACAGAGTGAGCCTACAGTAAAAATAAGCAAAAAGTAATAATTATGGGAATAGAGGGAGAAGTTAACCATGTCCTTGCTTCAGTAAAAATAACCAAGTTTCTCCTCACACAGTCTAAGTAAAGGCCACCTTGCTATTATAGGATAGAGAGCATCTTAAGAAAAAGGTAATAAGAACACAAGAAAGATCAAAGAAAAAGAGTGTCACCAAGGAGACACCAATCAAATAGTAACTTCGTGATTCTGAATCTTTCCAATACCAGGTTCAGTCTCTCAATAATTTCTAGCCCAATGTGACAGCTTTTTGAAGAAGCTGCCCAGTGGTTTAGTGTGAAACCAAGTGCTGCTTTAGATTGGAGCTCAAGTCAACTCCAGAAGTATACTGATAGAGCAACAGCCTTCTTCAATTCCTTTTCTGATTATCAACTTTTCCTGAATCGAGATAAAAAATGACAGAGCAGAAAAGGGTCAGATTAGGTTGGGAAAACAAGGCACACTCAGCTTGTAAGTCACAAAAGAGGCCAGAAAGGAAAAGGATCTTCTTAAATGAGCTCCCGAACTGCTGCAATGGCTCTCGTAAGAGTGGTCATCAAGTCTACTCAAAATAGAGCATCTGACGAAAATCACCTGCATTGCGCTCCCAAAGGCAGGCGAAGGTGGTGCTCTGTACTAGTACCTTTCCTTGTGTAAAATTTACCACTTGTTTGAATGTTGTAGCTTACTTATAGGCAGAATAAAAATATAAAAAAATCACTAAAGTTGGAGGAGAACTTAGAAGCTACTGAATCCAATTTTTAACGAAATACAACATGTACAGGCTCCCTGTAACGGGAAGAGATTAATAACCTACAAATTTGAAATTTTTACTTTGTACACAGAAGAATACAGCTAATATGTTATAAAAACCCAAAATATTTCCTACCAAGTTCACTCCATTTAATCTAAGAATCTAAGAGAGATGAGAGAGAGAGAGTGGAGGTAGAGTAAACCTATAGAAAAAAGCTTAGGCTGCTTGGTCCCTCTGCCTGAAATCCCCTTTCTTTTGCCCACATGTTTTATTTGCATCCCTTTCCACAAGCACGCTGCGAGTCATATGACACAAGACCTGCTTTGCTTATGTTTCTATCGCCTCACTTAGATGATGAGTTCCCGAAGACAGAGGGCAAGAGTCGGAGAGTGTTTATCTTTGAATTCCTGTTGCTTAGCATATTATTGTGGTAGGCATCTGATTGCATGCATTGTACTAACAGTAGCAGTAAAAATAATACTATTTATGAAGTACCCAATTAGCACTAGGTACCGCGCTTGCAGCTTTCTAAATAGTATCTCTGATGACAATAATCCTGTAAAGATTTTATTGACATACATTTTACAGGTGAGGGAACAGGCCAAAGGAGCACAACTAATTTGCCTAGCATTGCACGGCTTGTAAGTGGTGGATTTTGAACTTTAACTCAGATGAAAATAATCAATGCACATACACATTCCACTATACCATTTAGCAGATGCATAAAAAAGTTTGTTGAATTGAAATGAGTATAAAGAACAAAATAATATGAATTATTTAACATTAAAAGTGAGATATAGGGGCTGGCCTCGTGGCCAAGTGGTTAAGTTCACGCACTTCAATGCAGGCGGCCCAGTGTTTCGTTGGTTCAAATCCTGGGCGCGGACGTGGCACTGCTCATCAAACCACGCTGAGGCAGCGTCCCACATGCCACAGCCAGAAGGACCCACAACGAAACACAACTGTGTACCGGGGGGCTTTAGGGAGAAAAAGGAAAAAAAATAAAATCTTAAAAAAAAAAAGTGAGCTATAACACAGCACATGAATAACTAAAACAATTGACATAACTATCCAAAACGGGCAAATTTATTTATTTTTTCTGCAGAATGAGAATTATAAATATGACAGCTGACCTTGAAAATCACAAGAACATACAAAATGTAAAAAATAATGTTTAAAAAGAAAACCTTAAATCCTACTACCCAGACCTCATTAATATTTTGGTAAACATTATTTTAGTCATTTTTCTATATACAGATATAGAAATATACTTTTTTCACATAGATGATACAGTCCTCGTGTACATAACCTACATTTTTCCTCAGTAACGTGGCTTCGAGGTATTTCTATATCACTGAATCTACGTATACACCATAACTGTGAATGCCCATGTAGTATTCCAGTCAGTTATCACCCTACTTCCTATTAATAAATATTGATCTCTGCTTATCTCTCTTTATGATCAATTTCTACAAATTTTATCTTACTTTACATTCTGAAAAAAATGGACATTATAAAAGCTAGAGAACACGACTACAGTGAATAAAGTATTTATTCAGGAAGTATAGAGGGTTTGTTGTTCTTCTTAAAATAAAATTTAAAAGTCTAAGACTAACAATTGGCTCTTTACCACTTGACATAGCAACATTTTCTTTACGGAAGGGTTATTCATGTAAAATAGGGAGAAAACCACCAGCTGAAGATGGCCAAAGTGACAGATCTTTAGACCAGATATTTTACACACAAAAAATTTATCTTCATTTACTAATTGAGCCTGACCTATGCCTGATTTTTACTTACTCTCATAGACTTGAAAAGTAAGAACAGGAAAGTCAACTCCCAAAATGTTCACTATTTTGCATTTACCTTTCCCTCAATACTTCCACCCAAAAATAGTCTAAAAAACATGTGCACATACATGTAACTGTACAAGCCTAAGTAGAGCGCCTTGCACCTGGAAAAAAATCAGTAAATATTTGGGAAAAATCAGTTACATTTCTACAAGCCAACAACAAACTATCAGAAAGAGAAATTAAGAAAATAATGCCACTTACAATAGTATTAAAAACAGTAAAATACTTAGGAATAAATTTAACCAAGGAGGTGAAACATCTGTATACAGAAAACCATAAAACATTGGTGAAAGAAATGGAAGACAATAAATGGAAAGACATTCTGTGTTCATGGATTAGAAGAATTTAATATTGTGAAAACACTTATACTATCCAGAGTGATCTATAGAGTCAATGCAATTCCCATCAAAATTCCAAGGATATTTTTCATAGAAGTAGAAAAAAATTATCCTAAAATTTGTATGCAACCACCAAAGACCCCAAATGGCCAAAGCAATCTTGAGAAAGAAGAACAAAGTTAGAGGCATCACAGTTCCTGATTTCAAACCATATTACACAGCTATAATAACCAAACGGTATGGTACTGGCACAAAAACAGACACACAGATCAATGAGACAGAAAAGACAGCCCAGAAATAAGCCCACACATATATGGCCAATTAATATTTTGCTAAGGCACCAAGAATATACAATGGGGAGAGCAGAGTCTCTTCAATAAATGGTGCTGGGAAAACTGGATATCCACATGCAAAAGAATGAAACTAGACTCCTATTTTTCACCATACACAGGAATCAACTCAAAGAGTGTTAAAGACATAAACATCAGACCTGAAACCGTAAAATTCATAGAAGAAGACAGAGAGGATAAGATCCTTGACACTGGTTTTGGCAATGATTTTTTGGATTTGACACCAAAAACAAAGACAACAAAAGCAAAAATAAACGAGTGGGGCTACATCAAACAAAAAAGTTTCTGCATAGCAAACAAAACCATCAACAAAATGAAAAGGCAATCTAGGAATGGGAAAAAAATATTTACAAACCATGTATCCAGTAAGGAGTTAATATCCAAAATATACAAGGAACGCTTACAACTCAATAACAAAGAAACAAATAACCCAATTAAAAAATGAGCAAGACACTTTTTCAAAGACACACAGATGGCCAATAGACACATGAAAAGGTGCTCAACCCCACTAATCCTCAGGGAAATGCAAATCAAAACCACAGTGAGATATCACCTCACGTGTGTTAAGATGCTTATTATCAAAAAGACAGATAAATCTTGGTGAGGATACGGAGAAAAGGGAGCCCTTGTACAGTATTGGTGGGAATGTAAACTAGTGCAGTCACTGTGAAAAACAGTATGGAGATTCCTCAAGAAATTAAAGATAGAACTACTGTACGATCTAACAATCCCATTTCTGGGTATATATCCAAAGAAAATGAAATCATTATCTCCAACAATATCTGTACTCCCATGTTCACTGCAGCAGTATTCACAACAGCCAAGGTACGGAAAAACCCTACAAGCCCTTTGACGGATGGATAAAGAAAATGTGGTGTATATATGTATATACAATGGAGTATTATTGAGCCTTAAAAAAAAAAAAGGAAATTCTGTCATTTGAGACAACATGGATGAACCGGAAGGGCATTATGCTAAGTGAAATAAGCCAGACAGAGGAAGACAAATACTGCACAGTATCACTTATACGTAGAATCTGAAAAAAAAAAGTCAAACACAGAAACAGAGTGGAATGGTGATTGCCAGAGGCCGGGGTAGGGGAGGGGAATAGAGAGAGGTTGATAAAATGGCACAAATTTTCACTTGTGAGTAAAGTCTGAGGATCTAATGTATTATACAATGGCTCTAGTTCATAACACTGTATATCATTGACATTTGCTGAGACATTAGAACTTAAGTATTCTCACCAAAAAAACGGTAACCATGTGAGGTGATGGATGTGCTAATCAACTCCATTTCAGGATATATACTATATCAAATCATCACATTCTACACTTTAAACATATTACAGTTCTGTCAATTATACCTCAATAAAACTGGAAAAATAAAATAAATAAAAAGATATTGATAAGCTGATTTTAAGATTCATATGAAAATTTAAAGGACCTAATATGGCCAAAAAATCTTTAAAAAAATGAAAACATTTAAGAACTGTCTACCTGACTTTAAGACTTACTCTGAGTCACAATGATTAAGACAATGGGATACTGATGCAGAGACAGACCAGCAGTCCTGAAGAATTTTGATCTTAGGGCTCCTATATACTCTTGCAAATTATTGAGGATCCCAACAAGCTTTTGTTTATATGGATTATATTTATCAATATTTACCATATTAGACATTAAAACTGAAAACTTCAAAGTTTATTTTTAATTCATTTAAAAATAATAAATCGATTACATGCTAATAAAAATTAAATTTTTTTATGAAAAATTACTATTCTCCAAAAAAACATCCGTGAGAAACTTAGCATTGTTTTACCCTTTTAAAAATCTCTTTAATATCTGCCTTCATAGAAGACAGCTGGATTCTCATATCTGGTTCTGCATTTTTCTGCATTTACTCCTTTGCTAGGTTGCTGAGGTTGAAGCAGATGAAGAAAATGAGGCAACAGACTGATATGTATTGGAAAAGTGAGGAGTATTTTCACAGACTTTTCAGATTATTACACATATTCTCCTTTGAAACTACATCAAAACTCAACAAGTGGTAACTTTTTAAGTGTTAGTTGCAATGTAGACCCTGAAAACACATTAATGAAGTTTTTATGGCCCACTGGTCTGTCTGCACTTTGAATGGATCCTTTACCCATGCACGCTTTCGTGAAATCATGCATAGGTCATTTGGAAAATATTGACTCATCAAGTTCAGCTTATCTTCCTAATGGTGACACACATTATTATAAAATATCAAAAAAAACACATTCATTAATATCACCACCAATCTTACCAATAAAGTCTTTAAATATTGGGAAGTGATCAAGCTTATGGCATCAGATACATATTTTGCAAAATTATAATTTTATCACTAGTGATAAAGACAGTCAGTTTATCGTCTCAGAATGATAGGCTCACTTTCTTCATTTTTGAGAAAATATCTGCCAAAGACTCAAATCTGAATAATCATAGTTTGCCTGTCAGTCATTCTTTCCAGTAATGATGGTGTTTCAAGGAAGAAAGAAAAAGCATTTCGTTCAGCTTGCAAACCTAGCAGTTGCACAAGTGCTTTTCTCTTAGACTACAAGTCCACAAATTATGACCAGGAGAGGCCAAATCCAGCTTTACAACTGTTCCAGTAAATAAAGTCTGATTGGAACACAGCCACAGTCATTTGTTTGTATATTGTCTATGACTGCTTTCATGCGCTGGGGGCAGGGTCGTCTAGTTGCAGGATTGGGTGTGCAAAGCTGAAAACATTACTATCCGGCCCTTTACAGAAAAAGTTTGTCAATCCTTGCTCTAGATAATCATCAGAATTGTGGTATGTAATTGAAGTGTTTTATGCATATTTCCCATTTTATCCATAAAAACGTAAAAGATGCATCCTTAGGAGTCAGCTTTAATAAAATTATTAGCTTTTCTTGCTTCATTATGGACTTCCTAAGTGTGTGGCAGTGAGGAATACAATGACTATGAGTACAGTTTGGCACCACTGCCTTGATTCATACTAAGGTATCAACAATTTTACCCACAATTGCTTTTACACCGTCAGTGCAAACAGCAACTCAATGAAAAATGCAAATAATACTTTAGCATTATTCTGAAAATAGTTTTGGCTTTACAGACCATCTGAAAGGATCTCAGGGACCCCCATGGATCTGTGGACCACACTTTGAAAACCACTTTGATGGACAAACAGATCAATGGAAAAGAATAGAAATTTAAGAACTATACCCACACATATATATTCAATTGATTTTCAGTAGGCACCAAGACAGTCAATGGAGGAAAAAGTTTTTCAACAAACCAAGCTGCAATAACCAGATAACGTGTGGAAAAAAATGACTTCTGATCTTACCTCATCCAACTCACAAATAGTTAATTTGAGATAGACCATAAACCTAAATACGGAAGCTGAAGTGATAAACTTCTAGGAGAACAGGAGACTATCTTTATAATCTTAGGCTAGGTGAAGATTTTTTTGAAGATACACAAGAAGAACTAACCATAAAAGAATTATTTAACCTACCTTTTCTATGAAAATGTGCTCCATAGATTTCCTTTCCCTCAGACATCATATGACACAACCATGCAAATTAACACACAGACCTAATCAGGTAACTTCTGTGCTTCAGCAACTTGATCACTAAATTGCCAGCAAGAAGAAAACACCATTCTTCTCCACGGCCACCACCTCACCACATGTTTGCATGTCATAGCTGAGTCAGATCTGAAGTACTTAATCCCTTACATTTAAAGAGAAGTCATTGAAATTTCATCATTAAACCTTAGACTAGAATCTCTACTTCTAGTTTCGGGCAGATTGTTTTCAAGAGTAGATGAATGGCTTAGCCTGCTTCATGGTGATAGTGATTCATTTGAATAAGTAATTGGAGAGAGGAGATATGAGGTCACTAAAGAGGAAGCTGTAAATAAAATTACCACCAGAAGTATCTTACCATGCACTAACAGCTACAGATATAAAACAATCACGTTTAGTTCCATCTCCTCCATTGACGCCAGTGGCACTGCCAACAAAGCACAGATGCACACCACATGAGCAGGTGCAAAGATGATTTCACGAGCTGTGTGATGGCTGGCTGGAAACAGTAGAGGGCCCATCCCACACTGGAACTGTGCATCTGTTATATATCCAGCATTTCGTTATGGAAAATCTTTGTATTCATTTAACCCCTTTGGCGGTGCATTTATTTAGCTGGGATAAATATTTCATGAATATTCATTAGTGTACCTTATTTACATAGTTACTAAGCTGTTGGACACTGCAGCCAACATTCTAAACCAGAACTCTGTATTAACCACCAATCTTGTACAACTAAAGTACCAGGACGATTGATGTTCATAATGACCATAAAGTATTACACTACTTTGAAGTTCCTTCTACATCAAAGGAAATAAATTCATCTCCAAATTAAATCTCAACTGAAAGTTAAAATGGTAATGAGATACCATGTCTGGTTTATTAAATTGGCAAAGATTAAGAGAAATGATGACCGTATGAGGAAATGGGCCCTCAAACACTGCTTATGGGAATGTAAACTAGCAGAAACTTTTTTTTTTTTTTGGTGAGGAAGATTGGCCCTGAGCTAACATCTGTTGCCAATCTTCCTCTTTTTTTGCTTGAGGAAGACTGTCACTGAGCTAACATCTGCCAGTCTTCCTCTATTTTGTATGTGGGATACTGCCACAGCATGGCTTGATGAGCAGTGTGTAGGTCTGCACCCAGTATCTGAACTAGCAAACCCTGGGCCACCAAAGCAGAGCACATGAACTTAACCACTATGCCACCAGGTGGCCCTAGCACAAACTTATTAGAGAAGAGTTGTCAAGATATGTTAAAAGCCTTAACAATAATAACGAATACTAAAATGTGCTTATTATGTCTTAATATTTTAAGTGTTCTGCGTTTATTACCTAATTAACCCTAAAAATATCCCTATGAAATAGGGCTTATTATTAGCCGCATTTAAAAGATGAAAACACTGAGTCCCAGAGATTAATTAACCTATCCAAAGTCACACAGTTGGTAGATGGCAGATAAAATTGTCTTTCTCTTCCACTTCCTCTTCTAGGAGTTTATACTAAGGAAATGAAAAAAGATAGATGTGAAAATGTACCTACAGGGATTATAGCATTTTTAATAAAAAATTTGCAAATGAATGAAATATTCCTTTGTAAAGATTATGGCATATCCATGTGGCAAACTGCTGTAAAGCCCTTTTTGAAATCATAATTTGAAGAAAATGGAAAATGACTATGCATAGTAAGATATTGTGCTGCCTTTTCCTGTTCGCACGGCCCAAATTTCCCAACCCCCATTCCGTGCCCCGAGAGGCTGACCCCTACAGACTGCCTCACCTGGCCTCCCTTCAAGGCTGGGTTGCAGTTGGTTTCTGCCAACAAGAAGCACTAACAGAAGACTAGAATGGAAGGAGGGAAAGAAGAGATGGAGACAAGGTTCTTTCTTTTCCCATGATCACCCTGCACTTGTGGCGGGAGTTGTGTCCCTTCTGGTCTACAGCTGCTGCCTGAAGCCCTCCTCCAGGACACTAGCTTTCATTGGGCTCCAATAACATTATTTTTCCCCGGACCCCCTCAGGCTAGGGAGGTAATAAGCCACCAGTGTTAGTTGCCAAGTGGTTCAACCTCCCTTGTTGGCTCCGGAAGCCCTGCCCACACTTATAAATCATCCTTCATTGAGGTCTCTTCAGCATAAGCAGCTGAGAAAAATTCTGTTGCTAACAGGAACCCTAACTGTGAGGGACGGGGACTCGGGTGAGAGATGTGTTTCAGCTTAGAAAAAATCTGATAGACTAGATGAGAAAATGCTGCCAGTGTTTACCTTTGGGTGGTGAGATTATGAGTTATTTATTTTAATCTTTATTTATAGACACTGAGAAAAGAGAGGACTTTGTTCACATCCTGGTTCAAAAATTTACTGTATTGAAAACATTGGACAAATCATCTAATGTCACGTAGTCGTTTATAAGGTAAAAATAATAATGTCTACTTCTTCAGGTTTTTATAGACATTAAGATAATCCACGTAAAGACCTAAGGGTGCAGTAGGTGTTCATATGATGTCTTGTTTTTAACAACTTCCTAATACATAATTATTTGTGTGGTGAAATTGAATAACGTAATAAAAACACATATCAAAAAATGCTGAAAATTATCAAAGGCTATATAAATGTATATTTTGAAAGTGTAAAATGAACAAAAAACAACTTCCACACATATCTGAAATATTTTTGGTAATCTTTTGAAATTACCAAACATTTAATTATCACATGGAATATAGGTGTAAAATGAAAGGAACAGAAAGCCATTCTTGGTTTGCTCAGACAGCGAAGAGCTAGCTCCATAGAGATGTAAACACAATTTCTTGGAAACTAACGTGTTCTTCATGGATGTTAGCTTGCAAATTGTCACAATGAAGGTAAAAAGCACATTCCAGAGCATCCACGAGACACAATCCTTCTTTTGACAATAAATACAAATTTAATTTCGCTTTGGAGCTATTTGCAGTCAAACTTGCAAGCCATTCACCTTTTGGTCCTGTAGCTCATGTATGACTCACAGTATTCATTCGAACACTCTCCCTCCCACCCCAATCAAGGCCGGGTGGCGTAAAGATTGGCATCATTCAACTCCAAAAGTCCCACTGTTTAAATGGTAACTTTTTCCACTGCTCTTCCCTAAAATGAGTGACTGGATAAAATAATCAACAATTTCCTAATAAAACCAAATAAAATTAATGAGAATTCCTCCAAGCTGAAGATTTGAAAGGAGCCAACACCATTGAAATGTCTGAAGCCAGACAGGGCCTAAGGAGTTCACAAGTTCATTCATTATGGGAAACTGAAGGAAATGTGGTCAGACCTGCTGTCAGTTTAAAGAATATCACTGAAGCTTTGCAAAAATGATGTATGTTCCCATTCAAACATACCAACAGCTATTGAACTTCATTTCCTTTTTAAACATGAACTTTGCTATCCTCAACTGCTGATGGGTGAGGAAATGCTTTAACCCACAGGGCATTTTTGGTTCACTGACAAATGTATTCACAAGCAGCAGACAGTTCCCACAAACATGTTTTTATGTGTAAGATCTCAAGTAGACAACCATTTCAAAGGCCTGGCCTCTCTTTATGCATTTTCTCATTCCAGAATCCCAGCCATCTTCCCATCCCAACAGCTCCTTCCTCGTCATGTGTCTGTTTTGTGCTGCTCTCTTACCATCTTCTATGATTAGTATCTTCATCATCAAAATTGAGTCACATTATCACTCTCCTTGATGCTTTTTATGTGTGCCTTAGGTTCTTGCAGCCCTTTTCAGCCTGACATTGGGCAGTTGATTTGCTTTACTGGCTTGAATTTCCTCTGTAATGTCAAGCAAACTCAGCCTAGCAGCAGGACACGCGGCTTCAGCACCCAAGACTTTCACACTTCACTTAACTCACAGTCATGGGAACTTGCCATCCAAAAAATAAAAGTCATAAGTTGCTTCTGGGCTGACTCTAAACAAATCTATCAGGGAAAAATAAAATTCAGCTTCCACTCTTGTATCTGGCAACTGGTAAAGACTAAACACTTGAAAATTTCCAGGGTAAGATGGGGAGACTATTTGCACTGTTATTTTCCTGCAATTTTTTCTTGCTTAAAACCAGTGGAAACAAGGTAAGGTCATGTGGAAAATTCCCAAGCCTATTGAAATATATAGTACAAACCTCGATGCACATTTAAAGATACATATGCAATATTTGTGAGCATTACAACATCTTCATAACAAACCACCAGAGAAGGTGACATAGTTCAGCATCTACTGGTTCAATGACTTATAACTAAATGTCATTTGGATGGAACCATTCTTCTCTAATTATCTCTTAATGTGCTTTGAAGACTATCAGGATAAAGAAGTTACAGGACAGAATACGAATATAATTTGATGAATTCTAATTATTGCTGTCATGACTGATGGTTTTTCCTCCAGTTGTGTAAGTTGATTCACAGTTAGTTCCTGTTACTTCTAAACTACATACAGTAATATGGCACGTACTCCAACAAGAGGACAGGCACGTGTCAACCAACAGTAAGTACAAAGAACCTGAGCCCTAGAAAAAAATAAAAGACATGGTAACTTGTGCTCAAGGAGAATTTCTCTTTCCAAAAGCTGTAAGCTATAAAATATAAATTTAGCTTTCTTCAATTCCTGATGGAAAAGTAAATACTTAAACTCCAAGGCACACTGATAAGAGGATTACTTTTTCAACAGCATTCCTCCTTCTCTGTAATGCTAGGTCGCATTAAGCCAAAAAGAAATATTGACTCCCTGGTGCCAATTCACTTCTTCCCTTCTGTGATATTTGCCTAGACCATGCTCACATCCTGCTGCCATTACCTCTCCCTCTCAGCTGTTTAATCAGACTTTAAATGACCTGGGATAGCGTGATATCACAGATAGAAGGTGCTCACATATTTACTCAGTGAACGAATGAATGACTTGATTGCAAATTATTAAATATAGGAAAATTAGAGTGGACACTATTTAGTACTTTGCAGAAGCAATCCAAGTAACTCAATTCCCATACAAACACTGCTAGCTACTCTCTTACGCTCAATTCTCAGCTAGTGAAACACAGTTCACTCTCGCTCTCTCTCTTTTTTATCACAATGGTTTGGATACTCTCATAAAGAAATTTAGGGATATCTGACATACTCTGTTTTCTGTTTTTTATCTAATATATCTAAATTTGTTGCTGCTGCTTTTGCAGCACCATTATTCTAAGGGCTAAGTTGAAATTGAAAAACAAATCACTAAAGGTTTTGGCTGCCTTTGCTATTTCTACTTCCATATGACCTTATATATTCATACCCTGGAAGCTACCACTCACACAGGCTTTAGATTCTTTTCTTTTTTTTGTTGAGGAAGACTGGCCCTGAGCTAACATCCATGCCCATCTTCCTCTATTTTATACGTGGGACGCCTACCACAGTACGGCTTTTTGCCAAGCAGTGCCATGTCCACAACCGGGATCCGAACCGGCGAACCCCAGGCCACTGAGAAGAGAAACACGTGAACTTAACCACTGCGCCACCTGGCTAACCCCTATAGGCTTTAGACTTTTATAGTCCTGCTTAGTGAGTAAGTGAATGAGACAGTCAGAACTTTTTATTCTGAAAGAAATCATTGAGAAAAGCTTTCCATTGTGTCATGTATTATAAAAGTTCTGTTTTTAACTTCAGATTGCAGTAAAAATCACCCCAAAACCCTATAGGTTTTTTATCTTTTCTATCACAGGCAAATAACATGGAGAGAGCTACTTGCTCTATAATCACACAAATATAAAAAGTGGGAACAAGCTTCAAAAAGCTCGTGGTGAATCTACATACATATTCAAGCACTAGGCATGATGGATGTCCTCCTGCTCTCGCATCTTTCCTCTTAGGGTACTACCCAGACTAGGCTCTCATACCTGGCTGCATTCTGTTATACTATACCCCTAAACACAGACCAGATGACCATGATCTCAACACCATTTATTTTAACTCAAATCAAAATAAAAGTTCCCAAGAGCAGACCAGAACTGGTTTGAGCCAAAATTGATCCAGTCTCAGAGATTATTTTGCCAGGTCCAAGAGGTGTAGACAAATATGTATGTGTGTGTGTGTGTGTGTGTGTGTGTGCAGAAATGGCTTCAAGATAAATCCGTATAAACAAAATGCCACTGGATTCTACAACGTAATTGAAAACTGTTTCATGACCAGTATCCATTTGCGGATAACTCATCTAAAACTTTAGAGATTATTAAATTCTTTCTCTCTTGTGTTCCTTCTAAGCATGTACATCTTACATGTTAATCAACATTCCCCCATTCACTCTGAACTGTCCAAGGGCCCTTGGATTCTCAGACCTAATAATCTAATTTCAAGCATCCTCCAGCACCTCTCCTCCTACCAGGACGACTGATGCTTATAAAGATTCTGCTGTGTTTCTTCCTATACCTACTTTACTTTATTCTAATTATGCAATTTAAATTTATAAGTGATGCAATATAAATATGAAAAACACTATTTCTATTTAATCTAAGTGTTTTGAAAATATATGATGAAGGAAATTGATTTTAAAAATAATAATTTCTATTAAGTTAAACATGGGTAAAACAACAGTGGAAATTTAGGAAAAAATTAAATATTTAGAAAGCTTCTGAACTCATATTGCTCTAAAACTGTATGTCAGAGCTTACTCCACTTTAAAGAAAAGAAAATTAGAAACTGGAGACCATGCATAATGATTTATTCAAGAAACTTGAATGTCTACCAATAGATGCACATGGATAAACAATACTTGACAGTACAAAAGATTGCTCAATGAAGAGGTGTGCACAAGTGTGAATGTGTGAATGGGGTAAAATATAATGTTTGAGGTATTTAGTATCACTTTTTGTATATCTGGGCTTTTTGCAATTAGATAATCAACTTTGGACTCTGATTGCTTTGCTAAGAAGTCCCCACTATACGTAAAAGACATTTACATAAGATGTAAAAAATTATACAACTATTGGCTTGAATAGCCACTCCCTTTCCACTCCTTTACAGTGAAGATTCCAGATCTAAGACAAGACACTCCCCCGAATACTAATCTGAACCAGTCAAATGCAGGACAAGTTTTTACCATTGCTCTGGGGTTTGGAGATGCTGCCAGGTTAGGTTACCACACTTACATGCGCAATCCTTTCTTTAGATTGTTTTTCTTCTAGGAGCCTAGGAAACTAAGACAAACCCCGGGTCTCACTCACCATCAGAACAAGCCCTACATCTTCTATCTCACTCTTTCTGCCCTTCTTGCTCTTCCATCAGTGCAGCCAGAATGCTGACAAAGCCAGTGAGAAGGCCCAAGCTTCTACTTCTTTGGCTCAGCTTCCAAACTCTTTGGTCAAACATGTGGTCAAAACGGGATGAGCACAAGCTACTCTGAAGACCTTGCCATTTTGCTTCCTTTCAAATCTTTATACTCACTCTCACTGGCAAGGCTTCTCTCTGCTCAGGATGACCCCAGGCCAGCAGCTTAGACCAGCTATGCTCTAGACATGTGCTCAATGCTTTCACTCATCATTCCTTTGATTCCTATGGTAGATGCAAGTGTGTCCTTTTTCCCATTTGGAATGAGAAGTTCCAAAATTCAATTTTGGGAGTAAAGGAAAATAGGTAAAGAAAGGCCTATTGGCTGGCTTTGTTACAAGGTTTTTTAGGCTCAACTGGTATAGAAAACAGATCCCTCCAGAATCCTCCAGTCTAGCCTAGTAGAATCCTACAATGTTATCCAACAATCAAGTTGATAATAAAGAGTTATTTTGCCTTGCCTTTTTTGAAAACAAATCTCCCTCAGGAATTCATACAAAAGTGCTAAGCTCAGGGCCAGCCTGGTGGCATAATGGCTAAGTTCCCATACTCCGCTTAAGTGGCCTGGGGTTTGCAGGCTTGGCTCCCGGGTGTGAACCTACACACCACTCATCAAGCCACGCTGTGGCAGAGTCCCACATATAAAATAGAGGAAAACTGGCACAGATGTTAGTTTAGGGACAATCTTCCTCAAGCAAACAGAGGAAGATTGGCAATGGATGTTAGCTCAGGGCCAATCTTCCTCAACAACAAGAAAAAAAGTGGTAAGCTCAAGAAAGCTCCCCTGGCCGATCATGATCATAACATTGTATTAATATTATTTCTTAAAAACAATCTCAGTGATCAGAACCAACAGTAACACAGAGATCATATGTTATGACTTGTAGTTAAATTAGCATTACCCTCCCAGCGGTTTCTAATCCTGTCATTTATAGATTATAATACGTTCAAGATAATGAAAAATAAATCATTGCTGAATAGCATATTAAATGGTAGCCTTCTAATCCCATATCTTGTTCTGAAAGTGGTACCACTGGTGAGGAAACTACAGCAAAGGTTAGAAGAAATTTTTTTTTAAGAAATTTTTTTTAATACAACTGTATCTTTATTCAATTCTTATGGTAACTGGTACCTGTCTCTTAATGCTGACAAATTTGAATATGACTACAGGGCCATTCCAAGCCTTCTAAAACTTCAAAAAATTTTGTAGAACTCACCATTCCAAACACTAGACTATAAAAATTGGACATCATACATTTCCCAGACTGCCTAAGTAATATTTATGAAGAGTTCTATGTGCAGATATGGTCTAAGTATTTTATATGTATTACTTTATTTAATCCTTACAGCTAACAAATGTTGTTTTAAATATAAGTAAAACGAGGCATAGAGAGTTTCGATAAATTTCAGTAAGTTGCCTGAGATCTCAAGTACTAAGAAATAAAGGGAGATGCAAATGCAAGTAGTCTGGCTTCGGAGGCTCTGCTCATAGCCACTGTTGAAAACCTACATCAAAAATGAATCAAAACAAAGTTCCACTCCCCAAATACATGTGCTAGGTAAGGGAATAATTATGCCATCAATAAAGTTACAATTTAGTTGTGGAAAAAATACAAGTCATAAATGCTTCAAAATGAGGCTTAACATAATTAATGGAAATGGCCTTGAGAAAAAAACTATTCAGTTGCTTGCCGTTGTTTACTGTTTCATGAACTTTTATATGTTGCATAGTTTTATGAGGTATTTGAAAAAGCTTATAGGAATATATAGCTAAATAAATAAATAAATAATAAAAATTAGAGGAGATACCAAAGTAAAAGCTTAAGAAAAACACAAATAACATGAACTGTATGATATTATATGTTTATTAAGGTTTATTAAGGTAAAATTCCTGATAGCCAAAAAAGAAAAATGATCATTTACATGACTCCCATTGTCCATAAAAAGAAAACATACCACCTTCACAAAAAGTCAAATTTTCCACAGACTCTTATATGTCAAAAAATTTTATGGTATTTGGAACTTTTTTATTCTACATCAGAAAATTACAGAATCCTTAATGAAAGTTGAGTTTAGGAGGATTTCGGAAGTCAAAAGAAGTATGGGCAACGCAATTCTAGGTAGGGGGAGAAGAAAAGCAATAACACGAAAGCATGAAATACCTTTTTGTGTTTGAGACATGGTAGACTGACACAGTTGGAGTAGTGTTTCATAAAAAATCTTCTGTGGAATGCTCACTCAAATGACAAAAAAACCCAAAAGATTTCCATTGTCAAAATAAGTTGAAGAAATGCTGGGTTAAAAAACTAATAATTGGGGGCCGGCCCCATGGCTGAGTGATTAAGTTTGTGTGCTCCACTTCAGCAGCCCGGGGTTTGGCTGATTAGGATCCTGGGCACGGACATGGCACCGCTCATCAGGCCATGGTAAGGCGGTGTCCCACATGCCACAACTAGAAAGACCCACAACTAGGATACACAACTACGCACTGGGGGCTTTGGGGAGAAGAAAGAAAAAACAACAACTAATAATTGGAGGTTGCTTTTTTGGGCTAGGATGAAATAGCTGTACCAAACTAGCCTACTTCAAAAACAAAAGCAAAACAAAAAACAAAAATTATACACATAAAGCTCTTTGAAGTCATTGGGAAGCAACTAAGGCAAGCAAGAGCTGAGGGGCCAACCTCCTAAAGGGAAAGAAGTAAACAGAGGTGAGCCCTACCTTAGTCTGCTGCTTTGTCCCTTTGGGGCACTTGCCAATTCACAGATCAAGGCACAGAATCCAAATAAAAAGCAGTGGCTTGGAACTTGTGGCTGTGTCACTAGACTAAAGAGACAAAAATAGAAGTTCAGGGATAGGAAGGCAGCCAGGACTTGAGGGGCCAAGATCCTGAAGAAAAGGGCACCATGCAGTAGTGATTCTAAAATCTTGCATGCAATTTCCACTTCAAGTGACTTACCAGCTCCTTAGCTGTACAGCATAAGTTGCCAAAGAAACAGAAAGAAGCTGCTGAGATGTTTAAAAGGTAAGTAGAGATTTGGATCATCTGGGGAAAAAGGAAATCTGAGTTAGAGGATCTGTCTACAAAGAAAGGTCCTGATAAATATGCCAGGATTTCTGTTAAGACTTCTGAAGGACTAAACTTTTAGATAAGGACAAAACTGAAATTGGGACTCAACTGAATCAAGGTGATCTTCCTGTATTTCAGCTGCTTTCTGGATGAAAATTAAATTCTCTCCAGAGAAAGATAACATAATCAAGGACTTCTAAAATTTTTATACAAATGTCTAGCATTCATTTAAAAATTAACAAGAAGTCAAGAAACAGAATTATGCAACTAAAAATTGAAAGGAAAAAGAACAATAGAAAATAGAAAAAGTTTTTTTCTAAATGATAAAAAAAATCAATAGAAAACAGTAGGAAAAAACAATAGAAAAAGATACATAGGTGACCCAGGGGAGTTGTTAGCAAAGGCTTAAAAATATCTATGATCAATTTGTTCAGCAAAATAGAGTAAAAACATGGAGAAGCTGACTATGTTCTTAGAATTCATAAATAGGGATAAAATTTTAATTCTAGAAGTGAAAAATAACCAAAACTAAGAATTTGGCAAATTAGACACATCAGAGAATAGGAATACTGAACACAGGTGAGTAAAAAAATATTAAGATTAAGGTACATAGAGAAAAGAGAATGAAAAGTACAGAAGAGAGCATAACACACATACGAAACAAAGTAAAAAGACCTAAAATGGGTATAACTGTAGTCTCAAAAAGAGAATGAGAGAAGAGACCAAAAGCAAAATTGTCAGATGACAATTTCCTAAAACTGATAAAATCATCAGTCTATGGATTCAAAAAGTATTATGAACTCAAAACAGTTCAAATTCAAAAAAAAGCATACCTAGGCATATCCAACAAAGAAAATTCTTAAAAACCGCCAAAGGAAAAGGCACCTCACTTTTAAAGAAACAGCACCAAGACTGATGAAGTCATTTTCAGTGAAAATGATGAAGATCAGAAGGTAACAGAATGCTATCTGCAAAGTGCTAAAAGAAAATTATCACCAAACTATTTTTCTATACTCAGGAAAAAAATATTTTTTATTAAAATACTTGACAATTATAGCACAAAAGAAAACATTGTTAAATGGAGTAAAGTAGTAATAAATAGAACAAAGTGTGCTATAATTCCAGGATTGTTTTGGAAGTGAGAAATATACTAATTTAACGTCTCTAAAAATTAAAGGTACATATGGTAAACCAGGCTTTGAACATAAACAATACATTTTTTAATAACCTATGGGTCAAAGAAGAAGCAATATAAAAAAAGAAAATAGTTTCAAGTAAATGAAAATAAAAATGACATATCAAACTGTGTGAATGCGGCCCAAGCAGTTCCCTGAAAAAAGCCTTGTAAGACTGTTCAAGAAAAAAGAAAAGCACAAATTATTAATATGAGGAATGAAAAAAGGAGACATCACTACAGATCTGACACACATTGTAAGATAAATTATAAGGGAATATTAGGAATAATGCAATAAATTTGAAAATTTAGATGAAATAAGCAAATTTCTGGAAAAACACAACTTCCAAACTGACACAATACCAAGTAGAAATTTTGAATATTCCTAAATATAGTAAATAAATTGAATTTATAATTTATATAGTCTCATTAAAAAAAACCTTCAGGTTCAGATGAATTCACCAAGAAATTCTTCCAAATATTTAACAAAGATAACACAAATCTTACACAAATTTTTCCAGAAAATAGAAACTCCTTTATGAAGGCAGCATAACCTTGACACCAAACATCATAATGGCATAGTAAGAAAGGAAGATTACAGACCAATCTCACGCATAAACATAGATGTAAAAATCCTAAAGAATGACACTGAAAATTCGGAAGCAGACATACACACACATGGCCAGCAGATTTATGTTAAAAAGTACCTCTGCGATGCAGTGGGAGAAAGAACAGACATTTCAACAAATGAACGTTTTTAATTTTTAATTTCTGTTTTTTTTAAACAATCAGAGTAGCAGAAGGTAAGGCAAGCCCTCTGGCCCTCGAGCCTTATCTGTTGCCATGGGAAGCTGTTCTTGAGTGAACGGAATTGTAACCAGAGTCCCTGAGAATCTCTCCAGAATCCAAGCCCCACTCAGGTCTCACACGCACTAACTTGGCCTTGTTTCCAAAGCCCCAGCATTGGGAGTGGGCTGGAATGCAGCATGTTGATCTAAGGAAGCCAGGCCATGTTGTGAGGGTGTGTATTCCCCTAGCAATGGTCTCCTGAGCCTCTCAACGCTGCAATGGCCATGGGGATTTGGCTCACCAGGATTGTTGCTGGAACACAGTTTCCATAGTAACCAGGGTTCTGCTGCCTCAGGGTTACCAAGAATATCAGCTGGAAAAATTAATTTTTAGCCCTTATCTCACACCAAACACAAAAACAAGTTTCAGATGGATTGTAAACTGAAGGCAAAACATTAAACAATCAAGCCTCTAGCAGATAACCTAGAAGAATAATTTTATGTCTGGAGGGTAGGAAAAGATGTTTTTAAACAGGAAATAACTAACCATAACATAGATTTAAAAAATTGGACTACATTAAAATTAAGAACTTTCATCATAAGACACCATAAATAAGTAAAAAGGCAAACCAAGGACCAGGAGAAGATATTTACAATATATACATCTGACAAAGGATTTGACTGCATAATATAGAAAGAACTTCTACAAATCAATAAGAGAAGGAAAGACAAACCAATTTTTTTTAAATGAGCAAAACAGTAGAAGGACTCCATATAAAAGCTATTCAAGTACCCAACTAGCATATGAAAAGGTATTATATCTTATCAGGGAAAAGCAAATTAAATTCACAATGAGACACCACTATACACACAATAAAAGAGATAAAATGTTTAAACTCCATCAATATTAAATGCTGAGAATGCAGAGCAACTGGAACCCTCATATATTGATGTGAGATTTTTAACTGGTACGATCACTGTGAAAAACTTTTTAGCAATATCTCAAAAAGAAAAAAAACCCATACACATACTTTATCATCCAGCAATTCTACTCCTAACAAAAAATGTGTACATATGTTCTCCAAAAGATGTGTACAAGATGGTTCATAGCAGCACTATTTTTCATGATCCAAAACAGGAAATAACCCAAATGCCTGACAAATAAAAATGGCAAGCAATAGGATATATTGGAGTATATGAGGAAGCCATTTGGTATAAACCTAATTCGGCCTGACCTTATCTTTCCAAAAGGGCCTGACTGAGGCCATTGAGCATGCATCGTATATCTGCTTTAGAGATTCCCTATGGCAAGAGCAAAAGCCCTTGAGATAAAGGTGCAACTTCTCTCCCCCTCCCAACGTTGGCATCCCCTTAAGAATTAAGTATCTTTCCTTAGGCTAGGAACTGATTGCTGTGCTCACCTGTGACCGCCCAGCTTGAGACAATGCACTTGCCTCCTGCTGCGCCCACTGAGATAGCAGACCCACTGCCTGCTGTGTCCATTGAGTGCTGTGCTGATGGGGCTATCTTGTGACTGTTGTGGGAGGGACATTTCAATCATATGTGAGACACCCTCTTTGAGGGTATATAACCACCCTGTGTATCCCCACTTCTTTGAAGCGCTCTGTTCCTTTGTGGAAAGACTCTCCCGGGTTATAATCCTAAAATTTAAGCTCAGAATAAACTCACCCAAATTTTCATTTATAGATTGGTTATGGATTATTTTCGTCGACATGCCCATAAATAATAGAAGGGATAAGTAAATTATATATTCATACAATGGAATATCACAGAGCAGGAACTGGCAACCCTTTTCTTTAAAGGGCCAGAAAATAAATGTTTTAGGCTTTGTAGGCCATATATGTTCCCCATTGCATATCTTTCTCTCTATATTTTTTACAACAATGTATTTTGAAAAATATCAAAATCATTCTTAGCTCAGAAGCTGTAAGAAATAGGTGCAGAGCTGGATTAGGCCTGTGGGTGATGCTTCGCCAACCCCTGGGCTAGAGCAATGCAACGAATTATGTGACTACATGGATGAATGTCACAACTATGACACTGAGAAAAAGATGACAGACACAAAAGAAAACATACTCTGATACTACTTACATAAAGCTTGAAAAGAAGCAAAACTCATCTATGGTGACAGAAGCCTGAATAGTGTGGTGGCATGAAGAGGGCTTCCAGAGTACAGGAAATAGTCTCAGTCTTGATTTGGATAGTGCCTGTGTTATCCTAAGTGTTCACTTTGCAAGAATTCATAGACCTGTACCCTTAAGATCTATGCACTTTAGTATGTTTATGCTTACTTCAATAAAAAGTTACCAAAAAATAACAATCTTCTTTGCTATGGGACTTCTCAGACCATTTAAGACACTAGTGTGCATTTTGAAGTTCCCAGAAGGATGTGAAAAATGTAACATTTTGCAAATTTATTTAATCACAGAATGTTTTCCCCAGAACACCTCTCAAAACTGATATAACTCTTCGAGAAGGAGATAAAAATTGGACTAGAACCCAAGGTGTATAAAAGTGTACAAGAGAGGATGAAAATGAAATAATAGGTTGAGATCATAGAAGCTTCCAATGGCATATCTTCAAATGGCATATCTAGTGTTAACTTTTATCTTGTAGGCAACTGTTTAAGGATTTTAAGTGGGAGAGGGACGAGATCAGATTCGTGGCTTTAAAAGATAATACTGTCCATAGAGTGAGAGTAACTGGATGGAGAAAGAGAGACACGTTGGAAAAGAGTAGAGAAAACCACTGGGTGGGGATTAGTTAGTGATGTTCCTGGAATGCAGTGGCAAGGGCGCAATCAGAGCAGCAGTGATAAGAGTGAGATAACTAAACAGGTTCAAGAAAAAACAAATGCATTGGTTGGTCAACAAATCACTGGTGATAGAGAAATACACTTGTCATATTTTTAGAAGAAACATACTCTTATTCTATGGCTTCTATTCCCAGTTACTTCAAGCCTAGAATTCTACGTGATCAGTAAATATAAGGTACAAAAGACACAGCCCAGGAGTTCTGCAGAGGAGTGCTTAGGGAGGGTAAATTGCTTGAAAAGGGGCCCTTGAGGGTTCGTCTTACAACCATATTTGCATAGCAATGCCCCGTGTTTATTTAGGTGAAGTTTTATCAGCCTACATTTGCAGAGCGAAAAGCGTGTTTTTACTTAGAACATATGTTTATTTGGGGGTGATTGGGGAAGGGGATGATGAAGATTTGTGGGAAGTCAAAATCTCCCCATCTGGCCACTCCCTTGCCTCAGGATTTAAATTAATTTGTAACATTTTAATGACATCATTCATTGTTAAATTAGCAGTTTTCCAGGCTCTGCTATCTGCCGCCAAAGTGTCAAAGATAATAGTGACCCTACATAAATGTTTTGCCTTAAAATGGCTTTATTTGGAAAAATAAGCACACAAAAAAAGGCAGGTGAATACATAATGGATGAAGCATGACAGACTGTTATTCAACCTCATTTACATCTATGGTTTCTACACGAGATGTTATCACGGGGCCTGTGTTAAACTCAATAATGGTCCCCCAAATATATTCACATCCTAATCCCAGGCACCCACAAATGTTATTTTATATGGCAAAAGGGATTTTGCAGATGCAATCAAGATAAGGATCTTAAATGAAGATTATCCAGGATTATCTGGGTGGGTGCTTATAAGAGGGACACAGAAGTGAGAGACAGAGAAGGTGATATGATGACAGATGCAGAGATTGGGGTTACACTCTTTGAAGATGGAGAATACAGGCAACCACTGGAAACTGAAGACGACAAGAAAACACTTTCCTTCTCTAGAGTGTCCAGAAGGAGCCAGCCCAGGTGGCACCCTGACTTTAGCCCAGTGAAACTGATTTTGGACTTCTGACCTCCAGACCCATAAGAGAAAAAATTCGTGTTGTTTTAAGCTGTAAAATTTGTGGAAATTTTTTACAGCAGCAATAGGAAACTAACACAGCATCCTAGAGAAATGCTTATCAAACCTGGTGCACTTCAGAATCACCTGGGCAGTTTGTTAAATGTACAAATTCTTGGATGCCATTCTCAGAAATTCTGATTTCCTAGATCTCTGATGAGACACAGAAATCTAAAATTTTTTTTATTAAGATTATGATAGATTACAGCCTTGTGAGATTTCAGTTGTACATTATTGTTAGTCTTGTTGTGGGTACACCACTTCCCCCTTTGTGCCCTCCCCCGACCCCCCCTTTTCCCTGGTAACCACCGATCAGTTCTCCTTGTCTATATGTTATCTTCCACCTATGAGTGGGGTCATATATAGTTCATCTTTCTCTGTCTGGCTTATTTCACTTAGCATAATACCCTCGAGGTCCATCCATGTTGCTGCGAATGGACCAATTTTGTCCTTTTTTATGGCTGAGTAGTATTCCATTGTGTATATATACCATATCTTCTTTATCCAATCATCAGTTTCTGGGCATTTAGGTTGGTTCCACGTCTTGGCTATTGTAAATAATGCTGCATGCAAAGGACTCTTGGGATTTCTGATTTCAGGTTCTTAGGATAAATACCCAGTAGTGGGATGGCTGGGTCATAAGGTATTTCTATTTTTAACTTTTTGAGATATCTCCATACTATTTTCCATAGTGGCTGTACTAGTTTGCATTCCCACCAACAGTGTATGAGGGCTCCTTTTTCTCCACAACCTCTCCAACATTTATCGCTCTTGGTTTTGGATATTTTTGCCAATCTAACGGGTGTAAGGTGATATCTTAGTGTAGTTTTGATTTGCATTTCCCTGATGATTAGCGATGATGAACATTTTTTCATGTGTCTATTGGCCATACTTATATCTTCTTTGGAGAAATGTCTGTTCATGTCCTCTGCCCATTTTTTGATCGGGTTGTTTGTTTTTTTGTTGTTAAGCTGTGTGAGTTCTTTGTATATTACGGAGATTAACCCTTTGTTGGATAAGTGGCTTGTAAATATTTTTTCCCAATTAGTGAGCTGCTTTTTGGTTTCAATCCTGTTTTCCCTTGCCTTGAAGAAGCTCTTTAGCCTGATGAAATCCCATTTGTTTATTTTTTCTATTGTTTCCCTCAACTGAGGAGTTATAGTGTCCAAAAAGATTCTTTTGAAACTGATGTCAAAGAGTGTATTGCCTATATTTTCTTCTAGAAGACTTATTGTTTCAGGCCTAATCTTAAGGTCTTTGATCCATTTTGAGTTTATTTTGGTGTGTGGTGAAAAAGAATGGTCAATTTTCAATCTTTTGCATGTGGCTGTCCAGTTTTCCCAGCACCACTTGTTGAAGAGACTTTCTTTTCTCCAATGTAGGCCCTACGCTCCTTTGTCGAAAATTAACTGTCCATAGATGTGTGGTTTTATCTCTGGGCTTTCAATTCTGTTCCATT
Organism: Equus quagga; assembly: GCF_021613505.1. Classification (NCBI taxonomy): domain Eukaryota; kingdom Metazoa; phylum Chordata; class Mammalia; order Perissodactyla; family Equidae; genus Equus; species Equus quagga. Next base: position 39,021,744 of record NC_060267.1, read on the forward strand.
GATCTGTGGACCTGTTTTTGTACCAGTACCATGCTGTTTTGATCACTGTAGCTTTGTAGTATATTTTGAAATTGGGGATTGTGATTCCTCCGGCTTTGTTTTTCTTACTCAGGATTGCTTTAGCAATTCGCAGTCTTTTGTTACCCCATATGAATTTTAGGATTCTTTGTTCAATTTCTGAAAAGAATGCCCTTGGGATTCTGATTGGGATAGCGTTGAATCTGTAGATTGCTTTAGGTAGTATGGACATTTTAACTATGTTTATTCTTCCAATCCATGTGCATGGAATGTCTTTCCATCTTTTTATGTCATCATCAATTTCTTTCAAGAAAGTCTTGTAGTTTTCATTGTATAAATCCTTCACTTCCTTGGTTAAATTTATCCCAAGGTATTTTATTCTTTTCGTTGTGATTGTGAATGGGGTTGAGTTCTTGAGTTCTTTTTCTGTTAGTTCATTGTTAATGTATAGAAATGCTACTGATTTATGTATGTTGATTTTATACCCTGCGACTTTGCTGTAGTTGTTGATTGTTTCTAATAGTTTTTCTGTGGATTCTTTGGGGTTTTCTATATATAAAATCATGTCGTCTGCAAACAGCGAGAGTTTTACTTCTTCATTACCTATTTGGATTCCTTTTATTTCTTTTTCCTGCCGAATTGCTCTGGCCAACACCTCCAGTACTATGTTGAATAGAAGTGGTGAAAGTGGGCACTCTTGTCTTGTTCCTGTCCTCAGAGGGATGGCTTTCAGTTTTTGTCCATTGAGTATGATGTTGGCAGTGGGTTTGTCATATATGGCCTTTATTATGTTGAGGTACTATCCTTCTATACCCATTTTATTGAGGGTTTTTATCATAAATGGATGTTGGATCTTGTCAAATGCTTTCTCTGCAACTATTGAGATGATCATGTGGTTTTTGTTTCTCAATTTGTTAATGTAGTGTATCACGTTGATTGACTTGCTGATGTTGAACCATCCCTGTGTCCCTGGTATAAATCCCACTTGATCATGGTGTATAATCTTTTTGATGTATTGCTGTATTCGGTTTGCCAGAATTTTGTTGAGGATTTTTGCATCTATGTTCATCAGTGATATTGGCCTGTAGTTTTCCTTCTTTGTGTTGTCCTTGTCAGGTTTGGGGATCAGGGTGATGTTGGCTTCATAGAATGTGTTAGGGAGTACTCCATCTTCCTCAATTTTCTGGAATAGTTTGAGAAGGATAGGTATTAAATCTTCTTTGAATGTTTGGTAGAATTCTCCAGAGAAGCCGTCTGGTCTTGGACTCTTATTTTGGGGGAGGTTTTTGATTACTGTTTCTATTTCTTTGCTTGTGATTGGTCTATTCAGATTCTCCATTTCTTCCTGATTCAGTTTGGGGAGGTTGTAGGCATCTAGGAATTTGTCCATTTCTTCTAGGTTGTTCAATTTGTTGGCATATAGTTTTTCATAGTATTCTCTTATGATCCCTTGTATTTCATTGGTATCTGTTGTGATTTCTCCTCTCTCATTCCTAATTTTATTTATTTGAGATTTCTCCCTTCTTTTCTCGGTGAGTCTGGCTAAGGGTTTGTCGATTTTGTTAATTTTTTCAAAGAACCAACTCTTTGTTTCTTTGATCCTTTCTACTGTCTTTTTTGTTTCAATATCATTTATTTCTGCTCTTATTTTTATTTCCCTCCTTCTGCTGACTCTGGGCTTTGTTTGTTCTTCTTTTTCTAATTCTGTTAGGTGTCATTTGAGGTTGCTTATGTGAGCTTTTTCTTGTTTAGTGAGGTGAGCCTGTATTGCAATGAATTTCCCTCTTAGGACTGCTTTTGCTGCATCCCAAATGATTTGGTATGTCGTGTTCTCATTTTCATTTGTCTCCAGATAATGCTTGATTTCTTCTTTAATTTCTTCAATAATCCATTGTTTGTTCAGAAGAGTGTTGTTTAGTCTCCACATTTTTGCACCTTTCTCTGCTTTATTCTTGTAGTTGATTTCTAGTTTCATAGCATTATGATCAGAAAAGATGCTTGATATTATTTCAACTCTCTTGTATTTATTGATGCTTGCTTTGTTTCCCAAAATATGGTCTATCCTTGAGAATGTTCCATGCGCACTTGAGAAGAATGTGTAACCTGCTGTTTTTGGATGAAGTGTTCTATATATATCTATTAAGTCCATCTGGTCTAATTTTTCATTTAATTCTATAATTTTCTTGTTGATTTTCTGTCTGGATGTTCTGTCCATTGGTGTTAATGGTGTGTTGAGGTCCCCTACTATTATTGTATTGTTGTTGATGTCTTCTTTTAGTTCTGTTAAGAGTTGCTTTACATATTTTGGTGCTCCTGTGTTGGGTGCGTATATATTTATAAGTGTTATGTCTTATTGGTGGAGACTCCCTTTTATCATTATATACTGTCCCTCTTTGTCTTTCTTTATCTGTTTTGCTTTGAAGTCTACTTTGTCTGATATTAGTATAGTGACACCTGCTTTCTTTTGTTCATTATTAGCTTGGAGTATTGTTCTCCATCCTTTCACTCTGAGTCTGTGTTTGTCTTTGGGGCTGAGGTGTGTTTCCTGGAGGCAGCATATTGTTGGGTCTTGTTCTTTGATCCATCCTGCCACTCTGTGTCTTTTGATTGGGGAGTTCAGACCATTTACATTTAGAGTGATTATTGAGATGTGGGGGCCTACCGCTGCCATTTTATGTCTTGTTTTCCGGTTTTCTTCAATTTCCTTTGTTTCTCGTCCCATGGTTTAATCTGTTCTGATGGAGAGCTGCTACTCTCTGTTGTTGTCCTTCTATTTATCTCCTTTGCTCTTGGTTTTGTAGCCCCTTCCCTTTTTTTGATTTTTCAGGAATGAGGGTTTTCCTGAGCATTTCCTGAAGAGGAGGTTTTGTGGCAATGAACTCCTTTAATTTTTGTTTATCTGGGAAAGTTTTTATTTCTGCATCGTATTTGAAGGATATTTTCGCTGGGTAGAGAATTCTTGGTTGTAGGTTTTTGTCCTTCAGATTTTTGAATATATCATTCCACTCTCTTCTAGCCTGTAAAGCTTCTGCTGAGAAATCTGCTGACAGCCTGATGGGGGTTCCTTTGTAGGTTAATTTCTTCTGCGTGGCTGTCCTTAGTATTTTCTCCTTGTCGCTGACTTTTGCTAGCTTCACTACTATATGCCATGGGGTTGGTCTTCTTGCATTGATAAAGTTTGGAGATCTATTGGCTTCTGACACATGAGGTTCCATCTCTCTCACCAGGTTTTCGAAGTTCTCAGCCATTATTTCTTTGAATAGGCATTCTGCCCCCTTCTCCCTCTCTTCTCCCTCAGGTATACCTATAATCCTTACATTGCATCTCCTAATTGCTTGCGATAATTCTCGGAGAGTTTCTTCATTTCTTTTTAGTCTTACTTCTCTCTCCTCCTCTGCCTGCAGCATTTCTATATTCCTATCTTCCAAATTGCTAATTCTTTCCTCCATATTATCGGCCCTACTGTTCAGTGCGTCTAGATTTTTCTTAATCTCCTCTATTGTGTTCTTCATTTCCAGTATTTCTGTTTGGTTCTTCTTTATAGTATCAAACTCTTTTGTGACATAACTCCTGAACTCATTGAGTTGTCTATCTGAATTCTCTTTTAACTCATTGAGTTTTTTAATGATGGCTGTTTTGAAGTTGTCATCATTTAGGTTACATATTTCACTTTCTTTGGGATTGTTTTCTGTGTATTTGTTATTTTCCTTCTGTTCTGGAGATTTAATATATTTTTTCATATTGCTTGATGGTGTAGATTTGTGCCTCCACATAGAGATAGAGTTTAGTTACTCCTTCCGCTTGTTTCTACTGGTGTGGTGGGGGAGCAGCTGTTTATACTGCACTATCCAGGAAGCCTATCAGCTGTTGCTAACTGGGCCTGGGCCCCTCCTCATAGTCACAGTGGTCCTGTGGGTTCCCTCTTCAGCTGTGGGGGCCATCATGGGGGGGGAGGGCTTCAGGCTGCTGGTGCCTACTGTTGCAGACCGCCTAGACATGCTCCCTCCTTGGGGTCTGCCACGGTGTTATGGGCTTTTCCAGCGGCCAGGGGCAGGATCACTTATGTTTGCAGTTCCGTCACTGTCGGCACCCACAAAATCTCACTTGTCCACTATGGGCCGCAGCAGAGCTATTGGCATCTTCTGCAGTCTGTGGTTAGCTCACCTAGCTATGCTACTTTTGTCCCGAGGTCTTCTAGCCTTGTGGCTGCCGGATGGGTGCTCTCTATTAGCGGTGTGCAGAGGCTTTCGCTGAGGCTGTTGTGAGACTGAAGGGTTTCCCCCAGGCTACGGAGCCTGGTTGCTGGAGCTCCACTCAGTCTCATTCCTCTCCCCCAGGATCTCGGGGAGCCCTTTGCGCTGTCTGGGGGATAGCTGGAGACCTTGATTTCAGTGGCAGCTGGCCAGCTGCTGCCCTGCCTGGTATTTTCCTCTCCGGGACCCTCCAGGTGTTGTGGATGCTGGGTGGCGCCTCTCCACTAATGGCATGTAGGGGCTTTGCCTGCTGCCAGGGCAGAACTCTGAGGTATCCCCCCCAGTCCATGGAGCTGGTCGCTGGAGGACCCCCCAGCCCCAGTCCTCTCCCAGGATATCTCCGGCAGTCCCAAGCCCTGCCCGGCAGTCAGTGGGGCAGGCAGCGGCAGCTGGCAGGCCGCCACACTGTTTGCAGGTACTAGGCTGCTCGGTTGGGGTCGGAGAATTTTCCCCTATCTCCACCTCCTCCCAGAGGGAAGTCCGACCGCCTTCCAATGTATAGCCGCGTGGGTCTCTCAGGTGTCCCGAGATGCTGTATGGATATCCTTTGCTGAGCAATGAATGTCCAATTTGTTGTAGATTTGAAGGGGGAGAGACAAAGAGGACTACTCACACTGCCATCTTGGATCTTCCTCCAGAAATCTAAAATTTTTAAGAAGCTTCTTGGATGACTGTTATGCTGCAAACCAGAGCATAAGTCAGAGAAAGAGTGGCTGGGGAAAATTCAGGGTCTAAATTAGTTTCCGGGGGCTGCATACTAATCACCAGAAACTTAAAATCTTAAGACAGAAATGTATTCTTTCACAGTTCAGGAGATCAGAAGTCCAAAGTCAGTTTCACTGAGCCAAAAATCAGTGTCCACAGGGTTGCATTCCCACATGAAGCTGTAAGAGAGAAATTGTTCTTTGCTTCTTCCAGTGTCTCGCAGCTGCCAGCATCCCTTGACTTGTGGCCACATCACTCCAATCTCTCCATCTGTGGTCACCATTGCCTCCTCTTTTGTGTGTACCAAATCTCCCTCTGCATCTCTCTTATAAAGACACTTGTGATTGGAATTAGGACCCACCTGCATAATCCAGAACAATCATCCCATCTTAGTTTAATCATCTCTGCAAAAATCATTTTATCTTATTAAGTAACACTCTCAGTTCTGGGAATTAGGCCTTGACATCTCTGAATGATCATTATTCAGCCTGCTACACTGCCTTAGTGCCCTTCAAGGTAATTTAGGCATGAAGACAGTAGAGTTGAAGCTGACTTTCCAAAAGTATAAGACTAAAATATTTTTATATTCAAATCTCCTTCTGACCCTTTACAAATTACAAGTATACTATGAAAAAACAACCAGTCTCACTGGAGTATTCTGGTGATTAATGAGGCTATTGGGGGAATTGGGAAATTACTGGAAGAAACAGGCTCCTAGACTTCAGTAGCATTTTTATCATGAGGTTAAATGACCCTTTTAAAAAGTGGCTGCTCACAAGGGTCCTTCTGAACATAAAATATTGCCAACAAAGGAATCTTTATGAAAATCTCTACACAGAAGAATTGACTACATGTGACCATACAACGAGGTTACAAGAAATGTTTGTTAGGGAGTTATTTTTTTATGCAAAAGTATATTTGAAATTTAAATAAACCCAAGATTTCTTTGCCAGCATCTTTACTCTAGGCAATCAAGAAATTTAGACTCCATGGTTCACTGACAAGAGCTTCTTGTCCTGATGGGCTTCTTAAGGCACTTCAGGTAAATAATCCAGAAGAGAGATTATCCCGAAATCACAAGGAGCACACACCAGAATTCACACAATGGCCTAAGATATGTGTATAGTGGGGTGATGCACTACGGAAATAACAATAAGTAATATAGATTTTATTTTCAAAAGAATGTCTTTTCTTTCAGAAATGGCAAGTACTCATTCTAATATTTTTCTAACGTCCCTGTGTAATGAGGGTTAAGACCTTTCCTAATTGTAAAATTTTATCCTTTCCTCAAATGTACATTTTTATATCCATCCCCTAAAAAATGTTTATAGCTCCACTCCTCTTTACTATTCCCTACTAAAAATCTAAAGAATCATCCTCTTAAATTAATCGTGGCTTGGCTTCCAACAACCTAATTTTCACTTTAGCAGATCATTATTCCACCCTGAATAGCTTTTAGGAAAAAAAAAACTTTCTAATTCATCCCACATAAGTATGACGACAGTTCTCTTGCCTACAAGGTATTATTCACTTGTTTGAATTCCCTTGGTAGAACTGGCTCCAAATTGTGCTGTCAAAGCTCTGAGTGAATCCACCAGCTTATGTCCCTTAAAATTCCCAGAGCAACAGTGTTGGCTAATAAGCAACTAATAATGTAATATATAATATATATAATAACTACTAGTGTGGGGGAGTAACCAACTAATAAGAGTGTTGTCTAAGATCCACCTCATTAGAACCACCAAGAAAGCTTGCAAAAACGCAGATTCCAAGACCCCACCTCAGACCTACTAAATATAATTTCTAGGAAAATAACTCAGAAATTTGCACTTTTCACAAACAAAATAGAGCCAATGGTAAACTGGAATCTAATGACTGGAAAGGTCCAACACTTGGAAATACCCACTTCATGCATTTTCTTCTCCCCATAAACACCAGGTTTAATGGTTTGATGGCACTATTCTGTGGAAATAAAGTGGTCTTGGCCAGCGCCACGAAGTTAAGCATCATCCACACATCACTCAGTAACTGTAACATCCCCTACTGCATCCTTCAATGCTGATTCCATTTTTGTGTTCTTAAACTCCTACCCAATTTTATTCTTCACTTTTCAATCACCATAACTCTATCATTTCCTGGAGAAATCCACCCTTCCTTACTCTTCATTATTTCAGTGCCCAGTTCCATTTTCTAGAGACTTCTCCCTAATGCCCATACCCCAATCCAGAAACCCTTCCCTTAATGCCAACAGGGTGAATAAGCAAAAAAAAAAAAAAATCAAATATCTAGAGGATATGCTATTTGGAAAAGTTTTTGACAAATGGAACAAGAGAAGGTAGCAATTAACCTGTCATGAGCATATTTTGAAGCACAAAATTTACGAGCAGGACCTAATTTCCCCTTGGTTAGCATAATGGAGAAGAAGATTCTTCTTAGGGGAAGAAAACTTGAGTTCTGTGTTGAGTGACGCAGAGGACCTCACTCTTCCTATCTGTAGAGATTTTTCGTCCACATAACAACATGAGGACAATTTAATCTTGTTCAGTATTACTATAAATAACCATATTTTTTTTCCAAAAGGAGGTTAATTTATCCACCACAGCCACAACTCTTCACAAAATACCATTGACAGGAGCAATTGCCATCCATGCTCTTTACACTAAAATAGTGGAACCTCTTGAGCAAAACACTGAGAAAGAAAACCGGGTTGTAACTGGGACAGAGAACACATTTTGCCTTCGCACAAAGTGAAACTCCTACGTTCAAACTGTGTTGGTAAAGTGCTTCACGGCAGAATGTTGTTGGCCAATTTATGTGGCATTTGGACTTGAAGTTATATGCCATTTGGGGAAGATTACTATAATTAGAAAAATGGCCTAATTACTTTTCTGGCAAGAGTGAAGAAAGAGAACAGACTTTTCGGCTTATAGAGACAAGTCCTTGAGAAACCTCAAAAGGTTTCAGAATCCTGTTTGACAGGAAAGAACATCTCATCTGAGCCTCTTGGATCTGTTGAAAACCAAGTTTTTTTTTTTTTTTGAAAAGCCAAAACCACAAGAGAGGGAGAAAGAAGGGGGAAAAAAACCAGAAAGTAAGAAAAATACTCCTTCCTATTGGATTTTGAAACAGCGATGACAGGAATGGTCCTTTCTGTTGCATTGCAAAGCTTCCTCTGCCAGTCCTTGGAAGAAGCACAAACAGGAAACAATGGGGTTGCAGGGGGGAAACGTGTGGATTTTCAGCAACAAGTCTTGGAAGATGGTTTCACGCAAGCGTTATTCCTGGCTACGTCTGTTGTAACTGCAAATAATATGGTGATATCATAACCTCAGAGATTAAAAGAGCAGCTCCTATTATTTTAGGACTCAAGTTAACATTTATGATATAAGAAGCAAAATCATACCAAGTTCCTCTTTTCCTTTGAGAGAAGGAGACACGGTGGCATTGAATCGAACACCCATTCTCCAGGCCTCGGTCTTACATTGCTTTTCAACCAGAAGGAAAGTGGGAACAGTGAGAGTTCTGTTCAAGAAAAATAACCCAAGGCTTTTGCTATTTAGGTTTTATTTCCTGAACTTAGCAATTGGAAAACCTGCACTAGATCAAACACTCTTCACAAAAGTACAATTTAAAACTGTCACAAATTTTTTTTTTTAAATATGAGGGTAAAATCAGGATAGCGAAATAACTTCAAAACGTGCATTTTTTTGGTGAGGAGAGAAGACAAAGTGGTAGCTGGGGAGAAGTAAAAAGAGTTATGAAATAGTTCTGCTTTTAAGTCATGAGCTGTCTAATGAAAATGTTCCCTTGGTCAATGTGGCTCTCGTTATAATGTTTCCTATCATTAGTGACGTCTGAAGTGCCCCCTCCCCTTCTGAGGCACTTTATCTAACACAGAAAGGACAAATTGGATTTCAGGCTGTGCTAAAAGTGAAACAGCAGCTTTTGACCTTCACTAGTCTTAAAAGAGTCATCATAGAATGGTCCCTTTGATCTAGAATCTCAGGGTTGGTTTTTTTATTCAATAGCCTAAATGGAAAATGTAAATACATATGAAAATACTTCCCCATCCCATAGTGATTTGGGATCCTTTTCCAATTTCAATCTAGCCTTTAAAAATCATTTATCAAATTCTTTCTTACATTATATCAGCTAATTCATGTGAACATTTTAAAGCATGAATATTGTTCCAACCAGATTCTCATTAATTTGATTTGTTTTCTGGAAAAAAAGGATTTGGCGTGCTATATTACAGCATTAATCTAGTAAATCTGGTTTTCTTCTTTTGCCAATAATCAATTCCTCCGGAAGAAAGGGCAAATCTACAATCACACATCATAGATTAGTCTTCGGTGTGTGTTATAAATGTTGAATAATTGAAGTATAATCTTTTAATGCTATTGTAACGTATTTAACATAGTGCATGGACTCTTTGTAAAGGCATAGATTAAGAATTATTTTCAATGGAAAAAATACAGGACTTTTTAATTGAGCTTCTGTGAACAGTTAATTAAAGATGGGTTAGTATCTTGGGTCAAGAATTCTGAAACCAAAGTGTTACAGGTTCAATTGTGTCCCCTACAAAATTCGTATGCTGAAGCCCTAACCCCACTACCACAGAACATGGCTATATTTGTACTTGATAGACCTTATAAGAGGAGATTAAGTTAAAATTAGGCCATTAGAGTGGGCTCTAATACAATCTCACTGGTGTTCTTATGAGAGAAGGAAATTTCGGAAGAGACACCACATGTGCATAAACACAGAGGAAAGACCATGTGAGGACAGAGCAAGAAGGCGGCCATCTATAAGCCAAGTGAGAGGCCTTAAGAAAAACCAATGCTGCAGGCACCTTGGTCTTGGACTTCTTGCCTCCAGAACTCTGAGAAAATGCATTTGTTTTGTTTAAGCCACCTAGTCTGTGGTATTTTGCTGTGGTAGCCTGAACAGACTAGTAGCATACTGAGGTAGTCTGAGCAGACTACTACACAAACCAACAGGTAAAGGTAGTAATCTGAAAAACGAGGCCCTAATCCTAGACTGGAGTTGACAACATGGAGAGCTGGTGTAACACAGACAGCAAAAAATGAGGTCGGGAACACAGGAGAAAAGAGTCAGGCTGCCAAGTCAGAGCAAGAGACAAAAGAGATAGATATCTTGACTTCTAAGCTATGAAGAGGTAAGGTGGGAGACACTGCTATTTCCTCTATCAGATGAGGATTCTGTTGAATGCAACGACAAAGAGAATAAACTTCATTCTGTGAAGGAAGGGAGAGGAGTCACCAGGGCTGGGTTCTACGATATGTTGGTAGGGTGAGAGTATGACTTTTTGGTACTGCGAGAGATTAAGCAAAAGCTGACTTTAGTTCTAAGTAAAGTAGGATTAGAGACATCTCAATGGTTGCAACAGAGATTGAAGCTGACAGAATTAACCCAAGGAGGAAAGAGAAAGAAAAAGAGAGAGTAAATCAGGAAGGTAAGTGGAATACAAACCTGGGTAAACTGAGAACAACACATAAATTTGACTGAGTTTACTTCAAAGATCCTAGAGTTTTCTGTATCAAAAGGATAACACTCAGAAATTAAGCTGATTAGAGCAATCTAACATTACGTTTTCTTACTCCCGAGTCTGTGACTGTGAAATTTGTTTCATCTATACAGTATCTGAAACCTCTGCTCAGCAGGATATCTACATATATAATGCTAAATATTTTATTCTTTACTTCTTTTTCATTTGACCATTTCTATATTGCTCACTCCCTGGGCACATTATTTTATTCTATATATGTGAAATATTAAAAAAAAGTCAACCTCACTATTTCTGGAAGAATCACAATTTGGGAGTTTTAGGGCTTTTATTACTATTGTGCTGTTTTAGTCTCTCCCCTCCAACAAAAATTTGGCAATTACGGTAACATGGACTAAATGGAAATAAGAAGCTTTTGTGACATCACAAATAAATATTTCACTAAAATAAATATTTATCTCTTTGTAGTTTGTTTCCTTTTTTTTTTTTACCAACTACATGGGCAGAACACAATACAGAACATAGGAGGGCACAGAAGGACATAGCTCATCTCATTTTCAATATTTCAGGAAATAAGTACTCCCCATTCATTATAAAATTAGGTCCAGATTCTCTAGCCTGAAATTCAATACCCTTCACAATTGGAACCAATGTTGTTTGTCTACATGACCATTCGTTCAATCAATAATGCGCACTGAGGTCCTACTATGTGTCAGATTGTTTCAACTATTTCCTGTAAAACTCCAGCCAGACTGGTCAACTCCATTGGTCAACTCTCCTTACACCTTCAACTGTCTAGATTGCTCCTCCTCCCCTCAATTTATTTAATTTCTACTATTCTTTCAAGGCACAGGTCAAAACTTTTCTCTTCCATGAGCCTGCCAAGAGCTTGCCCCGTCAGTCACAGTTACTCATTGTCAGAACTATCATTTGAGGTTGCACGTAGGGAAGAATGAATGTTTCCTGTTTTCTTCTGTGTAACAAAGAAGATATACTTTGTCAAATACTGTGTAGATCTTTGAATAATGAGAATTCACATCAACTGATAAATTATATTTTTTGCAGGGAGTTTTTTCAGCCTAGCCAAAGTATCATAGTTTAGGAATAACTACAGTCCAAAGACCTAAATATATGAGAGGTCAGTCCCATAGATTATAAAGGAATGTGCAGACTCTGAGGAGAGTCTCCCAGGATTACAGGAATAGGAGTTCACTCTTTGGGAGGGAAGAGCCATAGAAGGAGAGGAAAATGGGAAATAATGAGATTCTTCAGAGATTGGTTTACAGGTCTCAGTTCTGCTAAACACGTCCACATAATTTTATGTCCACATAAAGACATGCTTAATTTACTTCCCCTACACACATCCAATCAGCCTGTGGAGTTACCGTATCAAGCATATGCCTAGGCCCAGGACCAAACTTTCAAAGACATGTCTAATGCAGGCAAATGCTGAGAAAGATTAAGGAGGGAATAGATCAATTCTAAACGGGGATGAAGGAGCGGCTTCCCTGAGGAAATTGTACCCAAGTTTAAGAATCCTACTTGATATGGCAAAACTCAAGTCCCCAGGAGAGGCATCGTTTCACATCAGCAGTTTGAGATTCCTTGACGAGCCTGAAAAAATTATCAGCTGAAGAGGAAAAACATGAGTGTCATGTTAAGTTATCTTGATGCCTAATTCTTTTGAAATTAAAAACTCAGAAAGGCTTCCACATCCAGGTCTATTCAAAATAAAGCCTCAGTGATTCACTAATAGATTCATTCCACTTGTTTTTGAAAGTCAGTTTTAAAGGAAATATTACAAGATAAATATTCAGAGATTGCTTCGGGGCCGCCTGCCTCAGAAATCTGAAGCTGCCGCTCTCAATACGTCAGACATTGCCCACTGTTATTCCAAAGTAGCCATAGACTTCTTTTTTTTCACCAGTTCTGTACTGTCATGGTTCATTGAGTGCCATAGGGACACCACATACGCACACACGCACATGAATGTGTGAGTGTGTGTGTGTGTGTGTGCTGATGTAAGACTTGAATCTGAATGGAAAACAATGAACTCCCAATAATAGCCCTAAGGAAAGGCAACAAACCTAACAAAGAATAGTCTTATTCTTCTCGCCTTAGAAATATACTAAAACTGTTAAATTACGTAGGGCTCCAGATGAGCCAGCTCCTGAAACGAAACATACAAATTTGGAATTGTTTTTAACAGTCTCCATGACTACTCCTGGGGTTGCCTGGTCTTCTCAGAGCCCTATTTTCACACACATGGAGGAGCACAACCACACCACACACAGACTCCAAAATTTACACTGGCTCCTCCTTCAGTTAAGGATATTTCCTAAACTGCTTTCCTAGTTATTTTGAATTTTCTCCCTGAACTTCCTCCAGTTTCCTCAGGTGCCGTCACCTCTGTCAGCTCCTTCTTCACCCTGTGCCTTCAAGATCAACCATCAAGACCTGGAGGGGACTCCGTTTCCTATTCTCCTGATAAATCCCTGTCAGCTGAGACAAGTGCTTCGAGAGAACTCTCCTTGCTATTTTTCCCTGCCCAGGTCCTCCTGCACATCTCAGCTGAATACTCTTCTCCCAAAGAGGCTTTTATATCATCCCTGCTCCAATCCATTTATAAAATTAAGTCCAAATTTTTCAGCCGGATATAATGGATCCCCACAATCTGGCATCTAGTTTTTATCTACTGTGATTGCTCTTCAACCTTGATCCTAACTAGAATCACCTATTCTTTGTTTTTTTAAACAGTCACGAATTTCCCCAACTCTGTTCATTTGTTCGTACTATTCTCCTTGCCTTCAATATCCTCTTTCTGTTCACTCTATTTAAGCATATTTCATTCTCATTATTTGCCATAGTTATGTTCTATAAAATCCCAATGAATACTGAATTCGTGAACACTGAATTCGTGAATACTGAACCATTGCTCTTAGTAGAAATACAGGGTTAGGTTCCTGGGAGCCTCTGGTCACATTTTTGTCAAGCAATCAACACTTAGCTTTGTTTGATGTGTGTTTCTGTTTAAAGCCACTTGATTCAATATATATTGTTGATTCTTTAACATGGAACTCACGGCCAACACTACATAACACATGCCTGAATGAAGCTTATATAACACACAGATTTTCTCCATAAAGCACATCACAGCCTTCTTGCATTCAGGAACACTAGGCAGCACTTCAACCCCTCACTTGAGGTCCCTTTTAAACAGAAAAATCACCAAGAAAAATATGAAAAACATGGCATTAAATAGACCACGAAAAAAGGACATTTGTTTACAGTATGAGAGCTGAAGCAAGAAGGCAGAGCATTGCCTTGTTGGACCTCAAGTTGGGAACACGCATGAATTGGGCCAGTCAAATCTGCCACGACTGTGCTCATGCCAGGACGTGACTGCAGAAGCGCCACAAGTATTGATTTGGGGATTACAAATAACTTTTAGTGTGTAGGTGAATTCTCAGATATGGAATCTGAGAATAATGAGGATTAACCAAAACTACTCATCAAGGAAGCCATAGGGTAGTAGAATTGGTCCTGGACTTTAAGTGAAAAACCTGGTTGTGAGGACTCCTGTCCACTCGTGTGAAAGAGAGCCAGCACTTTGTCTCTCTAGGTCTCAGCTTCCTCAGCCTTAACATGGCAGTAATAATGTCACACTCAAATAAGAGACCATGTATGTAAAATCCACCTGTTTCAATAAAGCACTGTGTAACTGAGAGGTGGTGTGGCGGTCTCATCTTCCACAGAAACTTTCCCGATGATTCCAGCCTGTCCAGTCTCTGTCCTCCCTGAATTCACAACGTGTATTATTTCAAATATTTATCATTTGACAGAACCTTTTTCAAATTTTGCACTTCCTCAATTGATTTGATTCTTTAACTTTTGGCTTCTCAAATAGAAGATGAGCTTCTTGAGGAAAAGGAACTCTTGTCTGCTTCTTTGTCTCACTCATGTCCGCCTGGAGTAATTCTATTCATAAACGCGTGCATGAATGCAAAGCTCATATAAGTCATTCCACAGACTTCTCGCAGTGCCCCGACAGCAGGCGGGAATGGTTTACATATAAGCAGGCATCGCTCATGATGCCAGCTTAGGGCTCTTAGCATCTGGCTGGCAAGCAGTGAGACCAGCAAACTCTTGAGACCTGTTTGCAAAAGAGCTTATCTTCCCCTGTAGATAAACTACCTGGCACTAAACCAAAGCCGCTTATGTACAAGTTGAGAAAGTTCAGTTGACTTTCTGATAGCTTCTGTGCTTCCAGCTTTTGACAGAGACCAGCCCCAAGCATGCTAAACTTGGAAGAGCAAATCTTCTCATAGGACACATGATCTGGAAAAACACGCGAGATTTTTGCCCCTCATGAAACTGCTACGCATTTTTTTTCAGATATTTCAGGTTTATAAAACTGTCTCTGATTTACACTAATGTTTGTGTGTTGATTAGGACCCAATATCCAAACATCCTGATATTCTCCCTTTTCCTAATAACTTAAGCTGTTTTTCATCCACTTCCAATCCCCATTCCCAGCAGCCACAGTTTCAGGGGATTGCATGAAGGGAGCAACAGGAGAGAGGAGAACAAGGGACAATATTCAAAGGAAAGCATCTGTCTGGTGTAATAGAAGAGAATCATGTCACACGGATAGCTCATGACGTGCTCTTGGCTGTTGGTCCATCCTTATACTTTCCTAGTGATTTATTCAAGGGCCTCTGCTTTGTTTCACTTGCAAACTATTTTAACATTGCTGTGGGTAAACAGAGTGTCACCAGGTTTCCCGTCTTTCCTGGGTCATTTTTCCTGGTTATATAAATGTTTGTCTTAATCCTACTTCTTCCTCTGCACTTTTCAAAATGTTTTTCTACGCTTCTAGTCTGCACAGGGTCAGTGTGCTAATTACCAAATGAGATGAAGATGAAAGAGACTTCGTATTCGGGACCAAATATCTAGGCCACAAGTCTTCAGGCAACATCATATAGTTTTAATAACATTTCTGATTATCCATCCAGGCACCCTTCCCCTTCACAGGTTGTTTCAAATTATTAACTGACAGCTCCAAACGGACTCAGAGCAGAAAACTCCATGTTAAGGACCCAATAATGGCTCCTTCTGGTTTTGTGGTTGTCAGCAGTGGGAAAGACTGGAGTTAGGTACAGCAATTTACCAGCATATTTTCTTCAGCTTCAAACTTGTATAGTAGGGGGAGAAGTCTAGGTTAAATGTGAATGCTCCACAGTTTTCCCACCATCCGAACTGTGTTGTACTTGGCAAATGGTTTTCTGGAAGGGGAACAACACGTCAAGCTCTGGCCATGACATAGCTCGTGATAAGCTTAACTGAATTCGAGAAAGAACAATCGATGCCAACCGTTCTTACACTCTTACGATTTCTCATGCATGCAGAGGGGGAAAAGCTCAAACAAGCTTGACTATTTCCACAGCAATTTGATGTATCAACTTATTAATTAATCCTGATACTGTTCTGAAATGGCTTTAAAATGATAAACAATCCTCTGATCGTGTCCAGAGACA
This sequence comes from Equus quagga, assembly GCF_021613505.1. Classification (NCBI taxonomy): domain Eukaryota; kingdom Metazoa; phylum Chordata; class Mammalia; order Perissodactyla; family Equidae; genus Equus; species Equus quagga. The sequence continues at coordinate 39,037,784 of NC_060267.1, forward strand.
AATATTTAGACCAAAATATTAACAATTGAAACAGGATAAAAATATGCCACTAAGTTGCTTTTTTTAAAAAAACATACTTCCTATTCAACTCCAAAGTGAACAGAAAAATAGACCATTTCTTGCTATAAACTAACATCACCAAAATAATCACAGACATTAATTTTTCTCTTTCTTTATGAGAACTGCTTATATTTTTGCAAGCCTCACCACCAGAATAGTATTTCTGTTTAAAGTGTTTAATGGTAGAGACTAAAAATTCTATTACCTAAAATCTAGCACCTTCCAAATTTCGCTCAACTGAACCCATCACCCCTTTTGCTAAGGGAGCTAATTCTAGCTATAAGGGGATGACTCATTCATGAGCAATCAGCCCACACATTCCGTTTTATCTATGGTGAGGCTGACAACTGAGCTAAAGTTTAGTACCTGGTTAAAAGAGAAAATACCTAGAGAAAATTTTCAGGGCCACAGCAATGGCGTTTCAAATGATTTTAGAGTATTTCAGAGGTGAGGCCAAATATCAAGAGAATGGTGCAGGCCAGCCTACACAATTAAATTATTGTTCTCATCTAGAACTGTAGTCATAGTACTTGATGCATAACAAAGAAACTCTCTTAGATGTAGCTAAGTAGACAGATACCAACTCAAGTAGGACTTAAGAGGTATAAGAAAGGCCTTTGCTCGTCTTTTGATCTGCTTCTCATGCCGAGTAGTATCTTTAGAATGACAGTGGAAGGCAGGCAGTTAAAGCAAGCATGAGGCCAGAATGCCTTTGAGAATCTGATAAAAATTATGAACTTATTTTCTGCAAAAGTGACTATATGTACAATTTGGCAAATGTGCAGGAGGTTTTTGAGCTCCATGAAACTCATCTGTGGAATTGTAGTGATTTCTGGACTTCAGATTAAGAATCCCAGAATCAAGACCTTTTCCCCTAGTAAGAAACAAATGTTATTGAACGAAGTATCTTCAAACCATTTGAATCATTGGCACTCATTGACTTATTCTCTTGCGATAAATTCTTATTCAGCACCTACCCTCACACAAAGCACTGTGCAAATGCTACCCACCCCAGGTGACCTCAGCAGAACCTCACCATTCAAGAGTAGCTTTGGATAAAGGGCAGCATTTGGCTCTATAGTAATAGTATTATTGCAACCAAAGGATTTTTTTCTTTATCATTGTTCCACTCAAATTTAATTTTTTATATTTACTTTTTAAAGAAAGACTTCTGCAAGCCCAGAAAACACGTTAACTCTCATTTATGCAATTTGGGATGTATCTGCAAAAACCTTACTTCTTCAGTACAGAGAGCATTATTATCAGTTAGCCATTCCAAAGCACAGGGTCAAACCTTCTACAGTATTGTCTTTGGCTATGAAACAGGACCCAACGGCACAGCCAGGCAGAGGACTCCAGAGCTCCACTCAGCCTGGTCCCTGTCTTCTGCTGCAGTAATGCAGGCAGGTTCAGAGAGCAATGCCCCTAAATGAAGGGACTGAAACAACCACTGTATCGCATAGTCCTAGCGCTGAACATTAAGACCCTTTAGCTGAGAATTCCCAAGACTCCTTCAAGCATCCATTTCTACTCCCTTCTCTTTGGACACTGAATTACAAGCTAAAGAGGCATTTTCACGTAGGTGGCTGAGAAGCCTGCCTCCACCTGCTAGTTCCTAGTTTTGTAACTACAGGTAAGGCCATTCACATTTTTAAATCGAATAGAGTCCCTATCATGCAGGCTCTTGTGAAGACTAAATGACATCATCTTCTAAAGGATTTAGCGTGATGCCGGACAAAGAGAAGCACTCTAGAAAATGTTCATTCCTTTTTTTATCATACATTACGCATCCTAATCCTCATGACCTCTGAGTTAGTAGGATCTGGCCCAGAAGAAGTAAAACTTGCTTGAAGTCACATAAGGTAACAGGTCAGGGAAACCGACCTGGAAAGTACACCTGCCATGCCTCGTCGGCGAGCAGTTGAATAAATACAGTGGGGGTGCATATAAACATGAAGTCAAGCAGAGTGTGCTAAACACTGCTGATGTGGTCATAAATAAGACTGGAGCTTTGTTTTCAGGATGGAACAGAATCCAATGAGAGAAGCCTCCGACACGTACATGTTTATGTATACGATGAGATTTTTCAGCAGTAGAAACAAACATAGGGATCTCCAGGGTAAGACGTGTAGGGCGTTGAGTCAGCAAAAGTTTTCTACAAAAAATGACACTCTGAGGATCAAGGTGCAGTGAAAACACTTGAAGTCAGAACACCAGGAGAGAATTAATCTACCACTTAGAAGCAATGAGGCTTTGAATAAATTCCTCAATATTCTCTAAATTATAGTTTTTCTCATGTGGAAAAGGGGGGCAAGAATATCCACCTCATAAAACTGCTGTGAGAATTGCCTAATGTAATGTTTGCAAAACCCTTATCATCTTGCTATAAACTAACATCACCAAAATAATCACAGACATTAATTTTTCTCTTTCTTTATGAGAACTGCTTATATTTTTGCAAGCCTCACCACCAGAATAGTATTTCTGTTTATCTGTTAATAGTATTTCTGTTTATTTCTTATCATCGTATAATTCATTGTCTAACCTAGGACACTTTTGAGAGTATGAGAAGGCACTATTAAAAATGATACCAGGGCAAGAGGCAAAAGCCTGGACATACGGTCACCCTATTTATCACCGTACCTAGCACAGAGATGGTACTCAAAATATCAGTTCTTTTATTTGTTCCTGGGCCTTGACAGACGCATAGGATTTTCCCAGGCACAGCAAAGGGGGAAAATATGTAACAGAGGGAATTGCGTGAACAAAGGAATATTCCAAAATAAAATGCCTGTAAAAAGGTTCATCTCATTCATACAATCTGATAATATAAAATATTACAGCTGGAAGGAATTGAGATCCCATCAAATGCAAACAATTCATTTTAGAGATGAAGAAAATGAAGGTCTGGATGGTTCAATGACGGGGGGATCTAGTTTCAGACCCAGGACCATCACCTCGGTTTTCAGAGTGCTCACCCGGGGAACTTCCCATCCCCAAGAAAGATTCCTCCTAAACCAGAGCTGTCATAAAAATGATAGAAAATCCATAACTCCCTTCAACAGCTAGTCTTACAGTTCTTAAATTCCCACTGGTTGAATCCTGCCAACTGCAGATGCAACTTCTTCAGGGAAGAAAGGGAAGAAAAGTCCAATTGGCAGCTCCCTTGCCAGAGAGAAGGAGGAAGTTTACTCTGCTACAAGTTATTTACTGCCAATTAAGAACAACAAATTGCTTATTCCTCATTTATATAACATCTTTTCTTTGGATTTTGAGATGCCATTCACAAAAGATGTATTTTCCACAGCAAATAATCTAAGAATAGGATTTCATAAGTAATATACTTTACATAAAGCTCATTCTTCCAATTGACAAAATAACTCTCCAGGGCAGAAGTTATTAATCTTTTTCTGCACAGCATGAATGAACTAACTGGCACACACTCCCATCATCAACAACGGCTCACAAAAGGGAGCAGGGAAAAGCAGAATCTCTGGGAGATACGTCTGATTTTTTTCTCAAAGGTCCTCAAATTATTTTGATCCTCTCCTGACTTCCTCCCAAAATTTTCCTCACCCGCCTGAGCCATTTTTCATAGCTCTGGGAGTAAGTTGAGCACAGAGAATGTGTCTGCTGGAAAATAAGTTGGATAGAAAAAGATTTGCCTCCTTGTTTTGTTGTATTGTTGAGACTTTGCTCAATAGTTTCTTCTCTTTTTATGCTTTACAGCCTCATCCTTCAAGCAGAGTCAGTTACTCTGCCCTCTGGGATCCCATGATATTTGCACTCACCCCTATGATAGCCCTTAGCCACACTCTTATTATAGTAATTGCTCAGATCTCTCTGCACAGTAGACTGATACACAGAGATACGTATGAAGCTTTATACTGCTTGTAAACCCAGTAACAGCCTGGCGCATGGTAGGAGCTGAAATAATCACCCATTGAATGAATTACTTGGGGTGCCTAGCAAATAATATATTAATACAGGATGCTATTCAGGAATTGTTTTTAGGATGAAGGAAATGGTCTATGTAAAAGCATTGTGAGTTCTTTGGAAGAAAAGTCCTGTAAAACTGCAAGGCATTATTCTCCTTTATTGTATGGTAAATCACTACAGCGCTTTCCTTCATTGGTACTTAGTGGCCTGGAAAGCTAACGTCTCTCATTAAGTGCCTGACTCCCAGAGAGTCCTTATGTAACCGGAAGCACTTGAATGATTTCGTTGCATGAAGTCATTTTGTTTTAAAAAGTGCTGCCCACGAGAATTTTTTATCTTACCTAGCTCATTATTTGCAACCTCAGGGAAATTATAAAAAAGAAAAAAAGATTTTAATTTGGAAAACCCTTCATACAATAGAAAAAATGAGAGAAAATAAAAGCTAAGACCTGCGAAAGAAATTAAAAGGTAGGGCAGGAGTGGGATATTACTCAAATCAAGCTGATTAAATTAACCCCATGAAGTTTCTACACTCTCAAGTCTTGCTAGAATGCATGATATTCACGAAAAGTTTCTTTCAATACATGTATTTTGGCTTTTATAAACATGCCTTCTGGTTTAAAGAAGGGACAAGTAATTGCAAGATGATGTGCACAAGAAAAGCAGTATGATGCAGATGCAAGAGTTTAATTTCACCTCATGTGGTTTTTCACAAAGTATAAAATTTGTCAGATTCGGTAAAACAACTGCTGGTTTTTATGTCCTACAGCTATTTTATTTTCTTTATGGTCAAACTGAACGGAAAGAGTAATTCATCTGTTGGCTTACCCATAGATATTTTTTAAATCCTTTATAACTGTGTTGTGCAAAAATAAATAGCAAGCACACTTCCCTGCACTATTAGTGGAGTTTTAAATCCAAAATGTCTTCTTCAGACTGCCAAATGTGTCACCGACTTCACAAGTTAAGAAAAAGGTCTTAATGTCCTTCTGCAGTCCTACCTCCACTCTCAGAAATAAAAAATAAAACCACGACAGTTTCAATCTGTTGACCAATTCACTCACAAACATATTCATTTATCATTGAATGCATTTGTTCCAAGCTCTCTCGCAAGGTTTTGTAGAGTCCAAATGCGCATTTTGAGATGTTCAGGCTGAATTATGAACATTTAAGCACTACACTCGTAGAGTAGGGATTCCTTGTCCCCACGTTATCAATGACTTCGAAACACAGACATCTTCAGCAATCATTTATTGAGACCCTGTCATATGTAATGGGGCTATGAGTTGCTATAAGCAGCTGTAAAACCTGATTTTTGCCTCAAGGGGTTTCTCTCATCATATACTTTAAAGAAAGAAATGTGAGTGGGGGAGTCAAAATATTTAAACTTGTTTATCCAAAGACGGTATCTTCTGTTTTATCCTAACATATTTCAGATATGTTCAGCCTTCCCAATGGTGACATTGATATACTTTTTTTCTCTTTTTTTCAAATAGTCATATGAATACAACTCCAGTGACCTTTGGCATACAATCTTCTACACACGATGAGAGATACTACAGGGAACTGAGTATTGATATAAACATGCTCAGGCCGAAGAATGTGTGTTATATGTTCTATTGGATGGAGAGAGAGAGAGTTTGCTTTTCAAGCTCTAAATTTTTTTTAAGTAATTTTATTGGGATTATAATGGTTTATAACATTGTGTAATTTCGGGTGTACGTTATTGTTTATCAATTTCTGAATACACTTCATCGTGTTCATCCCTTGTAGTCTAATACTTATCATCAACATACATATGTGCCCCTTTATCCCTTTCGCCCACCCCCAACCTCCTGCCCCTCTGGTAACCACTAATCTATTCTCTTTATCCACGTATTGTTATCTTCCACATATGAGTGAAATCAGGCAGTATTTGTCTATACCTGTCTGGCTTATTTCACTTAACATCACACCCTCACAATCCATCCACGTTGATGCTTGAGATGATTTTGTCTTTTTTTTATGGCTGAGTAGTATTCCATTGTAAATATATACACACCACATCTTCTTTATCCATTCCTCTGTAGAAGGGCACTTGGGTGGCTTCCACATCTTGGCTATTGTGCATAAGGCTGCAATGAACACAGGGGTGCATAAATCTCTTGGGATCATTGATTTCAAGTTCTTTGGATAAATACAGAATAGTGGGATAGCTGGATCCTATGATATTTCTATTTTTAACTTTTTGAAAAATCTCCATACTGTTTTCCCTAGTGGCTGCACCAGTCTGCATTCTCACTAGCAGTGTGTGAGCATCCCCTTTTCTCCACAACCTCTCCAACATTTGCTGTTTTTGTCTTGGTAATTATAGCCATTCTGACCAGTGTAAGGTGATACCTCATGGTAGTTTTGATTTTCATTTCCCTAATAATTAGTGATGTTGAGCATTGTTTCATGGGTCAGTTGGCCCAGATATTTTTATTTAATTGAATAAACATGTGGCATACCCGCTATGTGCCCAATATATTACATTAAGCAATATTAAGCACTGCAGGTATAAAAATGAATAAGATATGCTCCCTGCACTCAAGGACACAAAGTCTTCAGAAGGCTTATAAATAATAATAGTCTAAGGAAGTTTGCAAATTTCATGCATTTTTATACTTTTTTTCTTTTACTTTCTTTCTCAAAGAATGGCCCCATCATCTACCCAGTCATCCCAAGGATCATTACAGACTTATCCTCTCCTTTAATGCAAACATTTAAACAGAATGAAAGCCCCATTGATTCCAACTTCTAAATTCTCAAACCAATTCCTGTTACCACTGCCATGTCTCAGATCTGCTTCTCTTTGTACCTGGAATGCTCCAATAATCTCTGTATTTATCTGAATTGTTTTAGTAGGAAGGGGTAGAAACCTAACTCAATCTAGCCTAAGCAAAAAAACCAAAAAGGTGGATGGAGGTAATTTTCTGTCATCTTTGTTCCACTGTGTGCTGTGGCCTTTTTCTGCCCTACTGCAATGGGTTTACCCAGGCATCAGGGAATATAGCCGTACTTAGTTGAATAGTGTCCCCCAAAAATTCATGTCTACACAGAATCCTGTGAATAGAAACTTAATTGAAAGTGGGATCATTGCAGATGTAATCAAGTTAAGACAAGATCATACTGCATTAAAGTGGGCCTTAATTCAATGACTGATGTCCTTATAAGAGGGAACTTTGGGCACAGAGGGATGCAGTAAGAAGACTGCCATGTGACAACAGAAGCAGAGATTGGAGTGGTGCATCTATAAGATAAGGAACACCAAGGATGGCCAGTAATCACCAGAAGCTAGAAGAGATAAGAAGGAACCTCCCCTAGAGCCTTCGGAGAGAACATGGCCCTGCTGACAACTTGATTTTGGACTTCTAGCTTCCATAACTGTGAGAGAATACATTTCTCTTGTTACCAGACACTCAGTTTGTGAGACTTTGTTACACCAACTCTAGCAAAATAATACAATGGCCAGCGGCAGACTTTGGCTTCCATCATTTCTGTTTAGGGACCCTGAAAGAAAGAATGCTTCTGTCTTCCATATTAGCATATTTAAAATCCTAACCCCAGAACCTGATTCATCTAACACAAGGCAGATGCCTATCCTTGGGCAGATCAGACTGTCCAGGGATGGGTTGCCCTCATTGTCGGTGCCTAGGAAATGTATACTTCTCTCTGACTGAAGAGAAGGGGCGAGGGGCAGCACTTGGAAGCCTCCTCAAAACATATGGAGTAAGAGAGGAGCAAAACTCAGACAAAGAAGACGAAGATGCCGATAGCAAGACAGTGGGGAAGGGATACTGAGCACATAAATTCACATCAACTATGGGTTCTTAGCTCTCTGCATTTCACCTTGTCACCCCATTTACCCGCTTACCAAGTCTCTGCTAGACTAGTCTTCCCCACAGGCATTGTCACCATTTGGCCTCCCCCAAGTCTTTAGCAGCTGCCTTTAATTTTCAGAGTAATGTATATCATCATCTTTGCCCCTCTTTCCTGTTCTGCCTCCAACACCCACCCCACCTCCAACCACCCCAGACCTCTTACAATTCTGTCAACACTCGAGGCACTTACACACCCCCGTCTTCTCGCTCCTCCCTGGAATGTTCTTTCTACTTTTCTCCACTTTGTTAATCCCTATTCATCTTTTAAGATTACATTCAAGTATCAACAGTAATGCGCTCCTATACACATTACCTCACCTCTCTAACTTCAGAGCTCTCATATGCAATATGTGGGCTGGTCATTCTTCATCTCCAGCAGAAATCTCTTCAAACCAAAGTGTGCTTCCCTGGTAACTGATGAGTAAGTCTCTATTTTCTTTTATGAGGCTAACAGGGCTGACAAAAACCACAGAGATACATCTAATGACTCTAGTACGTTTCTGTCCATCAAGCAATAAAATGCTACTTAATTCTGAAATCTCAGCTTTGCTGTAAGTTAGAAATTCAGAGGCTGGAAAGAGTGGTAGATTACAGTATTATTGCTACAAATCAAATAAAAGCAAATCATTTATCAATTAAAAAAAATAATGAAAAGAGGGAAGGAAGATGCAATCTACCAGTATATTTGGAGGACTATCGTGAAAGGCTGGAGTGTCTCTTTTATACATTCCCCAGTTCTCATTCTATCTGGAAATCCTGTATAATTTGTTCTCTGGGCACCATCATAAAATCCAGACCTGAGTGAAGAGGACAGCACACTAATTAGGGTTATCCATTTACACTTTAGCATTAACTGTAATGTGTGGAGTTGAATCATATAAACTCTAAACTCAAACTAGTTTGGTTCAAATCTATGCTCTGCCATTATGTATGTGGCCCCAGGGAATTTATTTAAATTCCTGATGTTTCTGCAAACTAGGACAATTTTATACCTCTCCCACAGGGTCTGTATATGGATTTAATGGCCTAAGACATATAAAGCACTTAGAACAGTAGTTGACATAGCAAGTATTAGGTAAATGTTTTGATTATGTTATCTCCAGTCTTTTAGGAGGACCATAAGGGAATAAAGGAAAGCAGAGGGTGGGGACACAAAGAGCATGGGACAGACCCAAGGAAGAGAGAAGCTGCAAGACAGCTAATGGAGAAGGGGGTGGGTACAGACTGCAAGCCTGGGCTCTGGAGGCATCCTCCCATTAGCCCGGCCTGGCATTAACTGGGAGTGAGTGGAATGACAAAGGACTCAGTTATTCATGTGGGGCCAGTCATTTCTCTACCATGGCCTCTCTCAAACTGCAGGCTCCTTTAAACAGAACTGAAAGCAGGATTCTCATCGTGAATTTTTTCCCCATTTCTCCAAGCTAACTTGGAGAAACTTTCTGTGATACAGCTCATAGGCCCTCTATAATCCAGCAGGGAAAAAAATTTTCTGCTGTAGCATGATAATCCAACCTGCTCCCCTAGCACAGAATGGTGTAAGGGCCTACTGAACATGTCAAAAGTTTTAGAACAACAGTTACGAAAAGAAAACCACACAAACTGATGAGATGTCATTTTAAATGTAGTTATTGTATGAGTCAGGGTTCTTCAGAGAAATATACAGCGAGAGAGATTTTTTTTAACAATCACATGATTGTTGGCAAGTCCAAACTCTGCAGAGAAGGCCGGCAGGCTCGAAACACAAAGAAGAGTTGATGCTGCTCAAGTTCAAAGGCAATTCACTAGCAGAATTCCCTCTTCCTTGAGAGAAGTCAGTCACTTTTCCCTTAAGGCCTGCAACTGCTGGGTGAGGCCCACTCACGTTAAGGCAGGGAATCCGCATCATTCAAAGCCTACTGATTTAAATACTAATCTCATCTAAAAAATATCTTCACAGCAATATACGGACCACTGTTTGACCAAATAGCTGGGTACTGTGGCCTAGCCAACTTGACACAAATATTAACCATCAAGGTTATCAGTTAGTCTTTTTCTTTCCCAATTCCCAAGGAAATGCCATCACTTGAACCAAGTAGACAGGTTACAGCTATTTCTCTCTCTCTCAAATATGAATATAACAAAGACTATTTCAACTACAAATGTTTGTTTTCTTTGTACTCTCCTTTGAAAAAATAAGACCCTCAGTCTCAAATTCTCTGAGTGCAATATCACCAGATTCCAAACTCCACGTGCACTTGTAGACAGAATGTAGAGAACCACGCCCCAGAGGCAGCTCCTTAACATTGGTGTGGATTTATCACTGAGTTGTTTAAAATAAAGCCAAATGAAGCAAACAGAACTGGAACATTATTGCTCTTAACTCATACTGAACTTAATACATTGTAATAGAAGGCACACATTCACACAAAATAATATGTAGTAAGAACCAAAGAATGAATTAGGTAAATTTAAAGTCACAGTCCAAATAATATTAATAACAGGGAGAGAAAAACACATTGTATTTACTTTTCTATTACCCATAGAGTCTTGGATGCCACCAATACAAATCTAAAAATCACATTTGTAGAAATTCAAACTGAGAATTTTCCCTAAGATCTTCCATATTCTTAGAACATTTGAAGTCAACATTACCATAACTGCCCAAGCCTCTACTCTGCTGGGGGCCGGTTACTTCTCACTTTTGTCTGCATGTTGCACTTATGCCCTTTTCACCAAAAGTGTTAATCATTTTAGGAAGTCGAGGAAGAAACTGTAGTTCATCACTCCTTGAAGTACACAAACTGTTTATTTATCCACCCATTCATTCAACAAGTATTTATTCATGTCTGCGCACTCTGCCAGGGCTTGGGATATAGTGATGAACAATACACATTCCATAACCTCTTCAAGCCTATGGTGTACTGGGGAGAGAAAACCCCTCTGGAGTTTACAGACTAACATGGAAAGCAAAACAAGCACTCAGTTACAATTCAGTATGCTTTTCAGAAAATATACAAGTAAGTACTTTTCCTGAAATGTACAAGTTATTATGATTGTGAACCAAGGAGGAACAAATATAGAGGGGTGGAGTGGAGGGTTAGACAATGCTTCCCTGAGGAAGTAATATACAGGCTGAGACCTGAGGCTTGAGAAGACTTGGATAATGGTGAAGAAAAAGCATTCCTGGGAGAAGGAATACAGTACTGCAAAGGCCTAGAGGCAGGAAGCAGCAGGTCAAGTACGAGGGATGGAGAGTAAGCTTGAAGCCCAGAGTGGGAGCCCACAGGGTCCCATCGTGCAGAGTCTTCTTGGGCCATCTTAATGTCAAAATGTAGCTGAAACCAAAAAGAGCCGTGTAAGCTAGAACATCTGAAAACCATTTTTCCCTCCATTCATTTAGGAGATTTAAGCCATTTGGGAAAAACAGTTATCTTGAAATATCAATAAATTACATGCAACATCTATCCCTTTATATTGAAGTCCCAGATCTACAGAAATAATCTAATATCTGTTTTTAAATTATTGAGAGTACATTTATAAAAACTATCTTAAAACTAAATATTACTAAATATTTAAAACTAAATAGTCCCTCTGTGCTTATGGTATAAGCTGTGGCTAGAAACAAGAAAAGTAGGAAGAAGGTCATAGAGGCTTTCAAATGCAAAAAATGCATTTCAACAAAAATACGAAAAGTGAGCAAAATACAAGGAAAAAAATTAAATCACAGCAATGGACTCAACAATGGATTTTTTTTGCCCAGGATATCTGAAAGTGTAACTTAGTTTAATTTAAAAGAAGGAACATTATTATTTTTCCACTTTAATATTAAAGTTTATTAAGTATAAAGAAATGAATCTGCAGAGATAATCTTAAGTTAGTATAAAATACATGTGAAAGACTTGGGAAGTCACAGACTACAGTATCAGTAAGAATATGTGAGGGGGTTGGGAGATTGCAACTTGGATGCCTCTATATACGAGTTTACGGGTAAAGGGCTAAACTATGATGCGGTCAGAGGGAACATAGTGCACTAGACATGAGCTCAAATGCTCATAAATTCAGTGACAGATCTTTAGAAAAGATACGATGGAGATTCCTAAGCCTTCTCCCTAATTGTGAATTTTTGTTTCTGCTCTTTTCTTCTTTCTCTCTTTGAGAACCCAGCGGCCAGAGCATTGTATCTAAATATAAGTAATTAGTTGTTATTTATTCCTCTACGTTGACTTGGATGTGAATGTCTCCATTTGTCTATTTTGACACTGAGAAAAAGGACTGAGCCATATGAGTCAATGTTTGAAAGATACATTGAAATCCTGAAACTAGGAGTGTGGAGTGAGGCTTACAATTTCCCACCAGAAAATGACCTCCAAGGTCTCTTTGAGTCCTGAGATGCTATGATATGCTCCATTTGTTGTACATCCATCATAACCAAGGGGCTAAGGTCAAGACTGCAACAGCAGGAAGCACTGGTCTGGGTCAGACACTAAAATGGTGGGAAAAGAATGTGCTCTCAGTATCTTACATTAACAGTCAATAAAATTCAACATATGTCTTATGAGTGGATAATAAAAATGAAAGGAAATTAATTTTAAAACTCAAAATGGAATTGGGACAGGGCAAGGGAAGACCCGTTTGGGAAACAAAGAATAAACTCTGACTTTAAAGGCACCATAAATTAGCAAGGAGAGAGAGGAACAAGTTATTTTTTTTTTACTATGAAAGGAAGTTAACCAGCCACATTTCTTTCAAATCAGGAACAGATCTGAGCAGCCACAATTTGCCAGGATAAGTGGGCTACCTAAATTACCTAATTGGATGAGGGTCATTTGATCATAGCAACTGATATGGCTTTAACTCCACTTAATTCTCCAACCAAAACAAATCAATTCACAAAACATTTCGGTGGTCTTAACTGATGGTAGTATTGTCTGCCTTTGGCACATTATTTCTTTAGCGCTTAAAAATGTGACTAAAGACGTTATTCAGCTTTATGTCTTTTCTATTTTAATATGCAACTGCTCTAAGCAAGACAACACAAGCGAAAAAAAAAGGCAAATTTTGTGTAACATTTTAAAAATACAAAAGATATTTTTTTAAGGTCCTAGATATTCTAAATTAAGTCAATAGCAACCTATTAGGAAAGAAAAAAATATCACAACAAAATTCTTGAGCAGGAGTCCACAAGAATCCATGGAAAAACTGCTAGAGCTAGAAACAAATTCAGTAGTTTCTGGGTACTCAATCATCAAACAAAAATCATTTGTGTTTCTATACACCAGCAATGAACAATCTGAAGAAGAAATTAAGAAAACAATTCCATTTATGAAATATAAGGATTAAGGTGACAAGTTTTGAAGGTGGACTGCTTGAGTTCAAGGTCCAATTGCCCCTACTAACTCGGGGTTGAGGGGAGGGTCTCATGCAAATTACCTACTCACTCTGTGTCTCAGTTGCCTCTTCTGTGAAAATGGAAATACGCCACCACTACTTCATAGGGTTGTTGTTAGAATAAATCAGTTAATTCATGCAAATTTTTAAAGCAGTCACCTGACACATACTGAGCTCTTAATAAATGTTAGAGATATAAAAGAAATTTAAGAATACACAAGCACAAGGAAGGATAATTAGGAAGCCCCAAAGTCTACATTATCCATCAATGCTTTTGGAGTTGGATGTGCATTTGGGGGAATTTGTTTTGTTTTTGTCAATTGGCTGTGCTGCTTTAGGCTCCAAGGCAGAGGAGAGACAACAGTGAAGATGGGCAAAAGGATCTCAACAGGGATGATCACGCAAAACCACCATGTTCTCCACAGAATGCTCCGAAGAGCAATAGTCTTTTCTGAACCTGTCTTTGTCCCAGTCGTTGTCACATCTAACCATTCATAAGTCCTGTCATTCTACCTTTAAAATGGTTCTCCGGTCTCCCCCTTCTACTTCCTCTCCACTCTGACAACTCTGGTTCAAGTTCTCACTGTCGTTCACCGGGAGTACTGCTGAGGCTCCAACCTCGCCTCCCTTCCTCCAACCTCATAATTCTCAAATCTCCCCTGTGTATTTCCACCAGGGATGATCTATCTAACCACACCACTTCCTGCTTAAATGTGTCAACGACTCCTTACCAGGGCCTCCCAAGCCTTCTGTGCCAGATCTCTGCTTTCCACTCCAGCCTCATCAGTTACATCACCAAATGGCTTTCAAGAAACTGCTTGCAGTGCACTGTGCTCTTCTTGCTGGTTCTCCCTCCATTACTTTTGTTCACGCTGTCTCTCTTCCAAGGAATGCCCCCTCTCATACTCCCACCCTCTTTAATTGGTCAATACCTAATCATTCTTTAAGATTTATATTAGGGGCCACCTTCTCCAGAATCATTGACTTGAACCCACATTTCCCCAAAATGACTCTCTTAGGTTTCTGTATAACACCCTCCTAATATCTCCACCATTTCACTTGCTGTCATGTTTTATAGTTTTCTTTTACGTGTCGTCTCCCCAGTAGACTGTGATTTCCTTGGAAACAGAACTTGCATATTTATGTTTGTATCCTCCATGCACTGCATAGCGTCTTGCACACAGTGAAAACAAAGATTCAACCATTATGGATCACTGTGCTATCTCCAGCACCTAGCATGGGGCCTGACACATAGCAGACACACAGTAAATATTGAAAAGGAAGGGAGGGAGGGAGGGAGGGAAAAAAGAATGTTGGTTGAAAGGATAGTGTTAAGAGTCATAGAGTTCTGGGTTCTGCAGATATAGCAAACAGAAGGCTCCTTGAAAGACCAATGTCCCACATTGCCTAAAACATAGGACAACTCTCCAAAATCTGTCCAGTGCTACCGCTCAGCTCTGTCACATTTCATATGACATTGGACATATACTTTTTAGTATCTTCACCCAGAAAACTGACCTATTACTACCTACTCCATTTTTTTAACATCAAGAGACAAATAAAATACCTAGGACTGAATCTGGTACATATTTCTCAATAAATGATAGCTATTAATTTTAGGAAAAATATTTGTTGAATAGATGAATGTAATCACATAGTTAGATATGGATAGATAGATTGGATGGAGGGATAGGAGAGATGAATCCACAGAACCTCAGGAGATATCTAATATGCTCTCCTGCCTTCATACGTTTAGGGTATCTTCACTGACCTTCTCCCCTTGCCGCCTTCCAACATTAAGCAATTCTACCTCTTTTCCACGATTTAACTAGCAAATATTCATTGAAGGCCTACCTGCATAGAACACTGGGCTATGCTCTCTTAGTCATTTCCCTCAGTACTCCTAGAATGTGACTCCGGTTTCATCATCATTTACCTAAAATGTGGTGAACCAAAGTGGACGCAATATTTTAATTAAGGCTTTTTCACTAAGCATCTAAATAATTATTATAATAGAATTACTTCCAAAGTCTTATACATAATATCCTATTCATTACATTAGAATCAAATTTCCGTTTACCAAAACATTATCATACTAAGTATTTATTAAGAATGTATTGAAATGGATTCTTCAGATCGATTCCTTTTACCCTTACACCTAAATAATACTACCTTGGAGCTTAATGCTTGAGTTGTGGGTTTTGTTTTGTTTTGTTTTTTCCACAGAGAACCTTGCTCTAGTTTTAAATAATCATATTCTTTATTGTCATGATTATTTTGAATTTCAAATATTAATCATATTAAATAACTTTCTTGGTGAAAATTTGATTTTAAAATATCACTTGATCTCTTTTGTTCAGACAACTAATTTGAATATTTAAAAGAATGCCCTAAAACAACCTCTGTGAGCCACCACTTGAAACATCTTAGGCTTTTTATGAATAAACCACTGCAGAGAATGCTTTGAATATAGTATCTAAGCCACTAGGTCACCAGCCTGTAGTCACAATGGTATAAAAAGACCTGGGGTGCATCCTATGTCTGACACTTACAAGCTTTGTGACCTTCAAAAAAGTTACTTTATATCCAAAAAAACAAAAAAACAAAAAAGTTACTTTATATAT
This sequence comes from Equus quagga, assembly GCF_021613505.1. Taxonomy (NCBI): domain Eukaryota; kingdom Metazoa; phylum Chordata; class Mammalia; order Perissodactyla; family Equidae; genus Equus; species Equus quagga. The sequence continues at coordinate 39,053,676 of NC_060267.1, forward strand.
GTAGTCATTAGTTTCTTTATCTGTAAAATATCTTCATTTCAGGATAATAGTGAGGAATAAATGCGATTGCATATGAAAAAATATGTGTACATGGAATGAGGTTAATAAATCTTCACTAAATATAAATCTAGTATAGATAGAATTGTACTTTTCCTAACTTTTCAATAAAAACAAAGCAAGATAACAGGAGAAAGTAAGATTAAATAGTTATCGCCATGTTTTTCTGGTGCTAGGAGCAAGAAACTCACATCACAGTAAATATCAAATTTGCACTCTCTTTTGATCATGTCTATTGCCCAATAAATATACATAATAACCTCCCACTTCCCTCCAGCTACTGCCTCACTTCTATTTAATAAAACTCTTCAAAAGATTTGACAATACACAATATTCCTATCATTTAAGTAAGATGACCCGTCCCTGTTCTCAGATAACTCGCGGTCTAGAGAAAAGGATAAGAGAAGCAGACAACTACAATGCCATATGATAAATGAACAATAGAAGTATGCACAGAATAACGTGGAAGCACAAAGGAGGGAGGGCACCGACTTACCCACGGCAAAGGGCAGAGGGCATGAGAAACTTACCAGAAGAGATGCTGCTTCAATTGAGTCATGAAGGACTCAGTCAAATGCATCCAGGTATTTCAAGAAAATGTTGCAAATGCAAAAAAGCATGGCAATGAGCAACAATGGTTAATTCGGGACATTGCAAATAGTTTGTCATAGTTGGCAAGTCAGGTATTTGGAGCTTACAAGTCAGCACGGGTATCCTAATATCCTATTATAGCCTACCTCACACTTCACTGTGATCTCTTGGTTACTATCAGTCTTTCCTATTAGGCCGTAAGCTCCATGGGCTCAGGGACAAGGGTTCTTCTGTTCCTTCCTGTATGTATCACTCTTGTATAAAACACAGTTGGTGCTTAAAAATTCTTTTTTTGACTTTTAGGTGGCTTTGCTGCCATTCATAGAAGCTTCACTCTATCACATAGCCAATGGCGTTTCGCTGAACCATCATATAAGAGACTTGCGTGATCATATTTAAGAAAGATCACACTGGCAGCAGTCCCAAAAATGAAGAGGAGGACTAGGCTGGAAGCAAGGAGAGGCAATAAACTGCGTCCATACAAGCATTTCATTTCTAGTCAGAAGAGTAAATTCACCAGATATCACAGATTTGCAAACAATGTCAAATAATTGGAACATTTTTATTTTTTTATTTTGAAAATGAGATTTTAATCCCAGTTTTTGTTCTATTTTTATAATTGCAATGGAGAATTTAGGAGATATAGAATTAGATCAAAATCCTAAAGAAAGATTTCTTTTGCTTTCATTTCATTCTTTCCTGCAGATTTTCATGAGTTTTCTTTTACTTATTTTTACAATTTTGGAGTTCAGTTCTCAGTTATTTCATTTTAATACTTTTCTTTGCATGTCAAATTTCAGAGCATTTTATGTAAAAAAGCCCAGGACCCTGTGGTTGGTGGGCTTCTACAACTTTTAAAACTATTTAGAATTTCATACACAAAAAAGTACTATATTACAACCATGGAAATTGACGTACAAGCCAACGGAACAGAACAGAAAGCCCAAAAACAGGCCCAAATACATACGGCATCTCAAATCAGTGAGAAAAAGACAGCATTTTAAGATACATGGTACTGTGACAATGAATCACCATCTTGGGAAAAAATAAAGTTGAATCCAAGGGAATCCTAAATTTAAATATAAAAAAATGAAACCATAAAATTACTAGAAGACATGGATAAATTCCTCTGTAACTTTGGACAAGAGAAGGCCTTTCTAACCAGCAATCAAACTCCAAAAGCCATAAAAGACTGACAAATTTATTATAGAAAAAATTTTAAAATTTCTACTAGATACTTTAAGTAAAGCCAAAAAATAAGTAACAAACTTGCAAAAAATATATTTGTGACCCAAATCACAAACAGAAGTTTAATTCCCTAATATTTAAAGAACTCCTAGAGATTGAGGGGAAAGAGACCAGCACTCTTAACCTGTGCAAAGATATTTACATCACTCATAATAAACAAAATTCCAATTAAAATTGCACTAATATACCATTTCTCATCTAGGAGCAGGTCCAAAGCCTCGCACTTGGGAACCTTCTCTGTTGGTAAAGCTGAAAGGAAGAGGCACCGCCTACTTTGTTGACTGACGCGCACAATACCCTATGGAGAGCCATCTGGCCTTAACCTCAACCCCAAAAGGCAATTTTCCTCTACCCAGAAATCCCACTTCTAGCAACTTACCTACAGATAAACTTCCCACATGCTAGATGACATACATATGATGTTATTCACCAGAGCATTGTTTGCAGCAGCAAAAAAATGACAACCCAAATGCGTTTCTATAAAAGAACGATTACATAAACAGTGATAGATCCACTTATCTCTAGATGCTGATATAGAAAGATGCCTGATATGTTAAGTAAAAAAAAAAAAGCAAATTGTAAAGAAAGAGATAAAATAAGAATATATATTAATCTTTGCTCATATTTGTATATTTCAAAGATACATAAGAAACTAACAAAAGAAGATGGGACAAGTGTGTGAAAACAAGTGGTCAAAAACAGGTAAAAGTGAGACTTCTCAACGTTACCTTTTTAATATTGCTTTTTTTTTGAACCATATGAAAATATAACATATTCAAAAAAGTTTAAAGCCTAAAATGTCAATAGACAAAATAATCACCAAATTTTAAAAACTAAAAAGAATAAGAATTGGCATAAAAATGGAGAACTAAGAACTATGAAAATAACAGCATAAAGATGACAGAGCCAGTGGTAGATTTTGTGCTTCATACTCTTCGATGATTTCTACCTGTGACGTCACTGTTTTCATGGCAGCTTCCTTGCAAGTATCCTCCATACCATTTCACCTGGCCAGCAAAGAGACTGATTAATAAACTTAGGAGCTTTTAACATAGGCAGAGAAGAGCTTAAAAGCCGATGTGAGCCTATTGTTTTGACACCTAACAATTCACCCAAGTACAACAGCGTGGTGTTTTCCTTTTAAAGGAAGAATCATTATTACTTATATTCCGTATCTATAAAGCAGCAATATGCTTTATGCAAGTACAATAAAGAACCAGAGGAAATAGGCTTGAATCAAGAGCAGTCAGGAAAATAGAGTGGAATCAAAGTATTTCAAGAACAGATGCATACAATCAATTTCAACAATATTAATGTGTCAAAAACGAGTAACAGAAGCCAACCTGCTTTCCCCACAAAAGAGATGGAGAATAGTTTCTCCCTTGGGGAAATCTTTCCCACCAAACCACCCCAACTGATGGCAACAGATACACCAAATCTGCCAGCACTAAGAAATGAAACACAAACACAGGAGACATTCAAAAGCAATCAAGCATTTGGGAAAAATAAGAAGGAATGAATGAGTTGGTTCTGAATGAATTTAAAATGCTGAAGTAGACAAATTTGGAAATAAAGGAATACAAAACATCACATAGTAGAAAGGTTATATTGAGGGCATCTTAAGATTTAGAATATTTTCTCAAAATTCTTATCACATAAGGACAATACCATATTTTCAAATCTGTAGAGTTGTTTCACTAACAATATAGATCTCCATTTTATAGAAAAAGAATTGTGGCTTAGAGAAGGGAAGTAAATTGCCTACATTCAGCCAAACGAATCAACGGTGGACCCGGGATTTCTGGAGTCTACATTCTTGCGCACTGAAAACATCAAAAAGTGACAGTAGGCAACCAACAAGGACAAAAACCATAAATGCAGATTCAAAAAGAAATCAAAATATTAGTAATTTGAGGGCCATTTTTCATTGTGCGAAGATTTCTCCGTGTCACAAGAGTGCACGTAAATTCTCACCCTTTTATATAACAGGAGAAATAAAAAGAGCAACAACAACAAAAGTTAGTGTTTACTGAGGACGTCCAAAGTGCCAAGCTCTTTTCCTGCACTGTTTCATTCTCTCCTTGTGACAACGTGCGACGTTAGTGCCATTATCATCCTCATTTCAAGATAAGGAAATTGGAACTTGGAAAAGTTAGCGGCTTACCTCCCCACTCAACTACCAAGTGGCAAAGCCAGAATTTGAATTGAGCCCCAGCCCACGCTTATCGCTTATCGTAGAGGTCTTAAGGCCTGAGGCTGAGGGGTTGGGCTCTGGCACAGGTTCTGGACTGTGAGCTGAGACATCTTAGGCCAGTTACTAAACTTTTCTGTGCCTAGGCCTCAGTTAACTCATTTGCAACTTGAGAATGGTAGTAGTACTTACTTCACAGCTTTCTAATAAGAATTAAATGAGTTAATATAAGTAAAGCACTTAAGAGTGTGCCTGACCCCAATATCCTACAGCATCACAAATGTTAGTTATTATGAAAATGATGATGATGATGACTGTTATTGTTATCTTTAGTGTTCTTGAGAACTGCAAAATGAATGCTCATGAGATTTCCCTGAACCATTAGGAAAAGCTTCATTTATCTTCAATAGCTTAACAGAAAAGAAAGTATGTGGGGTACTTTAGAAATTTTTCTACTAAAACCATTCATATTCTTAATAGAGTCTGCCTTAATTATCCCAAAAAGTCATTATAAGGAACAATGAGCTTAGATAAATAAGCTGTCATTGTTCGTAAGAACATTATTTGACTCACAATAGTGAGGCCCATATACCAAAATTTGATTATATTTCCTTTTCTTTTGTATGTTTTTTGTGCACATGTGTGTGAAGAAGATTGGCCTGAGCTAACATCTGTTGCCAACCTTCCTCTTTTTGCTTGAGGAATGTTCTTGCTGAGCTAACGTCTGTGCCAATTTTTCTATCTTTTATGTGGGATGCCGCCACAGCAAGGCTTGATAAGTGGTGCTAGGTCCACACTCAGGATCCAAACCCGCGAACCTGGGCCACTGAAGCAGAGCACATGAACTTAACCACTATGCCACCAGGCCAGCCCCTCTTTTGTATTTTGATTACCAGAGGATTTGTAATTAATATTCATTCTTTTTAAAAAAGAAAACCAAAACATTCTAACAACCAGATAGAAATATCTGAATTCAACAATAAATTTTTCTCTAAATTTAGAGACACATTGAAAATAAGTAGATTTTACTGAATGCTTGCCTGACTTTGGATGGCACTGACATCCTCTGTGCATAAAAATATTTTCTTAACTCCTGCTCACTACGTGTTAGACACACTTGTCTGTTTCAACACACTGGAAAATCAAGTTACAACACATATTTTGAGAGACACGTATAGACCACAAAGAAATGAGGGAGGGAGGAATCATTCCTATTGCCATTGAATGGGGAAGAAATATGAATTTGCTAAAGACAGACACACACTTCCACAGAAGAAAAAATTTAGAAGCCTATTATTTATGCTTTTCAACTAAATTTATAGGAGGGAGGAAATACAGTTTTTTAAATGACTCAATAGGAGAAAGTCAGAGGAAACTATTTTAAGCCTATAATACCTTATTAATCTCTTGTGACAATAATGTCTTTATAACATGGAAAGTGGACGCATAAGAAAAGCATGTGTGAGGCAGTGATGTACTTTATCAATGGAATGAGGAAACTTTTTCAACAGGCATGAATTGCCTTATGTTCTACTTTAGGTTTCTTACCCATATTGTGCCTTCTGCCAATACCCTTCCTTGCAACGAGAGGACAAGTACAGATTGTTGACATGAGAGGCCACAGAATAGGTGAGATACCTAAAATAGAACACAAGGCAGTAAGTGCCACATTGAAAGGCTTCCTCACTCAGTTGGTAAACTACATCATCGCAAGGAGGGGTCTTGGCACCCAAGAAAAAAAATTGGAGAGGACATAGGCTGGCCCAGTGTTCAGACACTCTGCTTCGGTGGCCTGGGGTTCACAGGTTTGGATCCTGGGCACGGACCCAGCACTGCTCATCAAGCCATGCTGTGGCAGTGTCCTACATAAAATAGAGGAAGATTGGCACGGATATTAGCTCAGCGACAATCCTCCTCAAGCAAAAAGAGGAAGATTGGCAACAGATGTTAGCTCAGGGCCAGTATTCTTCATACACACACAGAAAATGGGAATGGACAAATAAAATTGAAACTAAAAAATTTACAACACATTAAAGGACTAAAAATCTGCATAAAATAATATTAAAAGGGTTTTGTTCAAGACAATTCAGCAAATATTGTACGCCTGCCTTGTGCCTTGCTCTGTGCTACATAATTAAGCTGTATAATATCCTTTAGTACATTCACAGGGACTTATTTTGTCTTCCCGAAGAGATTTTTCAGCTGCTAAATTCACGTTAAAATTTAATGGAGGAAAGAAATATGTAGGATCTATAAAGATGAGTGGGAACTGGAAAGGACCTGGGCAGCACTGAAATCACCCCCACGCCGAGAGGAAAGAGCAACAAACCAGAGTCAGGGAGAGCAAAACTTGTTCAAGAAACGATGAGGAGCCCGGGTGGAGCTAACGCTTAGGGGCCATGTGAAAATTAGAAAAAATACTGGAGTCTGAGTAGAGCTGGGCTCCAGTCCCACTCTAACACGGGCTGCATAACTAAACAAGTCACTTAATAGCTCCAGGCCTCAGATTCCTCATGCACAAAAGTGGCAGTTAATATCTACTGTCTTGATACCTATCTCATAAGAGTATTGTGAGAGTTAAATTAGGTAATAAATGTAGAAGATTTAGGGCTCTACTTATCACACCATAGAGGTCAATTAAATGTATTATTAAACTGGAGAATAATGGCAGAAATGGGAGAAGCCCTAGGTTAGCATGTTCAGATTGGATAATAATCGAATCTAGCTAGCTAGGAAGAAGAGCTAAAAAGAAATATGCAAAGCTGCTCAATCTCTCTAGTGATCAAGCAAATGTTTATTACAATAATAGTGAAATAACATATTTAGCTCATCAGATTAAAAAAATGAGAAAGCCGGATGCCATCCACTGTTTGCTAAGATATGAGGAAATGGGTATCTTCTTGCACAATCAATAGGTGTATAGATTGACACAATCTTTTAGAAGGACAAATTGCCAGCAATGCACATGCCTTTCCACCCAGCAATTATACCACAGAGATCCTAATTTATGTGTACAAAAATATTGCTACCACCTTAGTCCAAACCACTGTCACCTGACCTATTGCAGTACACTCCTGTATAGTCAACTTTCCTGCAAAACAAACAACCCCAATATCTTAGTGGCTTATAATAACAAACTTGTGTCTATCACCAGGTATGTTATGTATGGGCTGAAGATTTGCTACAGGCTGCGGCTCTTCTTCATATCTTTTCATTCCAGAATCCAGCTTGAATCGACTATTTTCATGGCAGAGAGAAGAACCAAGGGGCTGAGCTGAACCATGCAATCTGATTGAAGGATTTTCATAGGTCATGCTTGCACACATTCTATTGAATTGTTACGTGGTCCAATCTTGACAAGTGGGTGGATGGATAACGGGAGGAGGGGAGAGGCAGGAGTATTCCTACAAGGTGGCACTACATATCAAGAGGCAACAAAGTGGGGATGTATAATGCTCTCTTAGGGACGGAAGGGTGTAATTAACTGCAAATAATCATAGACTCACACCCCTTACTGGTCTAGTTGCTTCCACACTGTAGCCAGAGTGATCCAATTAAAACAGAAGTCTAATTCTATCACTCCTCTATTCAAAACCTTCCAACAGCTACACATATCCCTCACAGTAAAACCAGTCTTCACCATGGCCTAAAAGGCCCTGCATGGTTTGACTTCCCTCCTCTATCCCACTACCTCTCTGATCACTCTCCCCCTTGAAGCTCTTCTTTAGCCACACTTGCTTCCCACCTGCCTCAGGGCCTTTGCACATACTAACCTGTGCCAAAAGCACTCTACATTCAGATATGCCCTGGCCCAGCCCCTCAGTTCCTTGAAGTTTCGTTCAAATAACAACTTAAGAGTAGATAATTGATGGTTACACAAGTCTATACATGTAATAAAACTGCATAGAGCTGCACACACAAATAAGTACATGTCAAAACTGACCAACTTTGAATAAGGTCTGTACTTACACCACTGTCAATGTCCTCATTTTGGTATGGTGCTACAGTGATGTAAGATATCACCATGAAGGATGCTGGGTAAAGTGCCCACAGGAATCTCTTTGTACTATTTTGTGACTTTCAGTGAGTCTACAATTATTTCAAAATTAAATTTTTTTAAATGAGAAAAAAAAAGATGATCAATCACCCTGTCACACCGTACAAAATGACACCCTCCATACCACATATGCCTTTATTCTGCTCTATTAAACTTCATTGCCCTGATCATAAACTGATAGATTTACATGTTTTCATATAGGTGACACATGTATTTGATTATTGTCTGTTTCTCCCAATAGGAAATAAATCCATGGCAGTAAGAGCTTTGTCTGTTTTGTTCACTGTTGATTCCTTGGCACCAAGAAGAATGCCTAGCACATAGTAGGTACTCAATAAATATCTATTAAAGGGAATAAATGTGCCAAGTAGTCACAATTGGAAACTACCTGAACGCTCATAAATGGGGAATAAAGTTTTGAATATACAGCCGAAAACTGTACAGCAATTTAAAGAATGAAGTAGATCCATATGTTCTCACATAGAAAGAGGTCCACGAAATATTGCTAAGAGTAAAAATAAGGCATAGAAAACCGTTACAACATGATCCCAATGAGTGAAGCAAAAAATCATAATGCTTAAGCGCAGGGACTCTAAGCGCACATCGTGGTTCCGTTCCTCACTTGCAGGGTGGCCTGGGACAAGTGATTTCATCTCCTTTGCCTCGATTTCCACATCTGCAAGATCAAAATAATCATGCTGCAGGGATCAAGTGAGTTAACACGTGTAAAGCCCATGACACCGTATAATCCGTCTCCAGTACTTAGCGTGTTGCTAACATGTCATATATGTTAGCCTGGATTGTTATTTATGTACAAAATCCTATACAATTATATGTATAAGTGTGTTTTAAATCCATAGAAAAAGGTCAAGAATGAAACACAGGAAAGTGTTAGCAGGGAGACATGAGAGAAGGGATGTGGGATGTTTTTTTTTTGTTTTAATTTTAAAAAATCCATACATCCGAGGGCCAAATATAAATTATTTTAAATTACAGAAACCAGTGCTCTCTTCCATAACTATGGATGATCAGAGATTAACCACACGTGCTTCACCTAGATTTACAGTGGAGGCTGCTGGGCCCAGGAGTCCAGGCCCGGCTGGGGCAGTGGGTCCCCCGGGCCCTGCCCTGGGACTCCTAATGCCGAGAATGCTGACGAGGGCTCTGGCACCCAAGGTGTGCTGAAGGGCAGGAGTCTAAGGGCGCACACTTCTCTTTCTCTATCCCTCTCTCTTCTCACTAGGGACTCTATTAAATTGGGCCTCATGCAATAAAAAATTGTTTTAACTCCGAGAATTTTGCTAAGGACTCCTGGCCCTTGCTGGCTTCTAGCTGGTTGGTCCGTACATTTCCTTTCTTATTTTCTTCAGGTTATACCCTCTCTTTTACAAACCATCGCTACTTTACAGCTCAGCACTGTTTCAGCTTGCTGCTCAATTACACTGCTTTACTTACCCCATTGGATGTTTACCGTCCATCTTTCTCATCTTCCCACTTCTTGCTTTTACTTTTGTCTTTTTTACCTTTTATTTTAAATCACACATTTTTATGTTTAATCGTTTTTGTTGCATTCCCTACCAGTCTTTTTCTCACCTTTCTTTTTTCTATTGGTTTTACTTACCTTTCTTTAAAAATATCATGATTTGGTCATTCTCTTTAACTTTTATTACTTTTAAGTCTTTTCTCCATTTTATTTTTAAATTCAATAAATTCTATAAAAACTTTCATCTTTATTTCTTTTAGCTTTTTCTTTGTTTAGGTTTGTAAAATCTTTTATCTCATTTTTTATGTAATCCTTATTTGCTTTGAATGTTGTAGAGAATTTAATCAAATGTTTTCTCTTCTCCTTTCTTAAATTTTATTTCAGTTTCATGTCACCATTTGCCTTTCCAATGGCCGCAGACAGCGTGGTCAAGGCGGTGGTAACAGTAGACATACACACCACGCTAACAGGAGAATCTGGAGACGTGCTCTCCTTCCGCTGTCCCTGGGCCCCCTCCAGTTCCACTATCCTCTCCACCCCTACTTAGCAAAGGGCCTCCCTTTATAATGTTGTTCATTTTCTAAATATCTTACTCTAGAGTCATCATGACAGGGTATGTAGTGTCCCATCTCTGTGTGAGGAGATCCCTATTCTAAAATTCATGGTTAGACCATAATCTAAGATGTTCAAGTTAGGCAAGAGATTATAGTCAGAGGTAGTACTTTATCAACGTGCCTGGTCTGACTTTGACTAAACCACCCAGATTTCTATCCAAGAAGCCAAATACAGTGTCCCTAATCAGCTTTCTGACATCACATCTATGTCAGCTTGATTCGGACATACTTTCTTCTAGCTTACTCTTCTCCCTTCTCGGCATAACTATCGAAGAATCCTCCAGTGAATGAGTTTCCTCAGCTATCTTCCCTCATTATGAGACACAAGGAGAAGCTCAGAAGAACTGAGCTGATCCTCAATGGAATGTGGGCAAAGGAGGGTTATTTGTTTTGGGCTGTCTTAACTGAGTGAGCTCTGCTTTAACTGGCTGACATCATAAAAGTATAGTAAAATCATTAAGTAGTATGGTTTATTTAGCCTATCAAAATCAAATGGAAAGATAATATTCTTCAACTGAAGAGATCCATATGATCCACAAAAGATCTTAAGAGACAGTGAAACAGCTCCACTTGGCTTTCTCCTTTCCTATGTCACTCCCCGCAAGAGAAACGCAAAGCTCTGCTGAGAAAACAACCTGCTAAGTTTTCCGCACTTGGGCCATACTGTTGATTCTTCTAACCTCCTGCAGTTTTCTCCCCTTATGCCTCTTGTTTATTCTTTTTGGATCCTCTCCCTGTGGACCCAGCCCGCTGTTGCAAAATTCCCATTATTTTAGGTCTCCCTCCAGTTCTAGCAAATGACGTTAGCCGAGCATCCTGATTAAAGATCCGATCATCAGGCCATTCCCATTCACCACCCACGCCCGGCCATGACAGCCCTCCGCAGTCAGCTGACTCAGGAATGGAGGCCCTTCGGTCAGGCAGCTTCCAAGATCCACCCACTTGCGCTATAACCTGGCTCGTCTGAATATAGTCGGCTCAATCAGCAACTGCAATTCTAGCTGATGCTAAGCTGCACAAGTTAAAAAAAGGATCCTCCCTTTTTCTCCAGCTCTAAAAGGCAGAGATGGGCAGTAAAAAGGCCACTCTGATAACTGTCCGTTTCAGAGATGGACTGCCGTGCAGTTCATGCTCTAGAAATACGTTCATTCTGCTCATTCTTTCAGTTCCCTGACAAGCTGCACAGCCCAGCCCACCTGTGCTGTGACAAGGAACAGAGAGCTTTACCATTATCTTTTTCCAATATTTTGTTTCATTTCATTTGAGACTCTAACAGGAAAGCATTTACTAAATAAAAGGCCTGGGTGTATTCCAGAAAATTATAAATGTTTAACTATGCTGTTAGAAAAATGCGTTTAAAAAAAAAGAAGCCTAATCAGGGGCCTCCAATAGGGTTTCCAGAAAAGGCACTCATGAAGCTCCCTCAAAATTTCCCAAGTTGTTCAGATTCAGAGAAGTGAGCATGGTCTTGCATGGCAGAGAATGCAAATTAGGTGTTGTGATTCTAAGATTTACAGAAAGCTTTTGCCAAAATCCCAGAGCATAAATAAATATATCACTTGCTGCCAAACCAGGAAAAAAATATTAAATAATAAAAATACCCCACTGAAAATCAGCTTAAAGACAGAAACTAGTTACAACCAAAAGAAAGAATGTGAAGATCTCTTCCAGGATCAGAGGGGATACCATTTACAAAGTATGACCAACACCAAATTACAACTGTATTTAACACAGAATGTTTTCCAAGGTTCCAAGGAACACAAACTCGGTATTCATGAAGTAGGTGGTATTGCTCACATAAATCGAATCATCCAATATAGGAGAAAAAATGTGTATGCCCAAAGATGTTCTTCTCAGCATTATTTACTATATTTTTTATCTGAAACCATCTAAATGATTTAAAATTGTGAAATGATGAAGTAATGATTAATTAGCAAGTGAAACGATCAATGTCAAATATATAATGGAATAGTTTTCTATACTGAAAATTATTTTTGTAAAAAAGTTTGCAATAACATGAGGAAATTATTTTTTACAGCAATCTCAACTGGAAAAAGGCAGAACAAAAAAACTGAATAAGCAGTGTATATAAAATTTTAAAGATAAAAAAAGAAATTTTAAATGACAGAAATATCCACAGTTAGGTATGGAAACATAGGTGACATTTAATTTCTTCTCTATGTAACATGATGTTGAGCAAGATTCTTTTTTTCCATTGCCCTGGAATTAACAAGCAGAATCCAAAATTGAGGACAAATGTATGAAGTAATTGTAAAATGTCCTAAGTGGCTCAAAAATAATGGGGCCAAACACAACCTCAGGGTTGATTAAACAGAAGCTAAGCTGGTCCTGCCGCTCAATCTTTCACCCTACCGCTATTCTATCTAATTCAAACAAGCAGACAATCAAGAGAAGGACAAGAAATGGAAGAGATGACCCAAGTTATAAGGAATAAATTATTCAAGGTGAATGGGGTTTCTGGCCCCTGAAACCAAGTGAAACAGGACCCCCAGAGAATCACTTGCCTATAGTGAAGGAGCTCACCATCTGAGTGCTTATGGGGCCACAGAATCTGTGGATCCATGCTGATCTTATCATTGCAGCAAAACAATGGCCTTCTTGAGGGAGCATGACATATGTTTCTGGGGCCATATATGAACATATATGGTCCACTTCTGCACTAGATATTTCCAAAGAAAGGAGGCATGCAGGAGCACCAGTTATCACAAGGCAGAAAGGGACATAGTGTGTCTGAGACAAAGCTGGACAACGACCCTACACACAGTCCCCTCACACCCTCAGGCAGTAGCAGAGGTTCCTATGAGTCCATGTGACATAGCACAGAGGTAGAGACATGGGCTGTGAAGCTGCCAGATCCCCCACTAGGAAAAGAGGATGACATCACAGCCCCCAGTGGAACCCAAAGATGCCCCTTTACTCTGAAACCAAACACCTCCCCAAGAAAACAATACTTATCAGTACAGGAACTATCACATGAACGGGCGTATCTAGTAGTGGGAAGGACCAGAGGGAGCCACTGCAAGACCAGGCTGCCCTCTTAACACCAATAGACAACCTGTATACATACAAAATATGAGAATGCAGTTTCTCTTGTACTTCCTCTCATTTTTCCAAATATTCCTGAGGGACCAGTCAGAGACCCCCCCAAAAAAAGAGGAAGAGGAGATGACCCAGGGGGAACCATACCCCTCCCGATTCTGCCATCTCTACTCCCTGGAAAAGGAAAGGGAAACCTCTTTGGGGCCTAAGCCTGGCTGGTGCGGTGGGGAGAGAAGGAAATATTCATGGAATTGAATATAAGATCGATGCTCCACACTAGGCCAGACAGAGTGTTTAATAACTGAAAGTGACTGGAAAATATGAGATAGGTGCAAACTGTTATTGTTAAGCAATGCCAAGAAGAAATTTACCATGACATGGCAGAAGTGATTGGAGAAAATAAAGCCATTTCTATTTGTAGCCTATCAAGTTCACAATGTCCAATAAACTATTTATATATATATATGCTAATGTGTTTTCTATCATAATCATGTGGGGGTTTTGTATCTGTTTCTGTTTTATTTGTCTCCCAACTCTATGGTTAGTCACTTTGAGCTTGGTCATATCAAATATTTTTTGAGATTCAGGATACACAAATTCTTAAGTCCCAAGACCCTTCATCTGCTCCTATATTAGGGCTTTATGGATCTTGTGAAAATGCCTAATCTTCCCCATTAAACTGATACCTCTGTGAGTGCAGAGTTGAAGTCTGATGAATCTTTTTATTCCTAAAGTACCAACACTGTGCCTTACATACAGAGGCTACTCAATAATATGAATGGAATGAGCTATTTGTTCATGTATTTTACTGCTATTTCAAAGTAAGTATATGAAAAAGTTGCTTACACATTTGTTAATAAAGAGTGATCTGAGTATTGGGTTATTTAGCCCTGGAATTACAGTTTGGAGACCGATATAAGGCCTTCCACCCTAGCGAACCAATGGTTAACTGATGGAATTGTGTTAAATATTTACAACCCAATCCAATACATATGCCCTCCAATTTATTCTATATTGAGAAAAATGTCCCAACTTATGTTAAATTGGGAAAATCTTCAAGGAGTTCAAGGCAATTATCTCTATAATCAACATCTCAAAAGTATAACTAATCTGATGATGAAAACGTGATAATGTTATTCACCCTTAGTTATATTACAATGACTAATGATTAATAGAAGAAAATATTCTATATTATAAATTTCATTCTTATTACATGTCTTGAAATTAAATACAAACTTAAGGAGATTAAGGTTAGTTTCTTAATCTCTTAGGTGGTAAATCACACTTCCTCTAGTTGACCAATTACAGTTGGCCAAATAAGTTGTGTGCATATAGACAGCCTGAAAGTCATCTGAAGGTTGTGTTATGTAATATTTCATTGAAATTTCTGAATGGAAATTTTACAGAACATAAGAATTAATGTCAAAATGTTATTTTAAATGCATGCTTAAAGAAACAATTCCATAATTCCATATTTTAAACAACAAAGAAAATTGTTCAAAGTCTAGGATCAGAGAAAAGATTTCCCCAGACCAAAAAATCTACCAGGAAAATTAATATATGAAGTACCAATTTTTTCTCACAATTGTTTGCTCAAAATTGTATTTTAAATATCCATTTTTTTTTTACTAGTTCTCTCCTAAAAACTTACATGTAAAATGTCTTATATGGTTGCAAGTGCTATAATATGTATAAAGAGATAAACTTGACCTAAATGAGCATAAGTTATAGTAGTTGTTTGGGTCATTATTTAATTAGTAAAAATATTAACACTCTAAGACCCAAATTAGGAGCTCAACTCATAATTGTAATAGAATAGCACTATATGAATGCAATTAAATGTAAAATTCAATTATTTTATACCCTGTTTCTGTTCAAAAATATATTTGATCACTAAAAAATGATGAATACAGTAGTCTCCCCTTATCCATGGGGAACAAGTTCCGAGACCCCAGTGGATGCCTGAAACCACAGATAGTGCCAAACCCTATATATACTGTTTTTTCCTGTACATACATATCTATGATAAAGTTTAATTTACAAATTAGGCACAGTAAAAGATTAACAACAATAACTAATAATAAAACAGAACACTCATAACAATCTACTGTCATGTAAGTTACCGTAGATCTTAGTAACCTCTGCATTCTATTTTTCTGTCTTTCCATACTAAGCCGAGAACTTTCACCTTTTCACTTAAAGGAAGCACTTTATGGCTTCTCTCTGGCATATCCAAATTGCCAGCATCACTGCCCTTTTGCTCTGGGGCCATTATTAAGTAAACACTTAAGTAAAGCACTTTAAATAAACATTTAAGTAAAGCACTGTGATACCATGACAGTCAATCCGATAACTGAAACGGCAGCTAAGTGAGCAGGGTGCGGTAGGGTACACGGCCTGGATACTCTAGACAAAGGGATGATTCACATCCTGAGCGGGATGGAAGAGGATAGTGTAAGATTTCATCACACTTCTCAGAACAGCGTGCAATTTAAAACTTTTGAATTGTCTATTTCTGAAATTTTCCATTTAATATTTTTGGACACAGTTGATCATAGCTAACAGAAACTGCAGAAAGTGAAACCGTGGATAAAGGGGGACTCCTGTACAACTATTATTAGGGATAAAAAGGTTTAAAGGAGAAAATAACATGTGAAAAATAGTCAAATAGATATAGATATACAGACATAGACATGTTAGCAGGCTTGAACTAAAATTGAGTCACCCTATCTGAATGTTTATGAGTTCTGATTATAACCTAGGGCAAAATAAATGTCTTTTACACTAAAAGAAAAAAAGGAGAGGTCACTACAGTTACTATGATTGGGTTTAAAACCTTGCTGGAAGCTTCCTGGCAGCTAAAAAGAAAGGAGAATTTAATAGACTCCTACTTAACTTCACCAATGGAATTACGTAGTTTCTTCAAGAAGATGTTGTGAGACTGTCCGGAGAAAAGTAGGTGAAGTGTTTGACATAGTTCCTGGCACACGGGAGACGTCTAAGAATGTTATCTGGTATTCTTATCTAAAAGAAAAGACAAGTGAAGTTTCTCTGGAAAGACATCGTTAACGCTACTACCAAGTTCCAAAGGAATTTTTCCTGGGTGGATCATTATATCAAGGACTTAAATGAGAGTCATTTCATTAAACTTGACTGCAGGAGAGTGTGAATTACAAAGATAATTTCTTCTTTCAGGGAAGGTTCATTGTATTGGTGCCAGGCACAGTGCCTTGCACATAATAAATAGGTATGCTTAATTGATCTTGTTACAAAGTAATGCCCTTCAATAAATATTTCTGGGTATCAAAGCCTTTCTCCTTTTCTTCCACAGTTTGTAAATTTCCTGAGCTTTGGCCAAGGCTCTCCTCTCCCACTCTTCCAACTACCTTAGAAGGGAAGAAAAATCCCTAAATTCCCAGTCAATGCCACCTGCCATAATGGAGCGCATCAACTGATCCAGAGCTGAGACAACAAAGTAGAATATGATGACATCTTCCCTATCATCTTGCAAGTTGAAATTCTGCCTTCCTAAAAAATATCTGAGAATTTGAGTGAATCTCAACTTCCTGATTTCCCCCCACACCTCCCATTCTCTTTATCACCAGATCTTTATCAAACTTGCTATCTCTCTTTCCTCCTTACACTCCAACACCCACCGCAGGGGGGTTTTGTGCCCACCAGCTCTCCACTGGAACTGTCCTTGCTTTGCAATGTCTCACATAACTGCTAATTACTAAATCTTATGGACACTTTAATTTGTATATTTTTTGACCACTCTAAAACATATGTTTTTTGTAACACATCCTCTTTCTTGAAATTCTCTCTTCTTTTGACTTATAGGACATCACACTTTTGTGGCTTCATGGTTCTCCTTCTATTCCTGACCATTTTCTCTCTTTTCATTGTTGGGTCCTCATTCTCCATCTAACTCATCAATATTGATGTTCCCAGGATTATGTACCATCATTGGCTCTTTTCTCTCATTTCGCATTTTCTCTCTCTTCTCACTTTTCCTAGGAAAATTCAACATATGCAAATCAATAAATGTAATACATCTTATCAATAAAATGAAAGATAAGAATCCCATGATAATTGGGGCCAGCCCCGTGGCCTAGTGGTTGAGTCTGGTGCCCTCTGCTTTGGCGGCCTGGGTCCATGGGTGCAGATTCCAGGTGTGGACCTACACCATTCATCAGCCAGGCTGTGGCAGAGATCCACATAAAAAATAGAGGAAGACTGCCACCAATGTTAGCTCGGGGACAATCTTCCTCAACTGACAAAAGAGGAAGATCGGCAACAGATGTAACCTCAGGGCTAATCCTCCTCAGAAAAAAAAATCACATGATCATCTCAATAAATGCAAAGAAAGCATTTAACAAAATACAACATCCTTTCATGATGAAACCCTTAACAGACTGGGTATAAAAGGATCACCCCTCAACATAATAAAGATAATATATGACAAACCCACAGCTAACATAATACTCACTGGAGAAAAATTGGAAGCTTTTCCTCTAAGATCAGGAACAAGACAAGGATGCCCACTCTCACCACTCCTATTCAACATAGTACTGAAAGTCCTAACCAGAGCAATTAAGCAGGACAAGGAAATAAAAGGCATCCAAACAAGTAAGGAAGAAGTGAAATTGTCACTATTTGCTGATGATATTTTATATACAGAAAACCCCAAAGAGTCAACCAAAAGACTATTGGAATTAATCAATTATTTCAATAAAGTTGTAGGATACAAAATCAACATTCAGAAATCAGTTGCATTCCTTTACACAAATGATGAAACATCTGAAAAAGAAATAAAGAAAACTATCCCATTCACAACAGAATGAAAAACAATAAAATACTTAGAAATAAAATTTAACAAAGGAAGTAAAAGATCTAGGGAAATTCACCCCTATGCATCTTTCCACTCCTCCCTCCTGCCCACAAAACAATCCTTGGGCCCCCTAATCTACACCTGCAGGAAATGAACTATGAAAGTTTCACATCCTCAAGGAGTGTGTACTCAGTGCAGCTATAAAGGAGCGTGGAGTGAAAAAGACCTCCCAAAGGACAAAGTCAGAAGGCACAGAGAACATAAAGCAAGGAATTCCTCGCAGCAAGCAAAGCCAGGACCTAACGGAGAGACTAATCAAGGAGATTTCTAATGCCAGGGATGAGATTCTTCAGAATTCCTGTCCAGCAGAATTTGATAATTGTGATGGATAGAGACTTCCATGTATGTCTCATTTCCCTCTTTTCCGAATGGGAAACTTTATAGCAGTTATCCTACTCCTCTACCATTAGATTTTGAGTGCTCCTTGGTCAAATAGAATGACTTTTAATTTATAGGTTACCAAACCACAAGAAGCTTCATCTGGCCCTGATGGAGAACACTAGGCACACCCAGAGATCAGGAACTTTGCGTTAGATGAGTAACTTCATGGAATTTGAGCGTTATCTTCCTTATGGAGGAGCTGATGGTGTTTTATGAGTGAACGGAAGTGCGCTTATAAATATTTGTTGTCCTTTAATATCCATTTTCCCCTTTTTCAATCGTGATAGAGTTTCCAATTTGGGGCTTGGCACAGGACTTCCCAGAAGGGAGACTGTAGCTTCCACTTGCCCTTTGCAGCTAGATACAGTCATATGACTAAATTCAGGTCAATGGGATGGTAAGCAGAAGCTATTATGTAGCAGCTTATGGGAACCTTTCTGATGAGACAGAGATGTATGCCCTTTGCTCTCTTCTCTCTCCCTTCCTCCAACCTGCTGCTTAGAACTTAGATGCCACCCTCATGACAAGGCAATGAGATACAAGGGGAATCTTTGTCTCACCTGTTATAGAGCCACCATATTAGTCTTCAAGTACCAAGCCAGATTTTTATGTGCAGCTATAATAAACTTTTATCTTGTTTAAGCCACTAGTAATAGGAACCTTCTGTAACGTAGAGTAAAACCTAGTCCTAACTAATAAAGGTATATGAAATGGAGAAAAGTCTCTTGCTTGAGCAATTGAATGGATGAATGGTGGTACCATTTGCTAAGACAGAAAAGGGTGCATTTGAGTGGAAGGCTCAATTTTGGATGTGTTGAATTTAGGGTGATCATAAAAAATCCAAGTAGAGACACCCTCAGAAGAGTGGTTTAGGCAAAAACAAAAAATCTGGAAATCTATAACATGCAAATCGTATATAAAACCTCAAAAATGGCTGAGCTCATCCAAGGAACAAATATAAAGTAGAGGGGCACCCATGGTATGAATCTGAAAATATTATTCAAGTCTACAAACGTCTGTCATTTCTCATATTCTGGCTTTCATTCTCGTGTTTACTCAGTATACACGATATTTATGCTGAGCCAATCTCATGTCATATCTGACTTTGCCTCTCAGGAATAAGCAGCGGAAAACACTGTTCTAACAAAGTCAATGGAAAGTTCACAGACTTGTCCAAATCTTATCTGCACTATTTATAGTCCAAGAAACAGAACTAGAACATTTAGGGTAAAATGGGCTTTTCTGAATAACCCCCATCATTCACAGTCATAACTAAAAAAATCATAAAAATGTCAGGATAGAAAGTGCCCTCAGATCCTTCTAAACCAACACCCACTGTAAATGTTACTACTGCGTAAAGATTACATATCATGAATACAACCTATTTAATCAGAATCTTAAATGAACAAACTTAAGAGCTATTCCTACAACATAGTTGAAACAATAAGAGGATAAAAAACTTTTCTTCCAAGAAATAACTTAGTAAATGCAAAAGTTTCTTTTTTCTTTTTGAGGAAGACTGGCCCTGAGCTAACATCCATGCCCATCTTCCTCTACTTTATATGTAGGACGCCTACCACAGCTTGGCTTGCCAAGCAGTGCCATGTCTGCACCCGGGATCCGAACCGGCGAACCCCAGGCAGCTGAAGCTGAGTGTGTGCACTTAACCGCTGCACCACCGGACTAGCCTCCAAAAGTTTTGTTTTAACTACTTCTCCTGTAGTCTCAAGATAGATCCTTTCCATATCTGATATGCACAAAAATGAATTCATTGATGATATTCTGACATCAGCAAGGGAGGTCAGTTTAAAAATCAGCACCTACCTTCTAACTGCAAGGTCATTCAAACATTGCTAGAATTTACCAAAGGAGTTTATCGAACGTCCCTCAGAGGTTTTTAAGAATCAGTTAGACTCATTCGAAGGAATTAGTTTAAGATAACTTGAATGCACTTCTTCTGCCGCAGGGAGTTGAACCACAAGATTGTTTTTCTATGACACTATTTCCTGGCTGGAAATTGAAGGTGGGAAAGAAAATAATAGTGAGTTTGAAGTTTGGGGTTTTATTATTTAAATCATTTCCTCATCTTTAATGAGCTGCAAATTTCACCATTTACGGCATTTAAATATATTCAAGACTCTAGGACATTTTTCATGCCCTTGCCAAACAGGATTTATTTAATTTCTGACTAATTTATACTTAGGATTTCTCTGAAGGAGACAGAATGTCTTGGTTCTGGCTCCAGCTTTATAACTTCCAGTCAAGGCAGAGAACCACAAGACTGAGCTACCACCACCGACTGACCTCTATTGTTCAAGGACGTCTTGGCTTGCCTGGACACTCTTTGATACTTGAAACTAGTATTTGAAGTCACAAAGAGAATCTCTACAATTTGGAAGCAGTTAATTTTTCCAACCAAAAAATCCATGCAGTCAACTCTTGATTAATGGGTTAATGACGTGGAGAAAGGTAATGACTGAATTCCAAATCACGGATAAAACAAAACTGCAACTAAGCATAGTTAATCCACACCCACGTCATCACTTCAACGTTCTAAATTAATAATGAATGAACACATACAACAGGAAGGGGAAACTGACCCGAAGACTTACTCAGAATGCACCCTTGGAAATCAGGACTATCGAGGGCAGAGTTTACAGGAAAATGATGGACTACACCCTTTTTTTTTCTTTAGAAAGAATCTGGGTGTAGAATTCTTTCCTAAGGGAAAATAAGATCACCTTAAATTCCCTGTGTCCCAACAAGACCATCATTAGCAACAAAGTAATTGTTGAGCAAATTATTAAACAGCTGGAATAGAGCATTGCTTGTTGATGACCACTACAAATGACACCATTTTAAGATTCTTACAATGCCTAGTAAATGAAGTATCTACGTCAGAGTTCCTCTTCTAGAAACAGAGGCCCACCTTCACTGCCCATCTCAGTAACTCCAGCCGGATTTCAAGAACTGAAAGGAACACTGTCCCCTGAGTAGGAATGTCTAAGCTGCTGCTCCTGCGGCATTCACAGGCTACTGATTAAACCGTAGGGCATTATGGCCAAAGTATCCTTGTCCTCAGTGCTTTTCATGTGGAGAATGTGCCAAAGGCAAAAGAAAAGTAACTTTTGAAGGTGGAAAGAAAGTAAAACTGAACAGTCTTCTTTCGTGAAGAAGTCGTACGGGAAATGAGTGGACATGACTGGCTTACCTTAGACAGAGCAAGCAGTGGATAAATTGGCCTGGTCTATAAAAACATGTGTCCACGTCCCCAGTTCTTCTATTACCTGTCCATATGCCCTTGGGCAAGTCCTTTACATTCCCTAGGGCTTAATTTTCTCATTAAAAAGAAAAAAAAAGAAAAAGAGAAAGAGAAGAAAAAGGAGGGAGATGAGGAGGAGAAGAAGAAGAAATCTGTATGATACTTGCCTTAATGGATTGCTGTGAGGGTCAAAACATTAATTATGTGAAAGTTCTTTGCAAAGTACAGAATTCTATAGAAAAGAAGGAATTACTATGTTTATTATTTGATTTTCATTACTTGAGTAATTATCAATTTCATGTCCTCTTAAGTACAACCTATCTCTGTTCCAAAATCCCCCTAGAAGGTGGAATAACGGAGCACTTTCTGATGCAGAATAAAGATACAATACTTAAAAGACGAAGGGAGCTATACTTTCACAATCCATAGGCCACATATATGTATAATCTGTGCCAAGTGCCAGGCCCAGCACACAGTATGCCGTTTATTGTGTATTCATATGTCACACTCTTAATCTATAATTTGTCCAACAACTTCTATGAAACAGTGAAGTATTTTTTTAAAACTTGGGTACCCAGTGATTATGTCAAACACTTTATATCTTACTGCTGCCTGAAATACTTTTTCTTGGGATAGGAGTCTTGATTTATCTCCTGATAATTGTAGAGCAAGTATCTTCTTCTCTGGAATTACCAAAAGAATGCTTCATTGAATAACTGCTCCTTACTAATAAAATTTAGAAAAAGAAGAAATTGACATTTACTGTGCACCTATCATGGGCTAAGGCCCTTTACAACTGGGGAAGCCTAATGCTTGTTAAGAAACTATCATGCTCCAGGTACTGTAATAAGCAATTTGCATATATTATCTCATTTAATTTTGACAGCAATAATGGAAGATGCCTATTTTTCAGATGAGAAAGTTGAAACTCAGTGAGATTAAGACGTACTCAAATTCATGCAACAGGTTGCAAATTTGGGATTCCAGCAGGTCAACTTTCTCATTCCAAATACATTTAAATATAAACAGTTGATTTGTGTGGAGGGAATAAGGTTCACAAAATTATTCCCAGAACATACAATTATCTGTACAACCACCACATCAATGGACACTGCTTGAATGTTTCTCAAGACTCAAATAATGGTGGGTAAAATAAAAATATGGCAGCAGTCCAAAAAGAAAGTTATCACATTGACCTCATCTTTTTTATTGCCTTTAGTTATATTTTCCTTGGATTGGCACTCTTGGGGCATTTCTTAGATTGTTCTTAGAGGCACATGCCTATTTCTTCTTAGACTAGTTCTTTGGAGAGCTAAGAAAAGATGGGAAATTTGACAAGTAAAACTTTATGAATTGAATAATTTTCAAAAACTCTAGACCTGCAATAATGCAACTGGCATTGAATCAATCAAAAATTATTCATTGTATAACTACTATGTTCTCAGCCTCAGCAAAATGTTATCTCCGAAGTAGATTAGATGCATTCTTTTATCATTTTATTGCACCCTGTATGTTTCCTTCATAGCTGTTTAATGTCTTTCTGCCCCAAGAGATCATAAACTAAGCTACGTAAAGGTAGGGACTACATTATTGTCTTGTTGCCGGCTCTATTCCCAGGCTTTTTCACAGAGCCACACACAAGACAATCACTAAATATCTGGGGCATGAACGAATGAACTAAAGGGTTTAGCAGTTGGCCAGCCACGGCAGAGCACTTGATTGGTGTTTCCTAGAGGGGCACCAACTCTAAGTGAATTTTAAGTAGAAACAAAAGACCACCTGGCTTCGATATTTTAAAAGTAACATTGTTGCACATTTTTTGCCTTATCAGAATGTTCCCTGTGGCTTTTCTGCCTATAAAATGATGAAAGCCAAATTCTCCAAACTGATACCATCCAAAAATAAGAGAGCAGCCTGCCATTGCACCTGCAGCAAGCCATTTCTGCTCATTCCCGGAGTCATATTCACTTTCAAAGGCAAGATCTCCCTTTGCATTTTCAGGATTGTTTCCAAGTTTATTTCTCAATAAGCGGTTATACCTGCCTGGTTTCATCTCCTGCCAGTTAACTATTAATCTTCCAAACGCAGCTTACCTGCATACTGGTAAACAAGTACCTGTCTTGAGGCAAAGAATACGAAAACTGCACAACATTAAAAACAATCAAGATTTATACTAAGAATAAATCTTTCCCAGGTTAAAATTTTCAGAGAAAGTTCTAGAAAAAAATTATAATGAACCCCCTCCTTGCTGATGAGCACTATTTTCATTATAAGAAAAATTTTAATTTTGTAAAGGTGAATTATTTAATCGAGTTGGATTTTTTTGCCTGTTTTATTTGTTTATTTCTTTCTTTTCACACACGTACAGTTGACATACAATACTGTATTAGTTTCAGATGTACGACATAGTGACGACAATTATACACATTACAAAATGGTCACCCTGGTAAGAGTAGTAACCATCTGTCACCACACAAAGTTATTATAATATTGTTGACTATATCCTCTCTGCTGTGTGTTACATCTCCATGCCTTACTTATTCTGTGACTGGAAGTTTGTACCTCTTGATCCCCTTCAGTTATTTTGCCCCTCTCTTCACCCCCCTCCCCTCTAGTAACCACCAGTTTTTCTCTATCTATGAGTCTGTTTCTGTTTTGTGTTGTTTGTTCATTTGTTTTGCTTTTTCAGATTCCACACATAAGTGAATTCACATGGTATTCTTTTTTCTCCGTCTGGCTTATTTCACTTAGCATAATACCCTCTAGATCCATCCAATTTGTTGTGGCAAATGGCAGGATTTCATTCTTTTTTATGGCTAAGTAATATTCCACTGTATATATGAACCACATCTTTTTTATCCATTCATGTACTGATGGACACTTAGGTTGCTTCCATAACTTGGCTAATGTAAATAATGCTGCAATGAACATGGTGGGCAGATATCTTTCCAAATTAGTGTTTTTTGTTTTCTTCATATAAATATCCAAAAGTGGAACTGCTGGATCATATGGTAGTTCTATTTTTAATTTTTTGAAGAACCTTCATACTGTTTTCCAGAGTTATTGTACCAGTTTACATTCCCACCAACAGTGCACGAGGGTTCCCTTTTTTCCACATCTTTGCCAACACTTGTTATTTCTTGTCTTTCTGGTAATAGCCATTACGAAGGTGTGAGGTGATATCTCACTGTGGTTTGATTTGCACTTCTATGATGATTAGTAACACTGAGCATTTTTTCACGTGTCTGTTGGCGATCTGTATGTCATCTTTGGAAAAATCTCTATTCAGGTCCTCTGCCCATTTTTTAATTGGATTGTTTGTTTTTTGATATTGAGTTTTATGAGTTCTTTATATATTTTGGATATTCACCAATTATCAGATACATCATTTGCAAATATCTTCTCCCATTCAGTAGGTTCCTTTTCGTTTTGTTGGTGATTTCTTTCACTGTGCAAAAGCTTTCTACTTTGATGTAGTCTCATTTATTTTTGCTTCTGTTGCTTTTGCTTAGCAAAAACATATTGCTAAGACCGATGTCAAAGAGTTTACTACCTACGTTTTCTTCTAGGAGTTTTATGGTTTCAGGTCTTACATTTAAGTCTTTAATCCAATTTTAGCTTATTTTTGTATATGGTATAAGAAAGTCATCCAGTTTCATTCATTTGCATGTATCTGTCCAGTTTTTCCAACACCATTTATTGAAGAGACTGTCTTTTCCCCATTGTATATTCCTGCCTCCTTTGCTATAGATTAATTGACCATATAGGTGTGGGTTTATTTCTGGACTCTCTATTCTGATCCATTGATCTGCATGTCTGATTTTGTGCCCAAACCATGTTGTTTTGATTACTACAGTTTTGTCGTATAGTATGAAATCAGGGACTATGACTCCTCCAGTTTTGTTCTTCTTTCTCAAAATTGCTTTGGCTATTTGGGGTCTTTTGTAGTTTCATATAAATTTTAGGATTATTTGTTCTAGTTCTGTGAAAAATGCTGTTGGTGTTTTAACAGGGATTACATTGAATCTGTATATTGCTTAGGTAGTATGGACATTTTAACAATATTCTTCCAGTCCATGAGCATGGTATATCTTTCCATTTATTTGTGTCATCTTTAATTTCTTTCATCAATGTCTTATAGTTTTCAGTGTACAGGTCTTTCACCTCCTTGGCTAAATTTATTCCTAGGCATTTTATTTTGTTTCATGTAATTATAAATGGGGCTATTTTCTTAATTTCTCTGATGGGTTGTTGTTAGTGTATAGAAACACAACTGAGTTTTGTATATTGATTTTGTATCCTGCAACTTTACTGAATTCATTTATTAGTGGTAATTTTTTTTGGGTGGAGTCTTTAGGATTTTCTATATATAGTACGATATCATCTGTGAATAGTGACAGTTTCACTTCTTCCTTTCTAATTTGGATGTCTTTTCTTTTTCTTTTCTGATTCTATAGCTAGGACCTCCAATACTATGTTGAGTAAGTGTGGCAAGAGTGGGCATCCTTGTCTTATTCCTGATCTTAGAGGAAAAGATTTCAGCTTTTCACCATTGAGTATGATGTTAGCTGTGGGTTTGTCATATGTGGCCTTTACTATGTTGAGGTATATTCCCTCTATACCCACTTTGTTGAGGATTTTTATCATAAATGGATGCTGAATTTTGTCAAATACTTTTTTCTGCATCTATTGAGATGATCATATGATTTTTATATTTTGTTTTGTTAATATGGTGTATCACATTGATTGATTTGTGGATATTGAAACATCCTTGCATCACAGGGATAAATCCTACTTTATCATGGTGTATAATCCTTTTGTTGTGTTGTTGAATTCAGTTTGCTAACATTTTGTTGAGGATTTTTGCATCTATGTTCATCAGGGATGTTGGCATCTACTTTTCGCCTTTTGTAATGTCTTTGTCTAGTTTTGGTATCAGAGTAATGCTGGCCTCATAGAATGAGTTTGGGAGTGATCCTTCCTCTTTAATTCTTTGGAATAGTTTGAAAAAGATAGGTATTAACTCTTTTTTAAATATGAAGCCATTTGATCCAGGACTTTTGTTTGCTGTGAATTTTTCATTACTGATTCCATTTCATTAATAGTAACCAGTCTGTTCAGATTTTCTATTTCTTCCCGATTCAATTTTAAAGTGTATGTTTCTAGGAATTTATTTCTTCTAAGTTGTCTAATTTGTTGGCATATAATTATTCATAGTAATTTCTTATGATCCTTTTTATTTCTTTGGTATCAATTGTAACTTCTCTTTCATTTCTGATTTTATTCATTCTCTTATGCACATCACCAATTGCCAACAACAGCCAGTTATGGGCCCGACAGTCTAGCACCATCCATTTTCAAGACTAGTTGATTCAGCAGGTGAATTGTAACACACTCTTTAGCAAATTCTGACATCCACGGCCACTGTCTTGATAATCAGGTTTAATTTTTAAGTCTAGAATCACTGCAAATGGGCTGATAGGAACATACGTAAACCAACATTTCTATTCCTAAAACGCTTGTTTTCTTTTTTTTTATTTTTCAAATTCATTGAGATGTCTAACATACTTTTATAGGAACACAATGGAATATGAACTTTCTTATTGCAATAACATTGGATTATAACATTATATATCTTTCAGATATACATCATAATATATTCCGAATTCTGTGTAGATTACATCTTGCTCACCAGCCAAAGACTAATTATAATCCATCACCACACATGTGAGCCTAATCGCCCCATTCACCTCCCCCCCTCCCCCTTCCCCTCTGGTAACCACCAATCCAAACTCTGTTGCTATTTGTTTGTTTGTCATTATTTTTATCTTCTACTTATGAGTGAGATTATATGGCATTTTGACTTTCTCCCTCTGACTTATCCATGTTGTCACAAATGGCCAGATTTCATCATTTCTTATGGCTGAGTAGTATTCCATTGTGTGTGTGTATATATATATATACATCTTCTTTATCCATTCTTTCCTTGATGGCACCTAGGTTGCTTCCATGTCTTGGCTATTGTGAATAAGGCTGTGATGAACATAGGGGTGCATGTATCTTTATGCATCTGCATTTTCAAGTTCTTTGGATAAATACACAGCAGTGGAATAGCTGGATCATATGATAGATCTATTCTTAATTTTCTGAGGAAACTCCATACTGTTTTCCATAGCAGCTACACCAGTTTACACTCCCACCAGCAGTGTATGAGGGTTCCCTTCTCTCCACATCCTCTCCAACTCTTGTTGTTTCCTGTTTTGTTAATTATAGCCATTCTGACTAGAGTGAGGTCACATATCATTGTAGTTTTCATTTGCATAAAATGCTTTTTTTCTATAACATCACCTTTGTTACCCTTTACATAACACTGTCTTCTCTCAACTTCTCTCATCAGAGATGGCAGAATATCCTCTCTGCAGCATCCTTTGCAAACTAAGCCTTTCTTTCCTGAAATGATCACATCTTTTTTCCTGAGCTTCCCTCCATAAATGAATCTCTATGGTAAAAACTCATTGAGGAGTTTTCACCCAAGGAGATTTACTGTCTCTGTTTAAAATGACAACACACATTACTTTTATTTGCGTGGACAGACTAACTAATGATCAGTGAAGCATATTTTTATATGAACTCAAGATATAAAAATGAATTGCCCTTTTGTGTAATCTTTGGCTCATGACTCTGAAAAATTTTCTCACTGTATTTTGGTAAGATACGTTCAACCTGTGTTCTCCTTTCTTGCAGATTTTCATCTGCTGTTTTTGGGCTTCTTTTCTCATTGTGCAATGCCATCTTTTCTCTCCAATAGCTACTGGAAAATCTTATTATGAAAATAAAACTTTCCTTCTGGAAATTTCAGAGATTTGTCAAGATACCGATTTCCAAGTACAAATTTCTTCTCTTTATCAGTGAAGTGAAATAACGTTATGATTATTATACATTCTATTCTTTAATAATGACAGCATAAAAATTTTATTTGGGGGGCCAGCCCAGTGGCCTAGTGGTTAAGTTCAGCACACACTGCTTCACTGGCCCAGCTTCACTTCCTAGGTGTGGACATACACCACTCATCAGGGGCCATGCTGTGGTGGTGACCTACATACAAAATACAGGAAGATTGACACAGATGTTAGCTCAGGGTGAATCTTCCTCAGACATGCAAAGAGGAAGATTGGCAATGGATGTTCAGGGAGAATCTTCCTCAGCAAAAAAAACCCAAACAAACATAACTTTATTTTTATTTACTTTCTTCTTTTACATTTTTGCTATGAAATACCTTTATCACATATGTAAAAGAATGTGCTAATTGTTTGTTTACGTTTTAGGGAGAAATAACAAAATGATCACCTTTATACTAGCCATCCACCTTAAGAAACAGAGTCTTGCTGATAACTATAGACTCCCCAAGGGAGGTTTTCTGTTATTAAGTTTTTTGAACAGGCTTTGAATACATTGAAAGACCCCTTTCATCCACTCTTCTCTCCACTCCTAATTAAAGATACTCAACCTTACCTTCCTGTTAACATACTTCTAGATTCCTAATCTGAACCACATGACCACTCACTTCAACAACTCCATCCCTGCTATCTAGACTTCCCTACCTCTTTGGCTTTCTGCTACATTAATGTGCAAGTCTACTATGCCCAGTAGCTAATATTTGTTGTTTATCTATGAGATGCACAGTATTGTGCTCAGTCTCAGATATTGAATCCTCACAATGAACCTGATATTATTAGTTTTAATATTTTTATGGTCTTTTTATAACACAAGAATATGGTGTTATTCTATAATAAGAAAAAGAAGAAAAGCTTTTTAAAATAAATGTTTATTGAATAAAGGCTTTACTGCAAAAGTCTATACACACTTGTAAATATATGTACATATACACTTATCTATCTAGAGTTCAAGGAAAAAATATGGAAGAAGAAAGACAAGTAGAAAGCTTTGCATTACTGGTGAATAAAGCCAATTTTAAATATGCTTAAATGTATCCAAGAAGAAAAAACAGCATGGGCTAATCCATTCTTTAAATGAAATCTTTAGGACACTTTAAAAGGGGGAAATTTCATCTTTACATGTCCCCTTCTTTGCTGAAATTCTATTAAGGGGGATAAGTATTTGTGCCATCTATAACTTTCCCCTTTGCTATACAAATAGTTTTCTGGTAGAAGTTATATTAATAACACAAATACACAGCAGGTTATATTTTTTTATGAAAAAAAAAAGATAAAGACTCCATTTGGAGCTCTGTCAAACCCTGGCTGAGTGAATCTGAAAAAAGCATTAGCTTCATTTTTTTCAATTATGATATAATAGTCTTGCCACCTCAAAGAATTGCATGAATTAATGTGATAAAATAATTTGCGATCTTTCAAAATAGGCACTCTAAAAATAAGTAAAGTTGTTTCACACTGTTCTATTAACTTTAGGTCTTATTTTTAAAAGAAAATATAAGAAGGAAAAAATGGCAACTGTAGTTTATATCCTAACCACTTGCTCTTAAGAAAATCATTATTTTTGATGGATATCTCTACATCACATCCATTTCTGCCATTTCTCGAGAAACAGCATTTAAAAATTAAAAATGTGTTTGCCCTTTGTCCTACTAATTCTACTCTTGAGAATTTTGCCTAAGAAATAGCCAAAAACAAGTTTTATACACAAATATGTTTACTGCAGCCTTAGCAGCACAGGAAAAAAACAAACAAACTAATGATCCAATAATGGGGGAATGTTAACGTAAATTGTGATTTAACCACATGATGAAAACATCATATAAACATTAAAATATATACGTTTTAAACAAATTTTATAATCACAGGGAAGAAAGCTTATCTTACAAAGTTAAGAGAAAAACAAGACAATGAAATTTCTTACAGGGGCTAGCCCAGTGGCACAGTGGTTAAGTTCGTGTCCTCTGCTTGGGGAGCCCAGAGTTCACAGGTTCAGATGCCAGGTGCAGAACTATCCACTACTTATCAAACCACACTGAGGCAGGCCTCCCACATATAAAGTAGAGGAAGATGGGCACAGACGTTAGCTCCGGGCCAGTCTTCCCCAGCAAAAAGAGGAGGATTGGCAGTGGATTTTAGCTCAGGGCTAATCTTCCTCCAAAAAAGAAAAAGAAAGAAGTTGCTTACACACTGTGAGCTCTGCTATATCAAAAAAAGATTAAAATGAAAAAGGTTAACAATGTTTGTCTTAGGATGGTGGAGTCATAGATAATTATACTATCCTTTTTTAATTTTTCCAATTATCTATAGTGCTTTTTTATTATGTTTGTAATGAGAAAAATTGGAAGTCATATTTTAGAAGAAATATTTTCAGAATACATTTTAAGTTCAATGGATTGAGTTTACCAAGAAACTGAAGTGAAGCAATGCATGAACGTCTGGTTCTAACACATGGACACTACTGTCAGACTCACCAGCACCCTACATATTTTGTTCAACAAGGAGAGAGTTAACCAACTCATGGACATCGCTACTGTGAGGTCTCACACTTCAGCACCACAGAAAACTCTGCAAAACAGCAATTAGTCACTTAGTCCTCCCCAGCTCCATTGTTCATTGCTATCGCCAGACCAGATATCTGGTTCATCTGGAGCACAAGTTCTGTTTACCTAAATTGGCCTAATGGGCAATCCCTGCCAGGCTCCATGACAGAAAGCTAAACTATTTACCCTTCTAAAGCTCACAAATAGATGGTCTCAGTCCTGAGACCACTAATAACTTGTTTTGCGGGATAAAATTGTGTCAACCAACCACAGTGTCTGAGTAAGTTTCTGAGAACAATCTCTTCTCCTTTTTCACCCTTTTACTTCATTTAGTTTAGGACAGGCTCAGCATTGCCCATCACAAGAGTTACAACCTCCCAGAGAATTATTTGTGGTTTTAAGCAGACTTTGTTTGCCAGACTTGAGGTAAGCAAAGGTTTGCACTCTGACCCCAGCAAACGAGAGATACTTGGAAACCTGACATGGCCTGTAGTTGTACCTCCCTTGCACATTTTGTGACAATCCTCAAGTCACACACATAAGAGTGCTCGTTCTCAGACTGAAATGCTCTTACAGGAAAAAGCATAGGCTTTGGAATCAGAGAACTTTTGGTCCAAATCTTGGCACAGCCAAGTATTTGTCCTGCAACTTTGGGCCAATTACTTAATCCCTAGAGTCTTTGTGTCCTCCTTTGTGAGATGAGGGTAACAATTCTTAACCTGTTTGAGTTTGTAGGAAGATTTCTTGAGATGATGTAGGTAAAAGGCTTAATATGGTATTTGATATTAATATTCACTAGGTTGTATTAAAATGAATGTACAAGGGTTAAAACAAAAGTTTCAACTGAGACATTTCCTAAAATGAGGAACTAGGACAAGGTGCAAAATTGTTCAAAGAATCTAAGAAGCAGAGAGAAGACCCTACAGTGAAGGGATGTGAAGACCAGGAGTTGGAGATCACAAGGAAGATATCCGTTGCATTGGTTTTTTTAGCACCTGGTTGATATTATCTTAACTATTTTTTTCTCAATTAGTATTATTGGAGTCTAATACACAGAAAAGTTACAAAACATAAATGTAAAGCACAATGAATTATCACTAAGGAAACATCCATATAACACCCAGTACCACAGGTCAAGAAATGGAGCATTGCCAGCACTACAGAAACCCAGAGGGAGATTTTGAAAGAAAGTTCTGAAAAATAGCATTGCCTCTTTCAATGTAGTAAGTAGGGAAAATATCCTCATACCTCCGTGTCACTTACCTGAACACTAGGACACTGCATGACATGTGTATAGCAATAATGAGGAAGAACACCTGGGACCAGGTCTCCAGTTTACTGTTCAGACCACAGCCCATCCATCTGCTCTGTGCTTTGGTGCCCTGCCAGAATATTTCACTTTGCAGCCTCAATGAAGCACACAGTGGAAAAGTTCATCCAAGAAAGTGTCTTTCCTGGGCTCTGACATTGCTTGCACTTGTCACAGTGATTCTTAGTACACTGCATCATATCAAAAAAGTGGGGTTGTTAGCATAAATGAAAAGTTATTCAAAAATAATCAAAAAGGTAACTTTCTTCCTCTGTTTATAGCCTGTGATATAAAATTTAAAGCTCAATGATTATAAAAGAAGGTAAAAATTTTAAACACCAGAAATACACTGTCAATTAACTCCCGCAAGTGGAAGTAGATTAGAGTAGAATTCTTTTTTTTTTTTTAAAGATTTTATTTTTTCCTTTTTCTCCCCAAAGCCCCCCGGTACATAGTTGTATATTCTTCGTTGTGGGTTCTTCTAGTTGTGGCACGTGGGACGCTGCCTCAGCGTGGTCTGATGAGCAGTGCCATGTCCGCGCCC
Source organism: Equus quagga (assembly GCF_021613505.1). NCBI lineage: Eukaryota > Metazoa > Chordata > Mammalia > Perissodactyla > Equidae > Equus > Equus quagga. The sequence goes on from NC_060267.1 coordinate 39,086,860, forward strand.
AGGATTCGAACTAACGAAACACTGGGCCGCCTGCTGCGGAGAGCGCGAACTTAACCACTCGGCCACGGGGCCAGCCCCTAGAGTAGAATTCTTAAATATCAAAGCTGGTACCTGGCTAATATTTAATAGAGATTTACAGCTCTAGAACTTAAAAACTGAATAAATTAAAAAATCATTCTCTGGATTTTTATATATTGACCACTGAATTAAAATTAAATTTTCCCATAGCTGTAAGTCTTTAGCCAAATTCTAGTCTCAATCTAATATTTTGCGTACCTGTTTTCATTAAGAGGCCTAGGTCCAGAATCCAAAGGTGTGCAAGCTGTAAAGAGCCTTAAAATCCATTTTATCCTACGCCTTTATTTACGGCACAGGGAAAACAAAGATCCAGAGGGATAAAGTGGCTTATCTAGAATTGCCTAACTAATTAATCATGAGGATGAATCCAGAACTCCAACTAATACCCTTTGCGTTATACAAGAGATTTGCCAGCTCTGTTCTCCACAATTTATATCTCCAGAGATGCCTCAAAGGCTGCCTCAGGTGTTAAGGAAGATTTTTAGCAGTTCACTGCAGAATACCAGACCCCATTTTCCTTTTCTTCTTTCAAACCAAGCAACTCCACTTTAATTTGTTTTACATATTGGCTTCCACATGAGATTTCATTTGAGGAACACATTTGGCTAAAACAATTAGAAAGCCATTGCTTTCTATGAGTATTAGTCAACTTTTTGTTTCCCAAAAATGCATCATGAATCAAAAGTATAAACCCAAGCATAATTTACCATTTTTTGAGTCTACAAGATAAATTTGAATTGCTACTAGCCCTTAACAAAACAACAAACAGGGGCTGGCCTGGTGGTTTAATGGTTAAGTTTGCACACTCTGCTTTGGCAGCCTGGGGTTCATGGGTTAGATCCCAGGTGTGGACCTCATCAAGCCACACTGTGGCAGCATTCCACATACAAAATAGAGGAAGATTGGCACAGGTGTTAGCTCAGCGACAATCTCAGAGTGACATCAGCATCATGGTGGAGTGAGCCCTTCCCTTAGACTCTCCCCACTAAGATACAACAGAAAGGACATTCATAAACCAACAGAAGACATTCATATAACACAATAGACATCTGAGAGACCCACACAGCCAAACGTCTGATGGTGGAGGTGCTGGATGGACCCCCCAGGAGGAAGTAGAAGGAGGTAAGGGGATCTCCTCTCCATCCTTGGCAGCAACATAGGGTGCAGGGCTGCACATGGCTCTGAAAGGAGAGGGGGGAGAGGCAGCTCTCTGCAGGAACACCTTTATTCTCTGAATTGCCTCCCAGCCACTGGAAAGCTCCACAAAGAGAAGGCTAAGCAATTGCAGGTGTGTCTTCATCAACCCAGCACCCCAGAAGGGTAGATAGCAATGGCAGAGCAAGAATGCCCCCAGGATCATCCACGCAAAAGAAAGTGCCTCTCTCCCCACCCAGCACACCAGCTCAGCCAGAATAAGGGACGCCCACCAGAGTGCATGCACATGCATTTGTAAAGTAGTAGCAGTGAGTTGGAAATTGCAGATGGGCCCCATCAGCATAGATTCCAAAGGACAGGCACAGATGTCAGGGATTGCAGTAGGCTCAGAATACACAGCTCCTGACACACACACTCCCAGTGGTGGCAGGTGGAATCTGCAACCAGATACCATCGGTATGCAAAAGCACAACTCCACCCCATCAAATAGTATGAAGAAATACATTGATACTCCAGACCAGAAAGAAAATAAAAAGCACCCAGAAATCAATCCTGGAATCACAGAAATTTACAATCTAAATGACAGAGAAATCAAAATAATTAGCATAAAAAAACTCAATGAATTACACGAAAATTCAGAAAGATAGTACAGTAAAATCAGAAACAAAATTAATAACAGAGAGAATTCTTCACAAAAGAGATTGAAACTATAAAGAACAATCAATTAGAAATGTTGGAGATAAAAAACACAATGAATGAGATAAAGAAAAAACTGCAGTCCTTGAATAACAGACCTGATATTATGAAGGATAGAATTAGAAGTTTGGAGGACAGAAACATAGAAATGCTTCAGATGGAGGAGGAGAGAACAAAGACTAAAAAGAAATGAAGAAATTCTCCAAGAAATATCTGAGACAATTAGGAAATGCAACATAAGGATTATAGGTATTCAAGAAAGAGAAGAAAGGGAGAAAGGAGCAGAGAACTTGTTCAAAGAAGTAATAGCTGAGAACTTCCCAAACTTGGGGAAGGAGCTGGAATTACAAGTAAAAAAAGCTAATAGAACTCTTAATTACATAAATGTAAAAAAGATCTTCTCCAAGGCACAAGTTAGTAAAACTGGACATAGTCAATGACAAAGAAAAAAATATTAAGGGCAGCAAAACAGAACACAATAACTTACAAAGGAATCTCCATCAGGCTTTCAGCAGATTTCTCAGCAGAAACCTTACAGGCTAGGAGAGAGTGGAAAGATATATTCAAAATTCTGAAAGACAAAATGTTTCATCCAAGAATACTCTATGCAGTGAAAATATCCTCCAGATGTGATGGAGAAATACTTTCCCAGATAAACAAAAGCTGAGGGAATTTATTGACACAAGACATCCCACCACACAAGAAATGGTCAAAAAGGCCCTTATTCCTCCAAAAAGAAATAAGGAGTTTACAAAGTCTTGAGCAAGGAGATAAACAGGCAGACAAAATCAGACACTTGCAGCTCTCTATAAGAACAAGTTAGCAAACAATTATAATACTAAAGATAAAGGGGAGGAAAACATCAAAAATAACTACATTCTCATTATTTTAACCACAAACTGACAACACAAAATGGAATAAGTTGTGACAACAATAACTTAGGAGGGAATGGGGAAAGGGATGGAACCTGATTAGACTAGGGAAATAAGAGGCTATCAGAAAATGAACTATCTCATCTACAAGATTTTTTTATACAAACTTCATGGTAACCAAAAAACAAATAATCAGAACAGAGACACAATTGATAAATAAAGAGAAAACTGAGAAAACCAACATAGAGAACTACCAAACTGAATTGGCAGTCCAAAATAGACAGGATAAGAGATAAGGCAAATGCAGAACCACCAGAAAACAAGTGATAAAATGGCAGCATTAAGCCCTCATATATCAGCAATCATTCCAAATGTACATGGATTGAATTCTCCAATCAAAAGACATAGAGTGGTTGGATGCATTAAAAAACAAGACCCAACAATATGCTGCCTCCAGGAAACACAATTCAGCTCTAAAAACAAACACAGGCTTAGAGTCAAGGGATGGAAGATGATACCCCAAGCTAATGGCAAACAAAAGAAAGCAGGTGTTCCCATAATTATATCAGACAAAATAGACTTAAAGACAAAAAAGGGCAATGAGAGAAAAAGAAGGGCAGTATATAATGGTAAAAGGGACACTCCACAAAGAGGATATAACACTTATAAATAAATATACACCCAACACAGGAGCACCAAAGTACATAAAGCAAATATTAACAAACCTAAAAGGAGATATGAACAGCAACACAATAATAACAGGAGACCTTAACACCCCACTTACATCAATGGATAGATCATCCAGACAGAAAGTCAACAAGGAAATAGTGGAATTAAATGAAAAATTAGACCAGATGGACTTAATAGATATATATAGAACACTTTATCCAAAAACAGCAGAATACACATTCTTCTCAAGTGAACATGGAACATTCCCAAAGATAGACCACATGTTGGGAAACAAGCCAAGTCTCAATAAATTTAAGAATATTGAAATAATATGAAGCATCTTTTCCAATAATAATGCTATGAAACTAGAAATCAACTACAAGAAAAAAGCTGGGAAACTGGCAAATATGTGGAGACTAAACAACATGCTACTGAAAAAACAATGGATCACTGAAGAAATTAAAGGAGAAATCAAAAAATGTTTGGAGACAAATGAAAATGAAAATACACCATATCAACTTATATGGGATACAGCAAAAGCAGTCCTAAGAGGGAAATTCATAGCAAGGCAGGCCCACCTTAGCAAACAAGAAAAAAACTCAAATAAGCAATCTTAGACTACACCTAACAGAATTAGAAAAAGAAAAACAACGTCAGCAGAAAGAGGGAATAATAAAAATTAGAGCAGAAATAAAGGAAAATGAAACAAAAAAAAAAACAGTAGAAAGGATCAATGAAACTAAGAGCAGATTCTTTAAGATGATAAAATTGACAAACCTTTAACCAGACTCACTAAGAAAAAAAAGAGAATGCCCAAATAAATAAAATTAGAAATAAAAGATGAGAAATTACAATGGATATCACAGGAATACAAAAGATTCTAAGAGAATACTATGAAAAACTACATCCCAACAAATTGGACAATCTAGAAGAAATGGAAATGGATAAATTCTTAGACTCATATGACCTCCCAAAACTGATTCAAGAAGAAATAGAGAATCTGAAGAGACCAATCACAAGAAAATAGATTGGAACAGTAATCAAAAGCCTCCCAAAGAATGAAAGTCCAGCACTAGATGGCTGCTCTGGAGAATGCTACCAAACACTAAAAGAAGATTTAATATCGATCCTTCTCAAACTATTCCAAAAAATAGAAGAAGACAGAACACTTCCTAACACATTTTATGAGGCCATCAACACTCTGATCCAAAGCCAAACAAGGGCAACACAAAGAAGGAAAATTACAGGCCAATATCGCTGATGAACATAGATGTAAAAATCCTCAACAAAATATTGGCAAACCAAATACAGCAACAACAACAACAAAAAACAACTCAATCAAAAAATGGGCAGAAGATATGAACAGACGTTTTTCCAAAGAAGATATACAGATGGCCAACAGGCACATGAAAATATGTTCAACATCACTAATCATCAGGGCAATGCAAATCAAAACTACACTAAGATATCACCTTACACCCATTAAAGGATCATACATCATGATCAAGAGGGATTTATACCAGGGATGCAGAGATGATTCAACATCCACAAATCAATGAATATGATACACCCTGTTAATAAAATAAGGAATAAAAATCACACACTTATCCCAATAGATACAGAGAAAGCATTTGACAAGATCCAGCATCCATTTATGATAAAAAATAACTCTCTATAAAATGGGTATAGAAGAAAATACCTCACCATAATAAAAGCCACATATGACAAACACACAGCTAACACCATATTCAACAGGGAAAAACTAAAAGCCATCCCTCTGAGAACAGGAACAAGACAAGGGTCCCCACTCTTGCTGGTTTTATTCAACATAGTATTGGATGTTTTGGCAAGAGCAATTAGGAAAGAAAAGATATCCAAATTGGCAATGAAGAAGTGAAACTCTTGCAGACAACGTGATTTTATATATAGAAAACTCTGAAGAATCTATCAGAAAACTATTAGAAATAATCAACAACTACAGCAAAGTTTCAGGGTACAAAATCAACTTTCAAAAATCAGTTGCATTTCTATACTCTAATAACAAACTAACAGAAAGAGAACTCAAGAATACAATCCCATTTACAACTGCAACAAAAAGAATAAAATATCTAGGAATAAATCTAACCAAGGAAGTGAAAGACCTATACAATCAAAACTATAAGGCATTATTGAAAGAAATCAAGGATGACATAAAGAAATGGAAAGATATTCCATGCACATGGATTAAAAATAAATATAGCTAAAATGTCCATACTACCTAAAGCAATCCACAGATTCAGTGAAATCCCAATCAGAATTCCAATGACATTCTTCAGAGAAATAGAACAAAGAATCCTAAAATTCATATGAGGCAACAAAAGACCCCGAACAGCTAAAGCAATCCTGAGAAAAAAGAACAAAGCTGGAGACATCACAATCCCTGACTTCAAAATATGCTACAAGCTACAGTAAACAAAATAGTGTGGTACCGGTACAAAAACCGACACATAGACCAATGGAACAGAATTGAAAGCCCAGAAATAAAACCACACATCTACGTACAGCCAATCTTCAACAAAAGAGCTGAGAACATACAATGGAGAAAGAAAATTTTCTTCAATAAATGGTGTTAGGAAAACTGGACAGCCATACGCAAAAGAATGAAAGTAGACCATTATCTTTTGCCATAGAGAAAAATTAACTCAAAATAGATCAAAGACTTGAAGGTAAGACCTGAAACCATAAAACTCCTGGAAGAAAATATAGGCAGTACACTCTTTGGCATCAGTCTTAGAAGGATCTGTTCAAATACCAAGTCTATTTGGACAGGGGAAACAAGAGAAAAAATAAACAGGTGGGACTTTATCAGACTAAAAAGCTTCCACAAGGCAAGGGAAACCAGGAACAAAATGAAAAGACAACCCATCAACTGGGAGAAAATATTTGCAAATCATATATCTGACAAGGGGTTAATCTCGAAAATACATAAAGAACTCACATGACTCAACAGCAAAAAAGCAAAGAACTCAATCACAAAATGAGCAGAAGATATGAACAGATGTTTTCCCAAAGAAGATATACAGATGGCCAACAGGCACATGAAAAGATGTTCAACATCACTAATCATCAGCGAAATGAAAATCAAAATTACACTAAGATATCACCTTACACCCGTTAGAATGGTTATAATCACTAAGATAAAAAAGAACAAATGTCGGAGAGACTGTGGAGAAAAGGGAACTCCCATACACAGCTGGTGGGAATGCAAACTGGTGCAGCCACTATGGAAAACAGTATGAAGATTTCTCAAAAAACTAAAAGTAGAAATACCATATGATCTAGCTATCCTATTACTGGGTATTTACCCAAAGAACTTGAAACCAATAATTCAAAGAGACTTATGCACCACTATGTTCATTGCAGTATTATTCACAATAGCCAAGATGTGGAAGCAACCCAAGTGCCCATCGACTGATGAATGGATAAAGAAGAGGTAGTGTATATATATATATATGTATACACACACACACACACACTGAAATATTACTCAGCCATAAGAAAGACAAAATCACCCCATTTGCAACAGCTTGGATGGACCTTGAGGGTATTATGTTAAGCAACATAAGCCAGACAGAGAAAGACAAACACTGTATGATTTCAGTCATACGTGGAAGATAAACTATCACATGGACAAATAGAACAGATTAGTGGTTACTAGAGTGGAAGGGGGCTGGGGGATGGGCATAAGGAGTAAAGAGGAACATTTATATGGTGACTGACAAATAATAATGTACAACTGAAATTTCACAATGTTATAAACTATTATGACCTTAAATTTAAAAGAATAAAATAAAAAAACAACAAACATCAGTCTTTAGATTGCCACTCCCCTCCCAAAAGATGCCAACTTGCAAAGAAATCACCAACTGGCTGTTTGTTGGACCTTGATTGAATAATTGGTTTTAGCTACATCATATATTGTACCTTCTTTTGTTTCATTTCACAGCAGAAAGCCATTCAAAGAAAATATGGTTGCAATATAACTTTATGTGAGAGGGTAAAAAGACCAGTATGTGTACATCAGGCATTTCCACAAAAAGCAGACAAGTTATACTGGGAATGTCAGCTGTAGTCATCATTTCAAAATCCTGTCACTATTTGGAAACTTCGCATCTCAGGACAAACTGTTCAGCTATATCTACCTCCAATCATTCCAGTTGCATAGAAGGAGCTCTCTGTGATACTAATGGAGAAAAATCTATGCTCTGGTGGTGCCTAAAATTTCCTGCCTTGTTAACTCCTTATCACTGGTTATCATGTATTGTCACAACTGGTTTTCTAGTTAACTGAGAGAAGATGACGGGTAGAGTTGATGGATAGGAAAAACAACAGACAAAAACGCAAACAGCACTGTAAACAGTACTGATTCGTCCAAAGATGGAAATCACATAAGTCAAGATGAACAGAGCTAAATAGGTAATAAGTTACAGTGGGGAGTTTAGCATATGTCTGAGGGCAAAGAGGTAGCAAGACCTTTTCACCTTCTATGTGAGAATTTGTCCTTATTTCACTTTCTAGCTCTGTTCCCTTGGGAACCCAATGAAAGCTGGCATGTTACATATTTTCCTAGGCAACTTTGCTTATGGTAAAAATGATCCCTGATTAGTAGACTACATCTGGCTGGGAGAACAATAAATACCTGATTGGAAGCCCTCCCTGTGGGCTCCCCTTAGGGACTGGCTTCTTTCACTCAGCCTAATGTTTTCAAGGTTCATCCATGTTGTAGCATATGGCAGTATTTCACTTTTTTCTTTAACAACTTTATTGAGATATAATTCACACAACATAAAATCCACTCATTTAAAGTGTTTTTAGTCTATCCACAGAGTTGTGCTAACATTACCACAGTCAATTTAGAACATTTTCATCACCTCAAAAAAAAAACCTATATGCCCTTTAACTATCACCCCCCTATCTGTCCATCTCTGGTCCTAAGCAACCACTACTCCCCATTCTGTCTGTATGGATTTGCCTATTCTGGACTTTCATGTCAATGGAATCAACAGTTATGTGGTCTTTTGTAGCTGGCTTCTTTCACTTCACGTAATGTTTTCAAGGTTCACCCATGTTGCATCATGGTACTTCATTCCTTTTTATGGTTGAACAATATTCCATTGTATAGATATACTACATTTTATCCATTTGTTGATTGATGGACATTGGGTTGTTTCCACCTTTTGGCCATTATAAATAATGCTACTATAAACATTCGGGTACAAGCGTCTGCACGTTTTCATTTCTCTTGGGCATATAACCATTTGCCAAGTAATACAGTAACTGCACACTTAATCATTTGAGGACTTGCCAGATGGTTTTGCAAATTGGCTGCACTACCTACCATTCCTACCAGCAGTGTTGAGGGTTCCTATCTCTCCATTCTCTCCCCAACTCTGATCCGACTTTTTGATTCCACATGCTTATTTTTAATGGTCACTTTTTTCTCCTCTAAAAGGCTTGCAAACCTCATTCAGTCATATTTTCAAGCATTTTGACCAGGATTATCAAATTCTCCAGTTTTTAGGTGGCAAAAATTCACCTCCTATTGTTAAGAGACAGCAAAACAATTGCCTTTGTTAACCTCCTGCGCTCAGTCCCGTTCTCCGAGTTTGCCAGATAGCACCATTTCTCAAGGATCACTTCCCAGTGAGGGAAACAGAAGACTGGGAATCCACTTGTGTCTTTTTCTTCAACACTGAGAAGAAAATTTGCCCGAACACAATCCCCAAAACATAGAGGCTTTCTTTAAAAAAGAAAAAAAAAAGTTTAATTAATTTTGATTATTTGGCACTACTTTTTTTATTTCCCTATATTATTCCATGTTGAGTTATAATACATAACATGTCGTGAATACCTATACTATTTTAAAAGCAGGATCTAATCCTTTTGAAATGCTACATTGGTCCTACTAAGTAATTATTTACGAAAAATTTTTTAATCAAATTCAGGTTTTAAATAGGAAGATTTTTAACATTGTATTTTACTACCAAAAAGTTATTGAATGATTCTGATAATTTCAAAACAAGGAGTTTAACAAGAAATATCACTATTATTCCAATCCAGTCTTATGACTCCATAAAACATGAAACTGAGCAAGAGCCTTTTTTTTTATTTAGGTGCAACTGACATAACATTCTATTTGTTTTATTTGTACAACATAATGATTCAATATCTGTATATATTGCAAAATGATCACCACAATAAATCTAGTTAACATCTGTCACCAAACATAGTTACAGAAAGGTTTTTTTTCTTTTGATGAGAACTTTTAAGATCTACTCTCTTAGCAACTTTCAAGTATACAATACAGTATTATTAACTAGAGTCACCGTGCTGTACATTACATGCCCAGGACTTATTTATTTCATAACTGGAAGTTTGCACCCTTTGATTATCTTCACCTATTTTGCCCATGCCCCCCCCCCCCAACTCCCAGCTTCTCATCACCACCAATCTGTTTTCTGTATCTACGAGCTTGGATTTTTGTTTCGGGGTTTTTTTTTAATTCCACATTTAAGTGAGATCATATGGTGTTTGTCTTCCACTGTCTGACTTATTTCACTTAGGATAATACCCTCAAGGTTCATGTCCATATTGTCACAAGTGGCAAGGTTTCATTCTTTTTTTATGGCTGAATAGTATTCCATTCTCTATCTATTCATCCATCAAGGATACTTAGGCTGTTTTCATAGCTTTGCTATTGTAAATAATGCTGTAATGAACATGGGTGTGCATATATCTTTTCAAATTAGTATTTTCAGTTTCTTTGGATAAATACTCAGAAGTGGAATTGCTGGATCATATGGTAGTTCTATTTCTAATTTTGGGGGGAACATCCATATTGTTGTCTGTAGTGGCTGCTCCAATTTACATTCCCATCAACAGTGAACAATGGTTTTCTCCCGTTTCTCCACATCCTCACCAACACTTACTTCTTGTCTTTTTGAGAAGAGCCATTCTAACAGATGTGAGGTAATTTCTCATTGTGGTTTTGATTTGCATTTCCCTGATGATCAGTGATGTTGAGCATCTTTTCATGTACCTGTTGGCCATCTGTCTGTCATCTTTGAAAAAACTGCCTATTCAGATCCTCTGCCCCTTTTTAAAATCAAATTGCTTTTTTGACTATTGTGTTGTATGAGTTCTTTATATATTTTGGATATTAACCCCCTATCAGATATACAATTTGCAAATATTTTCTCCCATTCAGTAGGTTGTCTTTTCATTTTGTTGATTGTTTTGCTTGCTGTGCAGAAGCTTTTTACTTTGACGTAGTCTCACTTGTTTATTTTTGCTTTCGTTGCCTTTACTTTTGGAGTCAAATCCAAAAAATCATTGCCAAGACTGATGTCAAGTAGCTTACTGCCTATGTATTCTTCTAGGAGTTTTATGGTTTTAGGTCTTATATTCAAGTCTTTAAACCATTTTAGTTGATATTTGTGTATGATATAAAATAATGGTCTAGTTTCATTCTTTCACACATGGCTGTCTAGTTTTCTCAACACCATTTATTGAAGAGACTATCCTTTCTCCATTGTATATTCTTGGCTCCTTTGTCATAAATTAATTGACCATATATGTGTGGGTTTATTGCTGGGCTATCTATTCTGTTCCATTGATCCATGTGTCCGTTTTTTATGTCAATGCAATACAATACAATATGTTTTGATTACTATAGCTTTGTAATATAGTTTGAAATAAGGAAGTGTGATGCCTCCAGCTTTGCTCTTCTTTCTCAAGATTGCTTTGGCTGTTCGGGGTTTTTTTGTGATTCCATACAAATTTTAGACTTGTTTGTTCTATTTCTGTGAATGCTTTGAATCAAACATTCAGTTACTCCTCATTTTGCAGGTAAACAGAACCAAAATTTAGACAAACTGATGAAGAAATAAGCTGAGATTTAGCTATCATGTCACACTGTGCTGGCAGCCAATATGGTTGATCTTTGTCAAGTACGGAAAACAGAGAAGAGCTATGGGATAAGAAGCTGTATAAGAAATCTCAACAACTCCAAGTTCCCCTGGGGACTAGTATTATCTGTATGTCTGTTATTCAAATTTCACTGATTCCCAGAACACCATATTCAAAATACAAACACAAACATATTTTATTATCAAATATAATTTTAAATTATCTGCCATTTTGATTATCTAATTCAAGCCCAACCCCTTCTTCATTTTAGCATGTTTATTTCAAAGTTGTCTGTAAATCTAAATTATATCTATAAGGATTCTCACATTTTCTAAGATGAGTAGTTAATAGATGTATGTATTTGGACCAATGCCGAAGGCTAATTTTACTCAGTTTTTGTTTAGTTCCAGTCCTGTCTGGTCCTCTGGAATTAATCCTCTAGAAAGAAGGGAAAAGCCTCTGGTCAGTACCAGGGTAATGTTTAGGGGCAGCAAACATCAGTCTGACTTTGTTGGTCTCTCTTTTTAAGGAAGAAGGAGCATCTATACAGAGACATCTAGTGGTAGACAGGAATCAATGCAGTCATTGGCTCCTGGACAACGTTAGAGCATTACCTTTGCTCCATCTTCATATATCAAGGGGAAAAAAACACCTGAACTCTAGATAATGACATTTACAGTATTTATAACATCATTTGATCAACAAAAAAATTACTTTAAAAAGCAAAGAATTTGAAGTGAATCTTCTTTTTTCACGATAATAAAACTTAGCTTATAGTCAAGATGGATTCGTTCCCACCAGGTTTCTCTATTTTTTCAAGCCACAGTACTGTTAAGAAGTAAAAGAACAGTTTTACTAAAATCAATCTTTCCAGAAACATCAAAATCCAGAATCAACCAATTCCCCTTTATGTTGTAGAACATTAGTTTAATAGCATTACTTTATAAAGCAATATGACTATAATAAAAAAACTAATAGAAAACTAATGATCTATATCATGGTTGAAATCAGTAAAATGAAATAACAGTGAATCTTAATTAAACCATTCAGTATCCTTAAGATATTATCTTATGTGCCTCTTTTACAGAAATATTTTTGCTTCTTTCTTTAAAACGAGATTAAAAATTAAACAAAAACTTAACTTCAGTGCAAAATACAATTTTTCCCATTAGCTTTCTTTCCTGTTGGAACAGGAAAAGCACCTGCTTTTAAGGTTTTCCTGGAGAACTGTGGCACAAAAGACAGGAAAAGGGTGAACATTTAGATCTGAGTCTCAAATGGAGTGTATTATTGGGGACAACAGGTACAATGTTTTGGCTTCAAATTAATTAATAACCTTAATCATTTCAACTGACTGACCTTTAATCTTGCTCAAGACTAAACTCCAGAATGGATATTTCATTGGCAAGGTGTTTTGTTTTTACCTTGCCTTCAAAACATGAATTATCCTCTACCATCAGTGGAATCAGACTACAGCATCTCCAGCTTTTCTAGTCCCAATGCCAGTCCTTTTTTTCTCATAATTACCATATTTTTCCATTTTTACTAATATAAAGATGGGCTTCCGTATTTTGTGGTCACTTCACACTCACACTGGTTTATGAAAACACTAACGTTGTGTTTGGACTTGTTACCCAGTCATCAGGCATGTTGGTATTTTACTTCTCTGGGTATCCTATTTCTGATGACCCAAATATTTACTGTCCTCCACCTCAACTGCTCAACCTTTACCAGTTGTAAGATGATTTGGTATTGATTTTTATGAGGGAGCCTGAAATTGCTAAACACCTCATTTCACGTACTTCCAGATCATAAGTTGACCCTATTTTTTACAACTATGTCATATATCATATAAATATATGATAAATACATATATATATAATAAGCAAACAAATTAGTACAAATTTTAAGAGCATCAAGAAACTTATTTTAGCCAAAAAGGCAGCAAAAGCACAAGCAGTGATTCCTTGAATCCAGATGGAAAGATGGGTAAAGAATGTTACTTTCTTACGAATTTTAACAAATAAAGTAAGATAGTTCTGAAAACGTTATCATACATTCATTTAATATTTAGTATACATTTCTCAATCTTTTCCCCTAGGTGTTGCCCCAAAATGTCCCATCTACCCACTGCTTTTCTCAGACAATGAGTACAATACTCATCATGGATGGGACTTTTTTAATTAGCCATCGAATGTCAGATTAGACTTGGGGTACAGTTAGGCTGATAATGTCATCATATGTAAACTCCCCCAATGGGACAGATTAGGATACGGTTAGGGAAGACGGGAATTAGAGGAATTAGGCGAAAATATGGTTTTTGATAGACACATTGATGCATACAGAGATATATGTATATACATACACACAGAAATATAGATATAAATATGTGTATTATATATAGTTTTATTGCCTAGATCTGCCCATTGAGAGTGCCTAGAAGCAATGACACCTCAATAACAATGAACACACCAAGTGTCCAGATCTTGGTTTCTAATTACCATTCCCCACTAAAAGAAATTAAGCCTCCTTGGTGAAATGGCTGACTATACACAGAATTGAAGCAGGGAAAGTACCAGATGAGCCTGGAACATCTCGTTATACCTGAGAGCAAAGATGTGCACAAATAATGACGGAGATAAATTAAAAGGACAGAGAAACCAGCTCGAACAAACTTCTACTCATACTTCTACTGCTTAAATTGGAAGCAATTTGAGGATAATATCAAATCATGACAGGAACGAAGTATAACCCATTGAATAAAATAGGAAACAATCATATTTAAATAAATTGATAGTTTGATGAGAAGAGAGAGATTTTATATAGTCTTAAAGTACCTCCCCACAAAATACCTACTTAAAACAAAGAGAAAACAGAGTAACTTTACTGTGGAAAAGTCTGGCAGACACTGCCTTAAGAAAAAAGTCAAACACTATCAGCAATGGGACAAATCAAAATTATATGCTATACAATAAGATGCAATAAGAACTTAGCATCACTTCTGGCATGTTCCTGTTAAAGACTCACAATTGAGTCTAATCTTGAGGAAATATCAGACAAAATTAAAATTAAAGATATTCTTCAAAATAATTGGGCTTTTATTTTCAAAAATGTTCAGATTGTAAGAGTCAAGAAGACTAAGGAACTGTTTCAAAGTAAAGGAAGCTAAAGGGAGATGACAACTGAATGCAACGAGTGATTTTCCTGGATCCTTTTGCTATAAGTGGCATTATTGGATCAATTGATGAAACTTAAATGGATTCTAAGGAATATACCATCATAATGTATCAATGTAAATTTCCTGATTTGGTGGTTGAATTTGATTACGTAGGAGAATATCCTTATTAGGAAGAAATACACATGAAGGTATTCAGGAGTGAGCAACATAGTACCAAATGATTCAGAAAAAAAATAGTTCTGGTACTATACTTCCAACTTTTCTGAAAATTTATGCTTATTGCAAAGTTTTGAAAACTATATCTATGAAAATCCACCCAAGCATTTGAGTAAAATTGTTTTCAAAATATTCATATAAAATAAATTCAAAACCAATTTTCCACATCTGCTCCATTAATTTACTATTTGATTGGAAAACTAATCACTCATAACTACCTAAAAAGTGATACAATCATTTTTTTTTTCTATTTGACATGATTCATTCAGCAAATAGTCAATGAGTTCATTTTAGGGGAGGTAATAAGGTCACAGCAGAAGATAAAGTAGACTGTCTCTTAGTCTTATTGAGTTTACATTCTGTAGAGGAGATGAACAATAAATAAGAAAAGAAATCATTTCAGACAGTGATTGTGATATGAAGAAAACAATACAAGGCAACGAGAGAGAAAGTGGATAAGGTGGGAGAGTGTGACTTTAAAGAAAGTGGTCAGAGAGGGTCTTCCTGAAAAGGTGATACTCAAATGATGAGAACTAGCCATGAGAAAATCTGGATGAAGACAGTGCAGGCAAGGGAGACACCTCGTACAAAAGCCCTAGGCAAGAAATGCAGGAAGAGAAGAGCAACCAGTGTGTCTGAAAAGCAACAAGCAAGGGGAGATGATAAGAAACAAAGTCCTAATACCAGCTCAACACAGTTAGCGTAAGAGAAGCGATCTTATAGAAGAAAGCCATGTTGGAACTATGAATAACCCTGACTCACTGACCCCTTGGAATCTTTGCTTTAGTTTGCCTAGATTAGTCAGGGTCTGTCTCAGGGGATTTGCAGGCTCTATAGATTTTATGGCCCCTCCCAGATGCAATAAGATGATAACTTTGTTCTTTTAAGTTCTCTAGGAATGTGATGGCCTCTGGACAGAGATTCTATGCTGATATCCATGACAACTGAAAGATCTGATGTGGCAACTCCCAGTCTGCAACACCAGGGGGTTCAACATTTCCTAACCCTCTCCCCTATAACCCACTAGCCTATATAACTGTTTCAAGATTCTATGCCCCACTTAAGATGGTTCTTTCGGAAATTAGTCAGTCATCTTCCCCCTTGCTGGCAAGTTGTAATAAAAAGTCCTTTCTCTCCTACCACCTTGCCTCTTGACTATTGGCATGTCTTGTGGGGGGCAGACAACTCTCCTCTCAGGTGGTAACAGTCCAAGATAAGATGCAGCACTAAAGTTGTGTTGGGCTTTGTGGGCCACATTGAGAAGCTAGACCTTTATTCTAAGGGCAGTGGATAACCATGAAAGGGTTTGACCTTGAATAACCCCTCTTACCTTTAAAAGATTACATTACCCACACTGTAGGACAAATGGACTAGTTGCAGCAATGCAAGAAAATTAGCAAAATGATAAGTTAGGAAGTTATTGTAGTACCAATGGGAATTGATTTGGTGAAAACCAGGTTAACAATTAGAACACACAGAAGTAGACAGACTGGGGAAGTATTTTGGACTTGACAATATTCACAATACACTTTCATAAGATACTATGTATTTTTGGCTCAGCAAATTCTATGTATTTGAAGTAACTTCTGTCTATTTTACTACTTAACTCCTTAATCTTGGCAGGAATAAAGGAGCCTGTAAACCTAGTTAGACCAAAGACAAAACAAATCTAGGGCAAAGTAAAAGTCCGAAAAGAAAGGACTCCTTTTGATATGTGGTTCTTTCAGTAAAAATGGCGGCTTTACTCTAATGTAAGAAGTGCAAAGTAGCATTAGTTTTTGTTCAAAAGAAGTGTTGGTTGACACAAAATGAGCATAAATTTGTCATTGGAAGCAAGAAGGGAGAATATATTCACAACTGAAAAAACAGGAAATGAGATATTAGGAACTACCATAATCTTGGACGTCTATGGGGTGAATTGGGTAGAGAAACAGACAGCTTGAAGAAATCAGAATGTCAGCCCTGGACTTAGGAAATTTTACCAGAGGATACAATTCCACAACTAGCTAAGAAAGGGTGTGTTGAACTATCAGATTTGACTAAAACCTGAAGAAATACATACCTGGAGCCCAGTCCAACCCACAAACAAACTTTGCAATGTCAGTGGTCTGCCCAGATTAATTTTCCTTTCTGAGAGCAGTGTTCTTTGGAAGTAAAAGGATTTAGAATATACCACTGTGAAGGTTTTTTGTTGTTTTTTATTTTTTCTGAACTTCCCTTATCAGTCTAACAGCAGAGCCTCCTAAAAGAATTCATCTGTCATACATGAATCCCCTCCCTAGGAGTTATGTAACCAGGAAAAATTGACTCCTCTCACAGGAGACAAGAAGTTGGCACCAGGATAAGAAATTGCCTAAACAAATATTGTCACAAACCTATCACATCTCCCATCCATTCTCCTAAGGGCCCATTTATCTTTCCTAAAAGTCATATGTTTTCCCATAACTGCCCTTCACCCTCTCCCCTTCCCCTATTAAAATGGCTTTTATGCCCCAAATTCTAACTGCCTCGAGTCACATTTTTCTGTGAACATTCCTGTATGTACTTGAATAAAAATCTGTTTTTTCTCTTGCTAATCTGTCTTTTGTCAGTTTAATTCACATACCCCCAAACATTAAACCTAAGAGGGTAGAGAAAAAGATTTTCCTCCTAAAAGAAGGAACAAAAGAATTTCCTATATAAAAGGAACAAGAGAAAGAATAAAACCTATTCCTCACTCAGTTGTTGTTTGCACAAGATCGATTTATAGATATTTTATACTCCAACTAAATCTTACAAAGAATTTTAAGCAACACTCAACAAAAACACATATAGTAAAATAATAAACTCTCATAGTAATAAATCATTCCTGGGAAAATTTAAGGCATGTGTCGGAAGGGAGTAAAACAAGTATTCAGATCCTAAGTGTCTATATAATTCATTTTCTCTCTAAGGTAGTCAAAGGGAAAAGGGAATTATAGTTGACTTTTTGTTGTTAAAAGGGAGGAATAATGATGCAATGATTCCTCAGAGAAAGCACAATTTTTCTTAGCACTTAGAGTTAAATGGGATTTCCCTAATGGGACATGGAGCCATGTTGTAGGCAGCATCCTTGACAACATTCCCACTGCAAATGTAGTATCAGATTTCATAAGGATGTTTCTTGTAGCATTCCTCCATGAAATGTAGGAATAACAGCTCAAGGGAGGCAATGCTTAACAAAGGGCCAGGGTGGGGCTAACCAGCATCCCTGTTTGCCAAGTATTCTTCTCTATCTTGCTGGTGTGACTCAGCTTCTTAAAGCTTTACCACCCCTGGTTACGTGATCAACAGAGTTCCACAGAAGCTAGAGCAGGAGTTCCCCAGCTCCTCAGAACATAGCAGGTCTTATATTTGGTACATCTTCAAAAGGATATATAAATGACAAGCCCTTAAAGAGGCAGAAGACATGAAAGCACACGGTCTTGCCTGACTGGTATCTACAATGAGTAAAGTACAATTAACATGAGAGGAAGAGAAATTTAACTGAAAGTGTTCTAGGCTAAGACAGTGACTCTAGCTCTGGCTCTCTAAAAGCATGAGCTTTGAAAAGCTCATTTATTTTCCATGCCTCCATCCCTAAAGTATCTAAAATATGCTTTGGGAAAAGTTAGATTTATACAAAGAAATATCAAGAACCAGGGGAAGTGTATTCCTTTCAATCATTAGCCACCACTAATACACTACTTGTCTTCCAAGAAGGAGCAAAGCTACATTCCTAACAAGCAGAGTATACGAACAATTAGCAACCAATTGGAGCAGTTCATTTGAAAATTTGTCACTTCCTAGAGAGTCACAAGTATGAATTAGAAAAAAAAGAATGAATTTGTCCTTGAGACTCAATGAGTTATTTTCTAGAAGGATGCAGGAAAGTCAAAAGTATGGGATATGGAACATTTGACAGATGGTTCTATTTTTGATTATATGCAAAGTGAAGTGTCTCAACAATCAAGAAGTGAAAGAAAAACATTTAACAGGTAATTTTGTCCACATGTTTAAAACCGAGCTGCAAAACTTATTTCTTTTTCTCTAGGTGCTTCCAGGAAATGATTTCTTCTGGTCCACCTTTTGGTAATGAGATAAGGAAAACTGTGTCACTGTCACTTGAAGACTAATTGACCAGTTAGTTGGTCAACCAGTTAGTAGTTCTAGGAAGAAAGAGGTTACTTAAAGGAAAATCAATTAAATGGGTTGCCTCCTTTTGAAGGAAGGTAATAAAGAATCCTGGTTCAAAATATAGATCTGGCGTCAAAATGCCTGGGTTTAAACATTTGCTTGCTAGATGACAAAGAGCAATTTACTCATCTCTCTAAACCTTTGTTTCCTTATCTGCAAAATGGGAATGGTAACTGTAAGTACCTCATCAGGTCATTTTGAAGATTAAAACCATAATTCATGTAAAGTATTTGAAATAGTCTCTGCTTTATAGTAAATGCTCATAAATATTCATTGCAATGATTATACCTTTAGCAGAGTGACTTGGGTTACTAAGCTAGGCACCTCTCCCAAAAGGTGGTTCCACTAAGTCACTACTGAGAAATGTGAAAGGGGAATCTTATGCTGACATAGTTTAAACTAGATCAGAAATTCAATCATTTTCTTTCCCAAAGACTATTATTTATTCTTAAGAAATTTTCTCCCAAAAATCTTTCCCCCTCAAAAAACTCATTTTGACATTTCAAGTGTAGCTTCAATTTATTTTAACTAGCTAAAGAACATTCCATCTTACATAAACACGTTTTAAAAATATAATTAAAAGAAACAATGAGATTCCATAAGGGGAAAGAAGACAATGAAAATGTGTTCATGATCTGAACTTCATAGATTATAGTTGGAATGTTTGTACAGCTGCACTATTTAATTGGTTTACTATCTTGCCAGAATTTTGAGCAATACAAGGGGAAGATTGCTAGACTGTTCTTTTCATCCTGTGGCAAGTCAGGGAAAAATGTCGCAGAAGTAGTCTGGTTTACAGATGGAAGCAACTGGTTTACCTTGAGTTTGGTGGACTGGAGGAAAGAGTAGAAAACTCCAGAACACAGTTGACAGGAACTTCTGCACATTCTGTGCATATCAAGAATGTGGCCATTGGATCCAGAAAACAATGCAACAAAAGTGCAAAAGATCAGACAATAAAGTGAATATAGGAGTAAAATAGGAGCGTGTCTCCTGCTCCCACAATTGAACCCAATTCCCATTTACAGGCAATCTTGAGCCATTTAACCTAGATTAAACCCTCCCCAGAAACCCTAGACTCCAATCTAAAACAAAACTTCCCTCTCTTGAACTCAACAATTTCCACGAACTTCATCCACCTTCCAGATATAAGAAGAGAAATCCACAACTCCCCATGTATACTAGATTGGTGTGTGTGCCAAGTCACTGTTGCTTCCGGGGATAGTAGAGCATTGCTCTCTCCTGAATCCTTGTGTCTCTATATCCAGGTAAGGAAGAGATGATGGAATTCCAAAACATAAAGACCATTCACAGTTAGAGGTATAGCAAAAAGAACCCTGAATTTTGAGTCTGAAGATCTGGGTTCCACTCCTAGCTAGATTACCAACTAGATAATCTTGGGCAAATAGTAAATCCTCTCTAAGCCTGAATCTCCTCAGTTGTAAAGTAGGTACAATAACATCCTACTTAAGAGTTTCTTGAGAGGATAAAAAGAGATAACAAATGTCAAAATTCTAGGTAAACTCTAACATGCCGTCAGAGTTTGCTATGATTGTTTGATAAGGTTTCCAACAACTGTGTTTTATCTCCCTCAAAGAGATTGTGACTTTCTTGGGAACAGGTACTGTTTTCTCATTTCTTTTGTATTCACCCATTTCTTGAGAGATATCTTTGTAGAGTGAGCAGAAAAAACACTGAACTGTATAACTTGGGTTTTGGTTTCTTCCATGAGTCATTTAATCTCTCTGATCCCAGTGTCCTTGGCTCAGAAGTTTATTTTCTCACATAACAGGAAGTCCAAAGTTGATGCATTATTGTCCAAAGCATCAATTTCATCCTAAGGCTGGTCATGAGATGACAGCCAGCAGCAACTGGGGCCACAAAGTTCCTGGTACGCTTTGCCCTTAAGTGTGAAGATGCATCCTTGCCTTAAGTGAACCAATAACAGCCACCTGGGAAACGTCATAGCACAGTAATTGGCTGAAACTATGGTTCTCCATTACAAGGGCACTTTAGAATCACCTAGGAAGTATTTTTTAAAATACCCTGTTCCCATACGCCAGAGACTATGATTCAGTATGTCTGTGGGAGAAGGGGAAGCTGGGGCATCATTTTTTTTTTTTTAAGAACTCTAGATGATTCAAATATGCAGCCAGAGATGAAAAACACCACTTCAGAGTAATTAGAATGCACCTATAAAGCTGGGGGTGGGGATGTTTAGAAGATAAGCAAGAAGTGGATAATGTAGTGGATACAGCTACACAGTATACAGCCCTTTAAATGTTCAACGTGCACATTTGCGCGTTAAACATTCAACAGTAAAGAAAGCTAGTTAATGTTTTTTCTGGCTGCTTAACAAAGAAGGATCATGGCAAACAAAACAAAAGGAAGAGCTAACAGCCGAGTGAAGCATAAAGAACAAAAGCCCCTTTTACTAGTCTCAGACCAACATTCTTATAGGAATTTCTGAGATAGATTAGATATAGATGAGCTATACCAGCATAAAACAGGAAGTTCAATAAGGTCAAAGTTAAGGAGCATAGACCCCAGAGGTCAAGATAAAGTTGTCATTCAGGAATCTGAACAGACAAAGTCAATATCAGGACCCAGGGGACCATGAGTTGACAGTGAACTGACACAGAAGCTATTTCTATTAGGAAAGTAACTGATTCCAGAGAATAAGTGACTCTGAACCCCTAGAAAAGAACCGTCGTGGAAAAGAAATGAGCTGGAAATGGTACGAGAAATGACAGCAGTTGCAGATACCTCTTCAAGTTGAACTGGCTGTCTTCATTGTATAGAAGCAAAGAGAAGAAAAGGAATCTTCCCAAAATAACAAGGAGGCAGAGAGATGAACTACATGAGACCTCTGAATGGGCAAACTCCTCAGTGTTGTGCCCGTAGGAGAATTTTTCTTGTCAAAGTGCAAGGCTTATGACTGGTGAACCAAACATTTGAGATTTAGCCAAAAGGGAATTAAAAGTACAGAAGACTAACAACTCAAAAAACACCCCATGAAACAAATACATGGTAAATGAAGGACGTGAAGAAAAGCAGTACAGATATTCCATTATGCATCAAGAGCAAGATATAAGAGAAGCAATGATGTAAACGTTTTATCAAAATGGCATTACTGAGGTCATTAATGATGTCTGAATGTTGGTAACTCAAGGAGTCTTGGGTATGTAAGCAAAATCACACAGATCACAGTTCTGGCAAAGTTACAAATAGGAAGCACTTGTGCAAACATTATGTGACAATGTCCCTTTGGGAAAAGCATGAGTGTAGTCCAGAAAGAAGTCTATTTGTCCAGTCTAAAGAAGCAGTTAGCTAATTCCTGACCCCTTCTACAGGCACTCCTTTGAATACTTTCAGAGTCAAAACATCAACAGATCCTATCTGGCAGCCATTGATTGAACAACCTTCCAACACACACCACTTAAACACAAACGAGAGTCAGGAAGCCCTTCTGTCTTAATAGAACTTTTTATCTTTCATGTGAGTTCAGTCTCCTGTCTTAGAATTGCATTCACCACAAGTCTTGGAAAGGTTGTTAGTAATGCCTCCTATCCTTCTCCTTAAAAGCTCACTATTCTGTAGTATTTTTCCTCTTTGCAGGGGGGTGGAGGTAGAGGGAGTTTGGAATGAGAAAATTTGATTAATAAAAATAACGTAGCTTTGAAAACAAGAAAGAGAACCGAAAACATTAAAATAAAACAATCTTACACTACAATTCATTCAACCAATATCTATAAGAACCTACGATAAGCCAGACATCATGATAAGGGTTAAGATCATGAAAATATTCTGTTGACCCACTGCAAAAGAGACTAATAGGAATATGCAAACCAAAGCTTGGGAAGGTGATGGTGGAAAGGTATTTAAGCTGAAATGACAGTTCGTGAAAATTCTGCCAGTGGTGTTTTGATGCATTGGAGAGATGAAGGACTGGAAAATGGTGATATATTATTTGTGCCTGTAAATTTAAGTTAGTACATGTAGCATTTGCTCCTTCCAAAATTTTAAATAATTTTCAAATTGGTAAATCTATGTACTTTAAGTTGTTAATATATCCCATGGCACTGAGTCACAAGAATATAGGGCAAAAATTGGCTCCAAATTTATGTCTTTCAAGAAGTCTTCCCTCTTCGGATCACTCTGCAGCTGTCTCCTCGGTGCCCATTTATATTATTTTGTACGAGTGATAGTTATGTTGCAGAAAGTTAAGCCCACAGACTTACAGCAGTTGTGCTCATATCCTGGCTCGAAAACTTACAAGTTGTGTGATCCTAGATTTTCTCAATGAATAATCCTTTAAAAGCCCTTGTTACAGTTCCTGGCACAGGAAAAGTGGACAGTAAATATTAGGTATTATTATTTATGGTTTCTTTATTGTTTTAAATTCTCATGGATTTGTGTCATATTCCTATGTTTGCTCTCAAGAAATTACTGTAAATAACTGCCTTCAAAAATAAATTCCAATGCATTGAAATACAATGATCAAACCTGAATATATTAATTTAAAAATGGCCAGATGTCAGAAATTCAGAGCATTATTGTTATAGTGTGTCAGAAATTCTGAGCATTTTTCTCATATTGTGTTGGGTAGGTAAGATTAGATTTACGCACTACATTGACTTCAGGAGTCTGTGCCTAGATCCATGAACTCTAAGACCTAACATGCTCAGGCCAACCCAGTCACTCATGTGACCCTAATCCTCAAACATCCATAATTTCACTTCCAATAAGATATAAGAAATGAGGGGATAACTTCTGGATACCTGTTTCAGAACTAGAAGAGATGACTATAAAGTATAAACTTCATGATAAGTTTCTGGTACTCTAACCAGACTCCTCCTCTGGAGGGATGGAGGAGGGGATCCAGCCACCTGTACAAAAGGGCACATGTGGAGAGCTCCTGCAGCGCTCATCTTCCCCTCTGAATAGAAGCTCAGGGCTCCCGTGCATCTGTGGTTCACACTGGACCCTGAGACATTTGAATAAACCCAACATGAGATGTTTCTAAAATGAGAAGGCAGTATGGATAACTTCTTGAGGGTCTTGGAAGCATTGCTTAATGAGTCCATGGCCTGTGGGGCCGACAGTCCTTGAAGTGTGAACATCAGCAACTGCAGACAACCGCACCAGGAAGGATGCAGCATTCCGCATCTTAGGAAAGGCCTCCTACCATTTCACTTAACTTCCCAGGAAGGGCTTTTCTTTTTTTATTCCAACAATACTATTTGACACCTGAGCTTCGTAGAGACTTAACTGACAATACATATTGTTTAGTAACCCTGCTATGAAATATGGTAGAAATATAAAGAAAATATACAGCAATATACAGAACGGCATTTCTTTGCCCTTCTCCATGGTTCTAATGAAAACAGAGACACATTTGATGCTGATACAATGTTAGTGAGTCAGCACAGAATTATTTTTTTGTTCATGGAATTGGTGGTGTTTGGGAAAAGAGAGGATTTTTTTTTTTCCAACAGCACAATATTTTGCAGCCATTAATTCATTATTCCATTTAATCCGTGTGCATTCCCTGAGGCTTAGCACAATATTCCTTAAAATCTGTGATAATTGTCAAAGTAATTTAGGTTTAACAGGACATATCTCTGACAGAGCTGGGGGAAAAAAGAACATGAAGGTACAAATAGCTCTTCCCAAAAGTAGAGGTTACCTGCAATAGAATTTAAATTGTACTCCTTATTGCCTCTTCATACATTTTTTTAAAACTTTGGTTCAGAAGATTTTCTTCTTTGCTTTCTTATATTTTTCTTTTTAGAGAGAAAATCGCGGCACACTCTAAAAATATGTTATCATTGGCACATAAGCAATTAACTTTTATTAAACAAATATAGTGGCATTTTAAATTATTACTATCAATGTATGTTAAAGGGGAGGCAATGAATAGTCCTATTAGGAATCACTCAGACTCTCTCTGTAGACACTCTTTTCATAAGTGGTTGAAATGAAAAACCTCTAGGTCTTTCCAGTCTCTTTTTTTTTTTTTTTTTTTTTTTTGCTGAGGAAGATTCACCCTGAGCTAACATCTGTGCTAATCTTCCTCGACTTTATATATCGGTGGGCTCCACAGCATGGCTGAGGAGTGGTGTAGGTCTGAGCCCAGGATCCAAACCCACGAACCTGGGCCACCGAAGTAGAGCGTTCCAAACTTAACCACTATGCCACAGGGCTAGCCCCTAATCATTTTTTTTTAAATAAATTATTTATTAAACTCGCTTGAATGTGATTTTTAGGCAGTGATGTGCTGATAAATGTTTATCATTCGGCTATCATTTGTAATCTTCACCCCTCCTTGTAAATACTCCCACCTTGGCTGATTTCAAGCTATCACCATGATGCCCCCAACACAGTGTTTGGAAGAGGAACACATGACAGGCTCTCACAAGCTGGTATGAACCCACTCTGATACTCCCAAATACAGCCAGCAGGACTGACCTACAAGATGAAGCACGCCCCCAAAATTCAGCCATTATCCAACATCTAGAGAGGTAGGTGAGCATATCCAAAACGATTTTTTCCTCTGCCTCACTGGAAAGTTTTCCAGTAGTCTTCATTTATCTCACATCCTAGTCTAGGAGATACATCAAGAACAGCTAAAAAAAAAGGTGGGGGAGGGGAGGGGAGAGTTCACTCGTCTATAGGATGTCTTAATAGCCCTTATTAGCATTATTATTGACTAGAATAAAGCACTTAGCATAAATCAACCAGGGAATTCTCAAGGATCCCGGAGGAGTAAGTAGGCAATAAGTGTGAACTCCATTTTATAAGAAGGGCAGAGTTTCTGAGAAGATAAGAAATTAAGTTGGGCAATAGAACATTAAGCAGCAAAAATTCTTTTTAGTGGCAGAGTGGAAGAGACCCACTCCTCTGGGAAAAACAAGCCATCTTTATTCCCCTACACACTCCAGTCTTAATACACTTGTTCTAGTTACACTCAACCTGTTCTTCCCAGCAGGCGCTCAGGGACCGGGGGAGTATAAACAATTAGAAGCAGCAGCCTCTGTGAATTTGAATTTTCCTTTGGCCTCCTCAGATACTGTCACCCATCCTAAAAATTTACGGCTAGAATAAAGTGTAGCCTTACGAAATAGGCCACAGTAGTGAGAAATTAAAATTTGTCTTATCCTTCTTGCTGAAAATTCACTGGCCAGAAGAATTTAAAAGCCTTTTTCTCCTCTCCCAGATATGCCTTTGTATTCTCAATTCCCTGGGAGAAAATAAGCCAGTTTTGGTTTCAGATCCATGAAGGTAGATTGAGTTATACAGTCTCAGAGGTGGAAGGCTTGGAAGTTTTTGCCCCAAAAGACCCTGAAGAGAGCTAGATTTCCAGGGACTGGAAGCTGGGGATGACGGCCTCAAGTGGAGGTGGGAGGCTGGGAGCAGAAGACACCTGCACACTGCTCACTCGCGGCATCTAAGAAGCCCCAGAACTTCTGTGTGACTATCAGGATGCTGACAACACACAACTCAGAGGCTCAAGCCAATGTCCCAAGTCAATGTCCCAAGCCCATGTCCCATGGAGGAAGTGACTAGCAATGGGGAACCACCTTCAAATGGGCTACGCAAGCTTAAACAGCAAGCTACACAAACTTAAACACCAGCTTAAACACGTCAGCGACTATCAAGCAGGACAGAGAACAGAGGCCCTCTTGTCCAATTTTTCTGCTTCATTTCAGCCCTCTTGGCTTTTTCGCTGTTCTGAGTGAGGTGGGGGCAGGGGAAGGGTCTCCTGAAAAAACAACTTGCGTTTGACTGTCCTACTAGCCAGGCAGGCAAGGGGAGCCATCCGTATTTCATTTGTTTCAAAATAATAAAGAAATGAGATGCTTTTTGCATCTCAGTGTCATGCTGAAAATCTTGGAGTTCCTTGACTGTAGCAGGAAGGGCTTTTTACCATCCTCCTTTGCCTTAGGCTACTGGAAATCCTATCCTGTTAATCCGTACTCCTTCTATGAATGTTCCCTGACTCCACAAACATCTCCACTGCAAATGAATTAACATGAAGTCAAGCTTAGTGAACCGGCTCAGGTCTTTGACATTTTATACCTGCAACATGTAGGTTACCCTAGGTCTCGGGATGCTCCTCTTTGGTTAAATTACATTGATTAAAGATACGTGCAGCCCTCTGTAAATTAGTAATTACCATGAGAAAAGGTTGTTCCTGCCATACTTTTTTTGCCCGATTTGGACAATTAGAGATATCTCAGGTGCATTTCTAGAATCTTAGCAGCTTTGTGCATAAATTTTATGAAGCAAAGCAGAAGCAGAGAAAGCATGGCAAACATCAGTCTCCATCAATAAGCCCAGTGGTCAAAGCTCTTGCCTTCCATGCCATCAGAGAATAGCGGAGTAATATGCAATGATAGAGCGTTAGGTTATTGTGCCAACTTTGCTCGGAAGAGAGTGAGGCTCATTTTCTGCTTTTACTTGAAAGTGAACGTTTCTACCTTCAGATTGGACAGACTGTTTAAACTCTACGAGCCATGGCTTCCTCGACTAAAAGTCTGCGTATTCAACTGGATGATCTCTAAGATTCCTTGCAGCACTAAAATTCTAGGATTCCAAGATATTATGAAATCCCAAAAACAAAGGAGAAGAGGAACATTGTTCTCATTCTATTGTCCACCCAGCTGGATTTATCATATTAAGATTCTGAGTCATAAATAAAGAAAAGACACTGATACAATATAGAACTTGTATTTGCAGGAAGTGCATTTTTCATCCACATGGATCTTAACTATTTCACGTGCTAACAAATAATTGAACAGACTATCTATAGAAATGGTTTTGTCTATTCATCCACTTTTCTCTATAACAGTAAAAATAACTACTTTCTTTGTTATAAAACTGTGTTTGAATAAAAATAGGGAGATGCAATCCTCAACAGTTTCTGAGATCTAGCTGTGAGAAAAGTCACCGCATCTCTTTATATAAGCACAGAGGTAAGAGTGCCATCTACTGGCCTCCATCGTCTATTGGGGTCTTTCTAACTTTGATATGTACAATAAAATTTTTACTCCACAAATATTTTCTCAAACTTGAGTCTACACTCTGCTTCATGAAAACTCTGAGTTCCTTAATAGTTTGACGTACAGAGCCTAAATAGAAAAATCACTTGTCCTAATGTCCAAAATATACAAAATATAGTAATATATGCTAAATATACGAATCCACTGTGAACTAAATAAATACTTATTTTAATTATATCCTACAATATTTACCATGTCAAAAAACTATAAACCTATCAGCTCCAAGAGTAAGTAGCTAATGTCTTTCTTTAACAGCTTCTAAGAAAGCTAGAATATTTGGAGTATTCATATGTAGGAAGTCGTGTCAACTGTCAAAAGTGTCCTCAGCTTGCGAGCAGTGAACTAAGGTGTAGGTCTGTCAACAGAGTTCAATGAAGGAAGAAAGAAAACACAGTGAAGTTGAAAAGTCATATATCAGATATGACCATCACTTCTCGCCTCCGCATTGACGTCAGTGGGCAGATGAAGGCCAGACTGAAGCATTTAGTGACTCTCCTTTATGAGGTGCTGTGATGTTAACATCTGGGCCACCAAATGCACGCTTATTCTTCTTAATCCTCCCCCAACGCCTCCTTCAGAAAAGATTCTCTTTTAAGGGAACCCCCTACAGCAATAGAGCTGCCCAGGGAATGTTTCACATAAAAACAAAAAATTCCAACCAATTTCTTAGCCCAGTAAGCCCGAGATCCTCCCAGGAAAATCTACTCCCTTGCCTGAAATGTTGGATAACTGTTTAGCACAATCCTGAAATTATCTAAGGAGATGTATGAGGTGACTGGAACATTTTCATTCAAAAATGTACACGAAACTTTCTATGCAGAAAGTATTTGACTGGAAGAAAATAATCTTTCTAAATAGATGAGATTCAATACGACTGAGAAGCCAAGAGAGGGACTAGCACGGTTTTTAAGAACTAGCACAGTTCTTAACTCCTTGGCATTCCTGTTAATTTTCTGCTTTACCTATATTGTAAAGATAACATAACAATTATATTGTAAAGATTTCTTAACAATTCACTGATTCTTGGCATTTTATTTTCTCGTGATGCCATGCTGTGAAGTTGTCTGGAAAAGCTAATTATTAAAATATTAAATCTAGTGACCAGTATACTTTAAATGAATTCAGGCATAGACATAAACAAAATCTGTATAGAAAGAAAACAATGTACTTACTGTCCTTTTGTTGAAAGATGACATCAATTGTGTTGTTTCCTCTGTGTACGAAGATGAGTATTGTGAGTAAGCCACACTACAAATTACTCACAGTCTGTATTTTGAATTAAAGCTATTTCATGATCAAAGTGTGGTTTCAGCTAGTATTGGTGACATATCTTCACAGCTTTTTCATAACCAGTACCAGGATATACGAAGGCAGTTGCCTAAAGCTCACATCCTGCGTCTGGTTCTTTGAGAACGTCTTTAGATTGGTTTGTGTGCCTCCACCAACTTTGCCAATGTACTAATGACAGAGCTCTGAAACCACATCCACAAGAATGCAGGAAACCAATGGTGAGTTTACACCAAGTTAATGATAATAGACAACTTGAAGGAAATTAGTTTATGTAACACATGCCACTCTTCATACTCACTCAACATTGAAAACCCCCGCAGATCAACTACAGTGACAAAATTCAGACCAAGCATAATTTATATTTGTTATTATACTCCATAATAAAATATTTTCCCATTTGTTTTTCAAGATATCCTCTAAGATAAGCAGACCATTTTACAAATCACTTGAAATCATGGACTCAGTGTTTCATAGTTGGAAATAGCTACTGGGTTTCTCCACTTGAGTAATGTTTACTGTAAGTCTTGAAAACCCAAACCCAGTAGAGCTTGTCAATAATATACTAGTAAACACTAAACCATAAACTTGGTTGACATAATCCAATGGAGGACAATATTGATA
Source organism: Equus quagga (assembly GCF_021613505.1). Classification (NCBI taxonomy): domain Eukaryota; kingdom Metazoa; phylum Chordata; class Mammalia; order Perissodactyla; family Equidae; genus Equus; species Equus quagga. The sequence goes on from NC_060267.1 coordinate 39,116,841, forward strand.
TCTGCTAGCACTGCCACATGCTCTGTTGATGGAATTCATCTCTCAGCCAAATAGCTGGCGCTGGCACTGCCACTCCCAGCAAGAAATGACAATGAACAGGTGCCCAAGATAGACATTTTCCTCTAGACTGACGGATGACAGTATGGAGTGAAAACAATGGAGTAACACAAATTTGCTTTTTGAATATATCAAACTCATGTCAGTATCAAAATATATGAGATTATCTACATGAAAAAACAGACATCGAAAGGTTATGTTTTATCAAGTTTAATAGCAGAGTCAAGACTGAAACTCAATTCTAACCTTGAGTCCAGAAAGTAGGGTTGTCGATTGAAACAGTGTGAGAGAATATATATGTGGCCAACAAATCAGTAGCCAAAAAATTTTAAATTTAAACAACAAGCTATTGTAATTCACCAGTCTAGTGAAGTTGAGAATTTAATTATTGCAAGTGTGTGGAAACCTACTGCTCACATAAGCAGCTGGTGGAAAAGTAAAATGATACAACATTTATATACAGATATAGATAAAGATATAGATGATATAGATATTGATATATCCTTAAAAATATACAAATACCCATATCCATTCATCCAATAACCCCATTTCTAGGATAAACATAGAATTATTTATAAGGTCGTTTATCTCAAAGTTAATTGCAACAAATAATGGAAATAATATAAAGGAGTGCCTATACCAAGGTGATAAAATTAAAATTAATTTTTGTCTCTCATTACAATGACATACTATGCGGCCAAAAAAATATCATGTTTTAGGAGAATAGTTTATGAGTTGGAAAATGCTTCACATGTATTTTGATATATTCATATGTGCCTTTGATATATTTTGATATAAAAAAGTTTACAAACAACGTGATAGGTATGATCCTAATGAAGGCAATATTTGTGAATACATGTATTTAGCAAATATATGGCCACTAATACACATATAAAAAGACTTGGATTCGAAATTATTGATTTTTTTCCTTCTTATAATTGATATTTTTCGAATTTTCTGCAGTGAATACACATTTGGTTTTTTACCAGAGAAAATAATCTTATTTAAACCAAGGCAAGGTGAGACACTTGGGAATAAACAAGACTTATGCTTTGGGAGGATGAGTGGCTGCAATGCTTTCAGGCTCCTCAGTCGAACACAAATTAGCACTTGGACAATTTATCTGGCTCTTAATTTTCTGGATGTTAAGGCAAAAAGGAGTGGCAAGTTCCTTTTTCTATCAAGAGAAAACACATTAAATTATTTACAGGTTTTTTTCCCCCTGGAACTATAGTCAAACAGGAATTTAGCATCATTTGAATCCTTACATAAAAGACCTCATGAAATATATTGAGCAGTAATGTCAACTGTCGTCTTAGAAATTGGTAGCTTTCTTTTGGTAACTTTTAGGCATCAACCCTGTGATAAATCATATTCTACTGTATGAAATTAAATAAAAATACAATTTTGTTTGAGATCTGTGTTATATCCAGCAAGAGGTGGGTCTTCATAACATGTATTTAGATAACAAGTGTTTTTGATAAAACAATAATAATTTATCCTATAATGCTCTGTTCTAGAGGAATCATTTCATTGGTTGTAACAAAGCTTTAGTTAGAAGCAGAATGCTTCCTTTTATTCAAAAATATCTTTAGTCTCCCAATATACTAAACTAAAATAAACACTTCAATCCTTTCCCAAAGGGATTATAACAGGTAGTCCATCTAGTTTTGTGTGCTGCACATTGGAACACGTAACCCGCTCTGAATCACATCAAAACCCTTCTACCTCGAATTTGAAAATGTCCTATATAAGGTGTTCAACTGCATTCTTAGAAATGGCGTAAATAAAATTGTCTAGAAGATTAACTGTGTGTACCCCAGCTTTATATAAATAACCATTTCACCAGTCATCCAATCAAAGGCAAAACAAAACCAAGGAACGAGTCTTTCTCTTGGCCAGTTGAGAAATGCCCAGCTCTCCTTCGCCTAAATCCTATCACACAGTGTATTTGCCTTCACTTTGCCTGGCTCCTATCCATCGCCGATTCACTGGCCTGTCTATCTTCTCACCAACTATAATACCGAAAGGTATGTTTGGGAATAACATTGCTAATAATTATGATATCTGGCTCAAAAAAGTCATGGGCATGCCCCAGACATCCCTGTTTGCACTTTAATACCATTATTTTATTCAGCAAACATTTTAATTTCTTACTATGTGCTGGTATTAGACTCTATGCAAAACAGACTAGAGACAGATTTTTGAGGAAATACATGGAATAAAGTGTTATAATTGCTATGGTAACATTAGGTACATGGTTCAACAAAAAGCAAAGGAGAAAACTGTCAAGTTTCTCTAAATAAGAGCTGCACGTTCACTACTGTAAACTATGTGTTGGTATTCGCCTTTTAATGATCTCCCAAGTGTTCCTTTATCTCACATATTGGGATTTAAGGATCAAGTGCAACCATTTTTCTAACCTCCACCATATTCTCTTTCCACTCTCAGCACTCTTGACATAACCTAAAATACAGAGCACATATTCATATTACAGTATTTTATTAATATACTTTAATACAAAACAGCATTAATTAAATGATTGGTATACAAAGCTGGGAACACCCCTCCCTTATGCCATCTAACTATCACTTTGGGGGTTCTGGTGAACATTTGTGATGTATGTGGCATCTTTTGAACATTCTTCTTTTGTCTGTACGTTTCACACATTCTGAGTCCCGTCTCTTCAACACAGAAGCCAGAACTCCCATCTTGCTTGCAGCTAGGTAGAAGCACATGATGCACCCACACAGGACTGCAGTGCGGGCAGTTAGTGCCATAAGAAAGAAGATGCAGATGCAATCCATCTTTCAGTGAGCATGGCAGCAGAGGCATCTGGCTTTTCAGGGTCAGAAACCCCAGAACTTCCGGAGTCCAGTGCAGTAACATCAGTGAAGTTACAATGTGTAAGACAAAATGCAATGTCTGCACCAAGTGGTGACAGCATTCGTGTCTTTGCTGGAGTAGCCACAGAGGTCTGGTTTGGGCCTTGTTTCTGGTTGTGTAGTGGCTAAGCCAGAAACCCTGTCTATTAGAGATTCTTTGGTGGGCCAAATATACTTTAATAAGTTTCCTTCTTGTATAGTTAAGCTAAGGTGGATTTTATTCTTGGGAATAGTGACACACTTCCAATGGCTGTTGACTATAGAGGGAGCCTTTCTATTAAGGATATCTGATTCTAAGCCATCCTAATGATCCCAGAGCGATACCCTTGGAGTGTTCCACTTCTTACCCCTTAGAAACACAGACAATGCCTGAGTAGTTGCTTCAACCACTGAGTCAGCTTTTGGAAGCAGACTACATTACTTTGCTTCTGGGTATGTACACCCTTTCACTTCCTTCCTCCAAATCTTGGCACACAACACCATTAATTTTCTTCTCCTAAAGAAGTACCTGTTTCTCCTTACTACTTATCTTCTACCTCTTAGCAAATTCTCTCTACATTATAGAACATTTCTCCAGTTCTACAGTGACTATTTTGATAGTTATGTTCTAAAAATATTTTCAAAGAGTTTTTGAAAGTCTTCAGGAGGTATTTAAACTTTCCTTCTACTTCTTAATGGGCCTGGTAATTTCATTCAGAAAAAAATTCTCATAGGGAAATCATATTACATTTCCCTAATAGACTTATCCTATTAAAGTGTTTGTCCAGTAAGTCTCTCCATTATTAAAGATTCTACCAGCCTATCTGACATCCAATTGGTTTCTTCTGGAATACTAGCTTTAGTGGCTTATTGTTGTATACTATACTAAAAAAAATTAATAGCAGTTTAGTGTTTTCATCTATAACCAGAGAAATCTCCACAGGCAGTCATTTTTTACTAAGCATAGGTGTGCATATGCAGGAGCATACATATATACTAATTTGTACTCTGAACTCTTGGAATTTATCATAATTCATCAAAACAGAGCTGAAATTTGCTTTCACATAATATATGAAAGATGGTTTTACTGAGCAAAGTATAGTATAAATAAAATGGAGGAAGGGTTTATACGAATTAAGAAAGCAAATTATTCTCAAGCCCTTGAACAGCTGCTATTCATGTACAAAATACTCTATCAGCTCAGGTCCATGACATCTCATACCACATCAGGAGTATTCTGGGATTGTATAAATCCATTCTGATATTTTGTATTAGCTTTTATAATACAGCCACTGCGTCACAGATATTTGGTCAGAAACTCTTGTAGGTTGACCAACCTAATGACTTCTACTTTCCTATTTGAGGTTGCTAAGTTCAAATGTAAAGAGTGCAACCTAAAAAAAATTCATTTGATATAAGAATTAAGCAGGATACTGATGAAAGGTCACGCTCTTTCACTGGCCATAGACACTTCCTTTCTTCAATGAGAGCTAAAAACTGGATCCTAGAATGGAGGTAGAGATTATGAATACCATGAAGCATTAATCAAAGCACACAAAGGGGATCTTGGCACTAGCTCTTTATGTTACTGACGTGATTATAGGTCAGTATAATTTCTGCTGTACAATGGGGGGAAAATGAAGATTTAGCATCATGCCTGGAAAAAGGATCAATACTGATATTTGACTTCAAGACTAAAGGAGAATAATAGCAATAATTGAGTGCTTATGACACGCTAAGCTTTTCTCTAAGAAATTTACATGTATTATCTCATTTAATTCTACAAAAATGCTAAGATGTATCTTTATAACCCCATTTTACAAATGAGGTACATAGAGGTTAAGTAATTTCTCCAAGGTCACACAGTTAGTACCACTGAGGTTGAGACTCAAACTTAGGCAACCTAAGCCCAGAGCCTGTGCACCCTATAATTTACTATATTGCCTCCCTATTTTCCCTCCTGGGCCCTTGAACTATTTGGCATTCTATATTGTAGATTTCTAAGTGTGTGACTGAAGGTGTGGGGAGGAAGAAGAGGAAAGAAAGGGAATGGTTAGAAAAATATCTAGCAGATCGAAATTTTCCTCCTCTGGGATTTGAGTGATGTCATTACCCTAAGTAAAAAATTGTGAACCAACATTATTCAAATATTGGTAAATACTTATCCTGGCAAAATATGCTTCCAGTCATTCAAACTAATCACTTATTTTTAGACTGGCTTTTTCAGAGCATGACAGTTTTAGCTATGTTTTCTATTTGCATCATCAACAGAGATTGAAGAAGAAGCCATTGCCTTAATAATCAATCGTCTCGATAATTAGCCACTTGTTTCAACATAAAATGTATTTCACCTGCAGTATATAGAATTGAAAATTTCTAAATTGTGCTTGCAAGGCTCACCGAGCTTCCCTGTGCCACAGTGACATGCACATGCGCCTGGCCCTCGGTCACCACGTGTTCTACACATATGTGTATTCTCTGCAGATTATTCCCTGATCAGTAGAGTCCATAGAGCGCTTGCAATTGTGAAGAAAGCATCCTGGTAAGACAGACTTCCTGAAGTAAGGAAAACAGATCACTTCCAGGGGTGGGGTTCCATGTCACCATTAATTCAACAAACAGGTATTGAATGCCCATTTGTAGTCAGGGAATGGAGATATAGTATGAATGAACACAGGCCCTGTCCTCAAAGAGCTCAGCCTAGTTCATAGACTAGACAAGAAAACCAAATATTATGATACAGTGATAAATCTTAGGCAAAAGACATTCTGAGAGCACTGCAGAAGCAGTTAGATGGAGGATAAAGAGAGAGCGTATGAATCACACCCTGCAGTTGGATAGGGAAATGTTTCCAAAATAAAAGGCCCTTGAACTAAATTTTAAAGAGTGAGAAATTTTAGCTAGGGTGAAGGCATTCCAAGACCAGAGAACATAATCAACAATTAGCCTTAGAAAATTGTATCAAAACAGCAAACTATAGGTAGGCAGGTTGGTGTGATTGAATGACAGTGTGCATGTGGAGGCATGGTGAGTGATGGAGCTGGAAAGACTGCCAAAGCCTGGATTCCAAAAGCCACTTTCCCTAATAAATATATGTTGTGAATTATTCACCAATATTCTTTGATGCTCTCATAACCCCTCAGTTAAAGACAAATAAGTATATCCCAAAGAGCATAATTAGAAAACACTGCACAGATTCTAATTAAACATGGTAGGCTGAACAAATAGAAGATTGAATAAATGAAACCCCAGTAATAGAGGGAACTAAAAGGGAAAAGTTAATAAATAAAAACAGAGTGACTTAAAGAACAAGAATAGAATGGATACAACAGCAAATGAGACAGTTAGAATTTTAGAAGATGGAAAGCAAATGGATGGATGGTAACCAATTTAATACATCACAGAAGGCTGAGTGCATTCAGAAGAAGAATGAATATGACCTATGACCAGTTGCACTGCAGAATCCCAGAAAAGCACAGGAATTAGAGGCCAAAAGTGTTTATGAAAGTGGGTATGAAGGCTGGGGCAAGTACCACTCCTGTAGCTTGGAAAAAGACAGGAAGTCTACTATGGAGAATGTGAACCAAAAGGCACTGAAAAGGTAGAATGGAGGGAGGACATGAAGTGCCATCAAAGGGATGACATAAAAGTCTACATACTGAATGGTGACAGCCCTAGGCTTCCAGAATGCTGGCAGCCAGATTTATACCCCCAACAGGTGACAAAAAAAGACTCGTCTTTGGAGACATTAACTGGATTAAGTAGAAGGATCCGATTTTTAAACTGATTCTTAAAAGATTGATACAACTTTGAGTAGCATGAGCAGGACAGCCCAGGCAGAAGGTATGGCGTGTGCAGACACAAGTCATGAAGGAGTATGGCAAGTCTGACGAGTGGCAAGAGCTTCAGTATGCTTCACAAGTGGAATGCGTGGGTTGGAGAAGAGTGAGATAAGACATGAAGAAGTTCAAGGTCTACCCATTAAAGGCCTTATATGCTAAAAAGATTGCATTGCATGTTATAGACAAGGAGGGAGTTTCCACAGGAGAATGACATGATCAGATTTAAAAAGACAATTCTAGCTGTAGCATAAAAGATAACCAGGATTGAGGTAGAATGTAATAATGAGAAACCAGCTGGGAGACTGACTTACTTATCTCTAAGAGAAAAACTGGAGACAGAAAGAATTAAGGCAATACTAACAGGATAGAGGAGAGTCAGGATTCCAGAGATATTTATAATGCAGGATTGATGGAATATTTTTACCAACTGCACGTAAGAGGGAAAGGTAAGGTAAGGTAAAGAGGCAGAGATGAATCTTCTGTTTCTAGCTTAGGAACTGGGAATGATGGTGACAATGTTAGCTAAAATAAGGAACATTACAGAAACAATCGCTTTGACAAAGGAAAACAATGCAGTCAATTTTGAGACACAAGTTTGAATTACTATAGGACATCTCTCCCTGGAAAGCTGGCAAAATTATCTACAATTGAAGAAAGAGAACTTACCTGGAGGTGTAGATTTGAGAATCAGCACCACATAGATAATGAAGCTGGGGTAGGAAACAAGAGCATGTAGAGGAGGCAAACACGGGCCACCACTCTCAGCTCTGTGCCCAGGGAAGGCATCCCACAGCTACTGGAGCACTCTTTCTTGCTAAGCCCAAATGTGACTCCAGACATTTTCTTAGTATTGTTCTTCCAGCATCCACTACCAATCAACCAGAGCTGGCACACGAATTAAAAACCCATTTGTCTTCCTTGATGTAGAGCAAGAGAAGACAACAAGCACTGGACCCTGAGGAACAGGTTCTCAAACATCTTCCAAACCATCAGCTTCACATGTGTGTGCTGGTGTGAGTATAGACAAGAATCTGGTGTAAGAGTATTGTGAATTCATTTTACACCAAACTACAAAGTATGCCCACATCCATAGTCTTAGCTAACCTTATTTCTCATCTGGATTTCTACAGGAGCCTCATAAATGCTTCACCACCTGAACTCTTATCTCTCCATAATCCAGCTTCCACATTGCAACCAGACTAATATTTCCAAAGCAGAGATATGATTGTATCATCCCCCACCCTCACCCCTGCTATTAAAACTCCTGTATAGCATCTCATTGCTCTTAAAACAGAGAACAAGATTTTTCACAGGGCGTACGAACTTCATGGGGCTTAACCTCTGATTCTCCAGACTATTGTGTATCATGTGCCCCTCCCACCATCCCCACACAATATTCTGTACTGCTCCCCTCCACCACCAGCTCCTGAAGATGCTGTCCACCATCCCTGAGGACTCTTGCCATTCGTCTTTACCTAGCTAACCCCTATTCATATTTCAGGTCTCAGCTTTAACGCCACCTTCACGGAAAGACTTCCAGAAGGTCTGGATGTCATCATAGCACCATGTACCTTTCCTGCATAGCACTTACCAATGTTGTAATTTCACATGTGTCTATGTGCCCTGTTGTTTCAATACCTATCTTTGCTACCAGACATTAAGCTCCATGAGCTCAGGGAAAAAAAGTATCTTTTTGTTTTCCCAATACCTAGCATCATGTCTAGCACATAGTAGGCACTCAATAACTATTTATTTATTGGTTGGCTTTGTTGATCTAAATTTTGACAATATGTTCTCACTCCTGGAAAATATGCCTATATAAAGTATTTACTAAGAGTTTACCTTCATTTTAAAATGAATTAATATGACTAAACAGATAAGAAATAACACTTGGCAAACAGTATGGCATATATTTCAACAGCCATTTTAATTTCATCAGAATTACTCCATCATTTCCCAGGAAACTTGCAAAGTATTATTGAATAGTCACATCACTTCCTGAAATTACATGCAGCTGGAAATCCTACTGGTTCCAAAAATTTTTAAATGAGAAATCTTTTCTTCTCCTTTATTGGATTTGCAGGCTGCTTTTCAAAACTATTAGAATCCTTATTGTCCTTAGCATTGTCTCAAGAGTCATTAAGAATCACAATCTCATTTAGTTTAGTTAGCTGTGTAGAACACCTCTTATTTCCCACCTCTAAGCATCCCTTCTCTATAATAGGTTTTAAATTAAGACCACAAAGCTACTTTGGCAGCTTAGATGAAGCAAAAATATCCATTAAACACTTTTCCTCCATTTCTTCCCTTGATTCCTCTTTAAGTGAAAGATGGGCACTATGGAGAAGCAAGTACTTTCATGGTAATACATGAGTGAGAGCATCCTCTTAGATAATTAATATACAGTGCTAGCTTTCTAATGCGTTGTTGACCCAACCTAACATGAGAACTATAATGGTGTTCCATGACATGAAAGCGCTACATAAATTGTATAGTCTTTTAGCAGCCAAATCCAAAGAGAAACACAAGTTTCACTTGGGTGCCACTTTTTCAGTAGGTACAAGTGACAACTCTTGGACATGAATTGTGCTTTAGACAAAGCTGCCAAACACACAAGCATGCACACATTTCCCATATATCACCCAAAGCTCCTTAGCACTTTGTCTATGCCTTCAAATACGTCTTCAACACTACTGTCACAGGCCTTGTGATTCGCCCTAGTTACTTAGACTATACCTGGCTTCCCCTGCAGAAAAATGAAATAGCCTCAGTCAGACAACCTACCTGGACTTCTACTTTCTTGGTAAATGCTTTAGACCTGGGACCCTCCAGCCAAAATAGCCACGGCTGTTGACCTGATAAACTAATTTGTACTGAGATATTAATGACAAGTTACTGGATTATGCATTTCCCATACCATATACATTTGAAGCTTATTAGGGGGACCCAGAAATTACAGTGCCTTCAGCTAAGTGACCACTGATGGGAATTTGGGGAAGACAAAAGTCACTGAAGGAAGCCAGTTTGGGAGGTGGCTATCTACTTATTCTACCCATGCATATGTATTCACCTTTTCAAACATCCACTAAGGAGAAAACAAGGGATTGCAGATAAGAATAAACCCTAGTTGCCAGAATTCCATTCAATTCATTATAATTGAATTGACGTAGTCCCTGGATATGGTCCCTACTCTCAAGAAGCTTACAGTCTAGGGTACTTAGTCTTGGAGTCCAAGCCTCTATAACTTACATCCACTAGAATACAAGCTCCGTGAGGACCAGGAACTCTTCTTGGCAACTGTAAACTCAATGCCTTTCACTGAGCTCAATGAATATTTGGTGAATGAACGAATACTAGTAATATGGTCTTACAAATAACAAAACCTTTCTTAAAGGTTAAAAACCTTTCCTTCTACAAAATAGGAATGACAATATTCACTTCATAAGATCTTTGTGTAGATTACATTAGATGACACATGCAGAAGCTCCTAAAAAGTCTTTAGGAAATAGTAAGTGCCTCTTTTTTTGATTAGGGAGACTGTGCTAATTGTGATAACAGGAACAAAAAGATGTTAACAGAGGGAGAATATAGTCAACCTTCGAGCATTCATAACAGAGATGGGTTCCCTTGGCACAGAGAGTTTGCAACACATAGATAACCCAGAGCCTATATACAAGTACGTAGACTAGAATAGGAAAACTGGGAGTGGAACAGCAAACTTGAACAGTCTACTTTGAGAGAAGTGGGAATTAACTAAACTCTTGCTATATGGGGAACAAGGGAGGAGGTAAGAAAGTAAAGGACTTAGTCTTAAACTAACTCCAGGTATCTCACAATAATCACGACGTGGTGATTTGGCATCACATATGGTATTTGATCCTCAAAATGGACGTGACAATACAATATTACTGAGGATCTAGAACATTGTGTTTTGTCCCCAGCTGTCACAATACTAACAAGTCACTAATCAATTCTGCATCCTGGCTATCATTAAAGAGGTCCTAACCAACTAAACAGCCAAAGAGCTATTTAAGACTAGTAAACGTGAAACACGGAAAACACAGAAAATAGAAATGAAATGAAAATTTTTCCCCAGGATTTTGCCTAACTTTGAAATATGTCTCTGTTTCTACCATATACTATAAATATCTCTCTCCAATAAAGATCCAAACAGGTAAGAATTCATTTTCAAGGCAATTTAATAGTATTGAATATGTTATTGTATTAGGTACTATGTCAGACACTCAATCATGTTATTTTGGCTCAGCCACTGTCTTACATAATCTAGGCCCTTACACAAAGTCCTACCTCCTATATACAAATATTTTAAATTGTTTTTCCAACAGAGGTGAAAATAAAAAGTTGTACTGAGTTATTACCTTCTTTTAAATGGTCTGCTTTGAGAATGTGTGAAATATTGAACCAAAGCTTGGTGGTGCAGTCAGTGCTCTCAGAAGAGTTTTCTGAGGATGACAGAGGACATTTCATGGGAAGAAGAAACCTCATTAGCACCAGAGTTTAAACTTGTGATTAGCAGTTGAGCCCATAAATTTTTGACAATGAAATATGTTGCTAGTTCTCATCTCAGAAACTGAAAATGAAAGGAATATTTTTTAGCAAAGTACCTACTGTTTGACCTTTCAGTTTTCCTTCCAATTCTTTAATTATAACACATGGAGAGAACATGGTACACAAATCAAGCTATCTGGTTCATCATAAAATACATCCATTTGTTCATTCAACGCACATTAATTAAGCACTTATTATGTCCAGGAACTGGAATAGTACAAAGATGAATAAGATAAGATCTCATGAGGGAGACAGAAGTGGAAACAATTGCTCTATAACATTCAAAGTGTGACCTTTGTAGAACAAAGTAGAATGGAAATGTAAAGAGACCATGAGAGCCAGGAAAGTCATCACAGAAGTAGTGACAATTGAGCTGAATATTAGAGAATCAACAGAATGTTTTTCAGACACACAGGTGAAAAGGGAAATTATTCCAGTCAGCAAGAAAGGTATTTCAAAGACATGGATTGAGATAAGCATACTAGTTTTGGGAATAATGAGCAGCCTATCCTCAGTAGGTGGAGCTAAGGCAGGCAGTTAGGAGAGGTAACTGGAAAGGTGGATTAAGACAAATCATGAATGCCCTTTATTAATTCATAAACGAATATTTGTTAGGCACTTTACTATGTGCTAGAAATTATCCTAGGTAATGCAAGCACAGCCAGGAACATGGCAGGCAAGATACCCACCCTAGATTCTAGTATACACCAGGCTGAGGAGTTTGGACTTTAGTCTAAAAACAACAGAGTTAAACAGGAAAAGTAGCACAAGCAGATTTAGAAAGATAACTCTTTTGACAGTGTGAAGAATGGATGGGAACAGAAGAAACTAGACATAGGAAGATGAGTCAGAAGGCCACTTCAGTAGACCAGATGAGTCCTGCTTCTGCTATGTCTGCTATGAAATATTACGGGATTCTCATATATGTATCTTCGTCAGGAGTTTGTAAAGAATATTCATTCCAAAATTTCATTATTACTTGACTAAGTGAGTTCTCACAAGAGATGTGAGATTGTTCTCAAACCTTAACAAATTTCTACACAAAGAATATATTTTTGTTGGATCCACGTCATGTTGCACCACTGGCTGCTCTCGGTCATCTTGACTCATTTCCTGAACGTTCAGTTGCTCCAAGAGAACTTCATTTTGTCCAAGAGATTTGAGACAGGGTCAAACAGACTAAAGCTACCTACAGAGGCCCAGTGAATTCTCAATTTCCAGAGGACTTTCAAAAGAATAGATGAGCCAAGACTCTTGGACGCTAAACTGATTTTCTTCCTCTAAACCATCCTTCCAAAGACAATTAGGGCCTCCAGGATTTATGATCTTCCAAACTCTACTATCCACTTTGTATATATTCCAGCAACTCAAGAATTGCCCAAAGCCTTGAAATTGATGAGAGAGGGCCCCAGAAATTTGTTCTTTTGTGTGTGGAACTTCACACATTTCCATCTATTATTTCATTTGCTCCCTATAACAAGCAAAGAAATAAGGCAAATAATATGTCATTAGACCCATTTTAAAGATGAAGAAACTAAAACCAAGAGAAAGCAAGACTTTGACCCAAAGGTACAGGCTAGTAAATAGTAGAGTCAGAACTACATTCCAGAGCTCTGACTCCTAGACCATGTTCTTTGCTTTATCTCCTTGCTGTCTCTTCAGCCATCAATCATTGTCTCTCTCCCATTGTACTACACATCTGCATAACAATTCTTTGCTGTCTCAAGGTTAACAAATAACCTCTTTTATGTTAATCTAGACTTCATAAAACAATCACTCATTTTCTGAAGCTCAGACAAAGCCATGTATATTAAGCGATAAATAAAATCTCTTCTTTTCTTTAATAATTCCCTTCATCTTCCTCTCCAACTGACTTAGGGTTGCAAAGAAGTTGAGCACTTGTCAACCCACATTGACCTCAGTAAGCTGCAGGCTATTTTTAGATCAAGACTGACATATTCAGGCAGCAAAAAGAGCCAGTGAGACGCCAAACTCCGTATCCACCCTGGATATGAACAAAAATGGGAAGCAAGCTGGCCTCTTCAGTGTCCCTTCAGATTTATAATAAATTGTCTGGGAGAAGTTGGTGAATTAGCAGTGACTCCATGCCAGGAATGCTTTGTGTCAGCCAATCCTGGAGCTTACCCTGCTAAACCTAGGCCACCTGAGGTTTTTCAAAAGTATTACTTTCACAAGAAGTCCCCACAGCTCAGCCACTGTTGCCAAGAACAAGGCCTAGAGAACACATTGACAAGCTTTGCACTGGCCCACTATGTAGTCACAGGATGTGAGAGGCAGCATGTAAAAGAGGAAAAGTCTCCTAAGGAAGAGTCAGAAAACCCAGGTTCTTTACCTCATATGAGCCATGTGATGCTAAGAAAGTCACTAGGAAGCCCTTATGGTCCCTAGTGGCCTTCACTGTCAGCCCCTTCAGGAACCACCTCCACCTCGGCCACAGAAAACTCCTTCACCCAAAGTCACACCCTTCCAGGGGTAGCCTACGTACAATGACTGATAATGGGCTGGAAATTTTGGCCCAATGTGAGACATCTCTGATAGGCCTTTTCAGCTCCAGAGCTCCCCATAGGGTCAGCAGAGACTGCCAGCCTGGGCCTATATCACAGCTGGACTCCTCCTCTGTCCAACCCTGCTTCTTCCACCTCTTGTCCACAGGTTTAACCCCAAGGAAACTCTCTAATGCACATCCTTAACAATAAACACTATCTCAGAGTGTGCATCCTGGAGAACCAAACATGCAACACCAATAAATAAACGTCATGGACACTATAAGTGAACTCCAACAAAATGACATGTCAAATAAAAATCCTCTGAAAATCAAGTTCCTTTATTTAGACTAATAAATCTTGGCAAACCATGCAAAGTCACACCAGTGTTACAGTTGCTAAGCTCCTGAAGAACAAAAACACAAAGACTGATATAAAAAAATATATAGCAGCTCTGGTTCAAGATGGTGATGTTGGAAGATCCTGACCTCACCTCCTCCCATGGACACATCAGGTCTACAGCTACATATGGAACAATTTCCTCTGAAAAAAAGTCTAAAGGCTGGATGAGCAATAACTACACACCAGGCAAACGAGAAGAAAACTACCTCAAAGCAGACACAAAAGAGGAGAAAACAGGCAGAGGAGAAGGCAAGAAGATAGAGATGGAGGCAGAGATGGGAGTGATGCAGCCACAAGCCAAGGAATGCCTAGGGCCACCAGAACCTGGAAGAGGCAAGGCAGGATCCTCCCCTAGAGACTTCAATGGGAGCAAGGCCCTGATGACAACACGATTTCGAATTTCTGGCCTCCAGAACTGCGATAAAATAAGTTTGTGTTGTTTTAAGGGAAAAAAATAAATTAATTTAATTAAATAGAGCCTCTAGTTCCATTTTTTCATGATTAAATACAAGCAAAATCTAGACAGAATCATGGAAGCAGAGAAGTGTTTCGTCTCCTTTAGCAGCCTTACCTTTCTCTACAATCCCATCACATGTGGGCCTCTACTGCCTTCAGTGCCTCACGCTTTCCTGCTCTCTAATTCCCTCTTTCATTCCAATGGGAAAATAAAGTGATACTGAAAGCCTGTAATGTCTCAGGCGTATCGTTGAAATTATGTTTGTCAATTGACTGATGATTACAGTGGGCTCTGTGACAAGCACTCAATCTCCTTTCAGGACTGAAGGGCTTATTCCTCAGCGGCTGGAAGTGCTGCTGGCAGATAATCCTCAGCTTGTAGCTCTCTCCAGGAATTGACTTCAGCTGAAGACAGCTGCATCACCCACGAATACAACCCTATAAAATGACCAGTCAGTACACAAGGCGAATGGCTCTCTCACCAGAACTCAAGACAACTCTGAAGGTCCCAGATTCTGACCTCCCTGTGAAGTTGGCTGAGACTATGGGAGACTGCATCAGAGTCCAACTTCTCTGCCTACTCAATACTTCTTCCTTTCCTTCCCCAACAAATGTCGGGCCCCAAAACACTCCCTCATAATTTTCCTGTACGCTGGTCTCTGTCTCAGAGTCGGCTTCAGTTGGTACCAGGAGCCTTCTGGAAAAGCAGATACTAAGATGAGGTTTTGGTGTTTGAATATTCTCTTACTAACTGGCAATGAGAACCCTACCACTAGTGGTGAATCCCAGATAACTTCAGGTCCTCCCTACCCACCTCCTACTTATTCAATGTGTACCAGAAGGAGCCAGAGAAGATGCATGAAACTGGATTCTAAGGAAGATGTATGAAGCTGGATCAAAGTGGACAGTGCAACTGTCACTTTCACCAGTGGTGAACTGGGATAATACACCAGTGGAAGGAAATGGACTAGCTGATGCAATGTATCAGGACTTGGCGAACTTGAGGAAATATAAATTCTAAGAAAAATAAAATTAGATGGCAGTTTCTGGGGACAATTTATGAGCCAGAGAAAAAGATAATGAAAGTCTCATATAAATCATTAATTAAAAGCTAAATGCGAAATAAAGTTGGAGGGCTCACATTTCCCGATTTTAAACTTACCACAAAAATACACTAATCAAGACAGGGTAATAACAGCATAAAAATTGACATATAAATCAATGGACTCCAGAAATAAACCCATGAATTTATGGCCAATTGGTTTTTGACAATGGTGCCAAGTCCATTCAATAGGGAAAGAATAGTCTCTTCAACAAGCGATGCTGGTACAACTGGATAGCCACAAGAAAAAGAATAAAGTTGAACCTCTAAATCACAGCATATAAAAAAACACAAAATGGATCAAATACTTAAATTTAAGAGCTAAAACTATAAAACCCTTAGAGGAAAATATGGGAGCAAGTCTTTATGACCTTGGACTTGACAATGGTTTCTTAAATATAAAACCAAAAGCACAAGCAACAAAAGAAAAATAGATAAATTGAACTTCATTAAAATTAAAAACATTTGTGCAAAGTACATTGTCAAAAGAGTGAAAAGACAACCCATGGAAGGGAAGAAAATATTTACAAATCATACGTTTGATAACGGTTTAATATCCAGAGAACACCTAAAATTCAACAAAAAGACAAGCAACCGAAATAAAAAAACTAGCATAGGAATTAAACAGATTTTTCTCCAAAGAATATATACAAATGGACAATAAGCACATGTTCAGTATCATGAGTCATTAAGGAAGTCCAAATCAAAACTACAATGAGATACCACGCACACCCACAAAGATGACTACAGCCAAAAAGATAGACAATAACAAGTGTTGGCCATGATGTGGAAAAACTGGAACCCTTCTACATTGCGGTTGGGAATGTAAAATCATGCAGCTGCTTTGAAAAACAGTCTGGCAGTCCCTCAAGAAGTTAAATATAGAGTTACAAGATGATCCAGCAATTCTACTCCTATGTATATACCCAAGAGAATTTAAAAAAATATATCCACAAAAAAACTTGTACATGAACGTCCACAGCATTATATATAACATCCAAAAAGTGGAAACAACCCAAATGTCCATCGAGTGATGAATGAAAAACTCAATATGGTATATCCATATAGTGAAATATTACTCAGTCATAAAAAGGAATAAAGTAGTGATACACGCTATAACATGGACAAACCTTGAAAACGCTATCTTGAGTGAAAGACACCAGACACAAAAGGCCACATAGTGTATGAAAACATTTATATGAAATGCCCAGAATAGACAAATCCACAGAGACACAAAGTGGATTAGTGCTTTCCAGAAGCTGGAAGGAGAAGGGAACAAGGAGCAACTGTTAATGGGTTCATGGTTTCCTTCTGGGATGATGGAAATATTTTGGAATTAGATAGTGATGATAGTTGTATAACTTTGTGAATATAATAAAACCACAGAATTGTAACTTTAAAAGGGTGAATTTTATGGTATGTGAATTATATCTCAATTTTTTTAAATCTGAGGTTGGTGGGGGGGAATAAACAGATAAGTCTGAAAGCCAGAGGGTCTCCTTGGCAGCACATTAATATAATCTTATCTCCTGTAGATGGAGGGCAGAGAAAGCTGAGGAATAGGTCCAGTTCTTAGCAGAGTTCCAAAGAAAATTAAATTCTCAATCTAGGCAAATTGACTATGCCAAGGTCAAAGCCATCACTGCCAAAGGATGGGATTCAAAAATGTGGGATGGGAATCATACAGCTTGATGCATTAAAAATCCAGAATCCACAGATTCCTCTGAGTCCTCCAGGCCTGCAGAAGTGGCCCACTCCTCTCTATTAAGAAAAAACGCTTTCTCTTTACTCAAAGACAATGTGGAGGTCTCCTTCGTGCAAGAAAACAAGCGGCCCTCCTCCAAGAACTCTTCCTTTCCCTGGCTATAAAATCAAAAACTAGGGTTGAGTCACAACATTATCCATCAGGAAAGAGCGAAGCCTACTAAAGGAGAAAGAGACTATATCCCAAAGGAACTGCAGGACTAGCCTACATGTACTGATGGGAGCCAGGAGAATAAATACAGGAATCTACGGGGGTGGGGCCAGAACATATGGGAGAACTTATCAATATTGATATGCTAAATATTAATTTAGGAGTTAATATTCTGGCAGTGCCCTTGGACATGATATTAATATGCTGCTAGCATGGCTCTTACAAGCTTATAGAAAGCGATGGCCCATACTTAGTGAAATAGAATTGTCAGAACTTCCACAGCAGACAGTGGAAGAAGGGATCACATGGCTTAGTGTAGTAAGGAGGCTGGAGTAGACAAACTGTACATCAGAAAACCCACCAGATAACTATTCTCCATGGAAGGGCCCAAGTGTTACTCCATTGACCAGAGGAATCAAATATGTACTGGTGAGTGTCACATCCATAGGAGAATGACAGAGAATAGTGCATTCTTAAAGACTTGCAGGGGTGACAGTCCCCATTATATCTCCATTAATTCCCAAGTCTAGTTCCTACAAATGCTAGAGAGAACCTGAAGGTTGACAAACTCAAAACAAATAGCCTTGACTGCAGCTGGTATGCCAGATATGGGATCTGCTAGAGCAGATAACATGCCCCAGCTACACGGTACGCAGCCATTGATGTGGTGAACGTGTTCTTTTCATTCTCATCCTCATCTGAAAGGAGAATCTGAAGTTCTCGTTCACTAAGAATGGATAACAGTATTATTTGCCATCTTGTGCGAGAGCTAGGTGGAAATGGTGCATCTAAGATTGGGCACAAGCAAGGCCAGTGGACACATTACTTGTGTCCCAGATCCTCCTATCATCCACTACTGTTTACTCAACCTTCGGTTCAACCTATGGCTGTGTGGTTGTCTTCTATGATGGAGGAATAAAACTTGAGCTTCATTCACAGAAGGTCGGCTCACTATGTGGAAGCAGGTAAAAAATAGATTGCAGCTGCACAATAGGCTGATCTTAAAAGACAGAAGGGAAGGGAAATCCTCTCAATGAGCAGAGCTGCAGGCAGTGTGCCGGGTAATATACTTCATGTGGAAAGAGAAGTGGGCAGTGGCAAATGGCTTGGCCAATTGGTAAAATGGCTGAAAGCAAAAAAATTTAAGGAACGGGGATCAGGAGGTCAGGGGAAAAGGCATGTGGATATACGTATGGGAATGGGCATGAAATGTGAATATATTTGCATTTCATGTAGTGCCCTCCAGAGAGCATCCAGCATAGAAAAGATCATGCAACAACCAAGCAGAATTAGTCAACCAGCTGACCTTAGCCAGCCTCTGTCACTGGCCAGCCCAGTGCTGAATTATGGGTGCATTATGAGTGAATTATGAATGAACTGGTCATGGTGGCAGAGACGGAAACTATGAAGGTCCCAATATGATACCTGCCACTCACCAAGGCTTACTATCCACTGGCACTGCAGAATGTGCAAACTTCCACCAACATGGAACACCACTCTTCAAAGAAACCAACAGGCATTTGATAGCAAGCTGACTATGTTGAACCCTTTCCATTTTGGAAGGAGCAGTGATTCATCTTGACTGGAGCAGAAACATAATATGAGTATGGGTTTGACTTCTCTGACTACAGGGCATCAGCCAGTACCACCATATAAATATTTTCAGAGTATTTGACCCACCCAACACAGAAGCCCACATAGCTTGCAGCAGACCAAGAGATCTATTTTATAGCAAAGAAGGTGTGGCAGTGGGATCCACCATACCACCATGTACCAAACCACCTAGAAGCTGCCAGCCTAGTAAAGCAACCAAACAGGCTGCTAGAGTTACAACTAAGCTTTCAGTTCAGAGACAACACTCTCTAAGGATGGGGTGCCAATCACGTAACATATACATTCCAAGTTGATGACCATTAATGATGCTGTGTCTCCAAAAGAAAGAACCCATGGGTCTGGGAACCAAGCGGTTGAAGTAGGAGTGTCTCCACTTACCCTGACTCCCAGTGACCCACTTGTGGAATTTGCATTTCCTATCTTTGCAGCTCTGGTTTCTGTCAACTTACAGGTCCTGGTTCCCAAAGGAGATCCAGAAATTTTTCATATATATAGTTGATAACTAAGCATTTTGGCATCTTTTTGCCAAAGAAGTAGCATGCAAGAAGAGCCATCATCATCCTATCAAGAATAATTGGCCCTGGGGCCAGCCCCATGGCCGAGTGGTTAAGTTCGCACGCTCCGCTTCAGGATCCCAGGGTTTCGCTGATTCGGATCCTGGGCGCACACATGGCACCACTCGTCAGGCCATGCTGAGGCAGCATCCCACATGCCACAACCAGAAGGACCCGAAACTAAAATATACAACCATGTACTAGGGAGATTTGGGGAGAAAAAACAGGGGGGAAAAAAGAAGAAGAATTGGTCCTGATCATCAGGACAAAGTAGGGCAGGGAGGAATATATTTGGCACCCAGGTGATCCATTTGGACATCGCTGGGTATTCTTTTACTCGAATTCAAAGGTAATTGGATGAGTGCAGCAGCCACAGCCTGAAAAGGCCTGGTGACTAGGGGTTCAAATATCTCAGAGAAGAAGGTCTTGGTACCTTAAAAGATAAGCCACCTAGAATAGAAGAGATGCACGCTGAGGATGAGGGGAACATATTAATGGATAAAGAGAAGGGGGTTGACGACTATCAACTACAATCAGTGATAGGGACCATGGTTTAGCCCCTTAAGTGTCCTTTTGTAGGCTTTCCCCATAGAAAGTGGTCCAACAGAATCCGGGGGACTCACTCCCAGAAGTTACATGATAAAGTAGATTTGAGTAGCAGAAGGGGTAGACTGAAACGGATACTATGATGTGAAGCCCAGTTCCTACAGGACTGAAGACTTATTTCCCCTGCTATGGAAGTGTTGTCAGCTAATGGTCCTCAGTTGTCAGGCCTTTCTAGAAAGTGCCCTCAACTAAAGAGTCTCCTTGCTCAAAGTTACAACCCCTTACCAGGGGCTGCCTACATCAATGATAGATGAACATGGGGTTATAGCAACCTGACGCCCTCAACTCAAAGCAGGACAGCTCTGCAGAGCACCCACCCTGGAGGGTTAGCAGTGGCCTTTGTTGAGACTGTATCACAACCTACTAGGTCTTTTTCCCAATCCTGCTCCCGTCTCTTTTCCCCTCAGCTGTTGATCCCAAGAGCACTCCCCCAGTAAATGCCCTGTTCACAAATTTCTGTTTCAAAGTTTGCTCTCTGGGCAACCTGATCTGCCACATTTACAATTATACCATAATGGAAATAAATTTTAGACAACACTGCATTTTAAGCTTTCTATCTATAAATTAACCTTACTTCAGCTCACCTTTTAATTCTGCTGACTTAATCATTCCTGATCACCTTATTATCACACATCCCCAAATAAAGTTCTAGAACTTTTCCTACATTTTTCAAGTCTCCAAAAGCCTACTCATACTTTCTTTAGTCTCAGTAAATGATCTTATTTCACTGAAATCAAGCTAAACATTATTTCCCTTAACCTACTTCCTCCCACTCTTAAATTTCTTTGTGTGCTCACACATACTTTTCTCTTTTCTTCTTTTCTCAGATAATAAAGTGTCTCTTTCCATGCCAAGGTTAATTCTTACTATTTAGCTCTTTACCCTATGGTTTCCTGACTTCTCCAGAACAATATTTCATCAAAGTCTTTAATCTCTCCATCTGAAAGTTTCCTTCCTTTGAGTTTATTAATATCCAAAACATTATTCCATCAAAGTTTTTAATCTCTCCATACAAAAGTTTCTTTCCTTTCTGTCTATAAATACCATTGCTTATTTAAAAAACAAAAACAAAACCTTGAGGTCTATTATTTTCCTTAACATGTCATCTTGTTTCTCTCCTATTCTTTCCCAACAAACAAGGTGGAGAAAAGTATAATCTACTCTATTTTGAGTAGATTATCTACTCAAATTTTGAGTCCATATTTTAATAAACTATAATCTATATTCTATCCACAGCTCTCAACTGAAACACCTCTCTGAAAAGTCACCGATCACTTCCCAATAGCCAAATCCAATGACTTTTCCTTAGTCTTTTTCTTTCTCAACCATTCTACAGTAAGTTACTTCATTTGGCCTTGTCTTATTCTTAAAATTTTTTCCTTGTTACATGTTCCAAGAAGCTGTAGTGCCCGGGTTCTCAAACTCTTTAATCATATTTTCTCAATTTCTACCACCCATTATAGGCACTCCCAAAGTTCTGTTCTTGATTCTTTTCTCTTCCTACTCAAATCCTCCTCTCCTTCAGTGATCCCATTTTTCCCCATCTTGAACTATAAAAAATGTGATTCTCAAAATGAAATCACCAGTTTGACACTTTCTCTTGGGCTCTAAATCCAAGATTTTACCATGAAACAATATATTCATTGTTGGTTTCAAAATAATGATACTTCATTATTTGTGAATATTTCTATTCCCAGTTTATTAAGTACTTATGCTAAATGTATGTTGGATATAATCAATATCTTTTCAAGATTTATTGAGATTAAATATAGATTTTATCTTTTGACATACTATAATTTTAACTCCCTGATAGTCAACTATCTTTATGTTTCTGTAATAAATCCTGCTTTTAAATGTTGTGTTTTTTTCAACACACTGCTTTACAGTATTCTGTTCAAGATTCCTAAATCAATATGCACAAACGCAACTGACCCACAAATCTTACTGAAACTATTTTCACTGGGTTTTGTATTAGGGTTATTCTTTTCCTGTGCCCTGGAAATTTTTACAGAACACAAGAAGTGAGTTTCACAATAGTTTCAAGTACTTGCCCATAATATCTTCTGAGTCTATAACTCATTTTTTAAGGTAGTTCTTTAAAATATTACATTGTTTCCATTGTTTCTCATCCATTAAGATTTTTTATTCCTTCCATGTCAACTTTGGCTAAATAAAATGCTAAACCATCTTTTAAAATATATGACTGACCTAGTACGACAAAGAAATCCTAAGAGGCCAAAATTCACACAAAAGTTGGAATCCAGCCGGATTGTTCCCTGGTGGCCTGGATACAGGTTTTAATGGGTCTCACACACAAGGGAAGGAACGCTAAGCTTAGATTCTTTACAAAGTAGAGAATCAGATCCAAGAATCCTGCATAAAGATGTAAGTGAGTGAAGTAGGGGGAAAGTATTACAGGGAGACATAAGAAGTTTACTGCTATAGCCTTGGCTTTGGGAGAAGGAGGATAGAAATTCTCCCTGGAGAACTCATATTCATAGGCCTTCACTTGGGTGAGATCAGGAATGGAATTTATATTATCTCTGTCACTGGACAAACTCCAAACTGAAACTAAGTTTAAAGGAGTCCTAAGTCAGTAGTGACCCCAGGCACCTGGCAGTGGCAAACACATATTATCACTGGAGAAGCACATTTAACCCCAGTTCTCAATTTCCAAAACTATAATCCCAAGGTTAGGAGCTCAACAATGAAAACAATCAAAGAAAAGGAGAAACATGCAACTATGAGCAAAAATCAACAGAATCAAGAAGATAAAGATATGCAACAATTACATATATTAGAATTCTCAGATACTGAATAAAAGGTAATTCTATAATAAGAATATAAATAATAAATATAAACAATACATTTATATACTATATATACATATATAAATACTATAAATATATACATTTATATATATAAATAAGAAATAAAATAGTGTGCTGAAAGCATAAATGAAGGAATAAGAGACTATCAAAATTGACCATGAAGATTTGAAGAGAAAATCAAATAAAACTTTTAAAACAAAAGTGTAATTTAAGTTAGAAATTTAACGTAGGTTACAATATATGAATAAATAAAGTTAAAGGGAGAGAATTAGAGAACTGGAAAATATTTTGAAGACATTATTCAGAAAAATTTCTTAGATGGAAAATATGGGGGAAAAAATGATTAAGAAACCAAGAAAATACAAAGAATGCGTCAAAGAAAGACCAAGAGATGGAAAATAAAAGAGAATTGAAGAGGTAGAGTATATAAGACAAAATAATTAAAACTTCAAGAAAGATGAGAGAGATCAGGAAAAGCAATATTTAAATAATCAAGAGCTGATAATTCTTCAGCATTTTTTCTTGTGAGGAAAATTTGCCCTGAGCTAACATCTGTTGCCAATCTTCCTCTTTTTTGCTTGAGGAAGAATGTCACTGAGATAACATTTGTGCCAATCTTCCTCTATTTTGTATGTGCGATGCCACCACAGCAAGGCCTGATGAGCAGTGTATAGGTCTGCACTCAGGATCCAAACCCACTAACCCCGGTCTGCCAAAGCAGAACATGCAAACTTAACCACTATGCCACCAGGGAAGCCCCCCAGAATTTTTTTTAAGTGAAAAAAATATAAGTCCTCACAATCAAGAGGCAACAAATCCAAGGAGGGTAAATCAAAAGAAATCCACACTGAGATACATTGTTGTGAAATTATAGAAGACTAAAAACAAACAGAAGATCTTACAAGCCATCAGGGAGAAAAAACAGATTCCCTGCAACAGAATGACTGACTGATCACTTTTCCCTCAAAAGCAACAACGGAAGTGAGAAGAATTGTGGAATATCTTCAAAATGCTAAGAGCAATTTTCAGATAAAATTGTATTTTCATCAGCACTGTCTTTCAAGAATAAAGCTGAAATAATGGTATTTACAAAAGAACAAAAACTCAAAGTGTTTAATATCAATAGCCATCACTAGAGGAATGTGTAAAGTAAGAATTTTACGAAAAAAAAACTTCTTAGGGAAAGGCTAAGATGCAGGATATATCAGCAATCAAAGAAAATGGTAAACATGAGATGAATCTGAAAAAGCATTGTATAAATCAATAGCAATAACATCTAATGTGGTAGTTAAAATATTAAGATAGAACTAAAATACCAATCAAAATGTGAACATTCTAAGTCTTTATATTGTCCAGGAGGAGGGTAACTACAAAAAGATTAGAATAAAGTCTATATAACCTCAATAGTAGAGGTGTGAGGAATAATAAAGAAAAAAAACTAAATTCAAAAGTAGACAATAACAGGGAAGAAAAACATAAATAGAGTAGGCTAAACAAAAGCCCAAAATAAGATGGTAGAAACGAATTTAAATACATCAACAATTACACTAAATGTAAATGGAATTAATTATTTTCTTAAAAGACAAAATCATCCATTTACTGTTTATATTAAAACTATTTTAACAATAATATAAAATGCAAATAATATAATGACTAGTTTATGGTGTTAAAAATTAATAGAAAAATAAAATTCAGAACAAATTAGAATATAACTTGAAGAGAATTGATAGAGGATGTGAATGATCCTGTAATTAACAGCATTCAATAGATAGATAAAGTCTTTCTCATAAAAAGAATCAAGCATTTATCCCACCTTTGTTGTATAATTATACCTCAGGCTAGCCAAATAATTGATATAGGACTGTTCCTTTTTATAAAAAGTATTCCAACCAATAACCAGGGAAGAATTTACAGAATTAGAATGTCATCATTTTAAACTAATAATGAAATCATGAACCTAGGCAATAATGGTCAATGGCTAGACAGTTGCATAGTGTAGTCAGCATGTGCTTCATTGAGAAAATAGCATTTGAGTAAAGACTTAGAAAAAGTGAGGGAATTCACCATGTGGATAGCTGAGGGAAGAATATTCCAGACAGAGAGAACAATTATTGCCAAGGCCCTTCAATGGGAGTCTGCCCAAGAGTTAAGAACAAAAAGGAGCCAAATAAGGCTAGGAAAAACAAAAGGAGATGGAACCAGATTGTAACAGAGAGCCAAATTATGAGCAAGCAGTAGGATGGAATTGATATCAATTGAATGGGGGAAGACTGTGTGGAGGAGGTTTGCTGAATGAAATCAGGAACTTAGTTTTGACTATGTCAGATTTAAGATATTTATAGGACATCCAAGTGAAGTTGTCGCATAAGGAATTGGATTTATAAACCTGGAATTCTGGGCCAGAGACAAAAATGTGGGAACCATCAGCACGTAGATGGTATTTCCTGCCAGGGAACTGCATTAAGATCACTAGGGAAGGAGATTGATGGAAAAACAAAGACAACTAAGACTCAGTTCTAGAGAACAATTCAGGAGAAGACAGCACTTTCTACCTTCTTATACTATATAATTTATTATATATTATTTTTATTTTTTATAAACTCTAAGACTGTAAAATTCCATAAAGGGAAGAATTTTTGTCTTTTCTGTTCCATCCACTGATACATCAAGTACATAAAGCAGTCCTTGGCTTAGTAGGCATTCAATGAGCACTTGTTGATAAGAATCTATAAATTATGCTTTTTATGTTTGTCTTAGAAATTCTTTCATATGTTGAGGCCATAAAGATAGTCTTCTCTCTTTTCTTCTAAGTGTATTCCATATTTGCCTTTCATGTCTACACCATAATCCATATGGACCCAAATAATGTAAAGGAAGGATCTAATTTTATTTTTCACACATCTCTTCATTTCTACAGAATAAAGTCCAAGATTGTTAGAATAACCTTCAAGGCATGTCATGATCCAGCTGCACTTTATCTCTCCTGTACTATCTCTCACTGACACCCTGTAGAGTCTTAGTTCAACTATGTGAAACTATTTGCAATTCTTGATCTCTGGACAATGCAACATGATATGCAACAGGAATAAAAG
Source organism: Equus quagga (assembly GCF_021613505.1). Classification (NCBI taxonomy): domain Eukaryota; kingdom Metazoa; phylum Chordata; class Mammalia; order Perissodactyla; family Equidae; genus Equus; species Equus quagga. The sequence goes on from NC_060267.1 coordinate 39,143,249, forward strand.
GAAAATGTGAGGTTATTAAAGACAAAAGCAATATTTGTGGATCATATAATTGTATGCCTAGAAAAACACAAAATTAATAAGAATTTAGAACAGCTAAAATATTTGCATCCATTAAAATGTTTGTAAAGATACTAAACTACATGAGATATGCTTATAACATTAAGTAATAAAAACAGAATTCCAAATTGTACCTACCATATTATTTAATCTCAGTTTTAAAAAATTAAATATAGGGGCCCACCCCATGGCATATTGGTTAAGGTCAGCGTGTTCCACTTCGGCAGCCCAGGTTTGCAGGTTCAGATCCTGGGTGCAGACCTGCACCACTCATCAGCCATGCTGTGGCAGTGACTCACATATAAAGTGGAGGAAGATTGGCACAGATGTTAGCTCAGGGCTAATCTTCCTCAGCAAGAAAATTTAAATACAGAATAAATGATTTAGGAAGCATACTAAAATGTTAATGGTCATTGTGTTTTGATGGTCAAATTTTTCCCTATATCCTAAGTTTTATCTTACATGTATAAGTTAGTTTTATAATGAAAAATTGTAAATAAAAACATTTTATATTTGCACATAAATGCCAATACATCTTATTCCTGATCAGAGAAATTCCACTAAATTTCAAATAAAGCCCTGAAAAATGGGGACTTTAGTTATAATTTTACATCATTCATAACTACCAAAAAAATTGAAACATCCACTTAGGAATCTTAATTTAGACCTAGAAAACACATAGGCTCATTGTCACTAAAATTAACAAGTCTAAATAATAAAGAGATTTAGGGAAAAAATTTGTTAATGTAGTATAACTTGTAAGACAATAAAAAATAACATTTTCTATGATAAAGCTAGGCACTGTGTTCATTACTTTAAATACATTATCTATTTTTTGGTTTTTCTTTTGCTGGGGAAGGTTCACCCTGAGCTAACATCTATTGCCAAACTTCCTCTTGCTTTTTAATGTGAGCTGCCACCAAAGCATGGCTACTGACAGACAAGTGGCGTAGTTCCACGCCCAGGGAACCAAACCTGGGCCATCAAAGCAGAGTGTGCCAAACTTTAACCACTAGGCCATCAGGCCTGACTCTACACTATCTCTCTTTTTTTGAGGAAGATTAACCCTAAGCTAACATTTGTACCCATCTTCCTGTATTTTATATGTGGGACGCCTGCCACAGAATGGCTTGATAAGTGGTGCATAGGTCTGCACCTGGGATCCAAACTGGTGAACCTCAAACCACTGAAGTGGAGAGCATGAACTTAACCACTAAGCCACTGGGCCGGCCCCACATTATCTGATTTTTAATCCTCCGAGTAACTCTACAACACAGATATCATTATCTGCAGTAATGGTTAAGAGAATGGATCGATGGCTTTTCGTCTACATGTAGTAGAACCAAAAAAATAGGTTTGCTGATAAGTTCTAAACTACCTACCCAGATAATATGAGCTTCTATTTTACAACTGAAAGTGTCCCTGAGGGTCACCTATTCCAACATTTTAGAGATAAGGAAATGCCAGTAGTCCAGGAAAAAAGAGATTTGTTAATGACGACACATCTAGAAAACGGGAATGACATCAATACCAGAATTATTGTTTTATCATTCTTTCCACTATCTCATACTTCAATTCCTAATTACTAAGCTCAAATCAAAATGATTGAATATGTGACTTCAAAAGTTACCCTGATAATGCACTCCTTCCCAAATGGTTTCTTTTCAAAAAAGATTTTTTAAAAATATAGGCTCACATGTCCATTCACATGATTCTGAACACTGGAGCCCTTTCAGGACAATACCTTGAGGCTACGTGCTGATAGACAGTCTGCTTTTGGGGAACATCCACAGAACAATCACCTGAGTAGGTAGCACAGCTTTCAATATATAAATTCTCTATTAAAATGTTTACGAAGCAATTCTCCCTTTTGTTGCTAGTAAATGAAAACACTATATCTTCTGTTAAAAATTCATTAAGGAATGCCATTCATAAAAAGATTCAATTAAGTATATGAAATTTATCCCATTGTGACCTATATTGAGTTGTCTTATAAGACAATATAATCTTATTTCTGTTCTGAGCTCATCTCTGGAGCAAAAAGATTGAATTTCATTAAGAAAAACAGCTCTGGGGGCTGGCCCCGTGGCCGAGTGGTTAAGTTCGCGCATTCCGCAGCAGGCAGCCCAGTGTTTCGTTAGTTCGAATCCTGGGCGCGGACATGGCACTGCTCATCAGACCACGCTGAGGCAGCGTCCCACATACCACAACTAGAAGGACACACAACGAAGAATACACAACTATGTACAGGGAAAAAAAAAAAATCTAAAAAAAAAAAAAAAACAAACAAAACACAGCTCTGCTCTTCCAATTAGAGTCCCAGAGGAAGCTGACTACGTGAACTGTCCAGGGCGTAGGGCAGGAGAAGGACCACTCATGCTGTGTCACACACACACGCTCACACACAAACGCTCACACACACATAGCCTTCCTGTGGTGTCCTTCCATTTGAAATTGACCAAAGTTGGGGGGATTTTGGGGGGTTTTTTGTTTTGTTTTAAACATAAGGAAAATATCACAGCATTCATTCATTTTTGACTAGAGATCCAGCAAAGGTCATGTGCTAATTCAAGGTTGATCTGCTGAAAATGATAGCTAAATGCTGTCGGGCCTCACTTAAGCAATCTCACTGAAATTGTCCTCTGTCTTCTCTGAAGATGTAAATTCTTCATCTGCCTCTTGCAGCATAGACTCTTCCAGACTAGCTAGTTAAACATAGCTCTCTGTGTAGAAATCCCCACTGCAGGAACAACAGGCCCCACTCTGCTTGAATAGCCTCAAATGATGGAACACTTACTATTACTTCCTACACCAATCTGTGTTTTGTAGGAGCAGCTCTAGTCGGAATTTTTCCCTGTATTGGTCACAGAGTCTAGTCATGTTTGCTTAAATGTCCCATGGGTTATTAGACACATGTGCCTCCATAGAGTAGCAATCACTAACCTCTATGTAAATGACAGGTATGTTCTCTCATTCATTCCATTTACCCAGCACTTTCTACACACCTTCCTATTCTATAGAACCTTGATCTTCAGTCATTAAAAACACATACAGCAAAAATTAGGGCATAGGCATTTGCAATTATAATTTTTCTGTCATTATAAATAAAGTATTTTTTCTTGGTCAGTCACATTCAAATGCTAATTTATAGACTGGTTTCATCAGAATTACTAGGGAATTATTTTTTTTTAATCCTGGATCCTGCCCCTAAAGATTATAATTCAGAAAATCTGGAAAGTCCAATTAAAAAAAAAAAACTCTTCAAGAGATTCTGATATGCGTGTCAAGTTTAGGAACCACTGGTCTAAATAACTTCTAAATTCTCTAGTCTCTTTAATATTCTACACTCAGAATTACTACTAGGCTTATTAGTATCCACACCCACTGTGCACACTAATTGTGACTACCACTCTACAGCTGTGAGAACAAGCCTTCTCAATTCTCCACTATTGCGGATTGGATTCCATGGGAAACAGGTTTTAAGTTAGAGATTGGCATTCAGGAAGTTTACTGAGGAGTGTTTACTGCAGGGTAAGGAAATAAAGCAGAATTGGGCAGAGTGAGAAGTTGGGCTGAGATTCCATCTCAAGAAAGACCAGCTGATTCACACGGAGCTCCGAGGCTGGACTAGCTCTTCAGAGTTGTTTTGAGTGGGACGAGGGGGTTAGGTCTTTATACCTAGTACTAACCTATCATTGGATGCTACCCCCAGGAAGGGATCATGAACTTGGTGAGGTGGTTTTCTTCAGCCAAAGGCAGCCAATGGCTAAATAAGTTCCTCAGTCCTAAAAGGGGACCTGGGCACACGTCACAGCAGCCAGTTCACACACTTTCACAGGAAAAAAGATGGGAAGAGTTAAGCCGGAGTATTTCTCAGTAGGGAACCAGCAATTTTCATTGCCAAAAAGAGCACAACATTATTCTCTCTCACTTCCTCCCATTTCGAGCACTGGATTTTTACGGAATGATTCACCACTAACACGAAGCATGAATTTCTACGTGGAATTATTTCTAATCTCTTAAATGACAATTCTTAGGGCCTCTTCGTGTTTATAGTTTTGATCAATCAGAAGAAACTGCTTCCAAACTGGTCATTTTATTTGTTTAAAAGATTTGTAATTAATACATGTATTTCTCCCTTAATAATGTTTCTTTGAAAAGAGAAAGGAGAATTTCTGATTCTTATGCCAATCACACACTATAGCCCTTTCACAGAGGGGTGTAATGAACAATCATTGCAATTTCTCAGGAGCCTGGAAATGGCCCTTTTCTCTAGCTTGCCTGATTCAATAGGTATTTAGACAAATAGAATAGGTGAGATCATATCTTGGCACCTCCAAACCAGGGGGGGCATTTAGGATGTCTAAGGAGATCATAACCAGCCATGAGAAGTGGATGGCACTGTAGAGAGGATGCCAAATACTACAGTTAGAGTCAAATATCCTTGGCCTAGTTCTGCCTCTGCTGCTTTTAGATTCTGATATTGAACATTTCAGTGTCTCTGAGTTTCAGTTTCCTTGACTAGTAAAATAGGAGGGACATCACCTCCATCAAAAGGGGTCATAATAATGACACAGAAAGATATTAACAGAAGGACTCTGTACACACATGCAAAGTCATCACCCTCGTCCTAGAGTCCTCTATTATTTTATTTTGACAAATAGAAATGGCAAGCAATAGGATATATTGGAGTATATGAGGAAGCCATTTGGTGTAAACCTAATTTGGTCTGACTTTGTTTTTCCAAAAGGGCCTGACATGGCCATCGAGCATGCATTGTATGTCTGCTTTAAACATTTCCTATGGCAAGAACAAATGCCCTTAAGAAAAAGGTGCAACTTCCCCCGACATTGGCATTTCCTTAAGGATAAGCATCTTTCCTTAGGCTAGGAACTGATTGCTGCACTCACCTTTGACCACCCAGCTCAAGAAAACAGACCTGCCACCCTGCCGTGTTCACCGAGATGGCAGACCTACCAGCTGTGTCCATCAATCGCTGTGCCGACAGAGCAGCCTCACGACTATTGTAAAAAGGACATTTCAATCATATGTGAAACATCCTCTTTGGGGGTATACAACCACTCTGTCCACCCACTTCTTTGGGCCCTTTCTTCCTTCGGGAAGAAAGGCCCCGGGCCATGATCCTCACATTTTAGCTCAGAATAAACTCACCCAAATTTTCATTTATAGATTGGTTATGGATTATTTTCATCGACAATTTCTCTGCATTGTCTTCATAACCAGCACATAAGCAACTTGAGACAGGCATTTTCCTAAACCTCTGATTCAGACACATCACGAATCTTGCATACGATAATAAAAACTATGGCTTACTATGTGTCACATACTATGGCAAGCACTTTACATGTATTATCTAATTTAATTCTTCCAACAACTCTATAAAGTAGATTCTTGTCTTACTCCCATTTTACAAATGAGGAAACTGAAGCTTAGTGGGGTATCAGACATTCCTACCATCATAAAATGAGTAAAAGCAAAGCCTTGAGAGCCCTCAGTCTGCTTCCTTTCCTCTTCTTGAAGCAGTCCAAAGAGTGAAAACAGGAGCGAGAGAACTTTTCCGAAATCCTCTGATATCATTTGATCTTGAAAGCTTTTAATCAAAATGAAATTTTTAATTACTTGCTAATTGTTATTTTTAATACTTTCAATTTAGTCTGCAGACAGATTTTGTATTCATTTTTTTGGTACGAATAACGTAAGGATTTTCTTTAAAGAGAGTAGGGAAAGAAATAAATCACTGCTCCACCATCATAGACTGACAAGCAAAGTTAGGCAGAAGGAGACAGAGGGACCAGAACCAGCACCACCTGTTAACACCCTTGGCCAAAGAGACAGGACACATCCTACAGATAGGAGGTTAACAGCATCACATGCACAGATGAAGATAAACCATCATCACCCCCACAGGGCTGGACTTTCAACTAAGCTACATTTTCCACAACACTTTTCCTCGTCTTCTCCCAAAAAAATCAAATTTTGAAATGCAAGTTAGAAAAATATATAACACATTTGGAATACACTAGAAGCTTACACAAGTGACTTAAGTAATAATGTTCACATTTAAAGTCTGCAAGAATTAACTGGCATGATGTTTCTAAAATACAAAGTCCCTGAACCCCATCTCCAGAACTGCTGATTCATAGTTCCAGAGGACAGCCATGAAATCTGCATTTTTAACAAGAACCATGACTGATTCTCATGCAGGCGGTTCTTAACCATAGTTTGAGAAAAGAAATGGATTAAAACGTAATCTTAAACCAGTCAGTGGATATACGTGTGTTTGTGTGTGCATAAAAAAACAGGTACGCTAAATTGAAATAAATATTCTATCTACAAATTCGCACTTTCAAGACCTCAGCAAGGAAAAGGGAGATGTGAGCAGAAAAGAAATCTCCTAATCAGAACAAAAGGGAGTTATGGATTTGGAGATGGAACTCCTAATATCTTCCCACTGAAGGAAAAAATTATAGTCTTGGTTGTAGAGAAAAATAATTTCTGCCTCAGGCGAAAAGGAAGAGGAGACACAAAAAGGGTCTTGTTAGTTACCAAGAGCTGGTCACCAGTCAAGAGTATGTCACCAAAAGTCTGTCAATATGTAACAGACAATAGCTTCAAGTTGTAGCAACTTTTAGAAGATCTGGAAATCACGCACTGGCCTAGGGATCTTCCACCATGAATGACCTTTCAAAAGAGCAACTGTTCCATGTTTCAGCTCAAAGCAGAATGAGAACTATAATCAGACTAGGCAAAGGCAGGGAACAGTTCAAGACTTTAGGTGTTGCTACAGATGTTACCTTTGAAATACATATGTCATTAATAATTAGTCAATATTCGATGTTAGAAATAAATAGTTAATGTTTGTTCTTTATTAAAGTTCTACCATTCTAGAAAAAGCATGACCAGATAACATACTCTCTCTCTTCTTCCTCTTCCTAACATTCACATTAGGGTAAAAAGCTAGCCAAATAATACAGTCAGCTACCACCCTAAGCCTGATAGCAGCTTCCAGAATTTCAGATCTCATGAAGAATATAAACAGCTCTGAAGACAACTTTGCACATATTGTCTAGGATCTTAGGAACAATTTGTTTTCTTCATGTAGGGATAGAAATGGCAAAATTCTCCCTGGTTATAAAAGAGGAGATATCATAAAAATTTCAGATCACTTAAAAATAAAAATCTTACTAAAAAATGAGCAGAAGATCTGAACAGACATTTTTCCAAAGAAGACATCCAGATGACCAAGAGGCACATGAAAAGGTGCTCAACATCACTAATCATCAGGGAAATGCAAATCAAAACTACAATGAAGAATCACTTCACACGTTAGAATGACTATTATCAAAAAGACATAACAAGTGTGGGCGAAGATGTGGAGAAAAGGGAATCCTTGTGTACTGCTGGTGGTAATGTAAACTGGTGCAGCTACAACGGAAAACAGTAAGGAAGTTTTTCAAAAAATTAAAAATAGAACTATGATATGATCCAGCAATTCCACTTCTGGGTATTTATCCAAAGAAAACGAAAACACTAACTCAAAAAGATATGTGCACCCCCATGTTTATTGAGACATTATGTATAGTAGCCAAGATACAGAAACAACCTAAGCATCCATGGAGGGATGAATGGAAACACAACGGAATCTTATTCAGCCATAAAAAAAGAATGAAATCTTGCCATTTGCGACCTTGAGGGCATTATGCTAAGTAAAATAAGTCAGACAGAAAAGTGAGATAAGATATCCTCTATATATGGAATCTAAAAAACAAAAATGAAAAAACCAGGCTCATAGATACAGAGAACAGAATGGTGGTTGTCAAAGGCTGGGGGTGGGTGCAAAGGAGAAATGGGTGAAGGGGTCAAAAGGTACAAATTTTTAGTTATAAAATAAATAAGTCCTGGGGCTGGCCCCGTGGCCGAGTGGTTAAGTTCGTGCGCTCCACAGCAGGCGGCCCAGTGTTTCGTTGGTTCGAATCCTGGGTGCGGACATGGCACTGCTCATTAAACCACACTGAGGCAGCGTCCCACATGCCACAACTAGAAGGACCCACAACAAAGAATATACAACTATGTACTGGGGGGCTTTGGGGAGAAAAAGTAAAAAAAATAAATAAAATCTTTAAAAATAAATAAATAAATAAATAAATAAATAAGTCCTGGGGATGTAATGTACAGCACGGTGACTATAGTTATTGCATATCTCCATATTTAAAAGTTGCTGAGAGAGGGGCTGGCCCCGTGGCTGAGTGGTTAAGTTGGCGCACTCCGCTGCAGGCGGCCCAGTGTTTTGTTGGTTCGAATCCTGGGTGTGGACATGGCACTGCTCATCAAACCATGCTGAGGCGGCGTCCCACATGCCACACTGGAAGGACCCACAACGAAGAATATACAACTATGTACCAGGGGGCTTTGGGGAGAAAAAGGAAAAAAATAAAATCTTTAAAAAAAAAAAGTTGCTGAGAGAGTAGACCTTAAAAGTTCTCATCACAAAAAAGAAAAAAAATTTATTTTAACTATGTAAGGTGACAGATATTAAGTAGACTTATTGTGTTCATGATGTATAGAAATATTGAACCATTGTGTTGTATACCTGAAACTAATATAATGTTAATGTCAATCATACCTCAATTTTTAAAAAAATTTTTAAATTTTTAAATTAAAATCTTACATAATAAAGCTAACATTTTTACAAAAAAAACCTTTTTAGACTTACAGAAAACATATGTAATAATAAAATTTTGAAAGCTTTCTCCTTGAGATAGAGGAGACAAGAAACCTGTTATCACAACTTCCATCCAACATTTCACTGGGGGGCCTGGACCTGGTCGGTGCAAAAAGGCAAGAAAACAATAATAGGTATAAAATAAAGGTATGAGTATTCAAAGGGAATAAATAAAACTGTAAATCTGTCCTTACTGGCAGATAACATGATTGTGTATGTAGAAAATCCAAAACCTTACAAACGATTGGAATTTAACAAAATCCATACACACACAGCCAATATACAAAAATCAATTGTAATTGTATATACTGGCATGAAAGAAATGGAGAGATATATCATATTCATGGATTGAAAGATTCAATATTATAAAAATATCAAATCCTCTCAAATTGATCTATAGATTCAAGGCAATCCAAATCATAATCCCAGCTGGATAATTTTTAAGGAACTTGATAGTTTGATTAATGTTTTCAGAGCCCACTCGATTTATAACAAAAGGTAACACACAGTGAATTAGGAAAAGAATGGCTTTTAGTCAATGTTGCTGAGTCAACTGTATATATCCATATATGAAAATTTTGAATCTTGAGCCTGTATCTTATACAACATGTAAATATCAGTTCTGGATGTATTGTAGATCTAAACCTGATAGCTAAAATGTTAGGGCTTCTGGAAGAAATCATAACAATATTTTTATGACCTTTGGATAGACAAAGATTTCTTAAACAGAATACAAAAAGCACTGACCATAAACATAATAAAATTGATAAATTGTACTACATGAAAATTAAGACTATCTATTCATCAAAGCCATCATTAAGAAGTGAAAATTAAGACCCCATAGTGGAAGAAGATGTGTGCAATATGTCTTACTGACAAGAGGCTTATATCCAGAATCAAGAGAACTTCCTAAATCAATAAGAAAAACAGTCCCATAGAAAAACTGGGCAAGAAACTTGAACAGGCATTTTGCAAAAGAGGATATCTGAAGGGTCAATAAACATCTAAAGCTGCTCAACTTCTTCAGTTGAAACACAAATTAAAACCACTGTGAGATATCACTACCATCTGCCATTATGGCTAAAAATAAAAATGACTGACAATACCAAGAGCTGGAAAGGACGAGAAGCAAGTGAAACAATACTCTCACAAAACCACTTTGGAAAAACTGTTGAGCAGTTTCCACTAAAGATGATTACCATGTGCTCCAGCAGTTTCACTCCTAGGGGTGTATACAAAGAAATATGCACTTCTGTTTCCTATAAGACACTTATGAGAATGTTCATAGCAGCTTTATTAGTACTAACCAAAAATTGTGGACTTTTCATACAACAGAATACTGAGGATGAACAAAGTACTGTTACATGCAACAAAAGGGATAAATCTCACATAACATTCAGCTAACAAAGATAGAGAAAGTACATCCTCTATAATGACATTAATATAAATTTCGTCAGCAGGCTAAACTACTCGACAGCTTAGAAGCCAGGATGATGGTTACATTTGGGACTGTAGTGACTAGAAGGTTATGGCATGGGGGCCTACAGGTTTCTGACAATAGTCTATTCTTGTTCTGGGTACATTGCCGTCACTTTGTGGAAATTGACTGAGCTATGCATTATGGTCTGTGCACTTTTCTGTATGCATATTATACTTGAATAAAACATTAATTTTTCTAAAAATTTCCAAAGCATGCCATAAAATAGAAGCATTCATTTTTCTTTGCCCACAAAAAAATGAAGGATCTCAGGAACTCCTAGCTCAGGGATGAAGCCAACTAAACGACTGCCCATACACAAATTGCAGTCTCAGGCTGCAATTTTCCTAAGGCTGATTTATTCTCAATATTCAGCCACACTGCTTATGAGTGTTCTTCCCAGTCTTGCTGGGTTTTCTCTTTCCCATCTTCTTAAGTCTGTGTTTTGTTTTTGCTCTCATTACATGGTTCTGATGCTGATGAGACTAGACTTCGTCAGATCTCAGAAGTCCATTTTCCATTTCTTAATCGCAATGATAGACAAAACATTTCCAGAAAGGCAACTTGCCATCCAAAATTACCAAGAAAACACAAAAACTAATTATTTAGATGCTAACCCATCTGTATTCTTTTAAAAATTTAGCATGGTTTTACTATGATTCCTGCATTCTCATTTTGAAATCCCATTGATTTTCATTGCGTAATTTTAGTATTTTGCCAAAAAACCAAATTTTTAGGAATTCCTACTGCAAATTGGACTAACTGTTAGATATTTATCCCTTTATTCTTCACAGTCCATTTTCAAGGTCAAAAAGAGCATCAATTCAACTTCACATTTTATTAAATGTTATGTTGATGTTCTAAATCCCCCGCGGCACTCTCATTCTTTTCCCACTTTTCATGAGTCTATTCCATCAGAACCACAGCAACTAAAATTGCCCTGAGGAGAGAGAAGTAGAATTTAGTTATTGACTTTTCCAAAGGGCATGGTAATGAATATATAAAACAATCAGGTAGTAAATAATCACTGGTGCAAAATGAGCAATGCAAATGACTTCCTACCAGGGTTTTTAAACTTTCTTTATAATTAAGCTATAGTAAAGAACAGTGCCTAGCAATTATAATTTCTAATAAAGGATCTGGCCTATGCAATTTTTTTTATTACTTTCATTGAGCTATCCAGACTGAAGTCTCTATTTTTGACAGGTAACACAATTAACCCATAACGCACACTTGAGTCATCTTCTTTTAAAGACTATGTAATTCTGAGACTAAATTTTCTGTTACACCAAGATAAAAACCTCCGTATGGAGACTAAAAACTAATAAGCCAAACTTATAATTTCATTCAGAAAAAAATGGAAGAGAACATTTTAATTTAAAATAATAATGAATTTAATTCTCTCCCACTACCAAAAAGTCTTTACCAATGAAAATATGCATACTTGTAATTTATTGAGGGTCCCCCAAAAGCATCTGTTTTTCTTACTGACAATTGGGTGGGAAAAAACCCTTGCAAGTCTGATCATTCCCTTGGAAATGACAATGATCTCCAAGTAAGATTTTTCTTCCTCTACGTGTTACTGATTTCCATGGCAACTCCCCATCTGCTTCCCACTATTTTCACAAGCTTTTGAAATTAAGCTTACATATGTCAGTGTTCCAAGATTATCTTTGTGTTTGCATAAACCATATGGCTCTTTGACAAAGTTGGTTATGCCAATAACATTAGAGAAATATTTAAATGTCATGTCTGTTTTGTAAGAAAAAAATGGGAGTAAAATAAGAACAAAGTTGGGATGGAAAGCACTATTTCTACAAATCTATTCCTAATCAATCTTTAAGGCAATCACTACAGGCTTCTCTTTAGTTTCTAAATCAGAAAGTGATTTCAATTCTAAGAAGAAATTATTCTACACAGAATATACTTGAGCTTATCCAATGCTTAAAATCTATAGGAAATACACAAACAATGTAACTTTATTTTAGCCATTTTCATTACACGATATACACAAATAAGGATCATGCAAAAGAGTAAGGCATCCCTTAAAAAAACAAAACTTATTAAAAGGCAGGTGGGAGCTATAAGTCAAACAAATTTGGAAGCTCTCACTACCAAATCCTTGTTGTAATGTTACTAGACAACTGCTTCGGAAGTAATTAGGTCCATGAGAAATGTCCGGAGTGTTAAAAAGAAAAAAAGGAAAACAGTTAAACTTTCACTGGAGATTTGTTCTTCAGTCACGCGTGACAGAAACCTCCAGCCACAAGCTCTTACAGGGAGGAAAAACCAAGACAACCCTTAACCCTTAGCCACTGAAATTTTGGTCCTAAGAAAGGCAACTATATTAATGGATATATTTCCTTAAAAAAATCTTCATTTTAAAGAGACCTTCTTAAAGATGTAGAAATGAATTTTAGATGATGTCAAATGGATCTGTCTCTTTCCTCTTTTTCTTAAAATTTTTTTTTGCTGGAAAAGATTTGCCCTGAGCTAACATCTGTTGCCAATCTTTCTCTCTCTTTTCTTTTTTCCTCCCCAAGCCCCAGTACATAGTTGTATATTCTAGTTGTAAGTCCTTCTAGTTCTTCTATGTGAGCCACCGCCACAGCATGGCTACTGACAGATGAGTGGTGTGGTTCCCTGCCTGGGAACTGAACCTGGGCCACCAATGCAGAGCATGCCGAACTTTTAACCAACCACTAGACCATCAGGGCTGGCTGTTTTGTTTTGTTTTGTTTTTTAAGTAGGCTGATTTGTCTTGCATGTGGAGGATGCATATGTCCTATGACCTAAAAAAGCTCAGAAGAGCTTCCCTCTCATAATCTCTTCCACCACTCTAATTTGCTCTTGTGCCCCAAATCTACTATTCTCTTTCTTCAGCTTCAGTCCTTGAAATTCCATAGAAATATTTGCATCTGAGAAAGGCAAGTTACTACATCTGGGCTCAGTTCATTTTCATTTCCATAGCAAACTGTAGTACTTGAGAAAATGGGACACGTGAGTTTTCAAAGAATAGAACAGCAGTATCCCATTGGGGCTTCATCTAGAAAGAGAAGACTGGAGAAAGCAACTACAGAGGAGGACTTTTTTAAAGTTGGGGCTGGGAGAGGAGTGTCATGAGCACATTAATTATCTGGAGCAGGCCCAAACATGGAGGACAAAGACTAGTTTAACTTATCCCGAGTTTGTTGAAGGTTAGGCCTGGCCTGATGCTGTGATATTCAACTTTGGATCTCAGATCCCTCTGAGAATACAATAGAAAGCTATAAGCTTCTTCCCACAAGTTTTTCCTTAAAACATGGCTACAATCCATGTTGTAGCACACGACAGGATTTCCTTCTTTTTTATGGCTGAATAATATTTGTGTGTGTGTGTATATCACACTTTCCTTATCCATTTATCCACTGATGGACATTTAGGTTGTTTCCACCTCTTGGTTATTGTGAATAATGCTGAAATGAACATAGGAGTGCAAATATCTCTTTGAGATCTTAATTTCAATTCTGTTGGATAAATATTCAGAAGTTGGATTGCTGGATCATGCGGTAGTTCTATTTTTAATTTTTTGAGGAACCTCCATACTGTTTTCCATAGCAGGAGATATTATGCTAAGTGAAATAATCCAGTCACAGAAGGACAAATATGGCATAATTCTACTTATATGAAGTATCAAATGCAGTTAAACTCATAAAAACAGAAAGTAGAATGGTGGTTGCCAGGGCCTTCAGAATAACACGCCTTTACCCTTACTGATACGAAAGAGAAGATAAAGTGGAAGGGAGGGAAAAAGAGAGATAACATCTTAGTAGTGAAGCTGTACCATCTGTGATAGATAGAATGTACATATACTCCATTTATGTACAGATCTATGTATAATACAATAGTAGCTCCTATTTACTGACATAACTATTAGCCAGCACTCTGCTAAGTATTTGACATAATTTCACTTACATCTCACAACAATGCTAGGAATTAAGTATAATTATTCTGATTTTACAAATAAGACAACTGAAACTCAAAGATGTACAGTAAACTGATTAACCTCATCTCAAAATGATCTGAATTCCTTTACCTAAATTCGCATTGTACTTTTACTCTGCGTTACCCAAAATTGGACATTTATTTATTGTCCTCCTGATCACTTTGTTCCCCAAATTGTGGGACAAATTAGACCAAATTTCGAGGGTTTTTTTTTTTCCTACAGCATCTGGAACAGGGCTGGAAAAAGCATAAATGTTTAAAAATTCTAGCTTAAAGTAAGTTAAATTAATTGATAAAGGCCCTTTTACAACTGATTATAGCTTTGCATTGAAATATATGTCAGGATCATTATTTTGTACAGTGGTTCCCATAGCCTAAAAATGCCATGAATCTATTAGCTTTTTGCTCATCGTGGCAAGGCTGATGCTCACAGTGGAGGTCAATCAAAGTCTGCAAAGTAGGACCAGCTGCCGCCTCCACTTCCGTATATGAGGATGTACTGAGTACACTGCTGGGATCCAATAAATGTCAAATAACAGCTTTAGAGTGGCATTATTAAATCTCTTTTGAAGCTCTTCATTCAGTTATGTGGGAGCACAGTAATTACACTGGAAGGCATTTTAATCCATCTGTCATATTTTAGAATTGTCTAGAATCCATTAGTAGCAACCCAGAGGATTTCAGAAGATCCTAGATCAAAATATTTCTGAGGAAACCTTGCTCCACTATTTATTAGCTGAGTGACTGTATTGACTATATTTTCTTATTTTCTGTATTCTTGATGCTCCAGCATCTAGGTCCTCACCAAAAGGGGAGAGAGACTGCCCCTCCCTGGGCTAGTCAATTCAAAGTGCACCTTTCATATGCAAACCAACGAATGCAGAGCCCCACACTAACCGAACTAACCCCTCTATCTGGCTCTGAGATGCCAGGGGGAAATAATCCTCTGCCCTAATCATCCCAGGGCCAGATACCAGAAAACTAGGAGCAGTCCCTATGCCCCACAGCCCACTGAAATTATTCAAATTACCCAATCCTAAACCAGCTTACCCTGCCTCTCCCATTCCTTTCCAAAGACACCACAATAAAGGCTCTTTCCCATGCTTTCCACCTGGTGCTTCCTCATGTGGCCCTGCACGATGTGCTGTGCCTCCTGTTTCTAAGGAACTGTGAGTAAAAATTTGCTTCATGACTGTCATTTCCATGTTTGCACATCTTACCATAGCTGATTAAAACAAATTCCAGGTACATTTTAAAATTGTAACCTTGAGGGAGTTTCCAAACTCCCATATGACTCGGGCTCTTCATGTTTACAATGAAAGCAATAACATTACCTGCCTCACAAAATCATTACGAAATTTAAGGAGTTCTCACATGGAAAACATTGAGAGCTGTACTCAATAAAGAGGGAACATTCAATAGATATTAGCTATTATTATGACAATTAATACTAAGTCATAAAAATAGTCGATTCTAAAATTAGCATTCTAAACCACCGTACTTTGTAAACTCTGGATACTTCTACCTTTGACATTCAAGGATTTAGCATCCCTGGGTTTAACTATACGTGAAAAACACTGAAGTTTCACGACATATTAGTAATGTCTAATTTTGCAAAGAAAGGAATTAAATTGAATGCAAGGTGAGTATAATTTTAGTGATTGGTCTGGACAATGGCCCCAAATCTACAGTTCAACATGGCTTGCTGTAGTCCGATCTCTGGAGTTATTCTTATGAAGGAGTAAAACTTTCTTTGATTTTCTGTGGAAAATGCCCTCCCACAAGCCCCCCAAAAAACAAAGTTAGCTGATGATGAAAGAAAATATAAAGTAAATAAATCTAAGAGAAAAGAAGAGATGGTTAGAAGCCAGAAAATGTAAGTTTGGGATAAATTAAAGGGTGAAATGTTGAATTCAGCCAAAGCCAGGAGATATGGTATAGAGTTCATCATATGCTCTATACAAAACAAGAAAAAGCAATTCTTTAGACAGTTTCAAGGAGCCTTCCAACCAAGTGCAAAAACTGCTTACAGAAGAGATCAAACTGTACTAAAAATAAGAAGGGGGTCAATTTATAAAATGAAGAGATGCATAAAAAACAGATGATCCTTGAGATAAAAGTGATTAGAGAAAAAAGCCAGAAACTTGTAAAAGGAAAAAAGATCCAGTGAAGCAACAGAGAACAAGGGCTCTGCATTGACCTTTGTGATGAATAAGGGTAAATTCAAAGTGTTAACAAAGCATTTTTCCCCCAGAATATAAAGTAAACACGAGATACAGCATTAATCGAACATGCTGCTATGGAAGCATTTTCTCTAGTGCCAAACAACACATTGGGTTATACATTGCCACAATACTCACAGCAGACATACAATCAAGAAAAGACGATAATGACAGTGGGTTTCCAGTTCCACACGTAAGGAGCTTGGAAGTCGTCACTCTGTCCTAACAACAAGTGAAAAACTGAACAGACTGAAAAATCAACAACTCTTTTTGGATCCTTAGAGAGAGGAGAACACAGGACAAACCTGTGTCTCAAGATTGGAGAGACAGACAGGTGAATAGACTGAGTCATGGCTTACCGGAGCAGGGACTTACAAGCAGAAACCACTGTGGGAACCAGTGTGGGGGTGGGAAAACTTGAAACGTAATTGATGAATTGCTGGAGACTCACTACAGACAAGTCTGAGAGTTAAAAACTTCAGGGAGACTCAGTCATAGGGTGGCCCCCACAATATTGTGAGATGTACCTCCAGGAGCTCAACCAGATTCTCACAAGAAATATAGGAGAAAAATCTGTGTCTGGCAGAGGAAGGGGAAAAGGAACCATTTTCAAATATATGAGACCACTCTTTTCTTCCTAACAAGGCCTGCCCTTAGAGGAAACTATTAAGCAGAGCCTAACCTGCTCGAGGATTATCAGAACTTCATTGACCGGGGGAAGGAAAATACCCAACTCCAGCCCACACCAGCTATCAGGTTCCACCTGGTCCAGGGGGAGGGGGACTCAGAAACACTTGTGAAGTTCCCAGTCCAGAGACACAGGCTCACAAAAGACTGAGACCTCCTTCTCCCGACACCTCACCACCACATCACTAGAGGCCTATTTACAGTACTTCCTTTCCCTGGTACGTCATTTCTTGCTATCAGGAAAAAATTACAAGACATACCAAAAGGCAAAAAACACAAGTTGAAGAGACAGAGCAAGCATCAGAACTAGACACAGCAGGGATGTTTGATTTACCAGACTGGGAATTTAAAACAACTATGATTAATATGCTAAGGGTTCTAAGGGATAAAGTAGACAGCATGAAAAAACAGGTGGGCAATGGAAGCAAAGAGATGGAAATCCTGAGAAAGAACCTAAAAGAAATGCTAGACATAAAAAAAACAATGTAACAAAAATGAAGAATGCCTTTGATGGGCTTACCAGTAAATAGGACACAGCTGAGGAAAGAGTTCCTGAGCTAGAGGATATATCAACAGAATCCTCAAACACTGAAAACCAAAGAGAACAAAGACTGAAAAAAAGAGAACAGAATATCCAAGGACTGTGGGACAACTACAAAAGGTTTAATATATACATAATGGGATACTAGAAAGAGAAGAAAGAGAGAAAGGAACAGAAAAAATATTTGAAACAATAATAACTGAGAATTTCCCCAAATTAATGTCAGACACCAAGTCATATATCCAGGAAGCTCAGAGAACACCAAGAGCAGGATAAATGCCAAAAAAACTACACCTATGCGTGTCATTTTCAAATTACATAAAATCAAAGGTAAAGAAAAATTTCTAAAATAAGTCAGAGGAAGAAAACACATCACCTATAGAGGAACAAAGATAAGAATTCCATCCAACTTCTCCTCAGAAGTCATACAAGCAAAAAGAGAGTGAAGTATTTAAAATGTTGAGAAAGAAAAAACACCAACCTAGAATTCTGCACCCTGTGAAATTATGCTTCAAAAGTGAAGCAGAGGGGCCGGCCCCATGGCCAAGTGGTTAAGTTTGTGCACTCTGCTTCAGTAGCCCAGGGTTTCACTGGTTCGGATCCTGGGCACAGACATGGCACCGCTCATCAAGCCATGCTGAGGTGGCGTCCCACATAGCACAACCAGAAGGACCTACAACTAGAATATACAACTATGTACTTTGGGGGGTGCTTTGGGGAGGAGGAGAAGGAGAAAGAAAAGGAGGAGAAGAAGAAGAAGAAAAGATTGGCAGCAGATATTAGCTCAGGTGTCAATCTTTAAAAAAAAAGTGAAGGAGAAATAAAAACATTCTCAGGAAAAACAAAAACTGAGGGAATTTGTTGCCAGTAGGCCTCCTTGCAATAACTGCTAAAGAAGGTCTTCAGAGAGAAAGAAAATAATACAGCTCAGAAATTTGGATCTACATTAAGAAAGAGCATTGAAGGAGAAATAAATAAAGGTAAAATAAACACTTATATTTTTCTTATTCTTTTTTGCGTATGTGTGAGGAAGATTGTCCCTGAGCTAACATCTGTGCCAATATTCCTCTATTTTATATGGGACACCGCCACAGCATGGCTTGATGAGCAGTGCTAGGTCCACACCCAGGATCCTAACCTGAGAACCCCAGGCCACCACAGCAGAGCACACGAACTTAACCACCACGCCACTGGGCCAGCCCCTATTTTTCCTATTCTTAACTGATCTGACAGATAACAGTTCAAAATAATAATAGCAATGGTGTATTCAATTATATATGCTTATGTATATATCTTATGTATATACCTGCTTAGGTATGCTTATATGTAAGTGAAAAGAATGACAGCAATGATACAAGGGATGAGAGGGAGTAATTAGGATTCTTTTGTTATTATAAGGTACTCACACTACACATGAAGTGGTATAGTGCTATTTGAAAGTGGACTTCAATTAGTTGTAAATATATATTGCAAACTCTAGGGCAACCGATTAAAAAAGTATAAAAGGAAGTATAACATATGATGAGAAAATAAAATGATATAAAATACTAAGTTAAAACAACAAAAGGCAGAAAAAAACTGGAAGAAAAAGAACAACAAATAAAAAACAATAACACTGGTATATATTAACCCAAATATGTCAATAATCACTTTGAATGTCAATGGTCTAAATACACCAATTAAAAGATAGAGATTGTCAGAGTGGGGGCTGGCCCCGTGGCCGAGTGGTTAAGTTCGTACGCTCTGCTGCAGGTGGGCCAGGGTATCATCAGTTCGAATCCTGGGTGCGGACATGGCACCACTCTTCAAGCCATGCTGAGGCAGCATCCCACATGCCACAACTAGAAGGACCCACAACTAAGAATATACAACTATGTACCAGGGGGCTTTGGGGAGAAAAAGGAAAAAAATAAAATCTTAAAAAGAAAAAAAAGATAGAGATTGTCAGAGTGGACCAAAAAACATGACCCAAATATATGTTGGTTAACTATATATACAACCCAACTATGTGTGTGTGTATGTGTGTGTATATATATATACACACACAAGAAACCCACTTTAAATATAAGGACACACATAAATTAAAAGTAAGTGGATGGGGGCCGGCCCTGTGGCTGAGTGGTTAAGTTCATGTACTCTGCTTCGGCAGCCTGGGGTTTCTCCAGTTCAAATCCCGGGTGCAGACATGGCACCACTCATCAGGCCATGCTGAAGCGGCATCCCACATGGCACAGCCAGAGGTACTCACAACTAGAATATACAGCTGTGTACTGGGGGACTTTGGGGAGAAGAAGGGGAAAAAAAAAGAGAAGATTAGCAACAGTTGTTAGCTCAGGCGCCAATCTTTAAAAAGTAAGTGGATGGAGGGGCCGGGACCATGGCATAGTGCTTAAATTCAGCAAGCTTTGGTGATGCAGGTTTGTGGGTTTGGACCCCAGGAGCAGACCTACACCACTCACCAGCCATGCTGTGGCACCAACCCACATACAAAATAGAGGAAGACTGGCACAGATGTTAGGTCAGGGCTAATCTTCCTCAAGAAAAAAAGAGAAAGATTGGCAACAGATGTTAGCTCAGGGCCCATCTTCCTCAGCAAAGAAAAAAGAAGTTGATAGAGGAAAATATACTATGCTAACGCTAATCAAAGAAAGCAGGTGTAGCTATATTAATTTTAGATAGAGCAGACTTCAAAGTAAGGAACGTTATCTGGGATAAATAAGAGCACTATCTAAAGATAAAGGGGTCAATTCTCCAAGAAGACATAACAAGTCTTAACATGTATGTACCTAACAACAGAACATCAAACTATGTGAGCCAAAAAGTTATATAGAACTGCAAAGAGAAATAGGTGAATCCACTATCATATTGGAGTCTTCAACACCCCTTTCTCAGAAATGGACAGAACTACCTGGCAGAAGATCAGCAAGGACATAGTTGAATTCAACAACACTATCAATTAAGTTGATGCAATTGATATCTATAAACTACTTCATCCAATAACAGCAGAATAAATATTTTTTCTCAAGCTCACACAAAACATTCACCAAGATAGATGACATTCTGGGCCATAAAACACATCTGAACAAATTTAAAAGAATAGGAATCTTACAGTGTTTGCTCTCAGACCACAGTGAAATTAAACTAGGAATCAAGAAGAGATACAGCTGGAAAATCCCAAAATACATGGAGATTATACAATACACTTCTAAATAACACATGGGTCAAAGAAAAAAATCTCAAGAGATATTTTAAAATATTTTGAACTAAATGAAAATGAAAACACCACTATCAAAATTTTTGGACACAGCAAAAGCAGTGCTTAGAAGGAAATTCATAGCATTGAATGCATATATTAGAAAAGAAGAAAGATTTAAAATCAATCTTCTCAGTTTTCAACTTAAGAAATTAGAAAGAGAAAAGCTAATTAAATCCAAAGTAAGCAGAGGAAAAGAATAAGAATTAGAGCAGAAATCAATAAAATTGGAAACAGGAGATCAATATAGAATATCAACACCACCAAAAGCTGGTTCTTTGAATATATCAATAAAATTGATAAGCCTCCAGCCAGGCGAACTAAGAAAAAAGAGAGAGGACACCAATTACTAATATCCGAAATGAAAAAGGGCTCATCACTACAGATCCCACGGAAATTAAAAGGATATTAAAGAAATATTATGAAGAACTCTACTCACAAATTTGATAACCTAAATGAAATAGACCAATTCCTTGTAAGTAACAATCCTCCAAAAGTCATACAAAAAAATAGATGATCTGAAATAATCCTGTATCTATTAAAGAAACTGAATCAATAATTAATAACCTTCCAAAACAAAAAGCACCAAGCACCGATGGTTTCTCTGATCAATTCTACCAAACATTTCAGGAAGAAGTTATGCCAATTCTTTACAATACCTTTCAGAGGATAGAAGCAGACGGGCTACTTGCTAACTCATTCTATAAGGCCAGCATTACCCTAATACCAAAACCAGACAAAGACATTACAAGAAAACTACAGATTAATATCTCTCATAAACATAGCTGCAAATATCCTCAACAGAATCTTGACAAATCAAATCCAACAATATTAAAAAATAATTGTGTGCCATGACTAAGTGAGATCTATCCCAGGTAGGCAAGGCCGATTTAACAATCAAAAATCAATTAATGCAATCCATCACATCAACAGGCTAAAGAAGAAAAACCACATTATCATATTAATAAATGCAGAAAAAGCATCTGACAATATGCAGCAAACATTCGTGATACAATATCTCAGCAAACCAGGAGTAGAGAGGAATTTCATTAACTTGATAAAGAATATCTACAAAAAAGCACAGCTAACATCATACTTAATGGTGAGAAACTCAAAGCTTTCCCACTAAGATCAAGTACAAGGCAAGGATGTCCTCTCACACCACTCCTTTTCAACATCATACTGGAAGTCCTTGTTGATGCAATAAGATAAGAAAAGGAAATAAAAGATGTACATATTGAGAAGGAAGACAAATTGCCTTTGTTCGCAGATGACACTATCATCTATGTAGAAAATCTAAAAAAGTCAACCAAAAAAACCTACTGGAACTAATAAGCAATTTTAGCAATGTTGCAGGATACAAGATTAACATACAAAAGTTAATCATTTTCCTATATACGAAAAATAAACAAGTAGGATTTGAAATTAAAAATACAAACTATTTACATTAGCACCAAAAACAAAGAAATAAATATAAATCTAACAAAACATGTACAAGATCTATACGAGGAAAGCTACAAAACTCTGAAGAATGAAATCAAAGAAAACTAAATAAGTGGAGAGATATTCCATGTTTATGGATAAGAAAACTCAATATTGTTAAGATGTCTTCCAAGCTTGATCTGTAGATCCAACATAATCCCAATCAAAATCTCAGCAAGTTATTTTATGGATACTGACAAACTGATTCTAAAGTTTACACTGAGAGGCAAAAGACCTGGAATAGCCAACAAGACACTGAAGGAGAAGAACAAGGAGGACTGCGGCTATCTGACTTCAAGATTTACTATAAAGTTACAGTAACTAAGACAGTA
This sequence comes from Equus quagga, assembly GCF_021613505.1. Lineage (NCBI taxonomy): Eukaryota > Metazoa > Chordata > Mammalia > Perissodactyla > Equidae > Equus > Equus quagga. Next base: position 39,166,027 of record NC_060267.1, read on the forward strand.
TGCTATTGGTAAAAGAGAGACAATAGATCACTAGAACAGAATTAAGAGCCCAGAAAAAAAATAAGTAAATAGAGTCAACTGATCTTTGACAAAAGAGCAAAGGCAAGACAATGGAAAAAAGTCTCTTCAACAAATGGTGCTGGAATAATTGGACATCTGCATACAAAAAAAGTGAATCTAGACACAGACTTTACACCCTTCACAAAACTTAACTCAAAATGGATCACAGACCTAAACATAAAATACAAAACTACCAAACTCCTAGAAGACGACATGGGAGAAAAGCTAGATGACCTTGGGTATGGTAATGTCTTTTTAGAAATAACACCAAAGACATGATCCATGAAAAAAATAATTGGTAAGCTAGATTTCATTAAAATTAAAAATTATGCTCTGTGAAAGACACTGTCAAGAGAATGAGAAGACAAACAACAGATTGGGAGAAAATATCTGCAAAATATAGGATTATTATCTAAAATATACAAAGAACTATTAAAACTGATAAAGGATTATTATCTAAAATATACAAAGAACTATTAAAACTCAACAAAAAGAAAAAAAAAAGCTGATTAAAAAATGGGCTAAAGACCTTACTGACATCTCACCAAACAAGATATGTCGATGGCAAGTGAGCATATGAAAAGATCCTCCACATCATGTCATAAGGGAAAAGCAAATTAAAATATCAATGAGATACTACTACACACCTATTAGAATGACCAAAACCCAAAATGCTGACAATACAAAATGCTGGCAAAGATGTAGAGCAACAGGAACTTGCATTCATTGCTAGTGGGAATGCAAAATGGTACAACCACTTTGGAAGGGAGTTTGTCAGTTTCTTACAAAACTAAACATACTTTTACTATCTGATCTGGCAACCACACTCTTGGTATTTACCCAAAGGAGTTGAAAACACATGTTCACACAAAAATTTGCATACAGATGTTTATAGCAGCTTTATTCAGAATTGCCAAAACTTGGAAGCAACCAAGATGTCCTTCAGTAGGTGAATGGACAAATAAACTGCTGTACATCCAGACAACGGAATATTTTCAGCATTCAAAAAAAAGAGCTACCAAGCCATGAAAAGACATAAATAAATGTATTTATTACTAAGGGAAAGAAGCCAATCTGAAAAGGCTACGTACTGTAAGATTCCAACCATATGACATCCTAGAAAAGGCAAAACTATGGAGATAATAAAAAGATCAATGGCTGCCAGGGGCGGGGAGATGAACAGGCAGAGCAAGAGGATTTTTAGGGCAGTAAAAATACTCTGTTTGATATTAAAATGAAGAATACATGTCATTATACATTTGTCCAAACTCACAGAATGTAGAACACCAAGAGTGAACCCTAAGATAAGCTATGGGCTGTGGGGTGATTATGAGGTGTCAATGTAGGTTCATCATTGGTTAAAAAAAAATGGATTCAATGCAATCCCAATCAGAATCCCAATGACATTCTTCACAGAAATAGAACAAAGAATCCTAAAATTCATATGGGCAACAAAAGACCCTGAATAGCTAAAGCAATCCTGAGAAAAAGAACACAGCTGAAAGCATCACAATCCTCGACTTCAAAATGTGCTGCAAGCCATAGTAACCAAAACAGCACGGTACTGGTACAAAAACAGACACATAGATCAATGGAACAGAACTGAGAGCCCAGAAATAAAACGACACATCTATGGACAAATAATCTTCGACAAATGAGCAAAGAACATTGGATGGAGAAAGGAAAGTCTCCTAAATAAACCGTGTTGAGAAAACTGGACAGCCACATGCAAAAGAATGAAAGTAGACCATTATCTTTCCCCATACACAAAAATTAATTCAAAATGGATCAAAGACTTGAAAGTAAGACCTGAAACCATAAAACTCCTAGAAGACAATATAGGCAGTACACAATTTGACTTCAGTCTTAGAAGGATCTTCTCAAATACCATGTCTACTTGGACAAGGGAAACAAAAGAAAAAATAAACAAGTGGGATTTCATCAGACTAAAGAGCTTCTGCAAGGTAAAGGAAACAAGGAACAAAACAAAAAGACAACCCACCAACTGGGAGAAAATATTTACAAATCATATATCCAATAAGGGGTTTATCTCCAAAATATATAAAGAACTCACACAACTCAACAACAAAAAAAAACAGACAACCCACTCAAAAACGGACAGAGGATATGAACAGATATTTTTCCAAAGAAGATATACGGATGGTGAGTGGGCACATGAAAAGATGTTCATCATCACTAATCATCAGGGAAATGCAAATCAAAACTACACAAAGATATCACCTTACACCTGTTAGAATGGCTATAATCACCAAAACAAAAAAGAAAAAAAAACAAATATTGGAGAGGATGTGGAGAAAAGGGAACTCTCTTACACTGCTGGTAGGAATGCAAACTGGTGCAGCTACTATGGAAAACAGTATGGAAATTTCTCAAAAAACTAAAAATAGAAATACCATATGACCCAGCTATCCCACTACTAGGTATTTATCCAAAGAACTTGAAAGCAACAATTCTAACAGTCTTATGCACCCTTATGTTCATTGCAGCATTATTCACAATAGCCAAGACGTAGAAGCAATCCAAGTGCCCATCGACTGATGATTGGATAAAGATGTTGGGTATGTATATGTGTATGTGTGTATATATATATATATATACACATACACAATAGAATATTACTCAGCCATAAAAAAAGACAAAATCATTCCATTCTCAACTACGTGGATGGACCTTGAGGGTATTGTGTTAAGCAAAATAAGCCAGACAGAGAAAGACAAACATTGTATGACTCTACTCATATGTGGAAGATAAACCAACACAGGGGCAAAGAGAACAGTTTAGTGGTTACTAGAGGGGAAGGGGTTGGGGAGTGGGCACAAGGGATGAAGGGGCACATTTATATGGTGACTGATGAATAATAATGTACAACTGAAATTTCACAATGTTATAAACTATTAAGACCTCAATACAAAAAAAGTACCATCTGGTGAGCGATGTTGATAATGTGGGAGGCTATGCATGTGTGGGAGCCTGGGGTAAATGGGAAATCCCTGTACCTTCCTCTCAATTTTATTGTAAACCTAACACTGCTTTTAAAAAATACTTTGCTAAAAAAAAAAAAAAGAGAGAATATTTTTAGATATAAAGCCAAAGTATTTTCACATCAATAATACCTAGTTTCCAGTTTTCCCAAGGTTCTTCCTCTTATTGTACCCATGGTATTAATTACCTAAAAGGAGTCACCTTTAAGTTTTAGATTATATTTGAATATGACTAAGATAATTGGCTTTACTTTCAGGGAGATGAATTTTTTTAATCCTAAAATCTTTCTTTTTCCTTTAAGAGCTTTAAGTTCTGAGTCTAGAATTTTACTATAAGACATAAGGTAAAGAGGATACAGGCTACGACATCAAAGCAGCTTTCCTGTGCACAGAAAAGGAAATAAAAGTTCAAGTAGCCAGCAGAAGGGAGAAAGAATTAGAAAGTTAAAGACTAGGGCAACATGCTGCCTGGGATCCCAAAAAAGAAATCAGGGTCCACAAACCACCCTCCTAGGCCACAGCTTGATAGGAACCCTGGGGGGAAAAAAAAAAAGCAGTGGAAGAAAAATCCAAGAACACTCAGACTGGAGCTCTCTTGCCCCCATGCCTGGCTAATTAGATGAGCCAAAAATAGTACTTCTATTTGCCCACAACTAGTTTTGCACGGCAAAGGGGATCCTAAAACTTGCATATGCCCCCATGGGAAGCATGGAAATTCTGAGAAGAACAATGGACTTATTAAAGGGTAATTTTTTTTCAGTATAATAATTTTATTTATAACATTTATAAGATTATTATATATCTCATACAAATATAAAGTGAACACTCAAAGATTGTATTTAACTCACTAATTAATGAGGGAACCAGTAAAATGGTACAACTGGTTCAAAGGATAATCCAAAGAGCATATATGTGTATATATATATATATATATATACAGACACTCATCGACTTACAATGGTTTAACTTACGATTTTTCAACTTTATGATAGTTTGAAAGCGATACCCATTCAGTAGAAACAGGACTTCAAATTCTGAATTTTTATCTTTTCCCAGCCTAGGGATATGCAGTGCAATACTCTTGCGACGCGGGGCAGTGGGAGGAAGCTGCGGCTCCCAGCCAGCCACGCGAACACGACGGTAAACAATCCGAACACTTAGAACCTTTCTGTGCCTATGCCATCATTCTGATTTTCACTTTCAAAACAGTAGTCAATAAATTACATGAGATATTCAATATTTTATTATAAAATAGGCTTTGTGTTAGATGATTTTGCCCATCTGTAGGCTAATGTAAGTGTTCTGAGCATCTTTAACGTAAGTTGGGCTAAGCTTAGATGTTCAGTAGGTTAGGTATATTAAATGAATTTTTGACGTACAATATTTTCAATTTACAATGGGTTTATCAGGATATAACCCCATCGTTAAGTCAGTGAAGAGCTGCATATGAATGCCTCAATAAATTTACAAATAGATGCAAAATGGATCTGTCCGCAGGGCAATGAACTATTGCATTTCATACAATTAATTTGCATTTCTATAGACAAGAATTATTTGCATCATTATTAGTTTTCTACAATTTACAGAATTGTAAAATAGTTCAAAGACAATAAAAGGGGCAGAGCTCCCACAGAATCAGATAACCAGAAGCGGATACTAGACTATGCCTTGTTTTCCATTAAAGACACCTAGTAAACTTTTGGTCCAGTTCAAAATCTTCCCCAATGAATGGAAGAGGCCTGAGATCTGGAGAAGAAGGGAAGAGCCCGCAGAGACCTCACCTCCAGAGGTAACAGCAGATCTCATGCTCATTAGCAGCGGAGTCAGGAAGACACCCATGAACAGGTTCCAACCAGCTCATCATGAGGAGTACCTAGCTTATCAAGATATTAAGCTTCTGCTTGAATCTGGACACCATCTTGGGAAGGAAGCATGAGGAGAGACCCCTGGAGAAGTAGAAAGAGCTGGAAAGGTCAAACTTTTAAGGAATATTAATAGACATAGATTGTTTAAAAAAAAACAGGCTATTTTTTTTTTTTTTTTCAACAAGAAAAGCCCTGTGGACTTTATTACGGTATAGGTGTGGTGCCTGTAGTCTCTGTTATCTGGACACTTGTAATCCATTTGCTGTAAAATTATTTGTTCCACTTGGATGGCTATACTTCTTGCTGAAGGATACCCAGGTGCTGCTAGAGAAACCAAAGTATGAGTCAAATGGGTGGTGGTTGTAGAGAGAAACACTAGGAGTCTTGATCCTATGTCAAATACTTCTCATATATAGAAAGCAAGATTGAATCCTCTCAAGGATCCTGTTGAGGAGCTAACAGATAGCGTCTTTAAAAAATTATAAACCAACAGATGAGGAAATCTTACCTCAATGAGATTAATTTGGCTACCTAGAGTCAAAACTCTTGTGGAAGACTGTGAATTTATACCAAGACCTTTCTGTTCAAAAGTCTATATCCTTCCTCAATAAAACTGTGGGGAGAAAGTCTCTGCCCTTTCCACAATGTCATCTTGTCGTTCAAGTGTGGTTAAAGCTATTCAAAAGCCTTCTTTACATGGAAACAAGCTGTGTGTGAGCCCTGTAGAAATTCAGCTTCCACATAGGTTGGTTATCTGCGGGCAGTGTGGGAAGGACCCAGGAAGGGCACTGGATGTGAGCACTGGAAGACCCAGGCTTGAATCTTTCCTCTGTTACTTAGTAGCTCTGTAACCTTTGACCCGGTCCTTAACCAGCATGAGTCTCGAAAAACAGGCTACTTTTAATTCATCAGTTTAAGGGGTTTTTTCCCTCCCATACTAGTAAGAGCAAAAGCAATATGAGGTCAGTTATATAAAATGCAAAAAGTTACTTTTTAGTTTTGGACATCTGTGTAAATTTTATTCCTGTCATATTGCATGAGCTTTTCATAAATTTCAGACAAATTCGCATACCCAAAGTAGCTAATAATCTTTCCTAGTTACAGTTCTTCAATGGAGCAAAGCCTCTTGACCAGCAAAACAATACGTCTCAAAAAACTCCATATCAGAAACACTTAAAAATTTGCAAAAAAAGAAAAAATAATGTTAATTGTGATTTCAAGAAAGCACCTGATGTAAGAATATCTTCTCTCCTATCTTATGCCTTCTTCTTCATAATTATCTTCCTCATCGTCTCCATTGCTCTTAAAGCTGCTTCTGCCAAAGCGTGACACTGAGAAGCCTCCAGAAGGTCTGGAAGTCTTTGTTTTAACTACTTTAACCTAACTTGATCTCATAGTACAATATACCAAGAAAGTAAGCACCACTCACTTTAGGACTACAGAGTCAGGTAAGAGCACAGTCAAGGGGCCACAGCAACAAAGGCATGTAACATGCCCATGCCGTGGACTTTATTTAATGTGGCAGAGTTTATTTCATAGTTTTATAAATGACTTTAATCTGCTATTTATACCAGCACTGGAGATCTAAGAAGATCACTTACATTTTGTGGTAATTTATTGAATCCTATCAGGGAAATGATGTTCTCTAGTGGTATTTCAGAACTCAAATTTCACAGAAGGGTTTGAGATACAGCCCTTCAAAGTTGGACAATCATCTCGACATTTATTATGAGTTTTTAAGTGAGACTCTTCCCCTCCAGGAGATAATGCCAGCACAGGCAGCAGGCCAGGCCTCCCAGGCACAGTAAATTGGAGCAATAAGACAATTACTTAAACTGCAAGTAAAAATTTCACTTTAATTTACAATTACCCTCATCTTTCTGTTCATTAAGGTTCTGTGTTTCCAAGTTCCGAGGAAATATTTTGAAGAGCAATTCCTGGCGAAAAAAAAGATACCACCACATCTAGAAGCTAGTACTGCATACACTAAAGGAAATGTCCAGATAAAAGATTGACAGGAGCCTAAGCCAAGTACTGCCCCAATTCTGCCTCTCGCTGAAGAAAGCTACTGTTAGCTTCATGCCATCCAAACTGCGATTGAATATTTCAAAACAAGTCTACACCTGGTTAGTTCCAGGACAGGAAAAAAGATAGAATTACTGGATATATATCAGGCAACAAGATCAAAACATCCCCATATTGTTTTCTGCCCTAATTTAATTATTTATTCATTCATTTAATATACACTTATTGATGACGTACCTGACAGAAGAATGCTGTGCAATGCACTGGTGTTGGTTGGAAACTTCAGGAGTTTCCCTGGTAAAATTCAAAACTGGACCCCCATGTGCAGAGGGAAAAGAGAGACCAAAGAAAGAGGCAAACCACTCCAGGTGGGTAGGTAGTGGTATTAATGAGCAAGCAAACTAACATACAAGGCTTGTCTGGAGTGGCCACAAGACGAGTAGATCTCCGCTCTCGCCCACCAGAATCTTAAAGTTTATATAGGGGGCTTAACGGGGTTCAGTCACATATACACCCCAGATGGTCTTAACGACACATGACTCTCTCAAGGCTATGACCTTGAAAATGGCTCCCAGTACGGGAACAGTGGGCAAAATGTATATTCCAAGAACAGAGGAGGAGGTGAGGCGCCTCCAATTGCCCTGGTCCGGCTTGCAAGTCAACCAGTGGTCATGCGGTTTTGATGACCTCCTCCAACAACTGGGCGTGTAGTAAGAGTGAAAAAGAGAGTCCACATTCCCAAGGTTACTTAAGGTTCGATGCAGCTGAAAACTAAGTGAATAAGCAATTTCAATATAGTGTTATAAATGCTAAGAAAGAGGTACGCATGGGGCTTTCCTAGAGATTTTGGTGGGGGGAGGGAGGTCACAGAGGTTTTCTGCAGGAGCAACTCTAAACAGGAATCTGAAGAATAGACTTTTCACCCAGTGATCAATAGACAAAACCCCATGAACTTTGGCCTGAACAAAGGTGTACCCAGGCAAAAGTGTCTGGTGTGTAAACAGTGCTATGGTAACTTCAGCAAGAAGAAAAACACAAATACTGTCTTTCCAAATTTAGTCAACTAGGGACATTGAGTCAAGCCACTTGAAACAGGCACAAAGTTTAGTCATTCCAAGGAGATGAGTATTGTCTCTTATCAACTAATCTAAAATTAAATTTCCCATTTAGCTTTGACATAAAGCCTATTTATAGGCATTTTTTTTTTTTAAAAGAAGAAGAAAAGAAGATGAAAAGCCTAAACCCAGGGCCTATTTCCTAAACCAAAAGCAATGAGAAGAAAGCGACATCTAATGGTTGGTCACTCCAAAACACCTCCAGTTTCTTCCCAAAACTCAAGGGACTAGAAAAGAGACTCTATGATACAAACTATGAGACAAAGACAGCCTCAAAAGTCAAAACTGTTGTCTAACCACCTTGGAAATGAGCTCAAGGCATTCAAGCTAATGTTGTGCTGAGCTGCTGAAAGTTTGACCAAAAGGTATTCTAAAGATTAACTGTAAACAGCTTAAATGCTTTTAGACTCCTCATAAGATTTTCCTCTTGTGAAAAACTAAAAACAAACACTTCTGTATTACAAACATATACCAGGTCCTCTTCTAAGGGCCTCATAGGTATTAATTCATTTGAAGATTTTTTTTTACACAATCTGTAACATTTATGCTAATGAATAAGCCATAAATTGTTAGAACCCTTAAGGTCAAAGGAGGAATAAATTAATGTTGTGAAAAGACAAGAATATTAAATGGATTTTATTACTTCTTAGAAGAGAACTGCAAAGGCACTTGAGACGTCATAGTTTATATTTCGGTCCTAAGGAGTTGTTGAAAAATCTATCCCTCGAGAGGAAATGCCGCACTTTTATTTATTTTTACTTATTCCTTAATTCTTTCTATCCTGCTCTCTGCTTTCTTATCTTGCTCATCTGTGAAAAGTACTTTTTTCCAAGCTTCTTTACTCCATCATTAAATTTTACCAGGACTTTATAGACATAGGGTATACTCCCAAATAGTTTTTCTTTCCAAACATCATTCTTTCAATTCTTGAAACAGTTACCAGGTGAACAGTGGTGCCTGGCTTAAGTTTAATAGGTCAAACGGCCAATACCAAGAATGGGTACATAGTCACAATATATGTTTCTTCTATAGCAAAATGTCTTCCTATGAAAATGATATTATAAGCATTGTTCTATTTTGCCTACTGCAGGGAGATTTGTTAAATATTGTGTAATCACTTTAACTAGCTACTCACCAACCAATAAATACAAACTGCTTCTAAATTCAAACATAGTTTTATTTCTCATAAAAATGGTAGAAATCCCATTTGTTCTCACCCGCAGCTGTATTTGCTAATGAATTACATGTGGTCTCTTGCCTATATACAAACTCAGTCTGAGAGACAGCTTCAGGATGTAAGCTCATTACAGGACATTTTTGGTAATAACTATTCCTTTGCAACTAATAAAAAAGACTAAGTGAGTCTTAAGGACTCATAATTGGTTCTGAAGCATCTTTTGTTGTTATGTAGATCATCTGCACACTCAAAGGCTAGACAGGTATGGAGTAGGGTTGACTGGTCTCCTGCTTTGAAATGTATCTTTGCTACACATGGAAGCTTCTTCTCTCATTTGTAGTAGTCAGAACAGAAAAGCATAGATTATATAACTTTACCAAAATGCACAAAACTCTTTGTTTTATGTTTTTCAAATCAAGAAAAGATTCTTTTAGGAATCAAAATTCTACATGACCCAATTGTCTTTGCTTAAAAACGAGTATTTTATGTATAATGTATTTTGCACAGAATATATTCAGATTATCCATTAACCAACCTGGTAATCTCCAGCCCCTTCCAAATCTCGTAAGGGAGTTGGTCATTCTGTAGTCCTCAGGAAAAAAGGAGCACACATTTTAGACATTTACCCCAGACGAAGCATGGAGAATTCAGCGGGGCCACTGCTGAATAGACAGAGCTCTGGCTCTATTATTTACTAGCGACTTCCAAGAGCACAAGCAGTAAGACTTTTTTTATTATTTCTCTCAAAGAGGGAGAATTGGAAAAGAAAAAGAATATCTATAGCTTTTCTTACTACACCTGTTAAACAGAGGAAGAAATGTTTCACTCAGACTTCTGACTCTGGAAAAAATAACATGCTCCTGGCAAAAAGTTCAAGGATGAGCCCCACAAAATTCCCCTTCCTAGAATCCCCAAGCTCCTTCACTGCAATTCCAGACTCTGGAGTACATCTCTCAATTTCTTCCCAAATAAGGGCCTTTTCAATCGTCCTTATAAAGGTCCATCTTCCAGCCTTTACTCCAAGGATTGTTCCAGTATCTAAAAGAGTAGCTTGCATATATTAGGCCCTCAAAAGGTTCCTTGAATGTTTCTTGAGTTAATTAATTACAAGCATAGTTGTAAGTTTTTTTCCAACTTCTTTCACAGGTCCATTTCTCAAGCCACAGTCAGCCTATAAATACAGTAATTCAATTTCACAGTTAGTTTCTGGCTGTGTAGAGGGAAGCAATATACTGTTTAACCAAACTAACAACTGAGCCAGGCCTTACGTCAGAGAAAAAGGAAATGAGAGTGGCTAAGACCATTTCTCCCAAGACACTGTATAGTAAGGATTGAAAAGAATTAAACAAGGCAATAACTTGTTTGGTCATTAGAGGCCTTGGTTTTCACATCTGTGAAACAAAATTCTTGGTCTAGATGACTTCTGAAACACTGACATGACTCTTGCCACAGAGTTTAGGATAAAAACAAGAAATTAGCTATAGAAACCAGGGCGTTTTATGGTATATCCAAGAAGGAAATCTAATTCACCATTATTCAGAGTGGGAATGCTTCTCACGGGAAAAGAACTCTGAGAGACTAATTCCCCAAAATTTTCTCTTTGTGCAGCATGGCATGGATAAAGAGAAGGTTAACAGAGGACAAATACAGCAGTAAGGAAATTCTGTAGATGAAAAATCACCAAAAGACAAGCAACTTTTTCACGGCTGCCACAACAGTAAATTTTCAGAAAGGAGAAATGCTTCCTAAACTAGCCGTGGTAAACAACCAGGCTTAGAGTTTTTGTTTTTTGTTTTTAATTTCCAATTTGTTACTAACTGATCTCTGATCTTTGTAAAAGGAGAGAGAAACATTGTGATACTTTATCTCTAAACTCTGAAAAGAAAGTAAACAGTATTGTGAATGCAATCATTACCTAGTGGCTTAGCCCCGTTCTAGAGGATTTTTGAAGAAATTTTGCAGAAGTGCATTAACAGTGAACACACTGTGAAGGGCCTACTTGCAAACTCAGAAGTTAGCCTGCTGGGGTTTTATCAATTCTGGCAGAAAACGTGACATTCCTGGATGTCGGAAACAAAAGACAAGTTATTACTCACTGCAACAGCAGTAGTCAGAGTACTAAAATCATCTATATCAATAATAAGAGGTTAAGGGATACAAAAAATTAAAAGAGGTAAAATATGATGCCAAAAACATAAAACGTGGGGGCCTAGCCCTGTAGCTGAGAGGTTCAAGTTCTGCACACTCCACTTTGGCAGCCCACGGCTATGGATCCCAGGCATATACTTACTCCACACACCAGCCACAGTGTCGAGGTGCCCCATATGCAAAAAACGAAAGGAAGATTGGCACGGATATTAGCTCAGGGCTAATGTTCCTCAAGCAAAAAAAGAGGAGGATTGGCAATGGATGTTAACTCAGGGTGACTCTTCCTCAAGGAAAAAAAAACACAAAACATGGGAAAAGGAGTAAAACTGTACGACTTTATAATGTTTTTAAACTTAACAGACCATCAAGTTAATATAGACTGCTATATACATAGGTTGTCATATATGAACTTCATGGTAACCAAAAACCTGTAATAAACACACAAAAAATAAAAAGAAAAGAATCCACACATAACAAACACTAAAGAAAGTCAACAAATCACAAGAGAAGAGAGTGAGAGAAGAAGAAAGGAACAGAGAAGAACCACAAAAACATCCAGGAAAAAATGGCAATAAGAACATACCTATCAATAATTACTTTAAATGTAAATGGACTAAATGCTCCAATAGAAAGACATAGGGTGGCTGAATGAATAAAAAAAAAACAAGACTCATATACATGCTGCCAACAAAGGCACATTTCAGATCTAAAGACACTCACAGAATGAAAGTAAAGGGATTAAAAATATATTCTATGCAAATGGAAATGAAAAGCAAGCTGGGGTAGCTGATACTTATATCAGACAAAATAGACTTTAAAACAAAAATTGTAACAAGAGTCAAAGAAAGGTGCTATATGCCAAAGAGAACAATTCAACAGAGGACATAAAACTTGTAAATATCTATATGCCCAACAGAGGAACATCTAAACACATAAAGCAAATATTAACAGACATAAAAGGAGAAATTGACAGTAATATAATAATAGTAGGGGACTCTAACACCCCACTTACATCAATGGATAGAAAATCATCCAGACAGAAAATCAGTAAGGAAACATTGGTCTTAAACAACACATTAGACCAGAAGGACTTAATAGATATGCACAGAGCATCCCATCCAAAAACAGCAGAATACACATTCTTTTCAAATACATATGGAACATTCTCCAGGATAAATCACATCTTAGGCCAAAAAACAAGTCTCAATAAATTTAAGGAGACTGAAATCATATCAAGCATCCTTTCTGACCACAATGCCATAAAACTAAAAATAAATTACAAGAAAAAAACTGGAAAAAACACAAACATATGGAGGCTAAACAACATGCTACTAAACAACCAATGGGTCAATGAAGCAATCAAAGAGGAAATTAAAAAATATCTTGAGACAAATGAAAATGGGTCAATGAAGCAATCAAAGAGGAAATTAAAAAATATCTTGAGACAAATGAAAATGGAAACACAATGGTCCAAAATCTATGGGACACAGCAAAAGCAGTTCTAAGAGGAAATTTTACAAGGATATAGGCCTATCTCAAGAAACAAGAAAAATCTCAAATAAACAATCTAACTTCACATCAAAAGGAACTTGAAAAAGAACAAAGCCAAAGTTAGCAGAAGGAAGGAAATGATAAAGATCAGAGTGGAAATAAATGAAATAGAGACTAAAAAAGAACAATAGAAAAGATCAAGAAAACTAAGAGCTGGTTCTTTGAAAAGATAAGCAAAATTGATAAACCATTAGCCAGATTCATCAAGAAAAAAAGGGAGGGCTCAAATAAATAAAGTCAGAAATGAAAGAGAAGTTAAAACTGATACCACAGAAATACAAAGGATCATAAGAGATTATTATGAACAATTATATGCCAAGAAATTGGACAACCTAGAAGAAATGGATAAATTCCCAGAATCATACAGTCTTCCAAGACTGAATCAGAAACAAACAGAAAATCTGAACAGATGGATTACTAGTAATGAAATTGAGTCGGTAATCAAAAACTCCCAACAGACAAAAGTCCAAAACCAGATGGCTTCACGTGTGAATTCTACTAAACATTTAAAGAAGAGTTAATACTTATCCTGCTCAAACTGTTCAAAAAAATTAAAGATGAAGGATAATTCCCAAACTCATTCTATGAGGTCAGCATTACCCTGATACCAAAAGCAGACAAAGACATCACAAAAAATGAAAAGTACAGGCCAATAGCCCTAACAAACAGAGAAGCAAAAATCCTCAACAAGATATTACCAAACGAAATTCAATAACACATCAAAAAAAACCATACGCCATAATCAAGTGGAATTTATTCCAGGAGTGCAGGATGGTTCAATATCTGCAAATCAATCAATGTGATACACAACATTAACAAAACAAAAGATAAAAATCATATGATCAGGGCCAGCCCAGTGGCATAGCGGTTAAGTTCATGCCCTCGACTTTGGCGGCCCAGGGTTCACTGGTTCAGATCCCGGGTGTAGACCTACAGACCACTTACCAAACCATGCTGTGGCGGGCATCCCACATACAAAGTGGAGGAAGATGGGCATGGATGTTAGCTCAGGGTCAACCTTCCTCAGCAAAGGGGAGGATTGACAGTGGATGTTAGTTCAGGGCTAATCTTCCTCAAAAAAAAATCACATGATCATCTCAACAGGTGCAGAAAAAGCATTTGACAAAATTCAACAACATATACAATAAAAAACCTCAAAAGTGGGTATAGAGGGAATATACATCAACATCATAAAGTCCATATACAATAAACCCACAGCTAACATCATATTCAATGGTAAAAAGCTGAAAGCCTTTCCTCTATAATGAGAAATAAGACAAGAATGTCCACTCTCACCACTCTTATTCAACAAAGTGTTGAAAGTCCTAGCTATAGCAATCAGACAAGAAAAAGAAATAGAAATAAAGGCATTCAAAATAAAGGCATTCAAAGTGGAAAGGAATAAGTCAAACTGTCACTATTTGCATATGACATGATACTATTCATAGAAAAACCTAAAAACCCTGCCAAAAAACTATTAGAATGAATAAATTCAGTAAATTTGCAGAATACAAAATAAATATTCAGAAATAAGTTGTGTTTCTATACAGTAACAATGAACTATCAGAAAGAGAAATTAAGAAAACAATTCCATTTACAATTACATCAAAAAGAATAAAATACCTAGGAATAAATTTAACAAAAGAGGAGAAGGACCTGTACACTAAAAACTAAAAGACACCAATGAAAGAAATTGAAGACAACACATATAAATGGAAAGATATACCATGCTCATGGATTAGAAGAATTAATATTATTAAAATGTCCATACTACCCAAAGCAATCTACAGATTGAATGCAATCCCTGTTAAAATGCCAATGGCATTTTTCACAGAGCTAGAACAAATAATCCTAAAATTTGTGTGGAACCACAAAAGACCCTGAATAGCCAAAGTAATCTTGAGAAAGAAGAACAAAGCTGGAGGTATCATTTCAAACTATATTACACAGCCATAGCAATCAAAACAGTATGGTATTGGCACAAAAACAGACACATAGATCAATGGAACAGAATATAGAGCCCAGAAATAAACCCACACCTATATGGTCAATTAATCTATGTCATAGGATGCAAGAATATACAATGAGATAAAGACAGTCCTTCAATAAATGGTGTTGGAAAAATTGGACAGATACCCACAAAAGAATGAAACTGGACCACTTTCTTACACCATAGACAAAAATAAACTCAAAATGGATTCAAGACTTAAATGTAAGAACAGCATAAAACTCTTAGAATAAAACACAGTCTTAGCAATATTTTTTTGGATCTGTCTCCTCAGGCTAGGACAACAAAAGCAAAAATAAACAAACGGGACTACACCAAACTAAAAAGCTTTAGCACCATGAAGGAAACCATCAACAAAACGAAAAGGCAACCTACTTAATGGGAGAAGATATTTGCAAATGATATATCCAATAATCAGTTAATATCCAAAATATATAAAGAACTCACACAACTCAATAGCAAAAAAAACAAATAATCCCATGAAAAAATGGGAAGAGGACCTGAATAGACATTTTTCCAAAGATGACATACAGATGGCCAACAAGTACTTGAAACAGTGCTCAACATCACTAATCATCAGGGAGATGCAAATCAAACCACAATGAGTATCACCTCACACCCGTCAGAATGGCTATTATCAATAAGACAAGAAATAAGTGTTGGTGAAGATGTGGAGAAAAGGGAACCTTGATGCTCTGTTGGTGGGAATATAAATTGGTGCAACCACTATGGAAAATATATGGAGGTTACTCAAAAAATTAAAAATAGAACTACCATACGATCCAGCAATTCCACTTTCGGGTATTTATTTAAAGAAAACAAAAACACTAATTCAAAAAGATATATGCACCCCTATGTTCATTGCAGCATTATTTATATTAGCCAAAATACGGAAGCAACCTAAGTGTCTGTCGACAGATGAATGAACAAAGAAGATGTGGTATATATACACAATGGAATATTACTCAGCCATAAAAAGAATGAAATCCTTCTATTTGCAACAACATGGATTAATCTAGAGGGTATTATGTTCAGTGAAATAAGCCAAACAGAGAAAGAACACCATGTGATTTCACTTATATGTGGAATCTGAGAAAAAAAAAAAAACGAACAAACGAAACAGAAACAGACTCATGGATACAGAAAGTAAACTGATGGCTGCAGGAGAGGAGGGGGATGGAGGGTGGGCGAAATAGGTAAAGGAGATTAAGAGGTACAAACTTCCAGTTACAAAAAAAAATAATAATAAGTCATGGGGATATAATGTACAGCATAGGGAATATAGTCAATAATATTGTAATAATTTTGTTTGATGACAGATGGTAACTAGTCTTATCAGAGTGATCATTTTGCAATGTAAATAAATGTTGAATCACTGTGTTGTACATTAGAAACTAATGCAGCATTGTATGTCGACTATACTTCGATAGAAAAGAAAACCTGTTCTTTGCTCCAGAGGGAAACATAAGCTCCATCTTCCAGGGCTGTTAGCCATACAAACATCTTTGAGAAGATAATCCTGAACAAAGGGCAGTCAGCACTTTCCTTCACAAGACATGCAGAAAGGTGAGACGCTCATGGAAAATTCTTCCCCAAGGCCTACCACCACCTGCTACCCTTGTATATTTGCATAAGAAACTGAGTAAAGATTTTTAATTGCTTTAAATTATACATTTCCTCTCAGAACTGTTGTTTTTGTTTTATTTTGTTTTTAATATGAGATCTGAGAGAACTTGGATCACAAGGCTATATTGGGTTATAGCGGTTAAAAACGTTGGATAATTCCATGTGCCCGTGGAAAGAGAAATTACAACTCAATCTTTTTAGCAGAAGTTTCCTACTTTAATCAGGGACTAAGACTTAATCAACCAACATCAACTTGCAGAGATAATGAACACTTACAGAAAACAAGGCAGTTTAAACAACCCCACAAAGTTGGTTTGGTGGCCAGCATTGTGGGGAGGGTCCTTTGATATTTCATTCCAGTGCAAAAAAATTTCCTATGTCAGAAAATTCTTCGTATTCCACCTTGAGTCTTGCTATTTGCAGCTTTAACCCGTCTCCTCTTAAAATGTCCTCAGGGATATTTCTTTCACATGATCCTTTGTACCTTCCTGAAGGAAGGAAAATAAAAGACTCTCATGATCCTCCTCCCTAATAAACTCTTCTGAAAGAAATTTGCCCTGTTGTTGATACACCAAGCCCAAAAAGAAGATTCTTTGGTAAACTTTAGTTTTCCAAATGAGATAAGTTCTATCCATATTAAGTTATTCTCACGGAAGTAAATGGAAAGGTGTTTATCACCTTTGGAGAAATATTTGCATTTCATATTTTATTTATAATAAAAGGCTAAAATAGAAGTTCCAGCTGAAGCGCCAAGATAAAAATAGGTGAAAAAAGTGGTATAAGACCATATGCAAAATTTACAACGGAGTAAGCCAAAAACCTGTTATGTGACTCTTGAAATTCTTTCTGAGCATTAAAATTATAAAAGATCAGATTGTTGGATATCGGTGAGAATTTATGAAGAGGATTTCTTTGGAGATAGCTGTTGCTGCTCTGTGACCCCAGTCTTTCAATGTCCCCCTGGGTTTGGGGGAAGGCTGACCCTCATCTCACAGCGAGAGAGAGCTTTGAGGAGACTCTTCTGGAGGGAAGCAATCCTCCCAACTGATTTGCCAGCAGGGCGAACAAGAGTTTGCTGCCGGATTTGGGATCAGCCTTCATTTTCAGAGTTTGTTTAAGCAAAGAACGTTTCCTATAGACCACATGTGGGCCTAGAGCCACCATGTGTGTTGTGCAGGTTGTGTGCTGTCAAGAATGCAACATCTAATGGTGGGTAAGGGGATAGATTCTTTTACATGGTAGTATATTTATTTTCTGGCACATGGCAGTAGAGGGTCTTGTTCTAACAAAACCAGTACGTATTACCACAATTTCCCAGCAGGTAGAAACAAAGTGTCTTGAAGAACATGCGCTTCTTTCTAATAAATACAAAAGCACCAGACGGGTCAGCAGTGGCACTATGTGGTCTTCATGTGGGTGTGTGTGTGAGAGAGAGGGAGAAAGAGAGAGAGAGCAGGCCAGCATAGGGATGGTCTTGAATCCATTCAATATAGCTACCTGGAGAGGTTCATGAGACCTCAGCAAACAGGCTAGAAGTAGACCACCGGATTGTAAGAGTCTGCAAATTGCATAAGCAAGAACATTCAACTGGAACAAGAGAACTACAGATGAGAAACCCCCAACCGTGAGAGGAAATGAGTGACAAAAGAAAGCATCCCAAGAGAGAAAGAGTTCATTTTGAATACTGGCAAATCTCCTGCAAGAGTAGATGTCAAGCAAGAACCTTCTTGCCTTCTTCCCCATCTCTCTTCCTTCCTTCCTGTTTCAACTGCCAGGGTCAGTCCCATGGGCTGGCAAGAAGAAAGAGTGAAGCCAGCACATATGTAATATGCTAACAAAGAGTGACTGGAAACCGCTAGAGGAATGTTGGTCTCAAACTTTTCTCTCATACATCTGACCCCCTCCCATGCTTAAATGACTTCTGCACAATTCCAGAATCTCTCTCTCACACACACATGGAAATTATGAGTTACACTTTTCCTTCAATTTCTAAAATTTGGTAAATTTTGACATTATTTTTTATGGTGTGATCGTTACCAGCAGATAGAAAATCATGAAATAGTGCAAATTAAAACCTAGGAAGGAAAGGTAAAAAGCAATTAAGCCTAAAAGGGCAAAGAAGATGAAAAGGTAAATACTAATAGAGCAGAATAAATGGAAACAGACCGGAGCAGACAAAAAGGCCAGCTTTCCAAGTAGGACAGCAAAGTATTTTTTAACTTCATTAGTACCTTATGATAGAGTCAATGAAAGCAAGATGGCTGACAGGTGGACTGAAGACACCACCTCTAGCATCTATCTAGTGCCCCTGAGGGGATCATGGGCAGATGTGCCAATCTGGAAGGTGTATAATGGAAGATCAAGCTGTCATGTTAAATAGCTAGGAAACCGGGCCAGCTCCAGTGGCCTAGGGGTTAACTTGGGTGCGCTCTGCTTCAGCAGCCTGGGTTTGGTTTCTAGGCACAGACCTACACCATTCATCAGTGGCCATACTTTGGTGGTGGCTCACATACAAAAAAAAAGAGGAAGACTGGCAACAGATGCTAGCTCAGGGTGAATCTTCCTCAGCAAAAAAAGAAAAAAAAAAACAAGAAAAAGAATAAAGCTAGGATGCCAAGGAAATGGCTGGGACAGGAGACTTGAAAACATCAGGAAGATAGTCAGATCCAGAATGGACACTGAATGGACCTACATTAACAGAAGGCAGAAAACAAGCAGCACCAGAGGTTTGCCAGTTTCTCTCAGTACAAACCAGTCAGCCACCAACATATTTGAGAGAAAGAAGGTAACTTTGAAACCCAGGCAATTAAGCGGCAGTCTTCCAAGGAGGGCACATTTGCCCTGGAGGTGTGCAAAGGTTTTAGACTGGGTACAAGGTCACAGACAGTTTTAAAGGAATCAGTTTTCATATCCTCTACTTTTATAGGCACTCTTTCTATACCTGGTCTGACTGATAACACCCTCTCCTCTTTCACAGTCACTTTTCTCACAAGTTGCAAAAGAAAGGTCTACCTCTGACCCATCTCAAATTTTAAAATGGTCCAGGCCCAAACAAAGAGACAATTCAATAATTCCTTTAACCAAGGCCCCACAAACAGTTTCACATACATACTCCTCGAAGGATCTAATTAAGAGATGCATTTCCTGTATATTTTTAATTTTTTAATAATTATCAAGTGTTTTAATATATCTATACCATTTTGAGGAGCTGCAGACTATTAATATAGTGATAATTCAATGCCAAAGAAATATTTTAACACAATAACTTATTATCACAGAAAAATATATGTAATTTTTAACTTCAATTTATTTTTTTTGTTGTTATTGCAGTTTACCAGGGTGAATGTATCAGTCAGGGTTCTAAAGAGAAACAGGACCAATAGGAGATATAAAGAAATTATTTTAAGGAAGTGGCTCACGTGATCATGGGGGCTGGCAAATTGAAAGGTGTAGGGCAGTCTGGCAGGCTGGCAACTCAGGCAGGAATTAATGTTGCAGTTTTGAGGCAGAATTTGCTCTTCAGGAAACCTCAATTATTGCTCTAAGAGCCTTCAGCTTAATGGATGAATCATGGCCCACATTACCGAGGGTAATCTCGTTTACTTACAGCCAACTGATTATCACTGTTAACCACGTCTGTAAAAAACCTTCACGGCAACACCTAGACTAGTGTTTGATTGAATAACTGGGTACTATAGCCCAGCCATGTTGACATAGAAAGCTAACCATCACAACGAACAACAACAGAAGTGCAAAAATATGCTACATTAGGATTAAATTCCGTAAGAGAAGTGGAATGAAAATACAATTTCAAGGCATAAAAGGAATAATGCAACATTTTTTAATAGCATGAATATCAAATCTTTTAAAAGAATATTTTAAAACACGTTACATCTTTGCAAAATTTTTAACTTATGATGAAAAATCAGATGCCAACATAAAAGGATGCAAAGGACATAGTATTGATTATCAATATTCCTTTAGGGTTCATGCAAGCAAAAGGTTTGAAGACAAGCTCTAGGGCAATGGAGTGTAGGGAAACTTAGGAACTCAGTCAGCCTGTACTGTACAGACGTATTAGCTGTGTGACTTTAGGACAATTACTTAAATGGAGGTCCTTGGTTTGGAGGTGGTTGTTTTAACGTGTTATAATAATAGCACCTACTTTATCCGGTTTGGGAGATTAACTGAGATAATATTTGCAAAGCACTTAGCATTGCTAAGAGTAACTCCTCAACAAATGCTCTTATTATTATTCAGCAGGTAACATTTGCAGAATGTAATCCACCAAGACCTATAATGCAAGAGCTCACAATACCTGGCTTGTCCCACCAGACGCACCTTTCTCTGGTTCTCCTTCCAGGTCAAACCCCAGTGTTCCATGGGTAGACACTAAAGGACTGGTCCTTAATCCCAGCCTCAGCTCACAATGTATGGGTGCTCTATTGGAATCCTCAGATTTCTTCAGCATACATTGAACATTAGTTCTCTCTCCTGTACTGGATACATAGTGCAACCAGGCCTCTTCCTAATGGTTGCTCTTGTTCCTTAAAAGATCTCTACTCACCATGACCTTAAAGCTCCTTTGCTGAGCTATTCAATTATGAGAGAGCTTGCACACTTTGAAAACAATTTTTTTCCAGCTCAAATGATTTTGTTTGTCTAAAGGAGCTGTTAATGCTTTCAGGTGGTGTGCAGTAAATGATCACTCCATTTCAACTGTCATCCTTGCAGACTGAGCATGTTTACTTTGATGATTCCTTTCCAGATTTTTCCTGACCTTTATCAAGTGTGCTGTTCTTCTCCAAACTCTTGATTGTCAGCCAAATTGTAGTTCTGTGAACTCCCTGGGGCTGCCGCTCCCTCACAGGTCAAATTTTCCCTCTCAAGCCTTCTACCTATAAAAATGAGAAACTATTGAACTATCCAACAATTTTCTGGAATTTTGTCTATTCATCCTAATAGACACTTTTATTCATACTAAATTATTTCTCCAAATTTAAGACTTGCATTATTGTCAAGTTGAGCCCAGGAAATAGGCCTCTTCAAAGAGAGAAAACACAAAATATCACTTTTACTCCTTCAGCATAATAAATTTTGATTTGATCAAAGATTTCTGTCAATTTGATCTTCATAAGGCATGGATTTTCTGAATCAACCTTGTTCATTTCCCTATTTAAATTTTAAAATTAAATCTTTTTTTAAAAAATTGCTTAAGTAATAATGCACTTTGGAGAAACTTCAGAGAAATGGAACAAAGGGGGTAAAAAATCACATTTCCATCACCCAAAGACAACCATTGTTAACATTTTTGGATCTTTGAGCGAAAAACAAATCACCTCCTTCACTACATACACACACACACACACACACACTTTAAAAATAAAGGAGGAGAGAAAAAAGCAGATCCCAATGTGACTTTCTGACTTTAAATCTTTTGCAAACATTTGCACTTATTACCCCACAACCTTCATTTCCTTAGGCCACCAAAGAGAACAAGAGGCTTTCTGAGCAGGCTGAGCTGGTCTTAACCTGACCTCCTGCTAATAAAATGCCCAATCTCGTCTCTCACTTTTGCTAACCAGACAGGGCTCCTACCGTGTCTGTCCTTTAGATGGCAGCACGATCTCTAACACTTTACTGCCTTTTTTCTCGAGTTATACAATTCTCACAATCAAAAAGAACTTTAAAGTTGAACTATCTGAAGGAGTGCTGAGGAGTGGGAGAGAAGTTGAGAGCGGACGGAAGTCGTTGAAGGTGAAGATGCGGAAAATGAAGAAACCAGAAGTTGTCTGTGGGATCAAATGTTTCCAGCTACCACATCTATGCCAAAGATAGCACAAGTGGATTATTGTCATCACATCCCACTCACTTGCAAGATTCTGACTGACAAAATTTGTTTGTTCCTTCACTCATTCATTCAATACATACTTATAGACTTCTTACTGTATGCCAGATACAGTAGGGTAATAGACAGTACTAGACAAGAGTACTGAGTACTAGTACTACCAGGGTAGTAGCTAGCACTAAACAAAAGTATTGTCCAGCAGTAGGGTGGTAGACACGGTAGACACTGGGATACAGAGATGGATAAAACAGATCATTCTCATTTACTTATTCTACCCTCATTGATCTTATATTCTAGTGGAGATAAACAATTAAAAAGTAAACAAGGAAAAAAATTTTTCTATGTGTGGTGATGGATAGACTTATTGTGGTGATCATTTTGCAACATAAACAAATATCAAATCCTTATGTCATACGCCTGAAACTAATACAATGTTATATGTCAATTACACCTCAATAAAAAAAAGTAAACAAATAAGTATACAATATAAATTTAAGGAGTGATAAGGTCTATGAGGAAAAATGAAACATGGTAAAGGTTAGAAAGGGTAAAGAGAGTGGCCATTTTAGACAAGAGTGTCGAGGAAGGTTTCTCTCTGGAGGTGCTATCGGAGCAGAGACCTGACGAAGCAAGCAAGAGAGTGAGTTCCTGAAATATCTGAGGGAAAGGAAGGCAAACGCCGTTGTGTTCACACATCCTTGACTTGTCTGAGGAAAAAGAAGAAGCCAGTGTGGCTGGAACAGGGTGAGCAAAGAAGGAGCAGCCAAAGAGATGAGGCCTTATAGGGCCTTGCAGGCCAGGGAAAAGGTGCTGGGTTTTATCGTAAAGTTTATGGAAAGCCTTTTGAAGGTTTTGAACAGAGAAGTAACGGGGTCTAATTTCAGTTTTAAAGGGATGACTCTGGCTCCTGCATAGAGCATATCCTGGGTTTAGGGTTGGGGGAGGCAGTAGTGGAAGGAAAGAGGCCAGTCAGGAGGCTTGTTGCAAAAGCCAGTGGCAGGATGGTGGCCTGTAGTGGAGGAGGGGACGGAGAGCCAGAAGACTGAGGGACGATTTGTTTCCTGGGAGAGCTAAGAAGGGTGCAGCAGGGAGGGGCCAATAGTTCTGTTCCGGGCAGTTGAGTGTAAGTCTCTATTAGTGGTTCTATTACAGATATCAGGTAGGCAAATGGATACACAAATTAAAGCTCAATGGAGAGGTCAGAAGCGGAGGAAACACGGGAATCCTGTATATGTAGGTAATATTTATAACCAACTAGCTGAATAAGATCACTCAGGGAGCAAAAGTGGATAAAGACCCAGGGACAGAGCCCTGGGGCACTCCAACATTTGAAGGGACCAGCAAACTAGGAAGATAACCCCAGCAATCAGGTGTTCCAGAAGTTGGTATCTCAGTAAGGAGGAAGTGATCAACTTTGTCAAAAGCTCCTGAGATTTCAAGTAAATGAGTACCAAGAACTGATCACTGGTTTTAGCAAGATGAATATCACTGAAAAAGAGAATACCAGGCAAAGGACATTGAGTAGAGAAATCCTCTTGAGGAGTTCTTCTAAAAAGAGGAACAGCGCAATGAGGGAGAAAGTGGAGAGAGATGAGGGTTCTAGGAAAAGCTTTTAAAGATGGGAGATATTTCAGCACACTTATGTGCTGGTAGAGATGATGCAGGAGAGAGAGGGAAATAATTCAGGAGAAAGGGGAAGGATATTTGCAGGAGCAGAACCAAGTGAGGAGGAAAGCCACTGCCCAAGTGGAGGGAAGGGCCTCAAAGAGAAGCTGGGACAGCGGCTCCAGAAAGGGAAGCACAGTTGACAGACCAGAATCTGGACCCTACACAGATGCAGTGGCCGGAAGATGAGGGAGTTCTCTTCAAATTGCTTCCATCTTCTCAATGAAATAAGTAGCAAGATTATCGGCCAAGAGTGAGGTGGGGTAGGGAGTGTTGAAGGTTTAAGGAGCAAGGAGAAAGTCTGAAATTTCCTCTTTGGAATGGGGAAGGTGAATTCAGCAGGGAGAATACAACAAGACTTCTGGAAAGTTCAATAGGCTTACTTGAGGTTTGAGGTCACAGAGTGAAAATGGTACCTGTCAGCACATGTTTAGCTTTTTGACTAGTCACATGAAAACGGATCAGGAGGGCCCCCTCGTTCTCCACAGGCCTCTCTTATCACTCCTCTGGTTTCCTCACTTCCTTAACTTTCTCTCCCCTCCCCACTAACACAAGGGTCAAAATCTAGTGTTTAAAGGAACTTTCTCTGCCACCTTCTCTTATAGCTAGGCACTTGCCCTCTCGATAATTTCATTCACTCTCTGACTTCAGCTATCTTCTCCCAAATCTAGATCGCAATCTCTACCTTCTGTCCAAGCTGAAATGTCCGTCTCCTGGACATCTCCATCTGAATCTTCCACTGACTCACAATGCTCAGCAATCACTACAGTGAGGGACTGGGCACAACCACCATGCAGCTCCACAAAGCCTGCTCTTCATAAAATGCTCTATTTCATTTCATTTCCTCCACCCAACCTCCAAGACAAGAGGCCTTAGAACTATCTTCAATGCCTTTTTCAGTTTTCCTTATTCCCCTATGTCTAAGCAGTTGCCAAGAATTTCTATCAATTCCACTCCCATATTGCCTTTCAAATCTAATTTTAGAATCACTACCCTCATTTATGCTGCTGTTTCTCCTTAAATCTACTAATTTCTACAGTAACTATTATCTTCTTTAAGAAGGGTTTGCTAGTAGTTGCTCGCTGCTCAAAAACTTTAAGGTATCCCTAATAAAGCTTAAAATCCTTAGCCCAGAATTCATATTCTTCCTCAATTTATCACAGTAGACTTTTCCAGCTCTTACCTCCCCTTACTCCCATCCATGGTTCCACAGAATTCCAAAACTCTGAGCAGTGCTTCCTCCTACTTTTCCCCCATGGCAACACTCTGGCGCTTACCAATATCCCTGGGGGCATCTACAGTCCCCAGCCCCCTTTGCAGTAAGAACAGAGCCAAGTGATCGGTTCTGCTCATGAAATCTATCACTTCTAGACTGAAGCAGTTGAGAGCCAAGTGCCTCCTCTTCCTCTTTCCTCGCCTGCCAGTCATCTTGGAGGGCACAGGTTCCAAATGGCACAGCTACAAGACAGAGGAAGATTGCCTGACCCATATCAGACTTTTTGTGAGTGAGAAATAAACATATTTTGTTATGCCACTAGGATTTGGGATTTGCCTAATGGAGCAGCCAGTATTACTTACTCCAACGGTCTATCCCTGTGCCTTTGTTTATACAGATGCCTTTGCTAAAATCCTTTTGCTTTCTTCCTGTCCATGATTTCTGGCTATTCAAATCTTCTCATCCTTAAAGGTTGCACTTCCCAAACTCTGGCGTGTAGATTGGCTGGTCCATGAAGAAACTGTACCAAAGTCAAGGAGCCGGGGGAAGAAAAACGACAACGTAGTGAGATTCCATAAAAGCAAATGATTGAACTTAAAAGTACTCTCCTTGGGCTGAGATAACTCTTTTCATCTTCAAGTGCCTTCTTTTATAAAATAATGGTGGTATTAAGCAGGAGAAGGAGGTCCCTAGCCCCCCTACCCCCCATCATTTGGCAAAATAAAGTTTGGCAGCTGAGTTTTGTTTCCAATGTTGTTTTCTAGAAGTTATCACTTTATAGTATTCCCAAGTCTGGCAAGCACTACTGTAAAGCATAAGTCAACTTGGCCAGGAGGCCTTCCATTATCCCCCCAGACCCAAAAGGACTCTGATGTCATTTATTTTGCTTTGAGGCTTCACCCTTTCAGTGTATCTCTCTCCTCCTGGAGAGGAAATCCCTTCCGTGATCAACAAAGTGATCCTTCATTATTATCGATATCAAGCAGCTCAGAAAAATGTATTCTGATACAAATGAGAAAACTGAGATCTAGAGAAATGAAATTATTTGGAATTTAGAATTTCTAACATTTACTGAGTGCCAGCCATTCTTCTAAGCATTTCACATATATTTACTGATTTCATCCTCAGAGCAAACCTATCTGGGTATGTTACCATCACCACACCTACTTTGGAGAAAGATTCTGTGGCCTGCCCAAGGTCACACAGGTAGGAAGTGGTCACTTTGAGGTTAGAATCCCAGTAGCCTGGCTCCAGAGCCCATGCAGGTAACCTCTACTCTCCAGGAGAAATGGGGATGTGACTGTTTAAAATGCAAGCCAGGTCTCCAAGTTCTCTGCTGGCACTCTTTTCTTCCATAGAAGACCACAGCTGCGAAATCATTTTTTCTACAATCTATTTTTTAAAGTATTTATAATTTCAAGTAACTTTATCAGAGGATTCAACCTCTTTTGTAATGTTCGATCAGCACTTCAGCATAATTATTTCAGATTTCCCAGTCTACATTTTAATTTTCTCCATACATCTGTTTAGCTGTAGGGTTTTCCTGTTTCAATGGAAAAGGTATTTCTTTTCCACCTATTCCCCGAGAAAAAAAGTAAATTAAATTAAGTTATCGAACATTGTTCAGACAACTGTGACAGAAACTCAATAAGGTAGGAAATAAGCCAATAACATCAAGCTTCCTTCATTAAGATTTTCAATGCCTATTTGGTCAGGCTTAAATAAAACTGGATTCATCTGACAGCCCTGGATTTTAAACGCAGTGGGTCTCCCCTACAGGTTGAATCCTCTGGATGGTAGGTGTGCCATTTCACATTTTAAAAGTCCAAAGAAAATTTTGGATTTCAAAGACAAGGAAAACACCAGTGCTACAAAAAATCAAGAAAAGAGTGACTGTCCTATCAAAGAGGCCCAAGTTATTTTATCTTAAGGGGGTTTCATATTTTATTCACCTGAGGAAGTCCCTTTTAGAAATCATAGGAAAATTTTATCATTGGACAGCCCTAACATGACATCATTTCCCTAAATATGGATCATAGTGGCCAATATGTATCAAAAGTACATTTTATTAGAAGAAAAAATCAGCAAATGTTTAGAGAAAGTCTAAATTACCTGAATTTACACACTTCCTCAATGTCAGTGTGGTAAATATCCCTATTCCCTTGTATCAGTGATGGTCCCGAGATGAAGACTCATTTTACACCAGAGAGTGCTCCCAACTCTCTGCCTGCAGACTCCTGCCCAAAAGCCTACTTGCCGCCTCCTCCATGTTTTTCTTCCAAGGACCCATTTTGCAGCACCAATGACTCGCCCTGGGGCTAGCACAGGAGATACCCTGGAACTTTCCTATTCTCCATTCAGGAGTACAACCCTGACAGCTGAGCCCATAATTTTTAACAACAAAGAGGATCCCTCTTGTAGACCTTTCAGCTTTGATCACATATCAGCTGCCCCTGAATGCCAGACTCACATGGAATTGGGGACCCAGTGTCTTCTCCCATAATACACATCACCTCTCCATTGAAAGACTCCCCCTGCCCCCAGCTACAGAAGATCCAAAAGCATTCGTATTTTGTAGAGAGGGTGACAGATGTCACTATAACCCAAGTAGGCTTCTCGCCTCTCAGTGAGGTTGTTGAACGTCTCTTCTTTAAGAAATATGTTCTTACACTTACTAGGGAGCTGGAGCAGGCTGTCACATACTTTTACAGAAAGATAAAATATTATATTGCCATATTAAGGTGATATTCTACCAACGGATATATGTGTCACTAATTTGTTTTTTAAAGATTTTATTGTTCCTTTTTCTCTCCAAAGCCCCCTGGTACATAGTTGTGTATTTTTAGTTATGGGTCCTTCTAGTTGTGGCATGCAGGACGCCACCTCAGCATGGCCTGATGAGCGGTGCCGTGTCCGTGCCCAGGATCTGAACTGGCGAAACCCTGGGCCGCCAAACCCTGGGCCGCCAAAGCGGAGCACCGCGAACTTAACCACTCGGACACGGGGCCAGGCCCATGTGTCACTAATTTTTAAGAGGGCTTTTTATTTTGTTCAAAGTCACCATCTACACTGATGTTAACCTAATACGTAAATAAAGCAACAACTTCTAGAAATATGTGGGGAAATTCCCAGAAATACACACATCCAGTATTCTACACAAACACATGGTAAATACAACTATATTTACTAAAAACAGATGATATGCCATTTTTCAGTCATCAAGAAGCATTTACAAAATTCATCTATATACTAAGGGAAAAAGAAAACCTCATAAAGTAAAAAGTTCAAAAAAAACTCCAGACCACAGTTATTGATCATAATGAAACAATAGTAGAAGTTAATAACTAAAGTATAAACCAAAGACTTGTCAATTTAAAAGCATTCGCCCAAATAACTTCCAGGTGATGATATTTTTAATTATAATATCAGAAGAGGTTTTTGGTATGCATTTTTTAGGCCAAAGCCTACATTTCAAATGTAAACTTTTCAATGCCAACATTATTCACTATTTACAAAGAAATGTCACCATGGCTAGCCACAGACCTTCCCATGGTTTAATTATTTCCGTTAAAATTAGTTTGGTTTCCATAGAAATCTCCAACAGCTGACCCTTAAGAGGAGCCTGCAGGGGATATATATATATATGTTATTGCAGACTTTAGGATACATCCAGGATGAGCCTAAAATATGAACTCAGACCCTGTGGTAAGTCCTATTACAAATTCATGACCTCTTTAAAGTGTGTGTTTAAAAGAAGAATCCCCAACTTGAGTGACTTTCTGCTAACTCAAACCATTTCTCCCAAATGGTATTACGATCAAGAAAATTGCCTCTAACTCACTCTAAGATAATTTCCCTACAGCATGCTCTTCTAAGCGCAAAGAAACTCATTTAGGCTGTTAATTAAATCTGTCCCCCAAAGATGAGGCAAAGAACATGCAGTGCAATTCTAAATATACCCTCCACGTCCTTCTCAACACCTAAAATATTTTAACATTTCTAAAAGACATACTTACATAGAATCAGCGAAAAATACGGAAGTATTCCTTATTCTCATTCCGAACAGGCCTCCAGAATCAAAAATAAGAGGAACACAACAAACTAAAAAAGAATGGAAGAAAACTATATGATTTAAGGGTCAAATAAAATTATTCTGTGGGCACTTAAAAACTCAGGCATTTTCAACAGGCTGAGAGATTATTTTCTATAAAGGAAAACATATGTTATCCATACAAATCTTTTCACTAAACCCCAAAGTCCCATCGATTCGCTGGCTATAAAAATTCTACATATGGAAAGAAGGTTTAAAACCACTGAACTTGAAATTCAACGTATGCACATAGACATATGCACATAATTTCCTGGGTGTATAACTTTAAGCAGCATGTAAAATGCCTTTGTGGGTCTTACTTTTTTCAACGTTAAGTGATACTGAGTTTCAGAGCAACAGTTTCATGCCTGGGTTTATACTTTAACAGGATTTCTTATTTTCTCTGGCCACACACAGTTGGAGGAAATTTAATTTGGCCCTAAGAATCTAAGCAAGAGACACTAGTGCTTTTATGTACCTCTCAAATAAACTGTACCACCACAAATTTAATCATCTGTCGATCCTTCTACATCAAGGGACTGGGCCCCTTAATAGCCTAAGTGGCAGAGGGGAAAGACGCAGAGGACTCGAAATCAAGTACCTTCACCACGCAGCAAGTGGCTCTGTGATTTAAGGCTCCTAATGATGCTAAATGATACCTCGTCTGTATTAAACGAGAAGAAAGATTTCTTCCCTGCTACCCTACAGGTTTGTTGTAAGAGAAGACATGAGAAAATGAAGGGTCAACACTCCAGAAGCGCAGGCTCTCTGCTAGGCACCAGGGAAGTAATGACGAATAAGACATGGGTCCTACCTTGTAGACTTGTAAGAGCTTCCTACATTGCAAAGCACAATGTACACGAAGAGCATCATCATGGACCACTTGCCCCCAAACAAGCGTAACTCCCCTCCCCCAACAACGGTCAAGGAATCTGATTCACAGTTTGGATCACTCTGCTCCTCGGTCTGAAAGGCTTTTCTCCAGAATTCTCCAGGACTCACTGCCTCATCTTCCCAGCCACTCACCAGCCCCCACCCTTCTCCCAGGTCTCAACCTGGACCACACCTTCTCAACGAAGCTGCCCCGACACTCAATTATTTTGTCAATTTTTAAATTTAATAATTTGATATGAATTGTTTATATAAGTTTAATACCTTAATTAACTATTTTGTTAATTATTTTTGTAACTGTAGATTTAGGGGTTTTGGCTGTGTTTTGCAATGCAATCCTATTGTTTTAATTTGTGCCTATTTAAAATGTTATTATTTTTATTTATTTAACTTTTTATTGGGGCGGTTTTCAAACATGCACAAAAGTAGAGCAAAGAGGTTAATGAACCCCCACATACTTGTCACTGTGCTTCAACACTTAACACATCGCCTCCTTGTTTCAGCTATAACCCCTTCCTGAGGCCCCGGCCCAATTCTAGACTATTGTAAAGTAAATCTTAGACATTTTTCACCATAATAGCTCTGTATACTTTACCATAATACATCTGTATATACCTCTAAATGATAAAGGCTTTCTGTTATTAAAAAAATCACAATTACATCATCACACCCAAACCTCACACTCTGTTTAAAATCACAGAACCCCCGGCACATCCTCCCTCTGTACTTCATTTTCTCTATTGCCTTGTTGCTGACTGCCTTACTATACATTGTACTTATTTATTCACGTCTGTCTCACCCACTAGAACATAACCTCCCTGAGTGCAAGTATTTTGTCTGTTTTGTTCCCTGCTGTATCCCCAGTATTTATAAAGGTGCCAAACCCATTCAAGGCCCTCAATAATTTGTTTCTGAATAAATGAACCCATCGAAGTCAAAAGAACAGCTTGGATGCATATTATGAACTTAGGGCAAGACTCTATCCTGACTGGAAATGTCCGCTAAGCTTTTGACAGGAGCAAGATTGCAGACTATGCAAATTTGCTCTTTCCAAGGAAAGCTGAGATACTGTATTCCTATGTAATTGCTCAACAGTGTATTCACCCCGATGTTACCCCCAAAATATCGCGCATCTGTGAGCTGCCAGGCTGCCTTCTCTATGAGGAAACCAGTAGGGCAGCAGCTAAGAGCAAATCCTTAGGAATCAATTCAAGCTGGATTAATATCTCAGTTCTACTGGTTACAGGACGTTCAGTAAATTAAGTAACCTGAGAGCCAATGTTTTCATTTCTAAAATAAGGTAAAAGAGTGAAATGAGAGCATCTGTGTAAAGCATTTAGCACAATTTCTGGCATTTTGCAGCAGTCAAAGCAGCATAATGATCAAGAATGGAGTCAGACTACCCGGGCCAGAATCCCAGCAATGCCATTGACTCCAGGATCTTAGGCAAATTTTTAAGCTTTCTTTACTTCTATTTCCTCATCTATAAAATGGAGAAAATAGGGAGCAGGCCTGGTGGCGTAGTGGTTGATTTCGCGTGCTCCACTTCAGCAGCCTGGGGTTCACAGGTTGGGATCCGGGGCACGGACATACGCACCACTTACTAAGCCACCCTGTAGTGGCATCCCACATATAAAATAGAGGGATGTTAGCTCAGGAACAGTCGTCCTCAAGCAAAAAAAGAAGAAGATTGGCAACAGATGTTAGCTCAGGGCCAATCTTCCTCATCAAAAAATAATAATAATAAAATAAAATGGGGAAAATATTAGTACCTACCTCATAGAGTTACGACGATTAAAAGCATTACTCCCTATCAGGTGCTTAGAACCTCATCTAACACATTATAAATTCTCAATAGGTGTTAATTATTCATTAATTTTAACTATGCATGTCATTCCTCACTTTTCCCAACATATTTCCAAGCCAACTTTCCATATTCCAAAACCCCAGACATTACTCACTTAACAGGATATTAAAATTAACATTTCCACTGAGATCCCAAGAAATAACAATTGTAAAACTTCAAAAAGAGATGCCAGGTGATCATACCCAAAATTTACAAATGAAAACTCTCAGAATTGGTTTCCCATGAGGAAGAGAGCCAGCTTTAAACATCTATCAGGCCTGGAGAGAGTGAAGCCAACCAGCCACAGAAAGCTCTTACCCTCTAACAAGGAACACATCTAGAGAGTGGCGGAGGATGGAGAGTAACTGAAGAACCTGACCTTGCTTCCCTTTAGAGACCGCTAGTTCCTTCCCACCTGCTCCAGACCAAGCTATGGTGGAGAAAGGAGCCCATAGGAGACCCTGGCTAAAGGATAGATGAGAAAGAGTCTTATCTTTGAATGAAGACTGAAATTTAATGAATACATTGAACTGAACACTTGTAAATACAGAATTGGGACTGCGTGTATGCAGCCTCAAGTAGGAAAGTCAATTTACTCAGGGCAAGCAGAAAAGTCACAGCCCTCAAGGGTTCTCATCCTGAGGCAAGGGGATTTTACCCCACTGAATAAATTATACAGGGTCAGTAGGAGACAAAAATAAATCTGTGTTTAGTTGACATCTTATGTATTTGCTTACTGAACATACAAGCTATCTTTAAGACGCACTTGCCTCCTGTGTCCCACCATCCCTGCATGTGGTTTAGGAATGCCCCGGTAACCCTCACCCTAACTGCGTGCTCTCAACCTCCATCTCCATCTAACCACAGCAGATCTTAGACTCATTTTATGTCATGTCCACCATAAAGCTTTAGCCACCCAAAGCTCCCCTCTATTCCAGCAGCGGGCATAGGCACATGCCTCATTGTCTGCACATATGCATCCCTCTGTTTGCAATGTCCTTTCCCCTCTTCTGCACCTGGTGAACACCTACAAGACATCATCAACAAGGGCATCACCCTAGTGGACCCTTTCCCAATCTTCTTCAGATAAATTTACCTCTGCCTCCCAGTGGCATGTTGTATGTGTCCCCATTACATTTTTTTTAAAGATTTTTATTTTTTCCTTTTTCTCCCCAAAGCCCCCTGGCACATAGTTGTATGTTCTTCGTTGTGGGTCCTTCTAGTTGTGGTATGTGGGACGCCAGCCCAGCATGGTTCGACGAGCAGTGTCATGTCCGCGCCCAGGATTCGAACTGACGAAACACTGGGCCGCCTGCAGCGGAGCGCGTGAACCCAACCACTCGGCCACGGGGCCAGACCCCCCCCATTACATATTTTTTATACTGCATTGGGTGGTGTGACCACCTCACTGGGCTGAAGGATCCATAAGGGCAGGGTCTTCCTCATCTAGGTAGGCTCATTAACTAGTGCTGAAAAGGCTCAATCTGTGTTGACTGAATTCAAATAAGGCATTTTGTTTTATTCATAATGTTTAAGTAGTTCTTTTCATAATCTTTCCAGTCATTTTTCATCTTTAATATTTCATACCCGATATAAATCAAATATTTCCAAGTACAACATAATTACATTTGATTTCTGGATGAAACACAAAATCTTCTAAAAATGAAGATCTTCTAGAAGAGTCAGATAGCAGTGAAGAGTTCCATTTCAGAAGACTTTGTCATCCGTTTCTTTTCTCATGGCTGGGGAAGAGCTCCACCAACAAGGACCTCATGCCCGCAAGAGTCTGATGCGACGGTCCTTTCCATTTGGAAGGCAGCACATGCTTCCCCTTCCTCTCAGACTTTTGTCCAGAAGCAACAAAGCAGATAGCCTTTAGATACAGAAAATTTTCTCTGGTTTGTGTTGGGGATCCCTGCACAGACTTCTCTTTCATGTGCCTTCACAGCATTTTCTTGTCTGGCCTTAAAAACCCCTGGAGATACTTCATAAGACTCAACAGACAAAGGCAAGGTCAGCACATTCCAACCTGATTGAAGAAAGAGAACAGATGATGTGCACATTTTTCCAAGGCCACATGTACCTTTTTTCTGCTTAAAGGGTTACCAACTAGGGGAAGTTGAGCCTTTACTAAAAGTGAACAGTTTCCATAAGTCCTGCTAATAGTCAACTGATTAACTCCTAATTTGAAAGGAAGTCAAGACACTGCAACCTACATGATATTTACACTTGTTTTGTCATTGCGGGAAAAAATAATAAATCACTAAAGATAGTTGTATTGAAAAAACAAATATCATTTCCTTTCTGATGTTTCTATATCCTGAGCATGACTTATAACATTTCACACTTGCAGTCCAGTTCTATCAATTCCATATGAGGAAAATTCTCTCCAGTGCTCATAGTTAAGCAACTGAATTCACTCTTTTTCCCAAGTGTACCTTTTTTCGGTTTTTTGTTTTTTTAAGATTTTATTTTTTTCCTTTTTCTCCCCAAAGCCCCCTAGTAGATAGTTGTGTATTTTTAGTTGTGGGTCCTTCTAGTTGTGGCGTGTGGGACGCCACCTCAGTATGGCCTGATGAGGGGTGCCATGTCCGCGCCCAGGATCCAAACCAGCAAAACCCTGCCACCAAAGCGGAGCTCACGAACTTAACCACTCGGCCACAGGGCCGGCCCCCTATGCCTACAGTTTTATTATGCAAGTGGTATCTGGCTGTGCACTGATTGCACTAGAGACAGAAACTTGGGGTTGGGAAGGGCATAGAAGGTCAAAAGGTAGAGGAAGAGGGACTGGACAGTGACAGACACTGTTGGTTGTTTACTACATGGTAAGTACTCAATGTTTTCTGAATCTATGTTCTCCATGTAGATTCAATGATACAGTAGTGAATGATCTTAATTTTCACAGAACACTAAAGCCCAGGAGTGTTATTATTATCAGATACACCAGAACACCGCATAAATGACTAAAAACAAAAGATGAAAGATAACTCCATTACTAGGACATCATTTTCTGGCCCACATATCACCCCCAAGGCCCTTGCCAAAGCTTTGGACACTGACAGTCATTTACAAGTCCCTGATTATGTACTCGAAATTACTAGAAGTTGTAGCATTACTGATGGTATGGCCCCTTCTGCTAGTTATCAAAAGAAAGCAGCACTACAGCCTCCTGGTTCAAACCAGTATTCAGAGATCTTTATTTCTTCTCCACATTTCCCAAAACTCAACAGGGTTGCAGGAAGAAGGGAGAAAGTAGACTTCTGCACTGACACAGTTACCTGGTTTTCTACTCCAACGAGCAGAGCAGAGAGACAGTCTCCGCAAAGTACCCTCTTGCTGGTAAGAGAGGTAAGTATGAGGTAAGTATGTTCTATACTAAGGCTGACAGTGATACATCGCTATTTAAGGCATGCCTATGACTCTCACTCAAAGCCCTCAATCATTTTCTCTTTAGAGAGGTTCACCTAAAATGCCCCAACTACAGCTCCCATAAAGGCTCTCACAGCCAGAAGAACAAAATTAAAATGACCCTAGGACTTGAATTTCCTTTCTTTCTCTAAAGGCACCAAGTCCATCACTGCAGTTATTAATTCAGTACAATGGGAGTGGGCATCAGCTTTGTTTCACCTCTACAGTAAATCCTAGGCATAGTGATTTCTATCACAAATTCCATGAGGCAGCTAACTTTTTAAAGGCTTTTTCTGAACCTTGCAAATGTAACTGCCACTTATTTTGCTCCTAGCCACTTTCTCCCTTACTCTTAATAACCTCTCATCATACCCAGGTAATTATGGGCACCTCAGAGTGTGTTACAAACTCCCTACAGGCCCAAGTAAGACATAAATGCCCCCCACATCTCCAGGGCAAAGCCCCACTCTCCCTTCACTTAGGGAACCCCCTTCCAGAACAGATGCTTTCCATTATGGCTGGAAAGGCAAGGACAAGTAATGCATTAAAAGATGTTTTCAATGCCACATCAGTGGCATATCTTTGAGTTATAATAAAAGATCATCTGGAAATCAATCTGTATGATTGGGAGTTGTATTTACTGTAAGGTCTTTTGGGAGACCTAGCACATTTCATGCCGTGATCGTGAATAGAAGTCCAATCCATTAACTTTAGACTAATGCCAGTTGGGAAGCCAAGTGAGAAAACACAGAGGCAGGGACTTTTGAAATAGTTTCCAGCAAGAAGCTCTATTTACTGTTACTTCCCCTCCCAATAGCGAAATAAGGAGAAAGGAAAAGAAGAGAAGAGAAGAAGAGAAGGGAGGAGAGGAGAGGGTGAAAGGAAAGCACCAGGGGCGGGGGGGGAGGGAAGAGAGGAGAAATAAACACAAAGAACAGAGTGATAGGGAGTAGAAAAAGAGAGAATCTCTACACTTTTAAAGGTGGGGGAAGAACTGTGTTGTTGTAGACATCTCTTGGATGCAGAAAGCTTGGTTAGCATTGGACTAATGCTCTGTATAGTAAGAAGACTCTTTATGGAAGTTGGTGGTAGAAATTGTCTCTGGAGCTACCCCATCTTGACATGGCTTGCTCAGCATGTGAATCTGTGATTTGGGAAATGAATTCTAATGATATGCTTTTGACTTTCTGAGTCAGCTGCCAGTGCCTCTGCTCAAGGTGAGGTGAGAACACCTAGTTGTCATGGCTGCACCCTGGGATCCCTTTTTGACAGGTGCATATTATTTACTGCTATAGTTAATGATCCTCTAAGCACTATCTCAGCACCCTATTTTCCACTTCTGGACATTTCTAATAAAAGCCTTTCTCATGTTCATCTTACAGGTTTGCAAAGGCCAACTGATATTTATTATATATATATCCTATTTCTAGGAATATCTTCCCACTTTATAATCTTAATACACAGTGGTCAGGGCTCCAAGGTGTCGTCAAAACAAAGATGGGGTCATTATATGGTTTGATGGAAAGGAAAGAGAAGCCTCCAGAAAGTGCCCTTCTTCACATCACAAAAAATCCCCTTTAAGAGGACCTTGGCATAAATGCCTTTATGTTACTAAAAGCAGAAACGTTTATATTTCTCCTTGAGGAATTGGACTGCTTTTATCCAACAGACACTCTGAATTGTGTATCTGATCAATTTTCCCCCTTTGCATTTTGATTTGATAAAAGGCACAAAACCTCAAGAGAATGCGAAGACAAGTCACAGACTGGGAGAAAATATTTGCCAAAGACACATCTAATAAAGAAATACTATCCAAAACACACAAAAAACTCTCAAAGCTCAACAATAAATAAATGAACAACCCAATTTAAAAGTGGGTAAAAGATCTAAACAGACAACTCACCAAAGAAGATATACAAATGGCAAACAAGCATATGAAAAAGATGTTCAACATCAAATGTCATCAGGAAATTGAAAATTAAAACAATGAGATACCACTACACAACCATTAGAAGGGCCAACGTCCAAAACACTGACAACATGAAATGCTGGTGAGGATGGAGAGCAACGGGAACTCTCACTCATTGCTGGCGGGAGTGCAAAATGGTCAAAACACTTTGAGAGACAGTTTATCAGTTTCTTACAAAATTAAACAAACTCTTACCATATGCTCCAGCAATTGTACTCCTTGGTATTTACCCAAAGAAGTTGAAAACTTATATCCACGCAAAAACCTACACACAGATGTTTACAGCAGCTTTATTTACAATTGCCAAAACTTGGAAGCAACCAAGATGTCCCCTAGTAGGTGACTGGATAAATAAACTGAGGTCCATCAAGACAACGGAATATTATTCAGCACTAAAGAGAAATACACTATCAAGCCGTGAAAAGACATGGAGGAAACTAAATGCATTTATTACTAAAGGAAAGAAGTCAATCTAGAAAGGCTACATACATACTGTGTGATTCCAACTATATGACATTCTGGGAAAGGCAAAACTAGGGAGATAGTAAAAAGATCAGAGGCTGCCAGGAGTTAGGGAGGAGGAGGGTAAATACAATTAAAATTAATTTACTTATTAAATTCATTTATTAAAACAAAATTTATTTTAGATTGGTTGACATCCATTCTCTTTATCACGAAAAGAAAACCAAATAACAAGTAAAATACATCAGGAATTCTAAATTACATAGCAAAGAAAGCCCTGCCCTGGCATTCTAAGCTTCCTAATAGCTATTGCCTTAGTACATCTTACTACACACCCTGTATAGTGATTACCTCTCCCAAATGTGAGACGGCAAGTTAATGTGATGGTCAGATCCTCCCACCTCAACTTTTTCTGGAGTAAGGATTTTACTTCCTCCTTGACTGGCTGTACTGTTCGTCCTCTGCCCCAGGCTGCTGAGGGAGTGTTCCTCCATGACCGTCCACTGTGCCCGGCACCCTGGAACAGTATATGCCACAGGGCTCTTGACACAAGCATGTCCACTGCCTATTTACTCAGACCTATATCACACTGGTTTTTCAATATATAATTTTGATGTAATTTCAAACCAAAAAAATTGCAAGAAATTCTCTTTTTTTTCTGCTTTTTCTCCCCAAATACCCCCAGTACATAGTTGTATATTTTCATTGTGGGTCCTGCTAGTTGTGGCATGTGGGACGCCTCCTCAGTATGGCCTAATGAATGGTGCCATGTCTGCACGCAGGATCCGAATCGACAAAACCCTGGGCTGCTGAAGCAGAGCACACAAACTTAACCACTCGGCCACGGGGCCGCCCCTATCAAGAAATCCTATATAACTTTCAATCAGATTCCACAATTACTATCATTTGCTTCTTTGTCTCTCATTCTCTCTGTGTGTATGTGTGTATTTCACGAATCACTTGAGAATAAGTTGAGATATCATGCCCCTTTGTGATATATTTCCTAATAACAAAAATTTTGCTATTTTTGTAAAATTATCAAAATCAGGATTCTAACATTGATTCAATACTAGCATATGGTATATTCCATAGATATTTGAGACAGAAACAGAGACTTGTCCAGAAGCCAGGATCACAAACTGCTGTTAGCTCTCATGACTCTTTAGGATTCTTTAATCTGGAACAGTTCTCTAGTCTTTCTTTGTCTTTCAAGACCTTCATATTTTTGAAGAATGCAGGCCAGTTATTATGTAGAATGTCCCTCAATTTGGGTTTGTCTAATGCTGCATTAATCATGATGTTTCTTCATGATTAGATTTGGGTTATGCATTTCTTACAGGAATACCACAGAAGTGATATTGGTCCTCCTCAGTGCATCATACCACAAGGGACATGATACTATTTGTCCCAATATTGGTGATGTTAACTTTGATCAAGGTGATGCTCCCCAGGTTTCTCCACCATAAGATTATTACTTTGCTCTTTGTAATTAATCAGTAATTTTTAAGAACATACTTTGAGACTATGTAAACAGGCAATGCCTCATCAAACTTTCATCATTAGTAACTTCTGATGATTTTTGCCTGAACCAACTATTAAAATGATGGTCGCCACCCTTCTTTATTTATTAGTTGGCAAACTATTATAATGAAAATCTTTTCCTTATTTCCCATTTATTTCTATCAGTATGACTTACAGAGCTTTATCTTATTTAATGGGTTGTATCTGTTATTATCATTATTTATTTTGATGCTCAAATTGTCCCAGTTTTGACTAATGAGAGTCACTCAAGCTGGATTCTATACCTTTCTGACATGTTTCCATCATTCTTTGAGTACTTCCTCACTTTTTAGCACAAGATATTCCAGATAAGACTACCTAGAAGAAATGGATAAATTCCTGGAAACATACAACCTACCAATATTGAATCATGAAGAAACAGAAAATCTGAACTGATTGATAGCACTAGGAAGGAAATTGAATCAGGAATCAAAAACCTCTCAACAAACAAAAGTCAAGGACCAGATGGTTTCACTGGTGAATTCTACCAAATATTTAAGGAAGAATTAATACCAAGCCTTCTCAAACTCTTCCAAAAAACAGAAGAGCAGAGAACACTTCCAAATTCCTTTTACAAGGTCAGCTTACCCTGATATCAAAACCAAACAAGGACACCACAAGAAAAGAAAACTACAGGCCAATATACCTGATGAACATAGATACAAAAATCCTCAGCAAAATAGTGGCAAACCAAATTCAACAACACAGTAAAAGGACCATACACCACGATCAAGTAGGATTTATTCCAGAGAGGCAAAGACGGTTCAACATCTGTAAATCAATCAACATGATACACAACATTAACAAACTAAATAAAGGATAAAAATCACATGATCATTCATCTCAATAGACACAGAAAAAGCATTTGACAAATTCAACATCCATATGATAAAAACTCTCAACAAAGTGGGTATAGAGGGGACATACTTCAACATAATAAAGGCCCACATATGACAAGACAACAGCTAACATCATACTCAATGGTAAAAAGCTAAAAGCTTTTCTTCTAAGATCAGAAATAGGACAAAAATGTTCACTCTCACCATTTTTATTCAACACAGTATTGGAAGTCCAAGCCAGAGCAATTAGACAAGAAAAAGAAATAAAAGGCATCCAAAATCACCAAGAAAGAAGTAAAATTGTCAATATTTGCAGATGACATGAAATTGTAGATAGAAATCCCTAAAGACTCCACCAAAAAATTGTTAGAATTAATAAATGAATTCGCTCAAGTTGCAGGATACAAAATAAATATACAAAAAAAACTGTTGCATTTCCATACACTAATAAAGAAATATCAAAAAGAGAAATTAAGAAAACAATTCCATCAAAAAGAATAAAATATCTAGGAATAAATGTAACTAAGGAGGTGAAAGTCCTATACACTGAAAACTATAAGACACTGATGAAAGAAACTGAAGAAGGCACAAATAAGTGGAAAGATATTCTGTCCTCGTGGAGTGGAAGAATTAATACTGTTAAAATGTCCATACTACCCAAAGCAATCTACAGATTCAATGCAATCCCTATTAAAATTCCAATGGCCTTTTTCACAGAGTTAGAACAAACAATCCTGTGGAACCACAAAAGACCCCAAGTAGCCAAAGCAATCTTGAAAAAGAACAAAGCTGGAGGCATCATGCTCCCTGATTTCAAACTATATTACAAAGCTATAATAATCAACACAGTATGGTATTAGCATAAAAAACAGATACATAGATCAATGGAATGAAATGGAGAGCCCAGAAATAAACCCACATATATATGGTCAATTAATTTACAACAAAGGAGGTAAGAATATACGACAGGAAAAAGAGTCTCCTCAATAAGAGGTGTTGGGGAAAATGCATAGCCACAGGCAAAAGAATGAAACTGGACCCTATCTTACACCATACACAAAAATCAATGCAACATGGATTAAAGACTTGAACATAAGACCTGAAACCATAAAACTTCTAGAAGACAACAGAGGTAGTGAGCTCCTTGACTTCAGTCTTCGTGATAATTTTTTGGATTTGACACCAAAAGCAAGGGCAACAAAAGCAAAAATTAACAAGTGGGATTACATTAAACTAAAAAGCTTCTGCACAGCAAAAGAAACTTCTACAAAATGAAAAGGGAACCTACCAAATGCGAGAAAATATTTGCAAATCATTTATCTGAAAAGGGGTTAATATCCAAAATATATAAAGAACTCATATGACTCAACAGCAAAATAACAAACAAACCAATTGAAAATTGGGCAGAGGATCTGAATAGACATTTTCCCAAAGAAGAGATCCTGTTGGCCAACAGGTTCATGAAACGGTGCTCAACATCACTAATAATCAGGGAAATTCAAACCAAAACCACAATGAGCTATCACCTCACAGCTGTTAGAACTATTATCAAAAAGACAACAAATAACAAGTATTGGTGAGGATGTGGAGAAAGGGAAACTCCTGTGCACTGTTGGCAGGAATGTAAATTGGTGCAACCACTAGGCACTAGAGAGCTTCCTCAAAAAATTAAAAACAGAGCTCCTATATAATCCAGCAATTCTACTTCTGGGTATTTATCCAAAGAAAACAAAAATGCTAACTCAGAAAGATATTTGCACCCCCATGTTCATTGCAGCATTATTTACAACAGCCAAGATATGGAAACAACCTAAGCATCCATCAATAGATGAATGGATTAAAAAAAACTGTGGAATATATATACAGTGGAATATTATTCAATCATAAAAAAGAAGGAAATCTTGCCATTTGCAATGACATGGATGGACCTTGAGGACATTAAGCTTAGTGAAATAAGTTAGACAGAGAAAGACAAATACCTTATGATCTCACTCGTGTGTGGAATCTAGAAAAAAAACTCATAGGTACAGAGAACAGATTGGTGGTTGCCGTAGGCAGGGGGTTGGGGGTGGCCGAAAAATGGTGAAGTCGGTCAAAAGGTACAAACTTCCAGTGATAAAATACGTAAGTCCCAGGGGTGTAATGTACAGCATGGCGACTATAGTTAAATACTACTTTATTGTATATTTGAAAGTTGCTAGGAGAGTAGATCTTCAAAGTTCTCATCACAAAAAAAAAAAAATTATAACTATGCATAGTGATGGATGTTAATTAGACTTAATTGTGGTGATCACTCCCCAATATATATAGATATCAAATCATTAAGTTGGACATCTGAAATTAAAATAATGTTATATGTCAATTATATCCCAATTAAAAATAATTTTTTTTAATTTAAAAAAATGAAAATATGAGTTGTCTTGTTAAGAAAAATAACTTACTTGGGGCCAGCCCAGTGGCATACTGGTTAAGTTCACTCACTCTGATTTGGCAGCCCAGGGTTCATAGGTTCGGATCCCAGGTGCAGATCTACACACAGTTCATCAAGCCATGCTGTGGTGGCATCCCATATACAAAATAGAGGAAGATTGGCACAAATGGTAGCTCAGGGTCAATCTTCCTCACCAAAAAAAAAAAAAAGAGAGAGAGAGAGAAAAGAAAATAAAAATAATTTACTCAAAAGGAAGGAAGGCCAGATTCAAAGAGCTGTCTTATTTTTTAGGCCAGTTTTGATTCTAACACAAATATACTTGTGCTTCTTTTCATTTCACTGTCATTCCAAGCTTAAATTAGGCCTATGATTTTTCTATTCCTTGTCAGGTTCTTAGGGGTGTAAAAAACCACTTTTGGAAATTAAGCAGAACAAATTTTAAATAAAGTGATATTGTTTTTATCTTTGCCCCATTTTTGCTGAATATTTGGAAGAGAGTTTAATTTTTTGGTGCTTAGGACCACACTTCATGTTCAATGAATGAAAGGACCCACCATATTTGTAAACTAACTGGGGCATGGTACTCAATCCAGATTTGTAGCAAACCTTCACTCATATTGCAAACAAGGTGGAAAATTTAACTATTTTACAGCATCTAGCAGCTGTCTTCTTTTGGTGTTCCTATGCCTAGAGTCAAAACCCACAGCTTGCTGTATGACCATGCTTAGAACTCAAATTTTTCTAAGAGTTCTCTTTATTCCCTTCTAAAATATTTTTAAAACATTAACCATCATGATAGTACACAAAAATAAACAAACAGGGAAATTCCTTCCAAACGTAGCCCTGAATGTATGCAATAGGTAACTTCATTTTACTACGAGATGCTCACAAATGTTTTACTATACAGTTTGTACACAAATTGAGAATAAAGATCAATGAATTGCCCTCCTATGTAATTCATTGCTCATTAGAAGACTGTTAGAAAAGATCTAGCAACTAACCCTTGTTGGCCGGAAAGACCTACATACGGTTCATCTCTTTGTGGTATGCACTAAATCAGAGCTTTAAAGAGAAATAGGTAG
Organism: Equus quagga; assembly: GCF_021613505.1. Lineage (NCBI taxonomy): Eukaryota > Metazoa > Chordata > Mammalia > Perissodactyla > Equidae > Equus > Equus quagga. Next base: position 39,209,911 of record NC_060267.1, read on the forward strand.
GGAAACTAAATTGAATGTTCTCATTACAGAAGACAAATGGCAAAACAGATGGGGGAATATAAAGCAATTCCAGCTCTTCGTCACTTTGGTTCTTCCAGAATTAAACATTTAGACCATAATGATTTGAAAATATATCCGGGAAAAAGCAGGAAAAACAGAATGGCATGCAAATTTTCCTGGAATGCAACCCACAGTCACGACGGTGGAATTTGTCTGGGCCTCAATAAAATCAGAGAGTGTGAAGATTGATCTTTTAATACAAAATTAACATATGACCCAAAGCTCTCTGACGCTTTCTGGTACTCAAAGGGAAACTGTTTTAGCAAGTAAGGTATTTCTTTTTAAGGCTGACTGAACCCTCAGCTGGATGGCAATATTCAATTCACGTCATATACTTGACCAATTTTTGTAACGCTCATTTGGTAGTACGAGCCAAGAGCAGCTGTAGAATAAACAGACTAGGAAACCCTCTGCTTCAATTTCACTGTGAAATTTCACTGTGAAATGTGGTCAGCGATCTGTTTGCAGAAAGACATTAACCAGTATGACTTCAGTTTCAGTCTAAAGACTCAAGAAGGGTAGTGAAAAGGACAATGGAGAGGAAGGAGAGAATGAATGAGAGAAGGCAGAGGAGCGAAGAAAAACTTGGATCTTGGGTGCCCTAAATCATTGCTGTGAATGAACCTGATAACAGAGTCATTCAAAGAACAGAAGTGTACTATAAATACACAGTGTACCAGCCTGGCATTCCTACACAATTACTGCTGCAACATAATTAATGGGGTATTAAATTCTTTCTTTCCTTAAGCAAGAGCAACATCAAGTGATTACAAAAGGGAACTGACTTCAAATAAAACAGAAAATTATGCCACAGTTCAGCCTTAAAGACCATAAAAGTCAAACACAATAACAAAGGCAAATTTAAGCCCTACATCCCAACACTATCATTTCTGAGGGTTTCCTCTGCAGTGGCCTCAACCAATAAAGAATAACATTCTCTCAAAAGACTAAACTAGACGAGAATCTTCAGCCCTACTGACACCACGCTGCCCAATCCTACTGGTCTGAGAAGGGACAGAGATGCTGAGAGAAACAAACTTTTAGGCTATTGGAATGCTCTCCCTCCAGAGTTCCAGGAAAAATCAGAGATTAGGATATCCTGAAGGAAACAAAGGTTTCATTTTTATTACACACTTAGGGACAAGCAAAAATTAATTATGGAATAGGAAAAGCTTATCTTTTGGGTCCTGATATTTTTGTTTCCTTCCTTTTAACAAAACAAAACAGCAAGGTTCTTGGGGACGGAAGAGAGTGATGGATTTAGGGAAAGAAACACTTAACTCTGCTACTTCCTAACCATGCATCATTCGTCAAGTTACTTAATCTCCTCATCACATTATTAAGTTCTAATTCAGGAAAGGACATAAAACACATTTATGCTTAACCCTGACTTCCAGCCAGGGCCGTATGAGGCAGTGCAGTCCAAGAGATCATCTCCCCTCTTGCATTAGCCATGGAGTTTGGCATGGGCGCATTGCCTGTGTGAAATAAAGACACGTCTATCAGCAGAGCTAGGGAGCAATTACACGGCAACACGAAAAGAGATGTAAGAAGCAAATAACATGCTCTATAGTAAAATGTAAAGAAAGTTGGAGCTCACATAAGACACATTTAGGAAAGGCAGGGCTAAGGGTTCCAAGCTGGAAAAGTGAGTCACCTGTTGATCTCAGAGAATCTTGCCACTCCCGACTGCCTCATCAATCTCAGTCCTCAGGGTGCTGCTCTCAGCTGGCTGCCAATTCTCCTCCCTCAGCTATCAGCAGTCTTTAAGTAGAGTTCCTCCCTTGGTGTTCACGTATATGTAGTCAAAGTTTTGAACTTTCATAGATCATTCATGAAGTCTAAAAAGCTACTAGATCTCAACGGAATGAATCTCTAATTGTAAAATTTTAGAAAAGATTACAAAGCTTCAGGAGTTTGGGAGATTAGGGTGTCTGTATGTTGAGATACCTCTCATCTCATATCTGTGAGTAATTACATTCTCTTACCAACCGTAAGACCAGCCCTTAAGGGGTTGTTTTAGCCTGAAATCTGCAAAGAAAAGGTGACCTTTCACCTAGTCAGTTCTTTATTTTTTCATTTGCTCATATCGAGTTTGCCTAATTTATAAATTATTTTCTGCTTCCAAAAAGCCTAACACAGTGCCTTGTAGATAATTACGTGATTGGTAAAAAATTCATTAACTTCAGTTTTTAGCCATAAGATTTCCAATCAATTCAAGAAAACCATTTCCATTTCTAACCAAAGAACTGAGGGGTGAGGCATTATGGATGCGACCCTGAGCTTCTCCAGAGTTCTCCCAAGTTTTGTGAGTCATTTTCCAAAATGGCAGCATCAGCAGCTCAACCACTAGCATTACTACTCTTGGAGCGCAGCCCCATAGAACAGGAAGTAGTCTGCATGCACGAGGGCAGTGGTTATACCACAGTGGTTTCAAAGAAGTCTTTGGGCTTGGAGCTGCATTCAAATCTCAACTCTCTCACTTAATGGTTATATGACCTTGGTCAAGTTACCCAACTTTGCCAAACATCAGTTGCTCTATCTATAAAATAGAATTAATACCCACTCATTTTATTTGCAGCCTAAGCTTTTCCTTGTTTACCACACACAAACTTTCAGGCATTAGAATCCCCTAAGGCCATTACGGATTATATCTCATTGAAGTACACACCCAGGAACTTGCAAAATGAAGCCACAATAGACTAACGTGGAAAATTAATGTGAGGAATCACTGACTCACTTTTTATGCACAACATTCCAACAGCAATTCCTACAGTGGGAGCTATATGATTGGAAATGCTAGTCAGAAATTCACGATTAAATTTTTTTCATGGGTCAAGTCTAAACTGTTTGGCTCAAGTGACAATGAACTGCAAATAACTCTAAACTTTCTATTAACTAGAAAAGGTGGTGTCTATGCCATTGCCAAAACTTCATGGTGCATCTGGTCAGACAGAACAATTCACCTCTAAACAGAAGGACATGGCCACCTGGCTCTCCAAGTTAAATCCCAATAAGCCTGCACTTGTGTTCTTGACCCAGGTTTGGTAATAGGGAATCACGGCTTTGAAGCATTCTACAAAGTCTGATGCTCTTCGTCTTTGTGTACATCGCAGGTGCCAAATGTAAACTCTCCAGTCTTAAGTGCTATTACATAGCCACTATCAAGTCAGATGACCCAACTAAAGAGACAGGGTCAGATCGGAGTCCAATTCCAAACTGGTGTTTCTGAGATAAAGGTGTCATCTAAAGATCACAACAGGGGTGGACATCAGGAGTGGCTGTTTTTCTGGCCAATCCTCTGCCCTGGCCAGAAGATAGCTAAAGGGAGTGTGTCGGGGCTGAAGGCCAGAACCACCACTCCCATCAGTTATACGATTACAACTGCAGAATGTTTTGTGATTTGAATAACACTTCGTTCTTCTCTCCCATATTTCATCTTCCTTGCATCTACCTTCACTTTAAATAACAAAGCAATCCAACAACTTACCCAAGCCTCTAATCTCATCCTAAGTATTTCTGAGGCCAAACTATAAGTAATAAAAAACATGCAGTAATGAGAAGTCATTTCAGAATTATCTGTGTTTGTCTATGTAGGGTAAAGTTGGAGCAGATTTGTTTACAGTTCACTATGAAATATTGGAGTTTCCTAAGCTTAGAGTTCCTCAGCTGGAACACAAACCCTCGCACACACAATATCCACATGGGCCACTCCACATCACCCCTGTGAGACTTGAAAGGGCAAGAAGAATTGCGCGAATGTGAAGCTCACGTTGCTTGTTGTGCCACAATTAATAAAGTCCTTTGTCTCTGACCCAGGAATCTCATGTCTTCTGCCAGCATCTATGAGACTGCGGCAGGCTAACTCGTTAGCTGGCAAATAGGGCAAAATCTCAGACCCTTTACATTTTGTGTGATAAATGATGCTTTCCCATTTGTCATTACTTCTGGAAAAATGGAGATGGTTGAACAAAAGCTGGAATATTGTCAGTTTCAGAAAATACACATCCCAAGACTATTGTTGTTTTGGATAGAATGCAAAAGCAAATAGGGTCATGAAAAACAAAAGAGTGGTGTGTAGTGTATATTGGGGTGCACTGCCCAGAGTCCCCCTTCAGCACCAAGGGAGTCATTCTCCCAGTTTCCAGGACTCTTGGCTGTGTCACTTTCTAAGAATTGCCCTCAGCAGAAGAAATGTGCCTCACCCAAAATTGCCCCCTCCCCAGGGGCAGCCTGCATTCAGTGACGGGGTACAAAGGCTTGAGCCTTTCTCTCAATTCAACACATCACCAAATGGCCATCCTAGAGCCATAATTCCCCATGGGATCACTGAGGCCACTGCTAAAACTCCATCACAACTGAACTCCTCCCTCCGCCCAATCCTGCTTCCTTCACTTCTATTCAGGTATGATTTATGAGAAAATAATCCAAAAAACTTCCTGAACAGAAACCTCAGAGTCTAGAATCTACTCTCAGGAGCATGCCCTGAGATGGGGAAAGCCTTTGCTTCTGCATATCCACAGGATTCTCACCAAGACTTTGTGACAAAGTCTAGACCTTAAAGAGTCCTCTGCAATTTACAACTTTCTTCTACACTTCAATTTCACATATGCTCAAATTCCAGACTAATCCACTAATAAACAAAAAACTCACCATTAGGAATTTCTAATTGAGGTCACCAAAGGGCATATAAATGACTTGAGATGGGTCTCTTGAAAAACCTCCTGGATGGAGATGGAACATCACAGGATATGAAACTCAAGGCAGATTAAATAAAGATTTGGCATATGTTTACATTTCCTGAACCTTGTACATTTTCTAAAATGATGGTCTGCTTCTAAGACAACAGACCAAAAGCTGTTGAGGCACTAGCATCAGTAAATAAGGAGGGAGGGAGAGAATTGAACAATTATCTGACCGACATAGCCAGAATAAACAGCCAATATAATTAGGCCTTCTGGGGGCCTGCCCCACAGCCAAGCGGTTAAGTTCGCGCGCTCTGCTTCGGTGGCCCAGGGTTTCGCTGGTTCGGATCCTGGGTGCGGACATGGCACCACTCGTCAGGCCATGTTGAGGCGGCATCCCACATGCCACAACTGGAAGGACCCACAACTAAAAATATACAACTACGTACTGGGGGAATTTGGGGAGAAAAAAGCAAAATAAAATAGAATATTGGCAACAGTTGTTAGCTCAGGTGCTAATCTTTAAAATAAATAAATAAATAATGAGGCCTTCTTTTCATTTTTGTTTCTTAGTATATTAAAGGATTTTTTTTTTTTTTTGATAGAAGCAGAGTTCCTTTGCCTGAAAGATGTGAATGCTGAGACCCTGATCACTTAACCTAAAATCATCCATTACCTGGGTATTTTTTAAAATTCCAAAATCCTATGCATAGGACTCAACAGGCATTTTGAAAGGAGTATAGAAAACAGTTTTGTCAATGTTCACGTAGTGAAGATTTTGCTTTAATGAAAGAGGAATTGGGTTTTTGTCTTTCTGCTAACAGCTAATGGAGCTGGAAAATCAAAAGGCGCTAGGGTAATTATTTTCCTTAAAAAGCAAAAGCTTTTAGCACCAACTCTTCAACCTCAGAGCAAAAAAATCTGCTTACTATCAAAAACAAAAGTTCACCCAAAGGTAATTCAGAGTCAGTTGCCAGCCTTTTCAGGCAAAAGAAAGAACAAATGCATAAGTCGCTGGCCTTGTTACAGCACAGTTTTTATAAAAGATTTAATGCAGTGTTTCCTTGCCAATTAAAAGTGAGTGTAGGATTTACCTTTCAGTTTTAATATCTTTGCCCGACTCTTATACTAGTAATATGAGCCAAAGGGATTAAGGAAACGACTGAATACATGTTTCTGCAAAACTGTCTTCACTGGAAATTATCTTCAGGGTAAAACAAAATGATAATAGGCCCCTGAAGTAGGGATAGGCTGGATTTCCTTCAGATATAATTGGTACAACTTGAAATGTATTTGTATTTCTAATGTCGAAGCCTGATTATCTGGCCATCCCAGAGAATCTGTGAGCTATCTAATACCCTTTAATCAAGCCCTTTCTGTTATAACCAGCAAGAGAGGATTCAAACTAAGAACAGGAAGCCACTGAATAACTGGGCCAAAGAATTTGCAGTCAACAGACCCTCAAAGAAACAGGAATCTTTGATTTTCTTCCCCAATTGGGTTTGAAGGCTGTGAAGATCCCATGACCATGAAAGGACTGGTAGTTCCCTGGACATGGGGCACAAGGGTTACTTACATGGTCACCTGTAGTAACTGAACACAGCACCTGCTGTTGGCAAGACTGTGTGTGTGATCCCTGCTTCCGCACAGGAAAGCTTAAAAAAGGAAAATGCCAAGCCCAATATTTTAAATTCTTGGCTCAAGTACAATCACCAAATAATGGGTTTCTACAACTACCTAAAAAAGAGTCTCTTATATCTTGGCTGAGATCACTAAAGTCAAGAGACAGAGTGTGGTCTTAAATTGCACAAGCGCAATGTAGGTTCAGTGCACAGCCCTTCTCTTAGGTTAGGAAATTGATTGAGAAAGAGTGAGGCCCTAAGGGCTAGAATGGAGTCCACTGGTACCCCCAACTCTTAAAGCCACTAATCGTCCCTTGCCAAATGAAATAGTTTCCTCTTCCATCAAGTTAAGTCTGTTTCTGACCGTTACTAGAGGAGCCTTGATTATAAATACCTCGCCTAAGGTACGTACTTCTCAAGGGGTGGCAATGCTCCCCATATCCCACTCCTCGTTGCTTGTATATCTACAACTAGAAACAGATGCCAGCATGCCCTTTGAGGAAAACTACAAAGTCAACCCATGGAGTACACAATGAGAAAAATTACAAGAACTGGCTAATTTCTATCAGCAGAAATCTAGAGAATAAATGTGAAAATGGATTCTGAAAATGCTAGATCAGAGGGAGAAGAACATAATTTTAGATTTACTAAAGTTTTTAATATGGAAACAAATGCCAAAAGTGCTGGATCCAACATACCAGTTCTAGGTAACCCAGATTGCTTCCAACTGTATTCTTGGTTGCTTAACTCAAACCTCGATTCAATAGTGGCCCATGCTAAATGAGGCTCACATACCAGATTAGATAATGGAATGAAAAGAAAATACAAAGATCTGGAGAGACAAGAATAATAAGCTAAAATTATCGTATACAACTTATTTATCTGTCCCCAATTATGCCTCGTGTATACAAGGTCAAAACATCTACAGGGTGAAAACAGCTGTGAGATTAGAATACTGAGATCAATTGTCCTGAACACAGGAGACAACACAAGTGATGGTTTCCCCAAAGAAGGTCAGTGCCAAATTGACTTGCTATGTATTTAGACCCAGAACCAGATTGGGGTTATGTCAATTACTTTTTTAAAATTATCATTATTATAAATTATCTTTAGAATGATTCTAAGGGGAAAGTTTGGTTCAAGAGTCTCAGAAAGATGTACAAATACACCCAAATCTTCCTTAAGAAACTGCGAGGTGCCACTCCTTGAGTCAGAAATTGTTACTCCAAAAGGACCCTGTTAATTTCAAAACTATAATTGTAAATTGTCTCAAACGTAACAAAGAGGAGGCTACTTGATACCAAACCCATGGGCCACAGGTAAAGCTATACTTAAATCCAAAATTATACCATAAATGCCTTAATATTTGCTAATATTAAAAATAAAATAAGTTCTAAATGTAAAAAGTTAAAAATATCAAAAAATACTAAACTAAAATAAAGGAGGGAATTATTAAAGATAAAATTTAAATTTTGATCAGAAAGCAATAATAATAAAGAATATGTAAAACAGAAAGCTGGTTTTTAAAACATTTTTTAAAAACGTTAAAAATCCCTGGCAAATGGGCCGGTCCGTGGCCGAGTGGTTAAGTTCACGCGCTCCACTGCAGGCGGCCCAGTGTTTTGTCGGTTCAAATCCTGGGCATGGACATGGCACCACTCATCAAGCCACACTGAGGCGGCGTCCCACATGCCACAACTAGAAGGACACACAACTGAGAATGTACGGCTATGTACCTGGGGGCTTTGGGGAGAGAAAGGAAAAAAATAAAATCTTTAAAAAAAAAAATCCCTGGCAAATTAGATTAATGGAAAAAGAGAAAAAGCAAAAATATACATCTTTAAGATAAAAAAGGTGAGAACCACAGGTATTTCTTATTTATTTTTAATACTGATGAAATCACAGATTTTTTTTAAGTGATTTAAAAGTCATAAAAGAAAATGTATGCCAATCTATGGAAATTGTTTCAGACACATTTTATGCACCACCTCAGATTCTCAAGACAGCACCTGTCTCCTGGAGGACTCAACCACCGCCTGCCACTTCTGCCATCACCCCTTCAACTGCAGGAATCTCTGATTATCTCGTTCTCTCCTGAGGTGAGTACCAGACTCTGGAAACATGGCCTCCCTCACCCTTCCCATCACGCCAGAAGCCCCAGAAGCTCTGATCACCTCAGCACAACTCAATCACATCCACGTAGCTCTGATTCCTCCTACCCCTTCTGGACTTCACCGGGGACTCCAAAATATTGGCATTCCACAGAGGAGGGATCTGGCTTCTGCAGCAGCCACCAAGGAGGCCAGGGGATGCAATCTGGAAGGGCAGGGAGTGAACGCTCCATGGGACAAACATTGACCAATGAGAGAAAGGCGATGGGAGGGAGCTGGCAGATAAATACAACTCCCTCTTCCTTCTAACAGATGACTCCAACACATAGTTTCTGTACAGCCTGTCTGAATGAGTGTCATACTCTTCACCCTTCAGCAAGCAGTGGGCAGCTGGATAACACGCCAACCTGCATTTGCCTGCCATCCTTCCCTGTCTCCTTTTTCCCTCTCTCACTGTCCCAGGATTGTGCTTCCCAATAAAACATTAGCACTCAAGCCTTGCTTCAGCCCCTGCTGTCTAGGGACCCCAAGCTAAGATAGTGAGGAATTTGAAAATTTAGAGAAAATGGTAGGTTTTCTACCAGAATAAAAACTACTATATTTGACCAAGTAGGAGGTAGAAAGCTTGAACAGATTAATAATCATAGAAGACACTGGAAAGTGAAATAAAGCTCTACCATTTCTAAAAAGACACCAGGCCCAGGTAATATAACAGCTGAATTATATCTAACTTTTAAAGTACAAATAATTCCTATTTTATCCATTCTCAACCAGAAAATTCATTTTATTTAATGTATTATCATATTCTTATTAACATAATATAATAAATATAGTTCAAAAAAGCTATTGGCAAATTTCATTTATGAATAAGGATGCAAAAATTTTCAAATGATATCAAATAAATTCTGGCAGTACATTAAAAGAACAATTCATCATAACTGATTTTTAAACCACAAGCAGGTCACATCAATGTCAACATGTATAAGGGAATTCAATAATTTTCTCAATATAACCAAGACCCTTCAAGATCTCTCTCTCTGGGCCAGCCCAGTGGCACAGCAGTTAAGTGTGCATGTTCCACTTTGGCGCTCTGGGGTTCTCCGGTTCAGATCCCAGGTGTGGACATGGCATCACTCGGCAAGCCATGCTGTGGCAGGCGTCCCATATAGAAAGCAGAGGAAGGTGGGCATGGATGTTAGCTCAGGGCCAGTCTTCCTCAGCAAAAAAAGAGGAGGATTGGCAGTGGACATTAGCTCAGGGCTAATCTTCCTCAAAAAAAAAAAAAAAAGATCTCTCTCACACACACACACAGAAGCACTGTGACCACATGAATAAAACATATTAAAGATACTTCTGGTTCCTCCCAAAATCTTTTCAAGTCTTCCTTGTGCTTTTTCCTCATTCCTCAACCATTGGCCACCAGAGTGTCTTTGAGGTCAGCAGGCCTAGCCCACAGCATATTCCAACATGGGTAGAATTGGCATTTGAGGAAAGACCATTCTACTCTGTGTAAGCCTGACTTGCGCATTGTAGTATGTTTATCATTTCTGACCCTGGGCATCAAATTTCATAGCGGTCCAAGTCACTGACAACGGAAAAGCCCTCATATGTTTCCAAGTGTCTAATGAGGATGACCCATCCCCATTAAAAGCCGCTGGAGGGAATTCCACAGACAGCTACGCCTGCGCCTATATCCCACTAACTGCTAAACTCCCTCCTCCTCAGATGACCTATTACCAGCCTTTTTCCCACCTCCCCATTCTAACCTACTCTCTTCAGAAACTGAAGAGGGCACCCACCATTTTAGTTCTCTTGGCCTTTCCCATCTGAATATGCTAGAACATCAGGGCCCAGAAAATACAAATAACTGGATAATGAGGTTAATATGAACCTCCATACAAAGTGCAGAGGAAGCAGCAATGTCCACGGGGTATTTGTCACGCGGTTTTGTCAATCTGTAAGGGCACTGGAACAAGAGAATTTCCACAGAATCAAAAATGACAATCTACCTTGACCTATTAGGTCAAAATATTCACAACGCACTGGAGCTCTTTTTCTCCTCTGATTCTCAACATAACAAATGTTAATGGTGCAGGCTCTGGAGAGAGACAGATATAAATCCAAATTCTACTCTTCTCTTTCCTCTATACACCCTTGGGCAATTTATTAAACAATCTGACTTTAGTCTTTCTCATCTATAAAATGAGGCAAACAGAACCTATCTCGTAGGGTTATTTGAATAATTAAAGGAAATAATGCTTGTAAGATGCTCAGTACCATAGCTAGCACATAGTAGGTGTTAAATAGCCTTAGCTCTTTGATTCTCTCCCTTAAACATCAGGCTAACACTTACTTCCACAGGCAGGTTTCCAAATTTATGTTTAATTCTAACCATTTAACCCACTTTAAATGTTCCTTTTAGATATTTAAGGAACTTCAGCGTGACAAGACACAAGAACTTACTCTTGAAAAAGAGTTACAGTTGAATGACTATCTCCCCAAAATGCTGTGAGTAGAGATGGCAGAAAAGGGACCACCACAATGAACCCAACAGCCGCCATACTGTAGACACTGAGTAGCTATTTATTAAATGTGAAATGAATGAAAAACGAAAGCTCAAAATCATTTAGTGCCTCAGAAGGGCCCTCTACTATTTTAAATGGATTATTTCCGATAGTCACAACTACCCTGAAAAGTGCATGGTCAGCAACTGACTAGGTATACCAGGGCCACAGAGATGCATCCTAAAAAAAAAAAAAACAGAAAAAACCTTAAAACACACTAACAGTCACGTAAAGTAACGATACATACATAAATTGTCAAAACTCAATAAATGCTACACTCAAAAGTTGATCATTTCTCTGTAAACATACTTTACAATACTTCTTTTTTTTAACTAAAAGAGCTGTAAACAAATATTGAAATTTAATTAATGATATGCATACTGAAGTGTTGGGAATTAAAGGGCACTGATGTCTGTGACTTACTTTGAAATGCTTCTAGAAGTTAAGATGGATGATGAATGGATAGAGGGATGGAAAATGAATGGATATATGATAAAGTAAATATAGCGAAATGTTATTTGTAAAATCTAGATGGTGTTCACTGTACAATTCTTCCAACTTTTCCGTATTTTGAAATTTTTTCACAATAAAATATTTGGGGAAAAATGCATGCAAAACTATGGCTATTTTCTAAGCATACAAATAGAAACAGGCTATATACTGAACACATTAAAACTGTGCCTGGTAGATAGCAATCAATTTATACTTGCTATTACCAGAGCGGGTTTTGTAACGTTTTGTAAAAACATGCTTTGTAGAAAACAATGCTTAATATGTCTTACCAAAAGATGACTAATATTTCCTACCTTTATGCAAGTTTTTTGCTGAGTCCTCCATACTTTTTTACCTGCATCTTTTGCTAATTTGCTTTGCCTTGAATTGGTCTTTACCACTGTTTCCATGATTCTTAGCCATGCCGCTGGTCTCAATCCTTTGCGGGAAAGTAATATCTGCTTCCTCATGTGGAAGGATTTCAAACTAAAATGGAACCGGAGGATACGAATGGAGAATCTCACGCATGCGTCCTCAGGAAAACGAAACTAAAGGAGTGAGAGATCGATTTCCCTTAAATGCCTGATTTACAGAAAACCTACACTCATCCCTCAACCAATGAATATCCACTAAGAACCTCTCGCCATCCTCAAGCCAATGAACTTGCTGCTTGGACTCTAGCTAAAATCCCCCTTCTCTGCGCTCGTTACCCATAAATACAGCCTGCCTCAAACCCTCGACGGACTCACCTGTAGCTTGCTACAGTTTGCGTGCGCTGTATTGCAATTCTTCTGCTTTTCTCAAATAAACTCAATTTATGGTAATTTGAGCTTGCCTCAGTTTACCTATTTAGGTTGACACTCGCTTTAGAAGCACTTCTCACTTCAGGAATGACAAGAAAAGACCCACTTCCAGCTGTATGGTAGATAGTGAGGCAGTCTGTCATAGCGGAGAGCATCATATTTGCCATCAGCAGTGTCGATCAGATCGGATCAGAATTCCGATGCCACTCTCACTGACTGTCTTAGGAAGGTCACAGTTTCTTTGAGCTTCGTTTTTCTCATCAAAAAATTGGAATAATGCCTATTTCACAGAACTGTGGTACAGAACAAGTAAGACAGGGAGGCTATAAATATCCTGTGCATGGGGTTAGAAATGATCCCTGAGCTGGCTTTCATTCTCCACAAAGTTTTAATTTTCTCCATGTTCTCCTGGATACTTTCTTTCACGTTGATAAACAGCAGTCATTGAAACAGTTCCTGAGAGAAAGTTCTGGGACCTCACAATTGTTGGCATAAAGTCTCATGCATAGGAACTTAGTCTATACGCTGTATCTGAAAGTACCTCATGATTGTTTAGTAGTAATACCTTTAATCTTCTAAAGTTACTTCATTGTATCAATTCTCCCTTTAGAATGAAGCATATCCAAAAGCTCTAATTCTTACCATGTGCCCTTGGAAATCAGGGTTGTTTTGGACAAGAGAAAATGAGTCACAAAACATGTGACAAGATTTCATACGTTCGTGATGAATATAAGTCTGCTATTGATCTTTTGTTCTTTCTTTAGAACAACAATTTCCAACGTGGGCTGCACATACTCCAAGAAATAAACCAACTGATCCCCTGGAGGAAGAAAAGAAGAAAATATGAGAAATACTGTTTATATCTTTTTGCCTTATTCTTTGGAATTTCCATTTTTGTGTATAGCACTAATAATACACTAACACAGTATATATTAATTTAAAAAGTTTAGAAGGTACTGTTATGAATATATAAAAGCTTTGTGCTTCTTGATTCATCAAATGAAGTTATCATAACCAATCTACAGGGACAAAAGAATTTCAAATATTAAAATGAATCATTCCATTCATTGGGCAGGAAGTGTTCTTCAGGACTGAAGTCGTGATTTTCTTTATTAATAACAGTTGCCAGTATTTTCTATCAATAGTCCTTCGTAAGAGAATAGTACAGATGAATTAGCCAGATTTTCCAACCCCAAAGTCAGAGAAATGCCTGTGAAAGCCTGGAGTGCAACACTTTCGGGATTTTCTGTGCAGAGGAGAACGCTCCTCTTGGAAATAAGCAGAATCACTTCACTAAAAAGCCCAAGGTCATGTAACTAGGAAGGAGGAGAGTTGCACCTTGAGCCCTCGTCTTCTCAGTCCCAAATCTACTGTCATTGTTTTAATTTATGCTATAGCTGCATCTTTCTGGGTGTCTGAAAACTCTACTATAGCATGGGAGCAACGTGGCATAGAACGAATGTGGTTTCATGCAGGGAGGAAACTAGAAAGCCTTCGGAAATGAGCTTTAGTCCTCCTTCTGCTACTTATCTGTAAGTGACATTTGAAAGTTATTTTAATCCCTCCAAACCTCAATTTCCTCATCCTATAAAGAGTAGACATTAATCCCTACCTTGCCTAACTCAAAGGGCTGTTAAGATGCAATGATATAAAGAATGTCAACGTACCTTACAACCTGTGAAGAATTTACAAAAGTCAGGCGTTGTTTTTAGGCATTCTCATTCAGAGGTTGCCTTGGGCAGCCATGAAGCCAGGACAGTCCTGGATATTTCTTATCTGTGTAGTGGAAGGCAGATACTCAACTCCAGTAATTTAAACACCATTTAATGTGGAAATTGAATCCCTATTCAAATTCAGCTTAAGATTAATCCAAGCAAAGAATTCAAGAAGGATGCTAGGAAAAGCTTTACCCATCTGTAGTTATGGAAGGCAACTTACGTATGCCTTAAAATTGGAAGGAAAATAGGGATGAAAAATGTTCAGTTTTGGTATTCTTGGAGAAGCAACTGTGTACATAATTCAAAAGGAAAATAAATGTTCTCATTCCTAACTCATCATCTTCTGGAAGGAAAATCAGAGCCATGTCTCTTCTTTCAAGCCAAGCTCAGAAACTGTCATTTAGTCTTCTTTATGAGAAGTGAATGTAACAAAAGAACTGCTGGAGGAATATTAAGAGCTAATACTTTCCTTGGACTCACTTAATTTTATAATATGCAGATGGAATGTTTATTTTAATAGCCATGTAGAGAGTATTTTAATACTTTAGAAATTTTCCCTAGAGATTTCGGCAGCTCACAGTTTACTATTCAGAAGAGTGAAAAAAGTATGACTGGTAACGCTGACAATCAAAAAAGGAAAACATTCTCCTCTCTCACTACCTTTTTATTGCTCATGTGGATTGGCCTGAAGGGTTTAATGGCCAAGGAGTTAATTAGAAATGTCTGTTCTGGTAGAAACATTGCTGCTATTGCTGTGGTTAGTGATTTCTCTTTTAACATAATTTTTAAAAGCTAAATTATCACCAAGTCGTGAAATGCTCTCTCTTGGTAGATTCATCTTCATTATTCTTACAAATTAACTGCAATTTCAGAGACAGTTCGGTGCCATTTTTCCAGTATGTTGAGTAGGTAAATGATCCAAAGGAGCTCTTAAGATTTCTAAAAGTCCTGCCAAGCCATTCCTTCCAAACCTGAGACCACACACCAGGATGGATACTGAGATTTCTTGCTTTCAAGACTAAGACAAATGATAAATAAGCCAAGCAAAATAAGATGAAGTGACCACTTTTAGGCCAGTTCCTTGCCTAAAATGCTTTTGGAATACAATCACCATAAAGTTGTCGAACACTCCCCAGACAGTGACCTGGCATTTCTTATGAGAAGAAAACCACCTCAGCCTGACAACTATGGGGAAGTGCATATGCAGTCCAAGGGATCAATAGGCATACGGAGAAAGTCAATGACAATGAACATGGTGACACAGGAAACCAACCAAATTAGAACCTTAATGAAGTGTTCCCCCAAAAAAGTCTATCATTCGATTCAGCCTCTTCAGAATCAATATGAGTGGCATAAATTAGGCACTCAATAGTAACTGAATAAATAGGATGGAAAGTTTAGCCAGGCTGCAAAATTATCCAAAGATTATTTTTCTCTACAAATTTAACTTTCAATCCTTAGCCTTAAGGGCTGGAGAATGCTACTCATATTCTTAAAGAAGAACATAAATAACAAAGAGCAGACCTCTGACTCAGACCAGAATTAGCAAGGCCTACCAAGCAGGACATCGACTTACATTGCTTTGAATGGTCCTCAGTGTAGTAACAGATGTGTCTAGAATGTAAATACATTTTAGTGACATCAAAATATCCCAGCAATGAGAAAGGCTGTATAGAAATACCTGAAAAATACTGTTTTCAGCTCTTCAGTTACTGAAATAAGTAAACCTGGAAAAAATATACCGAGTAATAAAATATAAGCTTTCTGGGCCTCATTATCAGCAAATAAGGCAAAGAACTAGATGGTTGAGTGCCCGTAAAGTTTTTTGCTATGAATCAGAATTAAATCACACAGGAATTTGTGTTTTCTTTTTCTTTTTCCAAATAAGCTTGCATCCCTTTTCCAAAGGGTCTTACTGGGTCCATGTGTGCTACCAATAACTTTTATTGTCCTTCCGGATGACAAACCATTGTCTCCTCCCTCCTTGATGTCTAGCACTGTCCGTTCAAGTGAAAATGTCCGTTCATTGTGAAAATGGGATACATGAAAAAAGACTGAACTCCAAACTAATGCCATCATAAGAAGAAGGTAGATGGGAACAAAGAAGCAGGATAAAACTTCTCACTTGAATAGCAGTGGAGAGAGTTTTCATTCATAATGAAAGGCATCCAGTGTAATCTAGGGAGTTACCATCTGTTTTTAAGATCAACCACTGAAATCTGTGTGCTAATGACTCCGAAATTTTTCTCTCTAGTGTACCCCTCTGCCTGGACATATCTGATTATCTTCCTGCCCTGCCCCAGCCCCACTGCACCTGACCCCATGCATGCCTTCTGGAGTAACCAACTGGTATAATTTCTGACATTGTTTCTAAGGTGGCAATTAATTTAGCCCTGGAAACTGGAATAAACTTAAGGAGGCTAGAATTAACAGGAAACTCTTATATGGCAGTGTTTTAAGGTCTTTACATACATTAATTCATTTAATCTTCATAATCCCATAGAGTAGATACAGTCATTCACATTTTTATGGACAACAGAATTAAGGCGTAGAGGGATTAAGTAGCTGGCTTAAGAACACTCAGCTAGAAATCAGTGGAGCTGGAATTTGAACCCAGGCACTCTGGTTCCAGAACACATACCGTCACTCTTGTCCTAGGCTACCTCTCAAAAATAAACAAACAAAAATTGTGAGATGCTAAGTAGTCTCTTCATTCCTTACCTACTTGACACTGATTATGCTTGGAATTTTTCAGTTCCTTCCAGTTTGGTCTCCATGTGTTGAAGAAGATACGCAAAATAGGAGATGAGCAGAACAAAGCCAATGGAAATAGTCAATACAAATGTGTTGAATGAATGAAATGCGGGGACCCTCTGCTTTCTCACAACCATCTGTTCACGTTAGTTCTTCTCAGCCAGCAGGCCTAATGCTTCCCTGTTGTTCTGCCTGCTCTGAATACAGGTTTGCTACGACCTCCTTCTATCTTTAGCCCTTGTTGTAACGAACCTAGAGGAAATTTGGCATTTGTCTTTTGTCATGTGTTCTCCTCTTGGGTCCATCTGCTCTTTTGAAGATGCATTCCTTGCATATTCACCAATGAAGCCACATTGGTTTCTGCTTTTTATCATTTTGGTAAAATATTTTAGGCATATGAAAATATAACAAACACCACTCAGCTAACGAAATATAAAATGCAAATAACTGCTTCAATTGAAGCCCCTGTGAATGCTGCAAGATCCTTGTTTCTTCGCTCTCCCCTGAATTAACCACTTCCCTGAATTTGGGGTACATTTTATACTTTTAATATGAATCTAGTAACAATGTGTAGCTCTACATGATTTTAAACTTTATAGAAATTGATACCAAACCTCTTAATCTCAAGTTCATGTGCTGATGCGCAGTAAGCCAATCACTGAGACACTGGTGCTTGGAGATGGTGCTTGGAGATGGAGAAAGGTTTACTCCAGTTGGCCAAAAGGAGAAGGCAGAAGATAGGTTCTCTCAAGTCCACCCACACAAGAGAAGAAAGCAGAGGGTTTTATACAGCTAAGGGGCTTGGGAGCAGGAGTTTCAGAGAAACAAAGAGGAAATCTGTGTTTCTTTCACTCCAGATAAGCTCTTGGGCAATCAAAGGCAGTTGGGGCCTGGTTATCTGGTGATCATAACTTCCTTGAAGGCATTCTTTTTCTTCTGCAAAACAAGCTCATGAATTCTTGTAACCCATGAGTCACCCCTCGTGTTAAACAAGAAAACGGCAAATTAATGAGACTAACACAGTCAAAAGATAATCATGTTCTCATTGAATATTTATAGTAACCCTCAGGTACTCAGCTTCAGAAATGATGTCATGTTGTACATATACGATTCCCTCAACATTATGGGTTATTTTAATAACAATCATTTCTAGAGTGAAAGACTTTGTCCCCACCACACAGGTTAAGAAAAAGAACATTATTATTAGTATGGAAGCCCCCTTGATTCCATCCTGCTCCTGGACTCCCAGAAGTAACTATTGTCCTGATTTTTGCATTAGTCTTCCACTTAGTTTTATAGTTGCTATCACTGTGCGTATCCCTAAAGCAAGTATTACTCAGTTTGCCTGTTTATTATCTTACGATGTTTATCTATATTCTTCTAATGACTTGCTTCCTCCACTCAATATTTTGGGAAGTCTCCCACGTCAGCTCACATAGCAGTAGTTCCTTTATTTTCACCACAGTAGAGGAACACGTTCTATAGCAATGCCACAAACGACCTATTCTCTCTTTGATGGGATTTTTATTTTATTGTTGTTTGTGTTGTTTTCATCTTTTTTTGCTATAAATATGCTTGACCACACCCATGGTATACGTATAAAAGAATCAGTCCATTATTATTCTGTGACTCAGGTTTTCTGGGGGAGTAACTTTAGTTATTTTTGTATTTTCTCAGTTTAGATATAAGCTCTGTCAATTTAGGATTTTCCTCTCTGATTTTTTCATCAAAGGGGGAAAACGTAGTCCAGGTATCCTCAAGAAGAGCCATAATTTAACGTGGCAAGAAGGCTTCTGGTCCGCTATCAAACTCTGTCTTCCACGGACATTCTCTGGGAACTATTTCATCCTGGTTTTGTTATTTTTCTTCTCGTTTTGGTTTTGGTTTTGGCCATATTCTTTGTTGACATCGTCTGAGAGATGTCATATATACTTCTCTCAGGGACAAAAAAAGCTTCCAGATTGGGGCTGGCCCCATGGCATAGTGGTTAAGTTCACGCACTCCACTTCGGCGGCCCAGGGTTCACAGGTTCAGATCCCTGGCGAGGACCTAGCACCACTTGTCAAGCGACGTTGTCGAGCATCCCACATAAAATAGAGGAAGATTGGCACAGATGTTAGCTCAGTGACAATCTTCCTCAAGCAAAAAGAGAAAGACTGGCAACAGATGTTAGCTCAGTGACAATCTTCCTCAAGCAAAAAGAGAAAGACTGGCAACAGATGTTAGCTCAGGGCCAATCTTCCTCACGCACACAAGAAAACTTCCAGATGCCTTCCCATACCACTCTATGACCATGAACAACTGGACTACCTCCTTAGGTCCTCTCTTCCTAGATTCGCGTTGACCAAG
The DNA here is from genome assembly GCF_021613505.1 of Equus quagga. Taxonomy (NCBI): domain Eukaryota; kingdom Metazoa; phylum Chordata; class Mammalia; order Perissodactyla; family Equidae; genus Equus; species Equus quagga. The sequence goes on from NC_060267.1 coordinate 39,229,069, forward strand.
GAACTTTCCACAGTCTTTACGTCTCCTCTGACTTCATCAGGAAGAGAAAATTGGCATTTACTGGTTTCCTAGGGGCACTGGGGACAGAAACAATAGAATTATCAGCAAAGCCTGAGGCTGCGGTGAAATTTCAGTCTATCTTGATGGTCTGGGTTAATTAGCTTAATTCCTGGGATTACTTGGAAAGCACAGGAAAGACTGCGCCCCTTGTGGAATAAACCAGTGAGATAATCCATCACAGAAAATTCTATTGGACAACACTGTCTTAAGAGGATCCTTCCATCAAAGAGAGCCAAGCGGGTATTCTAAAGGCATTAGAATTCAAATAGCAGGATTATTGATTTTGGCACTAGGCATCCAGATTCGCAGCTAGAGTAACCTGGTTTCACCTCAGCAACCGGGAGGACCAAAGGCCAGAGGGGGTTACACCAGGGGTAATAGGCAGTCTTTGAGAGACCTCAGGGATCACGCCTTCCCTTGAGCTAGAGGGAGAGACAGGGGCAGGGGCTGTGTTGTGGCTCATCATTAGGCTGATCTGAGTTATGCGGGAATGAGAGCTATGCGGGAATGAGATTGTCATTATCTTTCACCCTGGCTGTTCTCCACGTGGCTGATACCTGCTACAAAATGAAGGGAGGAAATTTCTCCAATGGAAAATGTATATACTTTAATAATACAATATAGGCCCATTTCACCAAGCCTCCATGAAATTGATCGAAAATTTTTGTGTTTCAAATGTTTGTATTCATTTCATTTGCCATTCTCTGCACTTGGATATATAGACTTGTTCATCACTGCATAGCAATATATTTTAACGGTAAACCTAAACCCTTCTCCCTCTATGCTCTTTCTTTCTAAACAACTTTATAAAAAGAAGTTTGGGGGCTGGCCCCGAGGCTGAGTGGTTAAGTTCGTGCACTCTGCTTCAGCAGCCCAGGGTTCACTGGTTCGGATCCTGGGCGTGCACCTAGCACCGCTCATCAAGCCATGCTGAGGCAGCATCCCACATAGAAGAACGAGAAGAACCTACAACTTGGATACACAACTATGTACTGGGGGGCTTTGGGGAGGAAAAAAAAAAAGACGAATATTGGTAAAAGACATTAGCTCAGGGCCAATCTTCCAAAAAATAAAATAAAATCAAGATCCTTTAAAAATAAAATAAAAGAATAAATAAAAATGAAAAGAACTTTGTATAGTTCTTGGTTATTCAGTGTAGTCTCATACTTTCTTCTCTCTCATTGTACCAAGCTTCGCCTGTGAGCCCTCAGATGTCAGTCCTCTCCCCTGCCGGGGCCTGCTCTGTATAGGAGGGTGCTGGCCCTGCAGACTGCGTTTCCAGCGTTCCCCTGTGGTTGGAGGATCTGAAATCGGCCAGGGGAGGTACTGGAGAGAGACTGGAGACATGGAGGGAAGAAGAACCTGGGGTATCTCTCCCACTCCCTCTCTGCCTTCAGCAGCATCTCCAGCAAGGGCTCGTCTCCTCCCTCTGTAGTGCCAGCTCACACCCCGCCCCGAGGCCAACAGCGGCTTCGCTTTCCATAGAGTGATCCTGCCTCTGGGTTCTAGTAACACTAACTCGTCCCTCTGTCACTCCAGCCTAGAAGTAAAGTTAGCTTCCTGCCACTGTCAATATTAGGTTTGGCTCACCATCTCCTGTTTGACTTCTCAGCAATTCCGTCACCTGTGTGACCAACTCCTGCACTAAACTTCCCCTGTCTAACTGTTCAGAGTGGTTTCTGTGTTCCTGGTGGGCTCCGATACATTTCTACAAGTCTGCTCAAGCTCACATGGGAAAGCTGGCAAGCGTCTTCCCCAGTTATTGCAAAGTGCTGCCGTCCCTCCCAGGAGTACATCAGTCTGCCTGCATAAGCCAAGTTCACAAAATTAAGTCCTCCCCCTAAACTGCATGCATATAGGGCTGCGTGTGTTATATCCTGCTCTGTTCTGTTTTTTTTTTTTTGTAATTATAATCTTCAAAAGCAAGAACTCCAAAACCTATCCCTGGCAGGCCACCATGTTTAGTGATTAGGGTGTGCCCAGTACAGTGGACCCCTGCTAGGGGAGTATAAGAGAAGGCTCCAAATTGGCCCTCTGACTACCGGGCCTTTTGCCCTGGCCCAGGGCTGACTTGGTCCACCCAGAAGAATGCCACTTTCTGAATCGTCTCTGTGGGGGTTTGCAAGCACAGTTTGCAATTTGTGTCTCCAGAGGGGTTTCTCTTTCTAACTTGCACAAAGGTAACGTTGTGCTAGAGGTGGTCCTATAACTGTGTCTTCCGTTTTCTTATCTCGATATACGTAGTACTGTAGATCTGAAGTCATCTAATTAATGGTGTAAATTTCTGATGAGGTGCACCAGGGGTCCAGGGCTCTTCCATTAAGAGGGTCCCTCAATCAATTTAAAACTATGGACCAAGAACAGTTTAGTGGATACCAGGGGAAAGGTGGGGTGGGGGGTGGGCACAAAGGGTGAAGTGGTACACCTACAACATGACTGACAAACATTAATGTACAATTGAAATTTCACCAGATTGTAACCTATCAATAACTCAATAAAAAAAAAAAAAAGAGGGTCCCTCAATCTTCTGCAAATCTACAGTGTTTTTATGTTCTGGATCACAATGCACTATCATCCATGGGTTCATCCACTATCCACATTGACCGTGAGCTCCCCAAGGGCAAGGACTGGGTCTTTTTCAGCTTTGTGTCTGCAGGGCTTACCAATGTGCCTGGCACACAGCAGGTGCTCAGTATCTGTTTACTGAAGGAAGACTGAATGGTGCTTCACAGTTTACAAAGGACTTTTACATATGTTAGCTCATTTAAAGCTCACAGCGACACTCTGAAGTAATCTAAGTGATTTTTCAGAGGAGAAAATTGAGATTTAGAGAAGTCAAGGCTATGCTCACGGTTAGTGATGCAGAAGGGGCTTAAACTCAGGCCTACATATTTCCCAGCCAATGTCCTATCGCACCCATCCGAGGACTCCTCCTGGTCTGTATTGGCGCTAACTCTGCGCAAGACTTTTAATGAATTAGGAAAAAGCACCCCCTCTACGTGGATGAATCACAAGCTCTTTTCTCTGAGTAAATAAATCAGAAAAAGAGCCTCCTTCCTCCTGGCTAGGGCAGCCCCACCAGAACACAGGCTACCTTGGCCAGAAGATTCTGTGCAAAACCCACCCACCCAATCATACATGGGCATACATACAGCACGATTTGTCACAGCCCATCTGTAGCAAACTTATAGGGATTCGTTTTGATTCCTTTTTTAATTACAAAGGAGCTTTTTTTATTCATTCTAAGACATATTTATACTGTAAGAATGCTTTTCCTGGTTTTGTTTGTTTTTGACCTTTTATAACGTGTTTAAATTCAAAGCATTAATGGCAGCAATATTTTTATCCACATCACAATGAAATAGCAACTCTAGTTAGCTACTTTCTTATCCTTTCTATCCCTATCATCTTGAAATGCTTACAGCACTGCGCGAGACTTTTTTTTTTTTTTTTGAGGAAGATTAGCCCTGACCTAACATCTGCTGCCAATCCTCCTGGGTTTTTTTGCTGAGGAAGACTGGCCCTGAGCTAACATCTGTGCCCATCTTCCTCTACTTTATATGTGGGACGCCTACCTCAGCATGGCTTGCCAAGTGGTGCCATGTCCTCACCTGGGATCCGAACCAGCAAACCCTGGGCCGCAGAAGCGGACCATGCACACTTAACCACTGTGCCACCGGGTTGGCCTGTGCAAGACAATTTTGAAAAAAATTTACAATCTCTTTCCCATAAATCTCCCATCTTTCTTGAAAAGGTAAATTTCCCTGCTTTGCCTCTGTTGTTCTGTTTTGGTTTCTTTTTTTTTTTTGGAAGAGGTGATTAATTTTTTTTTAAGATTTTATTTTTTCCCTTTTTTTCCCCAAAGCCCCCCAGTACATAGTTGTGTATTTTTAGTTGTGGGTCCTTCTAGTGGTGGCATGTGGGATGCCGCCCCAGCATGGCCTGACGAGCAGTGCCACGTCCGCGCCCAGGATCCGAACCAGTGAAACTTGGGCCACCTATTTGGAGCACACGAACTTAACCACTCAGCCACAGGGCCAGCCCCTCTGTTTTGTTTTTCAATAAGTCAATCCACGGCTATTTCTAATAGAGTGTGAGCACAGTGTCTTTCATTAGCTGTCAATTTTCCGTAATTTTTTAAATTTTATTTTTAATTCTCTTGTCTTCAAATTGAGGATGTACCAGAGTTAATCACTTAGAAGGCAAAGCTAATCCATAAACTACACTTTATGCCATGCCAGGCCTGCACCATTTTCTTTCAGGATAATTTAACAGATGTCAGAAACTGCCATTTAAAGCTCATAAAAATGGTGGTGACTCTCTTAATATTAAATCCACAAAAAAAAAAAAAGCAACTCTGTAAAATTTTTTATAACTTTCTTTGGTCTCCTCTTGAACTTCAAAAAGGAACCACATCTTTATCCCCTGTTTTACATTTTCCCCCCTTCCTTTACAATATCAATTGGGGTTTCTTTCTTTACATCTTTTTAGGAAATTGTTACAGACACTTCTGGGATTTATAAAATAATTTCCTTCACCTTAATGCAAAAATCCTGTTAGTTCTCAACTCGATACAAACAAAATTATGATTCCAATTTGATTTTTCTCTCTTCTCTTTCCAAACCTTACCTCATGTCACTTTTATCTCACCTTTTCAATTTCTAAGCCTCAAGATCAATCTTTTTCCTCTCTTTCTTCATACCACCCTCTAATCCTTGCACAAAACAGGACTGCAGTAATTTCAAACATGTTCATGGTCATGCTCAGCCATCTTCTCTTTCTACCTTCTGTCAGTCACTGACACTGAACACTGCTCTCCCCTCCCCAACTTAGACCGGTCTTGAAGAATTATACACTACTAACACCTTTATCTATTGAAGGATATAACCTTCACTATAATCAGGACATTGATCTGGTAAGATGTGTGTATTTTTTTTTAATCAATCTGGTATCAGTAAAATGAGTAGAATGATAAGATAGTAGTTGCCAGACCAATTTGGGGGTAATTGCAGTGGCACAGAAAACATTATCAGGCCCAACTGAGGCAACAGCAGAAGCCGCATAAGAGAGAAGATGGAGTTAGAAGACACCAAGAAGTAAAAATGACAAGACTCAGTGTCTGGGATGTGGGGGTGGAACACATTGCAGAGAATGACTCCTAAGTTGGTCTTTGGGAGCTGGGCGATGCTGCCCTTTATGAGATAAGAGAACATGAAGAAGAGCAAGTTTTGGTGAAAATGTGATTCATTCAGTTTGGGTAAATATCCTCCTTCTGGAAAAGAACCCTTTGTTTCTGTTTTCATTCAATTCAAAGTTGACATGTAGCACTTTCTAGGTACAGTGAGATGGATGTGGAGAAATCGATTTGTGCTTAGAAGTTAATTTTCTGTGTTTGCCTTTGATATCCCCATGGAACAACCAAATATTGAGGACTGATAGATAGTTAGAAATACAAGTCTGGAACTCTCAAGAGAGATCTGGGCTACAAATATATATTTTTGTGTATGTATATATATACCTAATATATATATATACATTTAAAATACAGGCATATCTTGCTGATATTGCAGGTTCAGTTCCAAACCACTGCAATAAAGCAAATATCACAATAAAGCAAGTCACATGAATTTTCTGGTTTCCCAGTGCATATAAAAGTTACATTTATACTATAGTGTAGTCTATTAAGTGTGCAATAGCATTATGTCTAAAAAAACAACGTGCATACCTTAATTAAAAAATACTTTATTGCTAAAAAATACTAACCATCATCCAAGCCTTCAGCAAGTCATAATCTTTTGCTGGTGGAGGGTCTTACCTGGATATTGATGACTGTTGACTGATCAGGGTGGTGGCTGCTGAAGGCTGGGGTGGCTGTGGCAATTTGTTAAAGTAAGACAACAAAGAACTTCGCTGCATCGGTTGACTCGTCCTTTTGAGAACGATTTCTCTGTAGCATGCACTGCTATTTGACAGCATTTTACCCACAGCAGAACTTCTCTTTTTTTTTTTTTTTAATTGAGTTAATGATAGGTTACAATCTTGTGAAATTTCAGTTGTACATTAATGTTTGTCAGTCATGTTGTAGGTGCACCACTTCACCCTTTGTGCCCACCCCCCCCCACCCCACCTTTCCCCTGGTATCCACTAAACTGTTCTTAGTCCATAATTTTCAATTCCTCATATGAGTGGAGTCATACACAGATTATCCTTCTCTCGCTGGCTTATTTCACTTAACATAATTCCCTCAAGGTCCATCCATGTTATTGCAAATGGAATGATTTTGTTCTGTTTTGCAGCTGAGTAGTATTCCATTGTATATATGTACCACATCTTCTTTATCCATTCGTCTGTTGATGGACACTTAGGTTGCTTCCATGTCTTGACAGCAGAACTTCTTTTAAAATTGGAGTAAATCCTCTCAAACCTCACCACTTGCTTTATCAGCTAAGTTTATGTATTATTATAAATCCTTTGTTGTCATTTCAACAATCTTCACGGCATCTTCACCAGGAATAGATTCCAACTCAAGAAATCACTTTCTTTGCTCATCCATAAGCAGTAACTCCTCGCTTGTTAAAGTTTCATCATGAGATTGCAGCAATTCAGACACATCTTCAGGCTCCACTTCTAATTCTAGTTCTCTTGTTCTTTCCACCACATCCGCAGTTACTTCCTCCACTGAAGTTTTGAACCCCTCAAAGTCATCCATGAGGGTTGGTATCAACTTCTTCCAAAATCCTGTTAATGTTGATATTTTGACCTCTTCCCATGAGTCACAAATGTTCTTAAAGGCACCTGGAATGGTGACTCCTTTCCAGAAGGTTTTTGATTGACTTTGCCCAGATCCATCAGAGGAATCACTATCTATGGCAGCTATAGTCTTACAAAATGTACTTCTTAAATAAGACCTGAAAGTTGAAATTACTCCTTGATCCATGGGCTGCAGAATGGATATTGTGTTAGCAGGCATGAAAACAACATTAGTCTTGCTGTACATCTCCATCAAAGCTCTTGGGTGACCAGGTGCATTGTCAATGAGCAGTAATATTTTGAAAGGAATATTTTTTCTGAGCAGGTCTCAATAGTGGGCTTAAAATATTCAGTAAACCATATAGTAAGCAGACGTCATCCAGGCTTTGTAGTTCTAGTTATGGAGCACAGGCAGAGGAGGTTTAGCATAGTTCTTAAGAGCCCTACAATTTTTGGAATGGTAAATGAGCACTGGCTTCAACTTAAAGTCACCAGCTGCATTAGCCTCTAATAGGAGTCAGCCTGTCCTTTGAAGCTTTGCAGCCAGGCACTGACTTCTCCTCTCTGTCTATGAAAGTCCTAGATGGCATCTTCTCCCAATATAAGGCTGTTTTGTCTACACTGAAAATCAGTTGAGGGGCCGTCCCGTGGCTGAGGGGTTAAGTCCGCGTGCTCCGCTTTGGTAGCACAGGGTTTCACCAGTTTGGATCCTGGGCATGGACACGGCACCGCTCATCAAGCCACGCTGAGGCAGCATCCCACATGCCACAATTAGAAGGATCCACAACTAAAATATACAACTATGTACCGGGGGGCTTTGGGGAGAAGAAGGAAAAATTAAAAAACAAATCATCAAAATCTTTGAAAATCTGTTGTTTGGCGTAGCCACCTTCATTAATTATCTTAGCTAGATCTTCTGGATAACTTGCTGCAGCCTCTACATCAGCATTTGCTGCTTCACCCTGTACTTCTATGTTATGGAGACGGCTTCTTTCCTTAAACCTCACAAACCAACCTCTGCTAGCTTCAGACTTTTCTTCTGCAGCTTCCTCACCTCTCTCGGCCTTCATAGAATTGAAAAGAGGTAGGGCCTTGCCCTGGATTAGGCTTTGGGTTGAGGGAGTGTCATGGCTGGTTTGATCTTCTATCCAGACCACTAAAACTTTCTCCATATCAGCAATAAGGCTATTTCGTTTTCTTATCATTCGTGAGTTCACTGGAGAAGCACTTTTAATTTCCTTCAAGAACTTTTCCTTGCATTCACAACTTGGATAACTGTTTGGTGCCAAAGGGCTAGCTTTTGGCCTATCTCAGCTTTCAACATGTCTTGCTCACTAAGCTTAATCCATTCTAGCTTTTGATTTAAAGTGAGAGATGGGTGACTCTTCCTTTCACTTGAACACTTAGAGGCCATTGTAGGGCTGTTATTTGGCCCAATTTCAATATTGTTGTGTCTCAGGGAATAGGGAAGCTCAAGGAGAGGGAGAGAGATGGGTAATGACCAGTCGGTTGAGTAGGCAAAACACACACAACCTTTATCAATTAAGTTCACTGTCTTATAAAGGCACGGTTTGTGGCTCCCCCAAAACAGTGACAATAGTAACAACAAAGATCACTGATCACAGATTGCCATAACAAATATAATAATAATAAAAAAGTTTGAAATATTGCAAGAATTACCAGAATGCAACACAAAGACAAGAAGTGAGCAAATACTGTCGGAAAAATGGTGCCAAGGGACTTGCTCAACACAGGGTTGCCACAAACCTTCAATTTGTAAAAAAAAAAAAAACAATATCTACGAAGCACAATAAGGCAAAGTGTGATAAAATGAGGCATGCCTGTATATATAGATTGTGTGTGCGTATATATATCTATACATACATATATATATATATATATATATATACATACATATATATATATATCCCCTTTGTGCCATTTCTTAGCTGTTATCTCTCAACTGCAAATCCAAGTATTCTGTGCTGTGCTTTGTGATGCCAGGACAGAGATTTTGCAAACTACACTTCCCAGACTCTTTTGCCTGCTGGCTTCCTGTTAAGTTTTGCCCTAGAAAGCGATTGGAAGGCTGGTTGAAGACAGAAGCAATTTTCACCTTCCCTCTTCCCTTTTCCTTACTGTTCCTTTCAGTGGCTCTTAGCCCCAGTGGCAGAAGCTGGTTCCTGCCTTGAGCACTTTTGGCACCCATCACCCACTTCATCTCAGGCCATCAGAGTTACCAGCTGCAACCCGGTCAGAACCACTCCTCAGAGGCCTAAGCCCCAGCCATGCAGGTCCCCTACTCTGAGTTCCAGTTTTTGACAATCCCAACCTCTTCCCTGTTGTTTCCCTAGGACTAGGATTGGGAACAGCCTCCTAAGTAATTATCTCCACATTAGCTCAGTGCACTCTTATTTTTTCTATCCTCACACACCAGGGTAAACAATTCCCTGTATTAAATTCCTCCTGTTGAAATCTTTATTATGATTTCTGTTTTTGTCACTAGACAGAGACTAATATACTTTGTATAAAAATGAATGACAAACTTCCTGTCCTCCAGGAACTCACAGACTAGTTGGGAGATGAAGATAGCCAATAACTGTACTGGTTTCTCCTCCAGATGATGGACTGTCCATCTTTCTTTCCTCTCCCTCCCAAGACCTTAATGAAATGATAGCAAAGGAATTCAAAGCTATAAACTCCAAATAACAGAAGAATAGGGGAGAAGGGAAACACATCTGCAGAGCATTTCAACAAATTTCTGGAAGTTAGAAGGTAGAAGACTTGTAACTGGTGAAGCAGGGCAGAGGAAACCACAGTCTGGAATACAGATAGAGAGGGCTATGGATAAGGATGGAGACAGTCGGCCCAGCAGAGCCCCAGAAGGACTTAGGAACTCAAGAGAAACTGATTACCAGGGAGGGCAAGAGTGAGGAATCAGGCTGAGCTGGAATAATTGTGCATAGATTGGCCTCCTCTCCATTTCCACCTCCTTGAGCCGAGTGCTCGCAGCCAGACAATCCCCATCCCCCACCCCCAGGAAAACCAAAAATAATTTACTTTCAGTGAAATAGGACAAACCATCTGGGGTGAACCAGAATAGCCAGTGGCAATGTTGTTGCCCCACACAAATTCTTCTGGAACTTGGGGATCCCCAGCTTAACAGTAGGCTCCCTGGCCACAGACTTTAATATAAAACCTGCCAGTCAATAAGCCTCACTACCACCCATCAAGATCTAATTTTCTAATGCATAATTCTTCACTTTTAAAATATTGAATACAGTCACATGTTCAGAATCAGAAGTCAAATAATACAAAAAGAATACAGTCAAAATATTCCTCGTTTTTCTCTGCTTACCCAGGTCCCACCCACTCCCACACCAAAGGTAACCTCTCTCATTAGTTTCTTGGATATCCTTCTAGAGTTTTCACGCAAACAAGAAAATATATTTGTATATTCCATTTTTCACTAAAATTAGTATACAATACACACTGGTCAGTTTATTTATTATTTTTCTCAATATTAGCCATTCTAAAGATGCGTAGTGCTATCTTATTGTGGCTTTAATTTGCACTTCCCTCATGACTAATGATGTTGAGCATCTTTTCTTGTACTTTTTGCCATCTATCAGTCTCCTATGGCTGCTGTAATGCATTACCACAAACACAGTGGCTTAAAACAACAGAATTTTATTCTCTTTTAGTTCTAGAGGCCAGAAGTGCAAAATCAGTATCACTGAGCCAAAATTAAAGTTCAGCAGGGCTGTGCTCCCTTGGAAGGCACTAGGGGAGAATTCCTTCCTTGCTTTTTCCTTCTTCCAGAGCTGTATTCCTCACATTGCTTGACTCCTGGCTCTCCCTCCATCTTCAAAGCTTATAGGTAGTATCTTCTCTCTCTGATTCTGTTTCCTTCTGTCTACATTTGCTTCCATCACATGTGAACAAGGCAAAAGTTCATGACATTTTTATGACTCAACCTGGGAAGTCACATAACATCACATCCACAATACTCCATTGGTCAAGGCAGTCAAAAGGGGTCTCCTCAAAGAAGACACACATATAGCCAACAGGTGCATGAAAATATGCTCAACATCAATAATTATCAGAGAAATGCAAATCAAATCACAATGAGATATCATCTCACACCTGTTATAATGGCCATTATCAAAAAGAGATAACAAACGTTGGTTTCAATGTGGAGAAAAGGGAAACTTGTGCATTGTGAGTGGGAATGTAAACTGTCATAGCCACTATGGGAAACTGTATTGAGGTTCCTCAAAAAATTAAAAATAGAGCTACTATATGATCCAGCAACCCCACTTCTGGGTATATAGCCAAAGGAAATGAAATCAGGATCTCAAAGAGATATCTGCAGTCCCATGTTCACTGCAGCATTTTTCACAATAGCCAAGATATGGAAATCTAAGTGTCCATCAATGGATGCATGGATAAAGAAGATGTAGTATATATATATACACAATAGAATATTATTCAACCATGAGAAAGAAGGAAGTCCTGCCATTTGCGACAATATGGATGGACCTTGAGGGCATTATGCTAAATGAAATAAGTCAGATAGAGAAAGAGAAAAATACATACTGTATGTTCTCACTTATATGTGGAACATAAAAAAGCCAAACTCACAGAAACAGAGTAAAATTGTGGTTGCCAGGGGCTAGGGGCAGAGAAAATGGGGAGATGTTAGTCAAAGGGTACAAACTTCCAATTATAAGTAAATTCTGGAGATCTAATGTAAAGCATGGTGAGTACAGCTAATAGTACTGTACTATATAACGGAAAGTTGCTAAGATAATAGATCTTAAATGTTCTTACCACAAAAAAAAAGGTGATCACGTGACACGCTGGAGGCCAACTAAACCTACTGTGGTAATCATTTTGCAATATACATGAGTATCAAAACATCGTGTTGTATACCTGAAACTTACCTAATCTTATATGTCAATTATATCTCAATAAAGTTGGAAAAATTAAGAAAAAAATTTGCATATACCCTAGAACCTAGCAATTTACTCCTACATATATACTCAACAGAATTGCATACATATGTACCCCAAAAGACATGCCAGAGAATGCTCATTGCTGCATTATTTGTAATAGCCCAAAGCTGGAAGCAACCCAAATATCTTTCAACAGTAGAAAAGGTATGTGTATGTATCATGATATATGCATGCAATTGAACACAGGGATGGAAAAATGAGTCAACTACACAACTACTTGGTTCGATATAGATGAATCTCACAAACACATATACCATACAATTGCATTTATACAAAGTTAAAAGAACAGGCAAATCTAAATTATGGTGTTAGAATAATCATTTATTGTTTCCCATGCGTGAGACACCAGGACTAGAAGTGAATAAACTATGGAGTCAGAAATTAGGACAGCGTTTACCTTTGGGAGAAAAGGGGGTAGTGACTGCAGGGGGCTCTGGAGAGGCTTCTGGGTTGCTGATAATGTTCTGTTTCTTGATCTGAATTGTGGCTACTAGGATGTCTTTACTCTGGGGTAATTTATTGAGCTTATTAGTTGTGTTCTTCTCTACATGTAGATCTATAAGCAAACATTTGTTAAGCATCTGATGTGTATAAGATTGCACAGGGCACTGTGTTCTCTCTTCTTTTACCTACTTTGTTAGCATCACCCCTACGGAGGGAGCCTTTTCTCATGACTTGGCTCAAGGGACAGCACAGTAAATGAGAGCAGCCAGGCTCTGCAAGTCCATTCTGAGAGGGGAAATTGGGCCTCGGTAGGCTTAAGCCAGAGGTGCCATCACTTTGATTGGCAGAGTCCACTTTAGCACCTTCCAGTTCATGACAGTTTTTCTGTACCACATTTAAATTCCCAAGATAATTGAACTACAGATGTCTGGAGGCCCGTGCTGCAAAGCTCAAGCGATTCTCCTTGTTTCACCTGTCTGACTCTGCCCTCTGGAAGCAGGAGCTGGTAGGGAGCTAGAGAAGAGCTTGCTGGGACCCCAGTTTGCTAGAGTGGGTGGGAGGCAGGGTCAAGTCTGAACTTCGAGAGAATTGCTCTCAGGTTAACACACTAACTACATTCTTCATTTTCTCAGATATAAAGTTATGAGAATGATAACATACCCATTGGTATTTGAGGAAGACTTGTTTGCATATTAAATTGTTAGTGACATCAGTTTATGACAGTCATGCCTACATCCAGATGGAAGTTTCCATTATAATGTTAAAAAAAAATTTTGATTTGCAATAAAAAAAAGACCCTCTAAGGTTCAAGGGGAGGAGACAAAAACTCTATCTCTTAATAGGAGAACGGAAAGTTTCTAGAAAGCTATGTGACTTGAGGAAATACTAAGTGAAATATGCCAGTTACAGAAAGACAAAAACCACATGATTTCATTTATATGAGGCATCTAAAATAGTCACATTCATAGAATCAAAGAGTGCAAGGGTGGTTGGCAGAGGCTGGTGGGAGGAGGAAATGAGGAGTCACTGATTGACAGGCATAAAGTTTCAGTCAAGCAAAATGACTAAGCTTTAGAGATCTGCTGTACAGCATTGCACCTAAAATCAACAAGGGTAGATCGTATAGTTTAAAATTTGTGAAGAGGGCAGATCTCACATTACGTGTTCTTTCCATAATAAAATAAAATTTATTTTTTGAAAGCTACATGAAATAGGAGACATTGTCTTGATCACATCTAGACAATAGAATCTGCTGCAGTGTCCTTAGCATAGTATTTGGGGAAATGAGGATAACTACCAGAAGAGCTAAATACAGAATCAGTTTAAAAGAATTAAGAGAGATTGACCCTGGAGGATGGGACGGGGGCTGAAAAATAGTAGGGTGGGGACTATGATTTTTCATCTCAAGCTTTCTATAATATTTTTTAATTAAGTTCATGTACTAGCTTGATAAATTGCTTTAATAGTGCATTTAGAAAAACACAGTAGTCCCCCTTTACCTGTTGGTGATACGTTTCAAGACCCCCAGTGGACCCCTGAAACCGCCACTAGTACCAAACCCTACATTTACTACGTTTCTTTCCTATTCCTACACTCTTATGATAAAGTTTAATTTATAAATTAGGCGCAGTAAGAGATTAATAACAAGAACAAATAATAAAATAGAATAATTACAACTGGCGATGAAAATAATCCATAACCAATCTATAAACGAAAATTTGGGTGAGTTTATTCTGAGCTTAAATCTGAGGATTATAACTCGGGGCCTTTCTTCCCAAAGGAAGAAAGGGCACCAAAGAAGTGGGGTGCACAGACTGGTTATATACCCCCAGAGAGGATGTTTCACATAGGATTGAAATGTCCCTTTTACAATAGTCGCGAGACTGCTCTGTCGGCACAGCGATTGATGGAAACAGCAGGTAGGTCTTCTGTCTCAGTGAACGCAGCAGGGTGGCAGTCTGTTGTCTCCAGCTGAGCGGTCACAGGTGAGCTGGGTGGTCAAAGGTGAGTGCAGCAATCAGTTCCTAGCCTAAGGAAAAATGCTAATGTTGGGGGAAGTTGCACCTTTATCTCAAGGGCCTTTGTTCTGGCCATAGGAAACATCTAAGCAGATATGCAATGCGTGCTCAATAGCCACAGTCAGGCCCTTTTGGAAAAAAAAAACAAAGTCAGGCCGAATTAGGTTTATACCAAATGGCTTCCTCATATACTCCAATATATCCTATTGCTTGCCATTTTTATTTGTCACAACAATACACTCTAATAAAAGTTATGTGAATGTGGCTTCTCTCTCTCAAAATATCTTACTGTCTGCACTCACCCGTCTTGTAATGATGTGAGATGATAACACGCCTGCGTGGTGAGATGAAGTGAGGTGAATGACGTAGGCATTGTGACATAGTGTCCAGAGCGGGACAGGGCGAGTTTTCATCACACTACTCAGAACAGCACGCAATTTAAAACTCATCAATTGTTTGTTCCTGAAATTTTCCATTTAATATTTTCGGATCGCGGTTGACTGCCGGTAACTGAAACCACAGAAAGGGAAACGGCGGATAAGAAGGACGATTGCATAAATGTAGCTAAGATATCAGCTGTTCTCTGACCGTCACAAGCTGACACTTCTGGTCTCACATCAGCCAGTACTTAGTGTCGACGAAAATAATCCATAACCAATCTATAAATGAAAATTTGGGTGAGTTTATTCTGAGCTTAAATCTGAGGATTATAACCCGGGAGAGTCTTTCCACAAAGGAACAGAGCACTCCAAAGAAGTCGGGGTATAAGGGTGGTTATATACCCTCAAAGAGGATGTTTCACATAGGATTGAAATGTCCCTTTTACAATAGTCACGAGACTGCTCTGTCGGCACAGCGATTGATGGAAATAGCAGGTAGGTCTGCTGTCTCGGTGAACACAGCAGGGTGGCAGTCTGTTGTCTCCAGCTGGGTGGTCACAGGTGAGCTGGGAGGTGAGTGCAGCAATCAGTTCCTAGCCTAAGGAAAAATGCTTATCCCTAAGGAAATGCTAATGTGGGGGGAAGTTGCACCTTTATCTCAAGGGCCTTTGTTCTGGCCATAGGAAATGTCTAAGTAGATATGCAATGCGCGCTCAATAGCCACAGTCAGGCCCTTTTGAAAAAAAAAAGTCAGGCCGAATTAGGTTTATACCAAATGGCTTCCTCATATACTCCAATATATCCTATTGCTTGCCATTTTTATTTGTCATTAGAATCCAGCTTTTTCACTGATTTACACAGCAAAAGAATCACTTTAAATGTGGTGATTGTTTAAATCCTTTATGAAGATTTACGGACCGTGGAAGAGGATCACATCACACGTAATCAATTGTTACACTTATGTTTTCCTAAACATCACCCTTAAATAATTCATCAAACTATGATGTGCATTTATTTTTAAAACTCAAAAACTACAGAAGGCTTGTGGTGAAAAGCAACTGCCTCGCCCTACCCTCAGTCCATTCTCCGGGGTCAACCTGTTAATTCTCTTCAGCTAATTCTATATTCGGTTCTTCTGGTGGTTTTTACTTGAAAAATCCTCCATTTGAAATTTCTCTGCCCCTTTCGAGTCTCCTGAGTTGTACCCACTGCATAGATGCCACCCCGTTCCCTAAGAGGAATGTGAGCAGAGTGTCTAGTTCTCTGAGTCCTGGGACAACTCCCTTCTCAGCCCTGGGGGCTCAGCTGAGAAAGCTCATCCACCCCTCTTCAAAGGCTTGGGTCTCCCCACAAGGAATTTTATACCTGCCGCTCATAAAAGAAAGTTTCTCCTTATTTTACACAAATAAGTAAAATATAGAGTAGTAAGATAGTCAAGCATGGAAGTATGTTCAATGCTCAGGGAAAAAAAAAAACCAGAAGGAACCGTTAACTCTAAAGAAATGAGGAAAACATTTTCCAGAAGGAAAAAATATTTTGGTAAGAGGGGAAGGCTTTTCAGATAGATGGAAAGGCCTACAAATGGTAAAATCACACAGCGTCTTAGGGGGAACTGTATTTTGGGAGTATAAAGTTCAAGAAGAGAAAATATAAGAAATGAGCCTAAAAAAGTTAATAAGAGTCAGATGGTCTTTATACACAAGGGTAAGGAGCTGGACTTGAGCCCACAGTCCAGGAGTTGAAAATGTAAATGCCTGTAAATGTCAAACAGATCGTGTAAATGAGCAAAATGAGATCATGTAAATGAGAAAAAAAGACAGGAAGTGAAGGACCCTGTGGGGAACTGGGGAAGTCACGCCCCTCCAAATGGAACAGTTCAATGGTTTTTACACAAAATGTAAGCGCCAGTGTTGCCAGAGCTTCCCGTTTTTTAATTATAGCAGAATATCCCGATTTTTCCGTCAAATTCTCCACTCTTTAAATGTTGGCAACTATTACATGTTTTTTCAGGCTGACCGTGTGTGGGCCAAAAAAAAAAAAGAAATTATATATATATGTTTGAAAGCTGGGTTCAGGCAGCAGACCGCAAGTTTTCTTCTTCTAGAAGCTATAGGGAACAGCCATTAAAGTGGGGAGGAGCCTTGGTCGGATCTGCAGTTTTGAAGATGGCTCTGGTGGCTGGAGAGTGGCTTGACTGGGGAAGGAGAAATTGAATTAAACATAGATCAGTTTGAAGGCTCTTGCGATCAACTGTTGATAGCAGATGTGCTGAGAGTGTAAACTAAGACACAATACTTTTCTTTATAATCAATTATGATTTTTCAATGCAAGTAGGTGAAACGGTCCTGAGCGTTTCCACCACAATTCAATCCCAAATGATCACTGAGAACTTTCTTATTTCTGCAGATCTTGGGTGTTAATACACTTTCAGAGACAGAATGGATTTATCTCTTCATTACTTTCCATAACTTCCTTTTTTTTTTTTTTCTCATAAACGTACTTGCCAGTAGTAATAAAAGGCAAGATTGTCCATCTGGCTTTAGAAAGGCAGCTTGTTGAAACTCTACCCTCTGCTTCTGTATTATATCAATCGTAGAAGCAAACAGAGATATTTTCTGCAAATAGTTCCCACGTGCCCACATCTCTGAATGTACAATAAACAGAGCAGGCCATGAAAACAGAGTGTTTTAAACAGAGCGTTCCAGCTGGGAAAAATTGTCTAAACATAAACCTTATTTTTACAGTCATTTAAAGATATTCTTTATCTATTAAATTAAGTTTCAAAAAGGAGAAGATGGGGGAAAAGAGAAAGAGAGAAGGGGTAAGGGGAAAAAAAAGAGAGGTTGTCCACCTGTTTTTCCATACTACCTAATACTTCCCATTCTATGTGCTTAGATATCGATATATATTTCCAGCATAAAGTTATTGCATCTAGGCAACAGGTATAGAGAAAATTTTAGCCGCTTTCAGTATATTTTTAAGATTTTTCTAAACCAAATCTGTACAAGACAGATCAAATGTTATCTTGGTCTCATGTTCTAGCCAATTAAGTCAGTGAGAAACAATGTTCCCTAGCCCCACAGACAGAATCTGCCAGGGGCTGGCCAAGCTTCGCCCCATCCCATTCCACAAGGTCACGGGGTATGCCCAGGCATCAAGCCTGGCCCACTTGTCCCCAGAACAATAAGGAAAGAGATACAACATCAATATCACATTTCATGCCAGGCAGGCTCGGAAGACAGTCCAGGCTTCAGTGACATTATCAGTCATTTGCACCCTGAAGAGCACATGAAGAAGGCAAGGCTCACATTAAGGAAGGGGAGCTCTGGTCTACTTTCCCACCAAGTCCTGGACTCTGGCCTCTGTTCCCACTTTTTGCAAGCTTTTTTACTTTTCATAAAGATATGTGTGGATATAACCCTGGCATATCCATATGGTCTCATCCAATGAGACTCTACTCTCATTGCTGTAAAATTCCCTTTCTCCATGGAGATAAAAGTCAACACTCCCACCCACCGTGTATGTTTTGGGCAGGCTTGTTCCTGTTTCAATCTGTGGAGTCTTAGCTTAAAGAGGGTATAGTTCCCATCTCTGAGATCAGAGTGAAGGGAAAGTGAAATTCCAGGGAATCCTTCTGGAGTTGTGACACATGGAGGTGTGACCCAGATATCCTGAGTTGAAAACTGGAATATATTATCTCATAAAAACAATCATTAGCTTCCCAGGCAAGTTCATAAAATCCTATTTAACCCAGAACATTCTCAGAATATTCCAGAAATTTCTATGTAACTCATCTGCTCTGTTCCCATTCCCCCAGCTTGTTTTTCCTTTTATAACTGAGTAGTATGGACATAATCCTGCTTTGCCAGATTCTCCAGCCTTCTCCCCTCAAATTTACAAAGTTTCATTTGCAAGCCACCAGATAGTAAAAACCTATATAGGCTCAGCTGATGAATTTTGCAGTTCCAGGACTGCCTGCCCCACTTCAGGCCGTTGACAGAGTGTGGGTATGTTCCACAGCTCTTCCCTTTCCTTCTATCTTTCACCTTTCAGGGAAAATGTGGGAAAGTTTTAGGCCTCTTCTTTTAAATGGTGGCCTGCCAGAGACAGGCTCATTTATATATGTAAATTTTATAGATGATATCAACTGAATAATGAGAAAAGAGTAGATTGCTTCTTAGATGGAGTTGAGAAAACTGCTCACTGTATGGGCAAAAGCAAATCATTCTTCTGGATCTTGAGATTCCTCTTCCCTGTATTTTTGGAGAGAAGAGGGAAAAACAGGGAGAGTAGGACACGAGACCCTTGAAATGTATAGACTGGACAATTTCAAGAGAGCTTTTCAAAGTCTCAGAGTGTGAGCAGGCACCCTTCTGATGTACAATCCACACATGGTAGGTGACCCACTCTTGAAAGGTGACAAATGATCTACAAGCATCAGCTTGGCTCCCATTGGATTCCTCAAGATAACCACCAGTGAAACTCATCAGGCTCCCAATGCTTATCCAACTCCTCACCACCCAGATTCCCCCAGGTGAGAACTTCCCACCCACAAACTCTGACCTCCTATAAGCAACGCCCCATCTCCCCAGCCCAGGTGTCCTCCTCGGGTCTCCGCAAGGGTACAAATGAGGTCATCTCATTCTTCCTCAAGTTTCTTGCCAATAGTATATCTATAGTAAAAATTCTGTGTCTAGATTCCTTCAGGTCCTCTTTTTTGATTCTCAAAACCCAGTTTGGAGAAAATAAGAAAAAAAACCCCTAAGATTCATTATTTCTTGCTTTTTTCTTCTCAAGGCAATAAAGAAGCCTCTGAGTAACATGGGGAAGTAACACAAGGAAGTGGGGAGCAAACAGCACAAAGATTATTGTTTCTAGATATTATGTGGGCTGTACACCGGTAATCCAGCAGTATCCTTATTCGACCATAGAAAAAAGTGAGCTCATGCCCCTCTCATTACATATAAGCTGGGGAAAGTCTCTGTTTGGCCCAACTAATTTCTCCCATCCCTGATAAAGCACTCTGGCTAGGAAAATGGGGTATGCTGATCCCATGGTAAAGAAATTCAGTCTCACCAAACCACATATTTGACTTAGGGAAGCATTAACAATTCTCCAAAAGCAGGTGGAAGCACTTTTCACAGCAGGTGAAAGAATAAGTGTTTACTACATCAGGCTATTCTGAAAGTCACTGCAGAAATAGTTTCTGAAAGTGTTTAAGAAACGATTAAATTAGATAGTTAAGAGTATATCTTCTACAACTGGAGAGAACAGAAAGCTATCCAAATATACATGGTTGGATGTATATATATAATACCTCCTGTTCTATAAGTGAGATCAGTCAGTCTTGAGAAAGTTTCTCAAAAATGATTCTAGCTGGCAGTGTGCCCTGTGGTCCTAGATCTGTCTCTTGCTTCAAGAGCGTTTGGATGGAAAGACCGGGGGATGCCCCTCTTCCAGCTTCCCACAACCCTCTAACCTCTTTTCTAGTTGCAGCCTCCAGGACCATCTTCTCTGTCTTCCTGCTTCCGGGAGCAGCCCACACCATTTTTCTGTGCTTAGCTACTTATTGCCCATCAACCGTGAGCTCACAGATTCATTACAATGGTTCCACCGAGGTAGAGGCCACCGTCCACCGCCTGGTGGGCGTTCATCTGCGGGCCTCCTGCACCTACCTCTCTCTAAGCTTATATTTCCACCATGGCATTGTAACTCTGGAGAGTTTGGGCCACTTCTTCCGCAAGTTGACCGAGCATCTCTTGATCCAAAACCAGCACAGTAGCTGCGCTCTCTTCCAGGACGCACAGAAGCCATCCCAAGATGATTGGGGTAAAACCCTGGACGCCCTGGAAGCCACCATGGTCGTGGAGAAGAACCAGAACCAGGCCCTTTTGGAGCTGCATGCCTTGGGTTCCACTCGCACAGACGCCCATCTCTGTGGCTTTCTGGAGAGCCACTTCCTAGGTGAGAAGGTGAAACTCATGGAGAAGGTGGCGACCACCTGACTCACCTCCTCAGGGTGGCCAGCCCCCAGGCTGGCCCCAGCAAGTCTGTCTTGGAAAGACTCACCTTCAAACATGAGTAGGAGCCTCTGAACCCAGCGGCCTTTGAGGGGCCCTGCTGGCATTCCCTGTGGTGTCAGAGCTTCTACCTGAGCCTCTCCCTGCAGCCACTAGGCAGCTGGAGCCCTTGCTCAGTCTGTGGACCAGATGGAAACAATAAAGCTTTTAGAAGGAGGAAAAAAAAGATTCTAGGCTTACAAACTATTTGCTTCAAGAAGTTTCTTTCTACACGCTGTATAATCCAAAATCCAATAATTCCAGCAAGTTCAGTGACTCAATGACCAAATTTAGACCATTTGTTGCCCTCAGAGAATGCACCAGACTCAAAGGAGAGGATTAATCCCCTAAGGTCTTAAAATCCCTCAAAATGCAGGTCACCTGCACAGATAACCAGGAAGGCCTTGGTTACCCTGGAATTGGAAGGAAGAGGATTCTTGGAACTGAATTTATTATTTCCTGGCAGAGAGCCCATCTACGCCCCCATCCATTGAACACAGGAGAAGACAGCATTCTGGAACTCTATGGTGTTATATTGAAATGCCTGAAACCAAAAGAACCAGCTGACTTTCTTCTTAATAAAGAAAACCAAAAGAGTGTTCTGTTGTCCATAAAACTGGACAATATATCAGCTCTAGGAGTCCCTGAATGTTCATGATTCTACTAAAATCTTTACTGGTGAAACTAGCATCTCATTCCCACGAGTAATAACAAATAACGATTTTTTGGAAGTTGATTCAAGGTCTTTCCTACCAGTCCCCGAACAAACCAGAAATAGGATCAAGCAAGTATTTGCAGCATTAGTGACAGGTAAAAAGAGAATTTGAGGACAGGCTTCAAATAAGATTCATAACAATATGCAGTTCTAGTAAGACCTGATGGGATTTACATAGCTCTGTGACCATTGGACGCACGTAATTCAGCTTAGATTTTAGGAGCTCTTGCTCTGTAGGCAGCATCAAAGATGTGATAAATTGCAAAAGTGGCCTCAAACTCTTCCCCTCCAGCCTCCATGGTAGAATTGTCTTCACTCTTGAGTCTGGGTGGGTCATGTGACACTTTGGCCAATGTGATGCAAGCAGAAGCTTAAAAAAGCACTTTCACACTGGTGTTTGCCCTGTGCTGTTCCTGGACTCTGCCACCAAGTGAACAAACCTGGATATTTTGCTGGAGGATAAAAGACATGTGACCGAGTCCCCTCAGATAGACAGCCAACTCATCAACTGATCTTATGAAGAATTTATAAAGCTGCAACTAAATATTTGTGTTTCAACTATCATTGTCTAGGCTGCTGGAAAAAAGTCTTCACTCTCTTGCTAAAAGGAAAGTTCTATGATATTGACACTGTTGGCATACAAAAAAATAAGATTTTTAATTTTTTGTTTATTATTGTTGATTTCGTTTTCATTAAATGATATATTAGTTTGCTAGGGCTTGCGTAACAAAATACCACAGACTGGGTGACTTAAACAACAGAAATTTATCTTCTCACAGTTCTGGAGGCTGGCAGTCCACGATCAAGGTGCTGGCAGGGTTGGTTTTTGGTGCGGCCTCTCCTTCTGGCCTGTAGATGGCCACTTTCTCCCTGTGCCCTCACATGGCCTTTCCTCTGTGAGCAGGTGCAGAGAAAGAGAAGTCTCTGGTATCTCTTTCTCTCCTTTTAATGACATCAGTCCTGTTGGATTAGGGCCCCAACCTTTCTGACCTCATTTAACCTTAATTACCTACTTAAAGGCTCTTTCTCCAAATGCAGTCACATTGGTGGTTAACACTTCAACATATGAATTTTGGGGGACACAATTCAGTCCATAATAGTAATTTTTAAATGTCAATAATAATTATTTATAACAATACTTGCTGATAATTTACCATATGCCCTAATCTGTACTAAGTGGTTTATATATAGTATCTCATTTGATATTCACAGCAACCTTCTGAGATGGTTATTCCCATTAAAGGTGA
The DNA here is from genome assembly GCF_021613505.1 of Equus quagga. NCBI lineage: Eukaryota > Metazoa > Chordata > Mammalia > Perissodactyla > Equidae > Equus > Equus quagga. Next base: position 39,251,760 of record NC_060267.1, read on the forward strand.
AATAACTGAGGCTTAGAAAAGTTAAGACACTTGCCCAAAGAGAAAAAAATGGTAGATGGAGAGTTGGTCTTAATCCAGTTCTGCCTGACTCTAAAATCCAAGCTCTCAGCTACGACGTCACACAGCTTCCATGTTAAATTTTCCTCTATGTTATTCAGCTTGAAATACAAAAGAACAACAATCTCCCGGAGAATGGAAATACAAAGATGTGTAAATGATTATGTAGACAAGTAGAACCAGCAAATCATGCTGAAAAAGCCTGGATTCTTGTTCAATTAAATCCAAAGTCTAGGATTTCAAATCTTCCAAAATTCACCCAACCCTGCATTTCCAGTCATATCTCTCACTATACTTCTCTATCATCACCGTCACCACTATCTACCCCAGAAAGGCCTCCTACCATCCAGTAACAGACTTTCTCATCATGTTCGGTCCTCTCCCTTCTGCTTTCTCTGCCTTAAATGCCTCTCTCCCTCTTCACGTTTGTCCAAGTCCAATGACACTTTTTCCAGGAAGTCTGTCTGATCTGCTTTCTCCCTCAGACTCTTCAGCATTTTGAACTTGTATTAGTGTTAGAGTCTTCCTTATTTTTCTATTTTCTTATATATATATTTCTGGTTCCCCCATTAGATTTTGAATTTCAGGAAGGGAGGAAATTAGCAGTATGCATATTTGGAAGTCATTTAACCTTCTAAATCTCAATTTCCTCTTCTGTAAAATGGAGATGATAATAATATTGCCAGTAAAATGCAATCTCAGGGTAAAATTCAGATTAAGAGTGTAGCCTTAAGAGTGAGACCCTTTGTTAAGCGTCAGAAATATTTAAGTTGGTGCCCTATACATCGCCTCAGATGGAGCAAAGGACTACTGAGAATCTTAAGACCATTGCTTCCACAACACCCTGTGTCTCAGTAAGGTCGGAGGGGATTTCTAAGTGTGGTTTTCATCTAAAGGACCAGATCACAACTTGATACCCAAGTTATGTAGGAGCACAAGTTATGTAGGAAGTCCGTAGGAAGCCTATAAAGTTTTTAAAAGCTTGGACTCAATGGGTCAAAGACAGTTCAATATGAAAAGAGGCCTCTCGGCAGAAATCAAGCTGAGAATGCTACTCAGTTGCAGACATATGCCATTTCTTATGGAAAAGGAAGTATGCCTCAGGGGGTTGACCCAGAACCCAGAAGGCAGAACCAAGAACCACAGAGAACCACTTTCAAGGAGCAGGACTCAGCTCTAATTAAAGAACATTTTGTGTTCCTAGAGTCAACAGAAATGGTGACGTGTGCCCAGCCTGATTTCAAAATTTCGGTGGATTCCCTAATACCTGCAATGCCTCCTTCCTTCCCCCTTTTTGAACACAGTTGCCCCTTTGGCTAACCTTTCCTTCCTCTTCCATCATTATATACTGGATATGGGAGTGTCAGAAAACTTGTCTTTTTTGTTTACAGGGCTCTGCTCCTAAGGAACCACACCAAAGAATCCAGCCACAGTTTGTCTTGGCTCAGAATCCTTTAACAAAATACCATAAATTAAGTGGTTTATCAACAACAGAAGCTTCTTTCTTACAGTTCCAGAGGCTGAAAGTCCAAGATCATGGTGCCAGCAGGGTGGGAGTCTGGTGAGCGCCCTCTTCTGGGTTGCAGAGGGCTGATTTCTCACTGTATCCTCATACGGCAGAAGGAGAGTGAGGTAGCTCTCTGACCTCTTCTTATGAAGGCACTAATCCCATTCATGAGGGCTCCAGCCTCACAACTTAATTACCTCCCAAATGCCCCACCTCCAAATACCATCACATCAGAGGTTAGATTTCAACATAGAAACTTGGGGGTCACACAAACATTCAGTCCATAACATACCTGAACCTAATCTTAGATAAAGAAACACTAAAATTTGAACCCATGCTGTAGTAAGATGAGAACTTTGAGGGAGGGCTGACTGTATCTGTATGTGGGAGAGATGTGAATTTTTGTTCCAGAGGGTTGACGGTGGTAGATAATTTCCAAATATGGCCACCATCAATTCCTTCCATCCCTGGGTGTATATGTCACATCTCTCCAAGAGGCAGCACAAAATTTCCCCTCCCACTGAATCTGGGCCGATCTGTTTGTACCTGTAGAACATGGAGAGGTGATGTTTGGGGACTTACAAGCCCAAATCTGAAAAGAACTGGCTACTCGTACTTTCTTTAGTTGAAACACAAGAAACATGATGTAAAAAGCTCAAATACATGGAGAGGCCAAATTGAGGAGAATCAAGGTCCACAAACCCAGCTGAGCTCCACGCCAACAGGTAGCATCAAAGGAGAAGACATCTTGGATAATCTAGCCCATTTGGGCCTTTAGATGCCTATAGACGCAGCCACCATCACATGGAGCAGAAGAATCACCCCAGCTGATCTTAGTCAAGCCAAAGAATCACAAGTGATAAAATGTTTGGTTTTTTTTAAGCCACTAAGGTGGTTTGTTCTGCAGCAATAAATGAAATCTCAGGTGGCAAAAAGTATGAACATAGTACTTGATGACAGTGTAGAAAATGAAGTCAGGGCATACGACTGGAAACACCGTTAAGATCATCTATTTTATAGCATTTTGTGTGTGCGTGTGTGAGTGTGTGTGTGTGTGAGGAAGATAGGCCCTGAGCTAATCTTCTACTACCAATCTTCCCCTTTTTGCTTGAGGAAGATTGTTGCTGAGGTAACATCTGTGCTAATCTTCCTCTATTTTATGTGAGACACTGCCATAGCATGGTCTGATGAGCAGTGCTAGGTTCGCCACCAGGATCCGAACCTGTGAACCCCAGGCCTCCAAAGTGGAGCGCGTGAACTTAACCACCATGCCACCGGGCTGGCCCCAAGATCATCTGTTTTAGACCAAGGTGTTTTTCACTCCAGGAGACAAAATGTAGGCCACAGAGTGAGTTCATGAAGAGACAATTCTAGACCCATCTCTATTACCTTACCAATCTGTGGAGGCCTTCAAGCAAAATTATTGAACAGATCTGTGTTGTTCTCTATATCACAATTACATTTCAGAATTACTCTTGAACGTGATAGAAAATGCTGTCTTAGTCTTTTGAAAAAGATCGTGGCAGCAATTTCTTAGATATCAATGTAGAGTTTCTGAGAAGACATTTTGAATGACTATGCGGTATGTATGAAGCCATATTTGATAACTTTATCCAGATGAATGATTTAGAGAATGTCTCTCTTCATATAAAACTTCAAAAGAGAAAACACTGATGGAGGAGAAAAAATATTCACTAAAAAATATTTTATGAAGAACAGGAAAGATTTGGCTGTTGTTCATAGTCATTTTTCAGGTCGCAAGGAGATCTGGAGACCATATGTTACTACTCAAGGTGAGAAAAACGCTTACGGGAAGTGAAGGCTTAGAACAGCTATACTGTGAATGGAATCCAAATTAAAGCTACCCAAAATGGAAGTGTCTAAACGATCACTCTCTTACCCTTTGAAAGACCCTGAAACAGGTATTCTTTTTTCAAAACTTGTTGATGATTCATTCTCAAGCATGACCTCATCTGCTCATCGTTGAATGCTCTGATAACTGTCTTGTTCTTTGGAAGCATAAGCCATAGGATCTGTAGTCTTTTAAATTGAACGGTTGTCTTTTACAATGAATACACATTAAAATCTCTGGAGAAAAAGCATTTGGCAACCAAAGTGTGATTTTATCCTAAGTGTTGAACAAACATGACATAAAAGGGGAAAAAGTGACCTTTTCACTGTATTACCACTGCAAGTTCTTAAACAAACCTAACAAAATTCAATATTTTCAGTTTAAATGATACCATGTGTCATATTATACAAGTATTCAATTTACTTGTTCAGTGATGCCAGCCAAAATATCAAAATTTTGAGGAAAAATGTAAATGTTTAAAAGGATGATATATCTATTTTTCATAATCATATGACCGTTATTTGCAGCAGAGTAAAAAGACTATGGCCTTTGAACAAATTGCATTTTTTGCCTTGGCCCCTTGTCTTGGAAAAACAGTAAATATTCTGTGTTAATTGCCAATTAAGCCAAAATTAAGTCTCAGTTCACCGCTTTACATGATCTTGAAAGACCTCCTCCTTCATTCTCCATTGGCTTTTGTGAGTTGTGTTCTATAACTTCTATCTTTCTTGGTTTCCAGATTTTGGACTCTCTATTCACATCAGACCTACTTATACAACTTTCTCTATACCTTTTCTCTTCATAAAAATTCAATAAACTTGTAACTAGAACATTGCGCCTTTACAATATGTCACAACATTTTTATCACCATGATAAGGGGCATGGTTTCTCAACTATAACTTAAAGTTTCATTGTGATTTTTCTCAGCAAAGCATGAGAACACTGAATACTAATAAACAAGACATTTGGACACAGAACACTCAATCTTCCAAGTCAGCGTTGTTATGAACTAAAAGATTAAATCTGATGTTTGGATGAACTTTTCTTTGAAATGTGTATGGATTAAACAAAAGGGAGAAGAATTAAATAAAAGCATTTTAGGCTTTGTTAACCATTTGGATAGCTATTTAAGATACTATCATATCTAATGACATCATAGGATCTATTGGTTCTTCTCAGGAAGAAAATGTCTCCAACTTATTTCTTTAAATATGCATTAATATAAAGGAATAAGTTTTTAACGACAGTTTTATTATAAAAATTTCTTTCAAGAAATTATCCTGACAACCAACTTATGTAAGCCCTACTGTTTACATTTCTATGATCTTTTCAAAATGTAGATATTGTTTTTACATAAACTTAATCTTTATTGATAAAAATTATCTTTTAATTTTTTTACTTAAAATTTTTTCATATATATACAAAATTCATATATGTATGTGTGTGTATATATACACACACAGTTTTCATAACCATCATTTCTAATCATTGCAAAATATTCCATTAAGTTAACAGAATACAAATTGCTTAATTTTCCCTTTTTTGGCATGGTTTATTTCTATAATAAATAGAGAGGTTAAGATAATCTCTCTAAACATAGTTCACTTATTCATTGGACTTATTTCTGAAGAACAAATTCTCAGATTTATGATTACTGGGGAAATAAAGTCTAAAATTTCTGTGGCTTATTATTTACTACCAAATTGTTCTTCAAAAAGATTAAGCCAATTTATAGTGCCTCCAGGAAACAGTGATTTGTCAGTTTCTCCAAAGTCTTATAGATATTGAATTTTTATTTTATTTGCTTTTTGCTGAAGAAGATTCACCTCAAGCTAACATCTATGCCAATCTTCCTCTATTTTGTATGTGAGCCCCACCACAGCATGGCCCCTGACAAGTGGTGTAGGTCCACACCTGGGAACTGAACCCAGGCTGCCGGAGCAAAGCATGCCAAACCTAACCACTAGGCTACGGGGGGTGGTCACAATCTTGAGTGGTTTTATTTTTGTTTATATTATTCTTAGTTTGCTTTCATTTCGCCAATTTTTAAATGTTAGATTACTATTTCTATATTATTTTATGCAATCTTTCTCTACTACCATAATCATTGTCCATTTTTCCATTGAAGGCTAAATGCTTTCTTTAAAAATATTTTTGATATTAGGCTTTAATCAATCACTTATCATATATATCTGTCATTTTGTTCCTTTTGCTTTCATTCCGCAGAGGTTTTTTCCTGTGCACCTAAAAGGAAAAAGAATCTCATATTATGATAAGTACACCGCTCTAATTTTTATGAAGTTTCTTTAAATATTTACCACTCTAATCTAATGGGTGGCCTATTAAAACAATGGTTTAACACAGATGTTAACTAACCTAGTTCTTACTAGGCAATTCTTTCAATTATGTTGGGGAAGCATTCTCTAATCTTTTGTCCAAGGATAAGTTTTGTCCTAGGATAAGTTTTGTCCTGGGATAAGCTTTGTCCTAGGATAAGTTCCCAGCAGCAGGACAAATTGTGTGTAATATTGGGATGGAAAAGAGAAAGAGAATGTTCATGTTATATCTTCTCATTGTATCTCTTATTCATCTTTTGTTCTTATATATCTTTTATTTTTTTTCTGTACATCATTCTGGATAGTTTCTTCTGACATCTTCCAGTTCACTAATTCTCTCATCAGCCATGACTAAGTTGCCATTAAATCCATCCATAAAGTTCTTTATTCAGTTATTCTTTTTTCATTTCAAGAATTTCTATTTTGTTCTCTTTTTATATTTTCCAGCTTTCTGTCAAAGTTCTTGATCTTGTCTTTTATTTCTTTTAAGCATAACTAGCACAGTTACTTTAAAATATGTGTATTAACACCATTATATGAATCTCCTGTGAGACGATTGCTGTTGTCTCTGGCTTCTCTTGGTTTTCAGTCACATTGTCTTGCCTCCTGTGTGTCTAACACAGTTATTTGCGATTGAGTTTCTGACATTATATATGAAAAGTAATGTAAAAATTATTTAAGGTTTAGAATGTTCTCTTCCTCCAGAGAGGATTTTGCATTGCCTCAGGCATACAGCTACAGATAACAGCAGTACCTAATCACATTAATCTAATCAAGAATTGAAATTATTAAAAGCTGGGCTTCATTCTCTATGCAAATTGCTGTATTTCTGATTTAGCCTTAGTCTAATGGTATAGCTCTTTAGGGTCCTAACTCAAAGTTTGGAGGACATTCAACAGGGTTCCCTCTTAGTGGACTTGGGCTCTAATCATTGTCACACTAACCACAAAGACTGTCAAGTCTCTGCTTAGTCTCTCAGCTGTCCTTTCTGGCATCCATCAATACTATGGGGTGAGGGAGAAGCATTCCCCAATGCTGGGCTCAGCTCTCTGAATTTCCTTCTCCAGGATCTTGGTCCCATAATTCTCTTATGCCTCATTAGCTCTCCCTTACTTTCAAACATATTTTGTTCATACAGTTCCCTGGATTTTCCAGTTATTCTTAACAAAATAGTCTATCTGGCATTTCTGAAAGTAGTATCATCAATCTTTTCCTCATTATCTTATTTGTTTAGTATATTTTAATTTTATGTTTGATTTCCTTATAATTTCAGTGCTGCAATTTTTTGTCTTCCTCCTATTTCCAGGAATATGCTTAAAGTTATACATGAAAGTAAGGACTATTTCATCTCCAGTTATTTTTTTCTCAAGATTCTGAGTGTTTTCTTTCTGCCTCGTTAGTAATAGGTTTTATACATCCCTGATTTCAGATTGTAAATTCTCTATCTTGGGGGAGAGAGGGAGAAAAAGGATCTGGGCTCTTGTTGTTTTGTAGTCCTTTTGAGCTACAAATTTTTCATTGATTGGGACACACATTTTTAGCATGTTTGCTTTGAATTTATCTTGCTGATTTATTATGTGATCATAAGATGGACTTATTCTGTGATTTGGTCTTGATAGAAAACATAGCTTTAATCTCTCCTTACTTCTGTCTTTATACACTCTGTTTTAATTTCCTTTATCTGGCCATTCACAATTTTAGAAATATCTCATGAGGTTTCTAGTCCAGTCCAAACTCTATCTTCAAGGGGGTGGGGCATAATTCCCCACTCCTTAAAAGTGAGCAGCGCATAGTAGATTCCTTCCAAAGATTACAGTATAGAAAAGGGCGGGAAATAGAGGAACTTTACAGTGGGCAAATCTGACAAACGCTGCCTCAGCCAGGTGATCAAGGTTAACATCAACAATAAGTCACGTTGATAGTACGTACTATGAAAATGATGTAATGAAATGGCAATTTACCTCTTGGTCTCCCTCCCAAAACACATAACACCAATCTAATCATGAGACAAACATCAGAAAAAACCCAAGTGAGGGACATTCTATGAAATTCCTGACCAGTAGCCCTCCGAGCTGTCAAGTTCATCAAAAACAAGGAAATCTCAGAAACTGTCATAGCCAATAGAAGCCTCAGGAGACATGACAATTAAACGTAATGTGATATCCTAGATGGATTCCTGAAACAAAAAAGGGACATTAGGAAAAATATCTAAGAAGATCTGAATAAACTATGGACTTCAGTAATAATAATGTATTGCTATTGGTTCATTGATTGTGAATGTAATGTAAGATGTTAATAATAGGGGAAACTGGCTGAGGAGTATATGGGAACTCTCTTCACAATTCTTCTCTAAAACTAAAACTATTCTAAAATAAAATGTTTATTTTAAAACATTCTATCTTATATCCAATTTAAAATTTATTCATCCAACCCAACTTCCCAACCCCAGCACTAGTCTCTCTCCTAGGGAGAAGGACTCCAGGAAAATCACGTCACATTCCTCTAAGTGTGATGTGATCACACTTTGGTTCAGTCCCTGTGGCAATGGTTCCAAATCCTCCCATCGTACGGCTTAAGGGACCCATAAATAAAGACACCCCTCTGTAAGGACCAGGGAGAAGAAATTCCATTAAACTCTCAACTACAAAATCCTTACGAGTAAACTTCTTTCCCCTGCCAATGAATTTTGATAAATGGGTCCAGCATATCTCTTTAGTGTGGGCTTTTCATAACGATAGTACCCAGCCCTGAACCTCAGCCAAAACTCAAGACAAAAGGAAAAGCGCCATTTAACATCATTTCACTCTAGCATAAAAAACTCTTCTCTCTTACAGGTTATTTCATTGGAATTTTAGTGGAGCTGACTATTGCCTGGGTACTTTGGGCTTAGACTCAAAATCTCCGCAGCAATCACCATAACAAATCTTTAGGTCACATCTTTTGAATCCTTTGAAAGGTGGATTAACACATTTCCAAACAATGTATAGACAATTAGAACTTTGGCTATAAAGAATAAAATAACTCAATTCACAATACATTAGTCCTGCTGACCTTCTATTATTCTTGTTAGGTTAACAGCTGGGTCTTAAAAATATTTAACTCGAGACTGTAATTTGTAAACTAGTAAAGATAAGTTAAGCCTCTGCTCTATTCTGCCTCACCTGCTTAGAGATAATGTGCAGGGCTAGAACACAGAAGAGGTGTTAGTGAATCTTGATGTTCTTCAAGATATTGGAATAAAAACTTGCTTAGTATTTAAGCTAGGCCAGTTGAACGGTCAAAGTACTATTCATGGAGATAAGAAAGTCAGAGGGAAAAGCAGGTCTAGTGGGGAAGAAAATGGGTTTAATCTTGGATGGATAACCAAATGAAAATGTTAAGAAATTAGTTGGATATATAGGTCTGAAGCTCAGGAGAAAAGGGGATAGAGTTATTGACATATAGATAACACTTGAAGCCATGGAAGTGGATGAGATTATTGAGGGAAAACATGTTGAGTGTGACAGGAAGAGAGCCCCAGATAGAAACCTAAAAATTAACAATATTCAAAGGATAGACAAAGAAAGACAAGCCCACAAAGAAAGTTAAGACAGATGGGCTACAAAGACAGGAGGAAACCTAGCAGAGGGGAGAGTCATAAAAATTAATTGGAATAATTGAAGAAGGAAGTGTGCTACAGTGTCAAATACTGCTGAAAGGGCTACGGATAAAGATTGATAAATTTTGGGATTGGGCAACATGGAGTTCCCTGGTAGGCACAGATTCAGTGTAGTAGTGGGCAAGAAGTTCAACCGGAATCAGCTGAGGAGCGAGGGAAAGAAAGTAAGCGGAAACAACGAATGAAGTTAACTCTTAACTGTTTCATGAACTTTGGCCATGAAGGGTATAAAGGAGAGCAGTACATGGATAAACAGATTTTTATAAAGATAAGAGACACTAGCTCTTAACAAAAAGGAGCCAACAGAGAGGGGCAGCTTGAAGTAATGAAGAAGGAAGTTTTTTGGCCATTTGCCCAATTCACTGCTTTCCTTTTATCATTCCCAACAGGAAGAGAGTTTGGGCAAAACCAAGGACAGACAGAACGTTGTTAGCATCTTAATCTACCGAAGTTTCACCAATGTAGACAATATTATAAAAGGAATTTTATATTCTGTGTTCTATTTGTATACTCCCCCCTGTAGTTATCAACTGCATGTCCCAGACCTCTAGAAATTAGTACGTTCAACTGAACCAACTAGATGGGAATAAATATCCATAGGGCTTGTTTTCCAAAGAAAAGTACTATTGAGCGTAGCAAAATTACAAGTCTACCTAGACATGATGTAAAGCCATTTGAAAAATAACCCAGAGCAAGTTTTATGAATGAAAATGTAGTGCTTAAGTCACATTCAAGCTCAAAAAGTCACTTTTAAGGGGGCTGGCCCAGTGGCATAGCAGTTAAGTTCACATGCTCCACTTCCACAGCCAGGGGTTCACTGGTTCGGATCTCAGGTGTGGACCTATGCACCACTCATCAAGCCATGCTGTGGTGGCGTCCCACAGATGTTAGCTCAGGGCCAATCTTTCTCAAAAAAAAAAGTCACTTTTAAGTCACATTCAAGTCTGCTTTAAAAAGTTGTAACATTGGGGCTGGCCCCGTGACCGAGTGGTTAAGTTCGCGCACTCCACTGCAGGCGGCCCAGGGTTTCGTCGGTTTGAATCCTGGGCACGGACATGGCACTGCTCATCAAACCACGCTGAGGCAGCGTCCCACACACCACAACTAGAAGGAGCCACAACTAAAAATACACAGCTATGTACCAGGGGACTTTGGGGAGAAAAAAGGAAAAAAAAAAGTTGTAACAAGTACAGATAAATTAAAAAGAAAAAAACCCACATAGATCACTTCCTCCTCTTCAGACATGATGGCCAAGGAAGAGCTTCTTTTTGATTCATAGAGTGTAAAATATTTTCTGACTGTGAGCTAGAGCTAGAAGTACTTAGGGTTCTAGAGAGATCGGGAAGTTTTAAAATAGTCATTGTGGGAAAAGGTAATATTGCCAATGAGGGAATAGAAGGATGACCAGGCAACATTCTGGCCCAGTAAAGATTAGGTTCTGGAACTCAAAGTGTGACTTCCAAGAACTATCTGATATTCTATTTCCATTCAACACTTATTGAATGCCAACTATATGCTAGACATTGTTCTAGAAACTCAGGATACAACGTAGATTGAGGCAAAAAAAAAAAAAAAAAGACCTTATTTTTAATACATTTAAATTCTAGAAGAATGATACAGAAAATAAAGAAGCAAACAACTGAATATGATTATTTCAGATAATATTAAGAACAAAAAAATGCTATTAAGAAAATAAAATAGGATGGGGTGGAGATAATGATGGAAGATAAGTTACTTTAGACTGGATGTTCTGGAAAGACTTTCTGAGAAGGTGACATTTAGATTGAGTCAGGAATAGCTGTAAGAAGTATGCAGATCTAAGGAAGGGCATCCTTGGCAGAATAAAGGGCAAGTGAAATTGAGTTTGGTGTGTTCAAGGAAAAGAGAGAAGAATGGCTAAAAAGAAGGCTGGTGTTGCTGGAGCACATGATAAGCAAGGGAGAGCTTCCTAGCAGGTGAGAGGGAGGCAGTGGCCAGATTATACAGAACCTGATAGAATGTAGTAAAGAGTTTGGATTGTATTCTAAGTTTAATGGAAATCCATTAGAAATTTCTAAATATAAGAATGACATCTGGGCCAGCCCGGTGGCGCAGAGTTAAGTTTGCACGTTCTGCTTCTCGGCAGCCCGGGGTTCACCGGTTCAGATCCCAGGTGTGGACGTGGCACTGCTTGGCAGAAGCCATGCTGTGGTAGGCGTCCCACATAGAGTGTAGAAGAAGATGGGCATGGGTGTTAGCTCAGGGCCAGGCTTCCTCAGCAAAAAGAGGAGGATTGGCAGTAGTTAGCCCAGGGCTAATCTTCTTCTTCAAAAAAAAAGAATGACATCTGATTAACGCTACAAAAAGCTCATGTGAGAAATGTATTACTATATAGCAAGAGTGGAAGCTATTAGAAATAGCAATTAAAAGGCTTTTGCAATAATCCAGGTGAGATGATTGTGATATGGGCTATGATCGTAGCCAGGCAAGTGCAGAGGAGTGAAAAGGAGGGAGTAAGCAACTGCCTCAAATGCTACAGAGATGTCCGTGTGGCCCAAAAAGTGACCTGTGGATTAGCTCCTTGCATGTCATTGCTGACCTTGGCAAAGGCACACTCAGTGGGGTACATGGGCAGATGGCTTCCTGGAGATATTTAAGGAGAGAATGGGAGGAGAGAAAGTGTATACAATGAATATAGACAACTCTTTCAAGAAGGTTAGACAAAATGAATTCAGAAATGAGGCAATAGAGGAGAGAGAGCAAGGGGTCAACTGATGGGAGATACTTAAGCAGTTTCTGTGTTGACAGAATGGTCCTGGGAAGAGGGGGAAATGATGACGCAGGAGAGTCCATGAGAAGATGAGAGGGACTGGAATCCAGAATACAGGTGGAGGAGTTGGCAGTGACGGAAGCAAGAACATTAAAAAGTGAGGAAGGGCAGAAAGCGGGGGTACAGATGAAGGTAGGTTGGTAGATTTGGATGGATGTAGGATCCTCTAGGGTCTCACCAAGAGCACTTCTCTCTTATTTGAAACTTCAGCTAGTTTCCCTTGAATGTATCATAGGAGATATTTCTTTACTTCTGAGGACAGAGAAACAGTACCCACATCAACCTGATTCTGATTCAAGCTCTGAGCCTTCAAAAAACAGCACAAGTTTATAAAGAAGTTTTCACTAAGGAATCTCTCCCCTCTTGAGGACCCTTTCCTTTCTGAAAATCTCCCAATTCCTCTTTTAGTCAGAGATCGAGACTCACCTGTCTAGCTAACTTTTTACCTGAATTATTGGCCAGCCTTGCTGGTCTAGTGGTTAAGATTATGCACTGTCACTGCCACAGCACAGGTTCATTTCCTGGTCAGGAAACCACACCACCTGCCTGTCAGTTGTCATACTGTGATGGCTGCGTGCTGCTATGATGCTGAAAGCTATGCCACCGGTATTTCAAATATCAGCAGGGTCATCCATGGTGGACAGGTTTCAGGAGAGCTTCCTGATTAAGACAGTCTATGAAGGAGGACCTGGCCACCCATTTCTGGAAAAATTGGCCATGAAAATCCTGTAGAAGCTGAGAGGATGGTGCAAAAAGACCAGGCAGGGTTCAACTCTGCTGAACACGGGGTCTCTGGGAAATGGAATTGACTTGAGGGCACTAACAACAAATTAGCCAGAGTAGCTTTTCCTTGTTGCCTAAGAAAAAGACTAGATGGATGTTTCCTAAAATTTCCCCAAGTCCCACTAGCCATTGCCTTTTCCCTCTGTGTTATACTGAATGTTACATCCATCAGGTCAAGTTCATCTCACCTAACACAGGTGTGACACAACATGAAATATATACTTGGTCTCTGCTCCGGGTTCCTGACACAAAGCTCCCAAAACCCCTGGAATTTCCTGAGTGATAGGAGCATCTTTTGTTATAATGAGGCAATTCTGGGTGGGCTCCCTGGATAAATTCATGAGGGGGGCTGGTCACCCGAAAGACCAAGCCATGATTAGAAGATTGGAATTTTCAGCCCCATCCTCATCCTCCGGGGAGGGGAGAGGGACTGAAGATTAAGTTAATAATCAATCATGCCTATGTGAAGAAGCCTTCATAAAAATCCCAAAACTACGGAGTTCAGAGAGCTTCTGGGTTGGCGAACACATCCATATGCAGGGGGGTGGTCCAATCCCAACTCCAAGGGGAAAGAAGCCCATGTGCTCGGGACCCTTCCAGTCTTTGCCCTATGTACCCCTTTATCTGGCTGTTCATCTGTATCCTTTATTATGTCCTTCATAATAAAACAGTAAACATAAGTGTTTTCCTGAGTTGTGAGCCGTTATAGCAAATTATTGAATCAGAGGAGGGGGCTTTGGGAACCACTGATTTATAGCCAGTTGGTCAGAAGTACGGGTGACAACCTGGGACTTGCCACTGGCATCTGAAGTAGGGGCAGTCTCGTGGAACTAAGCTCCCAAACTGAGGTTTCTGCTAAGTCCAGGTAGTTAGGTCAGAACTGAACCGTAGGACACCCAACAGGGATCAACAGAGTTGGAGAACTGGTTGGTGTAGAAGGCCCCCCACATTTGGTGTCAGAAGTATCCTGTGGGTAGGGAAAAGTTTTTTCCTTTTAACAGGGATCCTGCTTCCCTTACTCTAAGCTTTCTATAATTTCTCTTCTTTCTTCCTTCAGACCACCAACTGGCATTTTCTCTACAAAGAAAATCTCCTCCCTATTGCCAGTGTTTCAGCAGATGACGAGTGACTATCCTGCTATGTTAATCCTTGAGAAATCAAAGTACAATTGTCATCATCACTCAGCAACTGGAAAACTGAAGAATTTCTTTGAAGGAACTTTAGATATCTTCCAGCTAAACTGTTTTCAAGTGAATTTCAAGGAAGAAGAAATGGTTGATTTTAAGGTGCAAATTTTTTGTTTCATTGTGTTTGTTTAATTTTTGTGGCCTGATGGTATTTCAAAGTACTAATGATGTGCTGTTTCTCACCTGCTCAGTAAAATGGTTGATCCTCCTACAACTTGGCAACATATCTTTTACTGTAAAGCAGAGAGAGAAAAACATGCCACATTCTTTTTTTTTTTTTTTTTGAGGAAGATTAGCCCTGAGCTAACATCTGCCACCAATCCTCCTCTTTTTTGCTGAGGAAGACTGGCCCTGAGCTAACATCCATGCCCATCTTCCTCTACTTTATATGTGGGATGTCTGCCACAGCATGGCTTGACAAGCAGTGTGTGGGTTCGCACCAAGGATCCAAACCAGTGAATTCTGGACCACCGAAGTGGAACATGCTAACCGAACCCCTGCACCACTAGCCCAGCCCAGATGCCACATTCTTAATCTCTAAGGTCAAAAGGAAATTGCCTCCCCAACCCCTGCCCAGATGAGACAATAGAATATTGCCAAAAGTAGATACAAACTGGGAGAACAGATCTCTCTGCTCCCCCAACCCTCACCCCAAATTCACCAAAAAAGCTCTCAGCAGCAGAAAGAAAAAGGAGAGTTTTGGGGAAGGAAATAGCATAGCAGCATCACAGTGACCAGGCACCAGAGGAGAGAAGACTAGTTAGAAAACCTTTAGTTGGGAAATCCCAAAGTAAAGAGGACATGTGTTAAGGTCCAAATTTGGAGTATTTTGAAAGCCACAGCCATACGAAGTTCTCTGGGTTATAAGGAGGCAAGACAGTAGAGAAGGCAACAAGGAGTATCCATACCAGAGAGGAGCCAGAAACAACCTCCTGATTTTCCCTGCAGGGAATGGAGGAGACCCAGGGGTTTCCATGGGCCTCATGTGGGTAGGCATAGATGTCCACCTTCCAGGAAGCCATTTGCAGGGCAAAAATTCACACATTACAAAGCTACGGCATGGACTTCCTGACATAAGTAAAATCGGGTACAGCTAAATTCAAGAGCCATAATTGTGCCAAGTTGTTTGGTATAACTTAAATAAATGCAGGCAGACTTGCCATTCACTCCTGGTTGAAACAAGCCAAGGAAAGAAACGAAGCATCAGCTCCTCAGCGATCTCACACGGGGGTTGTGTCAGCCCTTGGGAGTTGAGAATTGGGACCTGGATGAGGCAAAAGGAGAAAATCTTCAGAAGGGGCCATGTCTGCACTGGAATTGTTTAAACTGAAGCTGACACGGAAATGACAAAATTGGACTAAGGAAAAAGAAAAGGATGAAACTGACTAGACCAAGCTGAATACCATTAGGCTCAGCCTGGTCACAAATCCACCCTTATAGATTTTAACTATTTTTAAAATGTCATTAAAAACACCAGCTTTGAACACACCGGAGACCACCATCATGTTAACTTCCATTCTTTCCATTAAGGTTTCTTCAGTCTTTTTTTTTCTTTTAGTGAAGAAGACTAGCCCTGAGCTAACATCTGTGCCAATCTGCCTCTGTATTGTATGTGGGATGCCTGGCACAGCATGGCTGACAAGCAGTGTAGGTCTGCTCTGGGGATCCAGGCCTATGAACCAGGGCCACCGATGTGGAGTGCACCAAACTTAACCACTACACCATGGGGCTGGCCCCAGGTTTCTTCAATGTTATGCAGATCTTGAACTATAGTGCTTTTTTGCCACCTCTAGCATATATATAATACGCTGAATATATAGTAATTCTCCGCTAGTCTTTGTTCTTTTTTTTTTTTTTTTAAAGATTTTATTTTTTCCTTTTTCTCCCCAAAGTCCCCCGGTACATAGTTGTGTATTCTTCGTTGTGGGTTCTTCTAGTTGTGGCATGTGGGACGCTGCCTCAGCGTGGTCTGATGAGCAGTGCCATGTCCGCGCCCAGGATTCGAACCAACGAAACACTGGGCCGCCTGCAGCGGAGCACGTGAACTTAACCACTCAGCCACGGGGCCAGCCCCAAGTCTTTGTTCTTTTTTAAATTCAGACTTGCCCAGGGCCTCTCCCATGAAATTACACGGGGGAGTAGACTCACCCTAGCACATGGTGGTCAAACCCATTAAATGCCAGATGAAGCTCAGATGCTCCTGCTCCGTGCTTGCCCTTGTCAGACAGCCGCGGAGAGCTGTGCCGCGAACAAGCAGTACAAGTCACGATCATTATTCAAACTTAAGGCTTACGGTAAGCGTAGGATACTTTTTGTTTAAATTAAAAAATTTTTTCTGGGCTGGCCCCATGGCTGAGTGGTTAAGTTCACGTGCTCCGCTTTGCCGGCCCAGGGTTTCGCCAGTTCGAATCCTGGGCACAGACATGGCACCATTCATCAGGCCATGCTGAGACGGCATCCCACATGCCACGACTGGAAGGACCCACACTAAAAATACACAACTATGTACTGGGGGGCTTTGGGGAGAAAAAGGAAAAGTAAAATCTTTAAAAAAAAAATTTTCTAGCGAGATGATGTAATGACCTTTAAAAGTAGACATGAATTATTGGTGAAAAAATTAAATTTCATGAGAAAATATGATGATAAGTAAAATAAGATTGTGCCTCATGATAAAAAGTGCCAATCTGGCACTGAGTGATATTCAATTAATGGTCAGCCACACCAGTGTAATGACAACCTACGAAATGAAAGTAAGGCCTGTAAGTTTCACTTGAAATCTTTTGGAGGCAAGAAAGTACACTGAGGACTATCTGTCACCAAGTCTCATTTTAGTGTGACCCAAACTGCTCAACTTCTTGTATTTCATGCAGTAAAATCTTACAATCTTAAGCCTCCTAAAGTACATGATTTTGCAGCAAAACACGAACGTTTCAAAAGTAAGGAACTCAGATGTTCTGGCCTAAGTGAACTACTTCGTGTCATCGATAAAAATTTTATGTGAACAAAATTTAAATCCTACAATGAAAGCTCCTTAACGGGACCACACAAAGTTACAAGTGAGGAAAAGACAAATTCTATCAGAAGGAGCTTATTAAAGTGTGGGATACGTTAAATAAACAGACATCAACAAAAATATAATAACCCTCATTTTCTGCTGGCATTTCAGGTAAGACAAGTGCAAGTCACTTAGCATCCTTGGCCTGAGGAAAGTAAGTGCCAGGTATGTGCTTAGGTATTGAGATAAAACATCCCCAAATATTTCCAAATATCTTTGAGGACCCGTACCATGCTGATGAGCATCCCTGATCTAACCCCAAAATACACATTCAAAATACATATGTGGTGAATTCCTTTAAAGCTTAGGTTTATGATTCCGCTGAATTTTCATTCATGTGGATCTGCTGATCTCCATGTTTTGCTTGTTTTTATATAGAGTCACACAAATGAACACAAGGAAGATTTATTAGATAAAACACAACTGGAGAAAAAAATAAGTTTTTAGATTAGATTATGATATACCATTGAACAGACGTCAAAAATGTAGCTGTGTCTATTCTGATGATACGAAGAGTTGCTCAGATAAAAGCAGTTGCTGAAACATGTTTGTGGTCATTCTCTGCGGGCTAACTGGTTGTCTACGTAGCACTTTGAAAGAAGTTGGCCAAAGCCATAAAAACTGTCAAATTTATTAAGGCACAGTCTTTAAACTGGGGCCTTTTCAGAGTTATTTTAATGATAAGGGTAGTAAGTTCCAGAATGTATGCTTTTCCATTGAAGTTTTTAGTAGTTCCAAGACAAGGTTCTGGTACAAGATGAAAATATAAATAACTTTTGTGTTTTTAAAAAACTCCATTAATTAAACATGTCTCAAATGTAACTTAGTTATACCAGCTGGAGCAACTAGATGTGATGTTTAACCAGCTGAATGGGCTCATTTCGGCAGTTCACGGTCCCCACATTACTGCTCACAACAGCACAGAAAGTGTCAGCAACAGAACTGAAACCAAATTTAGACTCAAAATACAAAATAATACTATTTTCACTCTTTTTAAATGTTGGGAAATGTCAGACAGAATATGCCACTAACAAGATGCTGTAAAATGGTACCGTTGAGTAATTCAGGTATTATGACATTTGAAAACACAGTGTCAGCCAAATATAATGATGATTTAAGCTTCTTCAGGAGTCCACTTATCAACTCCTTTTAAAAAATGAACCCTGGCCTGGTGGCGTAGTGGTTAAGTTTGCGTGCTCCACTTTGGCAGCCCAGGGTTCCCAGGTTGGGATCCCAGGCAGGGACCTACACACCACTCATCAAGCCATGCTATGGCAGTATCCCACATACAAAACAGAGGAAGATTGATGCAGATTTTACCTCAGTGACAACCTTCCTCAAGGAAAAACAGGAAGATTGGCAACAGCTGTTAGCTCAGGGCCACTCTTCCTCACCAAAAGAAAAAGTGAACTCTCTCCAGTAAGGAAGGTGAGTCTTTTTGGGGATATTGTCAGTAATTTAACATTGATATGTAAATTTCCTAATGTGGCTCTTTCAGACCTCCAGATCAGTTCAATTAGAGATTGAGATTGAGATTGCAAAGTGACATGTTTAAGGTGTTTTTTAAAAAAGGCCATCATTTATAATTACTTATCAATGTGGACCAGGATTTTTCTCTGTACTGTGCTACCAAACAAAATACAAAATAAATAAGATACTGCTGTTAATATAACACTACAACTGTCATCTATAACTCTTACTATTGGATTGTGTTGAAATCCTTACCCCTAGTTTCTGTGAATAGTTTTTGCAGAGGTAATCAAGTAAAGATGAGGTCGTACTCTTTTTGGGTGGGCCCTTAACCCAATGACTGCTATCCTTATAAGAAGAGAAAACAGAGACACAGGGAGGAGAACACAGTGTGAAGATACAGAGACACACCTAGAGGGAGGACAGGCATGGGAAGAGGAGGCAAATGGGAGTTGGGTGGCCACAAGCCAAGGAATGCTTGATGCTACCAGAAACTGCAAGAGGCCAGGAAGACTCCTCCCTCCCCTAGAGACTTTGCTGGGAGCATCACCCTGCTGACATTTTGACCTTGGACTTGGAACCTCCAGAACTGCAAGAGGATAAATTTCTTTGTTTAAAGCCACCAGTTAGTGGTAGTTTGTTATGGCAAACCTAGGAAACTAATACCACTCCCATTTCAATTGTTTATGAACCCAAAATGGCCTCTGTGCTCATTGCCTAACTTTTTAAGAAAGGTTATAATTTAGAATTCATAAATTATCTAATAAAATAAAGCGTTCACCTATATTATATAATAGAGTTTATGTAAGATTACATTTGAAAAGAGGACACTGCAGTGAAAAACACAAAATCAAAAAGGAAAGTGAAGCCAGGCACCTGAGGGTAACTGTAAATATTCAAGAAGAACATGATTACCCTTCATCCTTGTTCCCAGCACAGACACAGATGAAAAGAAGTTAATCTTGTTAATTTGCTGTTTGCTTGTTTAACCTGAGGGGTGACTCAGCTCACAAGGATTTATGAACTTGTTTTGCAGAAGAAAAAGAATGCCTTCAAGGAAGTTACCATCATCAGATAACCAGGCCCCAGCTGCCTTTGATGCTCAGAAATCAGATTGCCCAAGGGCTTATCTGGAGTGAAAGAAACATGATTTCCTCTTTGTTTCTCTGAAACTCCTCCTCCGAAGCCCCTTAGCTCTATAAAACTCCCTCCTTTCTTCTCTTGTGAAGGTGGATCTGAGAGAACCTATCCTCAGTCTTCTGTTTTGGCTAATTCAAATAAACCTTTCTCCATCTCCATGGTTGGCTTATTGTGCATCAGGCACACCAACTTGAGATTAAGAGGTATCAAAAATTTATATTCACTGCCTCAGTTCAACCACATCATTTTACTGACCAGTTCACCAAGGTCTAGAGAAAGAGAAAATGACACTCAGGATAACAAAGCAAATTTACAGTAGACATTGAGCCAAGACATTTACGTCTCTTGATTCTAACCCAGTATTTTCTTCCTGCCCCTCTGGGGGGAGGCTTCACTCTCCAGGGCTGGAAGCCAAGAAAGATTTGAAAAAGACAGCCTTTCCCATATTGGAATGTTTAAGTAGTGTGGTTCCCACACAATGCTCTCAAGAGATTGCCTTTCATATTTAAATAAATATACATTCTTTACCCTAGACAGGTCTTGGATTTGTCATAAATCTAAAAAGAATTCTGAAATATTTAGGTAGGGGGATAAATTCTGCCCTTTATGACGGAAAAGCCTACAAACTTCAACTAAAGTTGTGTTTTATTAGGTCAGAAAAAAAAAAAGGATTTTTGATGGCTACCATTTCCCATATGAACGAAATAATGACTTTTTTCACTCTAGGATATTACTTAGTAAAAAGATAGAAAAAAGTAGTTCACATGCCCATTTCTCTTATCATGCTTGTGTCGCTGAGGGAGGTAAATTTTAATGGTTATTTGGGTCCTTATTCAGAATGATAAAAGCCCTAATACTGTGTTTTGGACATTCTTTGGATGTTTGATCCAGCTTAATTTCTTGGCTGGGTTCTTGCCTTTATTGAATTCTCTCCAAAGGTTTGGGTCAAAAGGGCCTTGCTAACAACAGGCAGCCATCTCTGCAAACAGAGAAAGACTCAAACTGGGAAAAGGATGCCGAGGCAGCGAAGCCTTTCTTCTTTCTACAAATCATCAGTGATATGGAAGGTCAAGCAAGCACGCCGGAGATGGAAACAGTGTGTTTCCATTTTAAAGAGGAATGTTAACAGGATGGGAAAATCTTGCAAATATGAAGACGGGTGGAGCTTGACTGAGGCCCAGCCATTGAAGGCTGAAAGTGTCTGAGCTTCCAGCAGCATCAAGGCAGCCTGAGCAAAACAGTGTAAATGAGGCCGCTAGTTAAGACAAATGTAGGGAGTCAAATGCCATAAGGGCAAAAAGTTCAGTCTTTGCTTATGAGAGGCATTGGTGGGTTACTCCCACCACAGAGTAACGTCACCTCATTTTTTCAAATGTGCCGTCTCTGGGCAGATCTAGAAGTTGCCATAAATCATAAAATCATCTCCACCACCTGGAAGCTATCCCAATTAGGCAGAAAAGCCATCTTTGATACCGTTTGGCTGTATAAAAGAAGAGCTTCAAGGCCTGAGTTCGTGCTTTTAGAGAGGCTTTGCAAACTCCGTGTGAAGGCTAGGGAGACTGCCATGAACACAATTTTAGATTGTTTCCTTCTTCCTTCGCGCTTTCAGGAAAAGCTTGCCGCCAGATTTGTTTAAAAGGATTCCACCCCACGTGAGGGATTTCTCGGCATGAAGAACCTTTCCTTTCACGTTACATGAAGAGCGTGTGCACCACATTTCTTCAAATGGCAAGTTTTCCTCTCACAAACAGAAAGCAAGCTCGTGGGACCTATGGCAATCTTAAACAAAGCTGCATTCGGGTATCGCAATTCCCTAGCTTTAGGAACCTTGAATAATATTTACCTCAACCATCTTCATGGCTTCCCCTGAATTAGTCAATATTTTGGGGGTTTTTTTAGGTAATAAGGAAACAATATTCTTTGCTTCTTTGTGCTAAGATCAAGTGGTCTTTCTTGCAGCATTGGAAAATATGACTATGACACTGAAAACTGTGTTTACTGCTCAGCAAACACGTGTGCCCCAATACTCAGCAGTGGAACTCAGAGGCACTTTATTACGTCAATTGCCTGCAGCTGGAGTCTCTATTTCCAGGCAAACGAGAAGGCGGAGACACAGGGCAGGACCTCAGGCAGCATTCTGTTGACTGTGAATGGTGATTTGCGATCAGTAATAAAAATTATCTCACCCCACTCCACAGAGCTGCATGCAGGGCGGTGTTCTCTTTCTATTCACCTAGCTAATGAAATGCGCTGAGATCCAGAGAAATCACTGGCCATCTCACAGCCATGCAGACACATCCTCCCTTTCCTGCTCTTCACCTGAAATCATTACTGGGCGTTTGAGGTCAAACAAAAGATTTGACGCAAAACACTGAGAAATGTGGTTCCCCCGGGATTTTTCAGACTCAGTGTTTTGAAATTCATTTTACTCCTCCACAAAAAGATTGTGAGGCAAATGGCAAATGGGAGGCAAATCTGAGGCAAAAGTGGTGAGACACATTTCCATTTATTAAATCTGGTATGGACAGAGAAGCGTTAACATTTTTATTTAGGAATTTCTGCCTTCTCCTCTCACCTTTTTCCAGGAGAAGGCTTAGCCCTGCACATAAGTAACCAGGTCATGTTTCCCTTTGTCTATGTACACCAAAAATGAGCTTTCAGATTATCAAAGATTTCAAAGTACAAGATTTTACACGCTTTATTTTTTGGACAGAAGTGGTAGGAAGATAGAGGGCTTGTCAGACGCAACTGGGCTCAAATCGTGGCTCACTCTTACACTCACTGAGTTATCACAGGCCTGCTACCCAAACTCCAGTGGCTTCTCTGTAAAATGGAACTAACACCCCCTTCCTTTCAAGGTTGTTGTGAGAATTAGAAATGATGCCTTATGTAAAGTGCCTGACATTCTATCATTCTTACATTATTCTCGTTATTGCTATTATTGCCAAAACTACTAATGCCTAATAAAAATTACATGCTTCATAGATATTTGTTTTGTGGATGAATGAATGAATGAATATTTACAAATGGTTTTCATTAGATCCCCTCAGTTGCCTGTGATGTAGTTAATATGCTAAAGCCATGCCTCTCAAACCTTAAGGGACAAACCAGTCACCCAGGAATCTTGTTAAAATGCACATTCTGGGTCAGGAATTCTGAAGTGGAGTCTGAAATTCTGCATTTCCAACAAGTTCCCAATCCATATTGACACTTTACCTAAATTCCTAGATAATTCTGTTAGGAATTTGACCAGTTCTTTAGATATTCACATGTAATCCATCCAAATAAAAACCGAACACCACTTAGACACAATCGGGTTTTCCCATCACTGCAACCAACCAATAAGACTCTCAACAGTACTATTTTCTTTGCTCATGTGATCAGGGAGTTGAGTTCCAATTACCTCATCAATGAACTTACCACATGCAACGAGCTAAGAATCAAATTGTGGCCCTTGCTTCTTAACAAGAGCTGGGTCACACCTATGTCTAGCTTTGTCTTCTACGTCAGAAAATATCTGCCATTGAGGATATGAACAGACATTTTTCCAAAGAAGTTATACAGATGGGCAATAAACACATGAAAAGGTGTTCAACATCACTAATCATCAGGGAAATGCAAATCAAAACTACACTAAGATACCACCTTACACCTGTTAAAATGGCTATAATCACTAAGACTAAAAATAACAAATGTTGGAGAGGGTGTGGAGAAAAGGGAACCCTCATACACTGCTGGTGGGAATGCAAACTGGTGCAGCCACTATGGAAAACAGTACAGAGATTCCTCAAAAAACTAAAAATAGAAATACCATATGACCCAGCTATCCCACTACTGGGTATCTACCCAAACAATCTGAAGTCAACAATCCAAAGTAACACATGCACCCCTATGTTCATTGCAGCACTGTTTACAATAGCCAAGACATGGAAACCATCCAAGTGCCCACTGACTGATGATTGGATAAAGAAGATGTGGTATATGTATACAATTGAATACTACTCAGCCAGAAAAAAAGACAAATTCATACCATTTGCCATGACATGGAAGGATCTGGAGGGAATTATGCCAAGCGAAATAAGCCAGTCTGAGAAAGACAAACACCAGATGATTTCACTCATATATGGAATATAAACAAATACATGGACAAAGAAAATAGTTCAGTGGTTACCAGGGGAAGGGGGGTGGGGGGTGGGCACGGGGGTGAAGGGGAGTGCTTACATGGTCACAGGCAAGAAATAATGTACAACTGAAATCTCACATTGGTGTAAACTATTATTAACGCAATAAAAAAATATTCAAAAAAAAGAAAATATCTGCCATTGTTTGTGGTAACTAGAAACTGAGTTTTGAATGTCTCTATAACAAAAGCCAAGAATACACATGAAAATCACATTTATTTTCAACTCCATTTCAGTTTGTTTTGTGTCCATTAGGTGCCAGGCAACACAAGCACCTCAAACGCGAGTAGAGAGGAAAAGAGACATAGTATTCTTGGCTCCACGGAGCTTACACTGTAGTGAAGAAGACTCGATGACACAGAGGGACACAAACGTGATTGGTACCTTGGTGCCACAGGACCCTAATCTAAAACAGGGGAGCCTATCTGAGATAGAGGGGCACCAAGGAAGGCTGCACTGAGGAAGTGATGTTCAAGCCAAGATCAGAGGGATAAATGATCGAGACCAGGAATCTAGGAGGAAAGGTATGGAGGATGCTCCAGGTAGAAGGAACGGCATGCTTAAAGACACTGAAGCAGAAGAGGGCAGGGGGTGCAGGAAGAACAGAAATAAGTCCAATACAGCTTCTCCCCACCAACTAAATATTCACATAGGGAGGACAAAAGGGTGGAGAAGCAAGAATACCCACATAACACATATGCCAAGATCTTTAATAAGCTTTTAACATGTCGAGATTTTTAGTAAGCTTTCGTTTAGAAGTGCTTATTAGCTATATATGGCACATTGTAAGTGCTATAAAAGTAAGGGCTAGAAAAGTGCAAATAAGTAAATAAATAAATACCCAAATACACAAATGCATTGCTGGCACTTGAGATCACCTGGCAGATGAACACGACAGGGAGTCTCTTCATCCAAAGATAGAGGAAAAAAACAAAGAGACCAGAATAATCTGGTTTCACTATAAGGCTGGAAATTAGTGACTATGTTATATTTGGGGGAGTGGGATTTTTTTTTAATTAGAGAGAGAGTGAGAGAGAGTAACTAATCATTGAAAAATAACACTTCGAAAACACAGCGCTTTGCAAAGCATTGTTTGAAAAGCAGTTTTTCATTTGACTCCCACAGGTTTTAATTATAAAAAGGTGAGTAGGTATGAATTTGCTTCATGATGCTCAGTAAGAACACTTAATGTTACATTTTTTAAATTTTAATAAAATTAATTTGGTTTTGGTCCCAACCAACCTTCACCCAGGAGGATTAATAGAAGATTCAGTGTAACATGGTTTAGAAGGAAGGGGGTTCTCCCTCCTGTTCTTTAGGGGAAGTTCTTCCATCTATTTCCACAAGATCAGACAAGAATTCTGAGAGACAGTATAGTACTTAGGAAAATGAAGGGAGGGGCTTTATTCTTTGGTGGTTGCCACAGTTACCATGGTTCTTTCTACACCTGAAAATGCTAACAAGGACTGGTCACCATCACTTCAAGGTGGCTCTGAGATACAACCCCAGCTGTCCTTTCCTCTTACCTCAGGCTAAACTAAAGAGATCTTCGGTAACCATCTCAACACCAAGGCCCTCAACGTCCAGTCTCCATAGGCTTCCTGCCGTCATCTTCATACACATAGTCATGGGTGCTGCAAGCCAATGGATAGGAGTCTCCACACTCTTCCCAACATCAAGGGAGTTTCTTCCTAGAATCAGCCTTCAACCAACCCTGCCTCCATCCTCTTATTCTCTGAGTCACCCAATCCGATCCCTACCAAAGAGCCGGAAATAGAAAAGCCAACACTTTCCCCACTGAGGCTGGGAGGTAAAAGCAGATTGTAGAACCACTCAGACCTTTAAGAAACAACACTCATCTTCCAGGGTAGGAGTGGTAATAGGAGATACTCTATGCTTCCTGGGTAAACACAGAGCAGCAAAATTAGAACCCCAAATATCAGTGACTTTTTTCTTAATAATGCTTAATGCTGTGATAGAAGCATTTACAAAAATCTCTCTACAAAAAAATTTCTCTACAAACCAAGAACTATTTCCACAAACATGCAGTCACATGTGAGTTCATCATAAACATTAACTCGTTTTCATCCCCTCTCCATCTCAGCTGTCCGTGGCTGTTTGTATTCATTCTTCACATTCAGGCCACATTGGAGCAGATTAAATTAATCCTTTGCGACTTCTCTCCAACTCCCTTCTGGAGTCCTGTTTTGATAGAGGGATCTCATTTCTCCCTAACTAATCCTAGGCTGTCTTCATCTCTTATATCCTCCATGGATGGTGGAGGGGAAGTCTCCTGTCTAAATCATCAAGGGTGACTCACCATCCCATCACACTCCACAGCGCCCTCGTCCCCACACACACAGACACACAACAGAAACCGCCCCTACTGTCACTCTCCAGAGCAACAGCAACTTACGCTAAGAAGGATATTCAGGTCAGTCTAAATTGTCACATTGCTGGAACCAAAATTCTCTTTCTCTGTTTACTGCCTTAACTGATACGTGTGACCCATTTACTCAGGGGAAGTGGGACCCCCCCATATTTCTAAAGAAGTAAGCACTGGGGCCAGCCCCATAGCTGAATGGTTAAGTTCGGGCGCTCCACTGCAGGCGGCCCAGGGTTTTGTCAGTTCGAATCCTGGGCGCGGACATGGCACCGCTCATCAGGCCATGCTGAGGCGGCATCCCACATATCACAACTAGAAAGACCCACAACTAAAAATACACAACTATGTACCCGGGGGGCTTTGGGAGAAAAAGGAAAAAATAAAATGTTTAAAAAAAAAAAAAAGAAGTAAGCACTGAGGCAGGAGATCAAAATCCAAAATCCTATACGATGAAATACTTAGAACTGTGGAAGGAGAAGAACTGAAACATAGGTACTTCAAAACCACAAACGTTGATGCCAAGAGATGGGAGCTTTGATTAACCAGAAATAAAAAGATTTTTGAGAAGAGAGTGGCTTTTCTCACCAAGATGGGCAATTTTACAAAAACTTCTAGGGATAGACAGCTTTAAAGAAAGGGACTTGGGGGGCTGGCCCCGTGGCCGAGTGGTTAAGTTCGCGCGCTCCGCTGCAGGCGGCCCAGTGTTTCGTTGGTTCTAATCCTGGGCGGGGACATGACACTGCTCATCAAACCACGCTGAGGCGGCGTCCCACATGCCACAACTAGAAGGACCCACAACGAAGAATACACAACTATGTACGGGGGGGGGGGGGGGGGGGGAGGGGGCGCTTTGGGGAGAAAAAGGAAAAAATAAAATCTTTAAAAAAAAAAAAAAAGAAAGGGACTGGGTCCTCCTGGCCCGTGTGAGAGGAAGAACTGGTTTCTCCTGGTTAGCTCTCACACTCAATCTCTCCGAATTTCCACACTCTCTCCACCAGTAGCAGCTCAGGAAGTTGTTATAAGAGGGACTTAGGAGCGGCAATGTAATTGGTAGAGAGGCTAAAAGAATGATCTCAAGCTGAGTTTGCATAGCAATTACACAATTTGTACTTAGATTGCATACTTAGATGTCAACTAAAATAACAAAGCCGTTGAAAGGTATTTTCACTTATACTTTACGTAAGTTTCCAAAAAGGTCCATTTCCCTTGTCAAATTCTTTTTTTTAATTTGAAGTCATTTTGGAGGTGAGGATAGATGGATTTTGAATAAGCTATTCCCACTTCACCTCCATTTTCAATCTCAGCAGGTGACCTCACTTCCAACTTCTAAGACAGAAGTGAACTCACCAATCAAGAACTTTAGTTTCCTCATCTGTAAAATGGGGATAACATCACCACACAGGAGTGTTGTGAGGATTAAATGAGCTATAATACATAAAACTCTTAGACTAGTGAAGGGGATAATAAGCATTAAACGTTAGCTATTACAATTATTCTCTCTCAACTTCCTTCCGGCAAATGTATAAACCTGCCTACATCTGCACCCATCAATTTTCCTTTCCTCCTCCTGCCACAAGAAAAGTCATGTCACTCCTCCTATCGAAGCCACTGTGCTCTGGAGATCTCATCTTTTCCAGCCTCTACAAGAGGCTGCACGTCTACAGGACATGGAATTATCTATTATTTTCCCTCA
The DNA here is from genome assembly GCF_021613505.1 of Equus quagga. Lineage (NCBI taxonomy): Eukaryota > Metazoa > Chordata > Mammalia > Perissodactyla > Equidae > Equus > Equus quagga. Next base: position 39,279,874 of record NC_060267.1, read on the forward strand.
TTTCTCTGTCTTCAACCTTGTCCTCTCCATAGGCTCCTTCTCACCATGAGAAACCAAACTTTAGACTCATTTACATCTCCACACCAGTAAATCCACGTTATAAGATCTTTTCCACTTTTTAGACAGACTGTTGCTACTTACTAGTTATGGTCCAAAACAGAACTCATGATCTCCGCACCTCTCGTTCTCGGAGACCCTTGGTTCAATTTCTCCACAAGTCTGAAGCCTCCAACCTCCACCATTCACCACGAAATTAATAAATTTCTCCTATATTAGTCAGTAGCTCGAAACAATGAAGGTTTATTTCTTATGTAAATTATATATTCATTGCATGCCAGTGGGGCCTCTGTTCCATGTTTCCTCAGGCTGACAGAGAGGCACCATCATCTGAAACCTGCTAGTCATAGCAGCAGTGGGAAAGAGAGAGACAGAGAAAGGGAAATTTTGCTCTGGTTCCTAAACGTTTCCATCTGAAAGTGTGTCGTTTCTACTCACATTTCACTAGCCAAAGCAAATCACATGGCTATACCTACATTCAAGGAGGCGAAGTACAATTCATCATACACTCAGGAGGAGAGGAGAAGCATAAACAATGATGACATAACCCATACGTCTACCAAACTGGAAGGAACGATGCGTAACCCTTATGCCTTCTACATCTCCTTGCGGCTGACAAACAGGACTGGTAAACTGCCACTGTTATCTTTTGATCTTATCCAATTTTTACTAATATTTTCCTAAAGGACAAATCATTTACAACAAGGATGAAAACATAAGATGCTTGCAAAAGTCCTGTACGACATCTCTCTGTCCACAAAGTATGCTCACCTGCTACATAATATATATCTAAGGGAGAGCTTATTCTTCGAACCTGCCACCGTGGCTCACCACCTCCACCCTCAGGGAGACATGAAAGGTGTCAGACCCCTCTTTATTCTTTAAAAAGCTGCATGTTGAGTCCAAAGTGTCTGCCCTCCAAAACCAAGTGAGCCATGCCAGACCAACGTTTCTACAGTGTTTGGACTTTCAAAGTAATTCTCCCTTCAAAGATTAAAACAGAAAACTAATAAAATTGTTCTATGTAGGCAGTGGATCAGAAACAGCTAGAAAGGACAGGAGACATCATGGGACTACTAAATACACTTTTTTTTAATATACAGTTTTTTGACTTTTGAATGATGTTAAGTTTGATATATTCAAAATAGTAAAATTAAATAAAAGTAGATTAAAAAAACCCAAACAACTGGAAATGATCATTTTTTTAAAATATGACTTACAATAGCATCAAAAAACATGAAATAGGGATAAATTTAAACATGTACATAATCTGGGACCAGCCCCATGGCTGAGTGGTTAAGTTTGCATGCTTCACTGCAGCAGACCAGGGTTTCACTAGTTCGAATCCTAGGCGTGGACATGGCACCGCTCATCAAGCCATGCTGAGGCGGCGTCCTACATGCTACAACTAGAAGGACCCACAACTAAAAATATACAGCTATGTACCGGGGGGCTTTGGGGAGAAAAAGAATAAGTAAAAATAAAAAATAAGATCTTTAAACATGTACATAATCTAGCCAAAGAAAATTATAACTGAGGGATATTTAAAAACACCTAAAAAAATGAAGAGATATGACATACGCATGGATTGGAAGCCAATATGGTTAACTGGTCATTTTCCCCAAATTGATCCATAGATTCAAGACAAACCCAACCAAAATCCTAGCAAGTCTATCTGTAGAAACTAAAAAGCTGATTTTAAATGTAGATGGAAATGCAAAAAAAAAAGGAAAGAAAGAAAGAGCCAAAAACAATCTTGAAAAAGAAGAACAAAATTGGAGGACTTGCACCACCTGATTTGAGAACTTATTTTAAAGTTATAGTAATCAAGACAATGAGGTATTGGGATAGGGATAAGCCGAGAGATCAATGTAATAGAATAGAGAGCACAGAAATAGATCCACACATAGACAATCAACTCATTTTTGACAAAGGTGTCAAGGTAATCCAATGGGGGAAGGGATAGTGCTTTGAACAAATGGTGCTAGAACAACTGGGAAACAAAATAGAAAATATGAACTCTGAATTCATGCCGCACACAAAAATTAACTTGAAATGGATCATAGACGTAAGTGTAAAAGCTAAAACTATAAAACTTTAGAAGAAAACATAGGAGAAAATCTCTGTTTTTTGTTTTGTTTTCAAGATTTTTTTTTTTTCCTTTTTCTCCCCAAAGCCCCCTGGTACAGAGTTGTATGTTCTTCGTTGTGGGTCCTTCTAGGTGTGGCATGTGGGATGCTGCCTCAGCGTGGTTTGATGAGCAGTGCCATGTCCGCGCCCAGGATTAGAACCAACGAAACACTGGGCCACCTGCAGCAGAGCACGCGAACTTAACCACTCGGCCATGGGGCCAGCCCCAAGAAAATTTTTTTCTTTTCTCTCTCTCTTTTTTTTTTTTTGGTGAGGAAGAGTGGCCCTGAGCTAACATCTGTTACCAATCTTCCTTTTTTGCTTAAGGAAGATTGTCACTGAACTAATATCTGTGTCAACCTTCCTCTATTTTGTATGTGGGGTGCCGCCACAGTGTGGCTTGATGAGCAGTGTGTATGTCCCCACCTGGGATCCAAACCCATGAACCCCAGGCCACCAAAGCAGAGCGTGTGAACTTAACCACTACATGACTGGGCTGGCCCCAGGAGAAAATCTTTATTACCCTGAGGTAGGCAAAAATATTTTTAACTAGGACACAAAAAACACAAACCATTAAGAAGCAGCTAATAAATTGGACTTTAAAAAAATTAAAAATTTCTGCTTTTCAAAAGACATTGTAAAGAAAATAAAAAAGCAAACCACAATGCGTGTGTGTGTGTGTGTATGACCAAAAGAAAGTATATCCAGGATATAGAGTGAATTCTTACAAAAATAATAAACAGCCAAAAAAGTTGATTTAAAAATGGGCAAAGATTTGAACATAAACTTCAAAGAGACATACAAATGGCCAATAAGCATATGTAAAGATGCTCAACATTGTTAATCATTAGGGAAATACAAAATAAAAGCACAAAGAGATAACACTACACTACACACCAGACACCAGTTAGAATGGTTAAATTAAAAATGCAAACACCATCAAGCGTTGATGAAGATATAGAGGAAGTGAACTTTCAAACACTGATGGTGAAAACGGTACAACCACTTTCGAAAACAAATGGTTTGGCAGTTTCTTAAAAAATTAAACATACTTATACTTACCATATGACCCAGCAATTCCACGCCTAAGTGTTTAACCTACAGAAATAAAAACACACGTCCACACAAACACTCATACAAATGTTCATGGCAGCTTTATTCTTAATAACCAAAAAATGGAAGCAATCCAAATGTCCATTACAGGTTAATTGTGGTATAACCATACAGTGGAATAGTACACAATAATAAAAAGGGACAAACTGTTAATATGCTGAGCAAAAGAAGCCTGACACAAAACAGTATTTACACCATGATTCCAATCATATGAAACGCTAGAAAAGAATTTCATTTAATCTATGGTGACAGAAACAGGTAAGTAGTTTCTTGGGGCTGGGGTGAGGGTTAGGGGCACAGACTTGAATGGGACATAAGAAAACTTTTTGGGATAATGGAAATGTCCTACACCCAGACCCGATCTTGTTTTAAATGCTTTTCTCCCTTAAAAGGAGCCAGAGCTCCTTGGAAAAATGCTCAGGGAAAGTGTAAGGTGAATGAGGAAAGTATAGGGTGAGCCTAGAATAACTTGTTGTGCCAGAAAGAAAGTGCTCAAAAAACTAATGGGGACATGTCAGAAAGAAAGGGAGAAGAGAAGATGGAAGAATGCCACCAAATAAATATAGGAAGATGACAAAAATAGAAAACTACCATTTTATAACTACCATAGTAATAACGGATTCAAGCCATAATTATGAATGGATACTAAAACCACTGGATGAAAGATTGATGGAAAACAGGATACAGAGAAACATGGCAGACATGGAAGACAGCTTACCAAATGATGAAATTTAACATCAGCAATAATTGGACAAACTACTGTCATGTCCCCCTCGTGTACTGCACTGAAATGGCCATAACATCACCGACGTATTACTGCTGACAAAATGTTCAAGCTGAATCATGAGAAAGCCGTTGAACAAATCTAAGTTGAGAGATGTTTTGCAAAACAACTTTCCACAACACATCAAAAACTGTCATTCTCTGGCGCTGGCTCTGTGGCATAGTGGTTAAGTTCAGCACATTCTGCTTTGGTGGCCCAAGTTTGTGGGTTTGGATTCCAGGCCCGGACCTACACCACTTGCCAGCCATGTTGTAGCGGCAACCCACATACAAAATGGAGGAAGACTGGCATAGATGTTAGCTCAGGGACAATCTTCCTCAGCAAAAAAGAAAACTGTCAATCTAATGAAAGACAAAAAAAAAAAAATTAGGCTTTGAAACTATACTAGATAGCCTAAAGGAGATTTAAAGAGACGTAACAAATAAATGTACCCCTTTCTCCTTGGTTGGGTCCTTGTTTTAAAAACAGCTCTAAAGGTCATTAGGAAATTTGAACATGAACCACTTATTAGATAACAGTGTTGCAATAATATTAAGTTTCTTGAGTGTGATAATTGTATCTTCTTAGAAGATACATGCTGAAGTATCTAGAGGTGATGTCTATAGCTAGTACTCAAATGGTTCAACAAAATGAATGTGTATGGCGGGGGCGGGGGACAGTCAGAGAGAGAAGAAAATGGGGCAAAATGTCAAAAACAAAAAAACGCCTTCCCAGTACGTCACACACACAGGACTCCACCTTTGTCAGAGAGCTGAAAGCAGTTCAACCGCTGATTGGTACTGCCCTCAGGAGAGATGAGAGGGACAGTGGAATAACCGTCTGAATAGTCTCTGTCCCTTGGTATACTGAATCCCCACATTTATAAACAAAGTAGGCCAAAACAAGAGAAGAGTCCTTCAGTGCTTGCTTCTCTATTACAAGAAAAAGGGACCAATTTTACCTCGTTGCTCAAGCCAGACACTTCATCCAATCCTGGTGACTCTATTTCCCGAGTATTTCTCAAATCCATTCATTTCTTCTCATCCTTATTGCCACTACTCAAGTCTGAGTTACCGTCTTTGCTCGCCTGGCCCACTGCCATAGTCACGCCAAAGGTCTCTGAGCATCCACACAGTGCCCTCCTATCTAGTCTCGCGGAGCACTATAAAGCAAAATCTGATCGTGTTCCATCCACCCTAAGTGCCCTGCAACAGCTTTCTCAGGATGAAGTCTTTAACAGAAGGCGCGAGGCCCTGCATGACCTAGCACCTAACTTTCCAACCTTGCTTTGTGCCTCCCTCCCTCTTGGCATGCTCTCTCCCATCTCAGGGCTTTTGCATGTGCTGTTTGGATGCGTGGCTATGCCCCTCATCAGAGACTAGGCTAAATGTCCTTGCTTGGTAACTTGAAAGCTACCTTCCCTTTTGCTTATACTCATCCCACTTGTAACTACTTCTTCAACATGCACGTCCTTCTGGCTGGGCCGGAAGCTCTATGAAGGCAGCTTGGTGTGTTATGTTCACTTCCAGAGCCCCAGGGTCTAGCACAGAGCCTGGAACATAAGTCTTCAAGAAACTTCTGTCAGTTGTGCTTTGAAGGTGACTATAGGCCTGGCCTCGATGGGAGGGAGGCGGACAAAGTCCCCTTCAAGCCCTCCTCCCACAGAGCAGCACTTCACCAGGTGGTGGATGGGGGTGAAGGGGTCTATCAAGATAGCTGACGTTCCCCAGAACGAAGCTAAAAAAGAGTGGGGCACTCAGTGAATCTCTAATAATCTATGGGAAGCAGGTGGGGTAAGGAGATGACAACATACTTGATCCAACTGGATAAATACCTAAAGATGACCAGGGCAGTATTTTTTTTAAAACCTCAACAGTAGTAAGGATCGCAGCTGATCATCATGATTCTCCCATCAATGGGGACTCTGTTCTCGAGAAATAGAGTCTTTCTTTCACAGACTTTAAGAAGTAAAAATCATATATATAATAGAATATTATTCAGCCATGAGAAAGAAGGATACCCTGCTGTTTGCAACACGGATGAACCTCGAGGGCAATATGCTAAGTGAAATTAGTCAGAGAAAGACAAACACTATATGATATCACTTATATGTGGAATCTAAAAAAGCAAAGTCATAGAAACAGAGACTAGAATGCTGGTAACCAGGATCTGGGGAGTGAGGGAAATGAAGAGACGTTGGTTAAAGAATGCAAACTTCTAGTTATAAGATGAGTAAGTTCTGGGGATCTAATGTACAGCATGGTGACCACAGTTAACAAGACTGGATTCTATACTTGAAAGGTGTTGAGCGAGTAAATCTCAAATGTTCTCAAGGCAAAAAAGAAATAGCAATTACGTGAGGGGATAGAAATGTTAACTAACTCTACTATGGTAATTATTTTGAATAGTACAATATATATACTATTTTGAATAGTACAATATATACAATATATAGAAGCGTATCAAATCAACCCATTGTACACCTTAAACTTATAAGTCATTTATAAATAAGACATTTATAAATAAGACTTATTTATAAGTTAATTATATCTCAACGAAACTGGAAAAAAATTAAAAAGAAGTAAAAATATATGACTCTCATATTTGCCCCTCCCCTCAAAGAAGACTAATAATATCCAATATTGGTGAAAGTGTAGAAAAGTGAATATTCTCATACATCCTTACTGGGATTACAACCTGGTGTAGCTGCTTTGAAGGGTAATTTGGCAGCACTGTATGTACCAATTTTGACCCAGTTTTTCTACTTCTAATATGTATTCTTCAAAAATATTTCCTCACACATGCAAAGAAACACATACAAGAATTTCCTCCAAGCACGATTTTAATAGAAGAAAGGCTCTGATTACCCATCAGTAAGAGATTAATTAAACTGTAGTACATCCTCACAGTAAGTTGCTCTGTAGCCAATAATAAAAATAAGATAGATCTGTATGTGGTGATACGGAAACATTCGAAGGTTTATTGATAAGCAAAAATGAAAGTAATATACCATTTTTATAACAAAAGGGGGATATACACATATATTATGTACAGACCAGAATGCACATACATGTATTCTTTGAATACAAAAGAAATTGTTCACAGCGTTTACCTATGAGGAGAGAAACTGAGGGTCAGGATGTTAGGGAGTCATTGTTTTGTAAAGGCTCCTGTATTCTTTGAATATTTTCCTTTCATTAACATATTTCTTCTGAATTGATTTTAAAAACACTTATTGACTTAATAAAAAAAAAAAAAGGCATGTGGCCTACCACACGCAAATACCTCATTCGACTCAAAGTATAAATACATTTTACCTTCAGTCTGTCTGAACAGTGTTAGGAAAATATTTGAAAATAGACTACTGGAAAACTTGTAGTTTTGAGATTCAATAAGTGAATTTTACAAGAAACATGCAGGGCCTATAGGAACAAAAAATAAAACTTTATTGTGAGAAACAAAAGAACAATTAAATAAATAAAACAGGTACAACATGTTACTGGGTGGGAAAATTCAGTATTGTCAAGATGTCAATTCTTTATAAATTAACGTATTTATTACAATCACAATCAAAACACCAAGTGATTTGGTAAGAATACTGTATTTCTCCATTAATTTGAAATGTCACTTTTATCATACAATAATTCTTATATAACACTTCATATATGATAAAGGTGGCACTTAAAATAAATGGAGAATTTAAGACTGTATCTTCAATGGTACTGGTTAACTATAAGAAGCAGGGGGCAAGAGGTAGACCCCAGCTTCTAAATATACATAAAAAAAAATTTCAATTGCATTACAGCATCAAAAAAAAATTTTAAGCCATTTCTTCAACAAAAAAATGAGGGGAAGAAGGAAAGAAAGAAGGAAGGAAGGAGAAAATAAGGAGAGGGTGCCTGCAAATTAATAGAAACTTTAATATCTATCAACCAAAAGCAATGTATGGATCTTATTTGATTCCAAATTTCAAACTTTTAAAAACAATTATAAGGCAATCAGGAAAATGACACTGAATGATTGATATTATGGATTACTGTTAAATTCTTTAATTGTGATAATTGTACTATGGTTATGTTTTAAAATGTGAAATCCTTATCTTTTAGAGATGCAACCGTAAATATTAACAGATTAAACGATACTCAAATGTCTGAGATTTGCTTCAAAATATCCCAAGAGCATCTGCAGCATAAGTAATGGAAGAGCTCAGCCAGGTTTTGATAATTGTTAAAGCTGGGTGATGGGCGCTGTAGGCTCATTACGCTCCTCTCTGTATTCTTAAATATGCTTGAAATCTTACATAATTGTTTTAAAAAGTGAAGCCAAGAAATAAGCCTGAAGAAAATAACTTACTCTGATATTGGATGAGAAAGGACTTTTTACACATTAACAAAGAAAGGATCCATAATGAAAAAGATTGAGAAATTTGATTAAAAATACCAAAAGTTAGACTAACTTTGCAACATGCAAGAGAAATAGATTAATATTCTTACACAGATGAGAAATAAAGTAAGCAATATAACTGGCCAATAAGCATAATTTTTTAAGTAATAAAATAAATGTAAATTAAAACAATGAGCTATCTTTTATATTTATTGATTTTTTAATTTTAATGATAATATTCAGAATTGGAAGGGCAGTTAAAAACAACGCCACATATCATTTCTAGAATGCAAATAACAAAAGACACCAAGAACTAAAAAATGTTTCTACTTTTTCAGAAAATAATTCCCATTATAGGAATTTAATCTAAGGAAGTAATCAAATACACACTCAAATTTTCAGTTCTAGCATGTTTATGAAAGCATTATTTATGTTGGTGAGACATCAGAAATAAAATGGTCAGCAGCAGGAACCAGCTAACTAAAGCTTGGCACACACATACAACGGAATATGACATCAGTACTAGCAGTCCAGTGATGTGAAGATGTTCAGCATAGACATGATACTTTATTAACCCAACCCGGAAAACAGTGTTTGTGTAGATAGAAAAAAACATTCTCATACATTGATAGCTAATATATCAACAGTGATTTTTTAAGCATGATTAGATTATAAATTTTGGTTATTTTTTTCTGTATTTCCTAACTCCCTATATTGAATATATGTTACTTTCATATTTAGGAAATTTTCAAGGAAATCGATACTTTTGAAAATGTATTTTATGTGGAAAATGTATTTTATTGACTCAGAATTACTCTAAGTTTTTGTTCTTTTACTAAGGGGTTCAAATAAAAAGAACTACAAACTGATGCTGCTAAAAATGAAGTCACCATTTTTTCTCATATATTAGCCGTTGCTATTTTAAGTACAAATTTAACTCTTTGGAGTGCTACATTTTCTTCTGAAATTTGGGCTTGTTTTTTCCCCAAAAAGGAAGGTGTATACATGTTAAATTCAGATTCTATACAGATTTTCTCCTTATGAATTAGATAATACTGTAAACCAAAAAGGACAGCTTCCTTCAGATATGCTATACAATCTCCTCTGGGATCAACCAATCTGCCTGGCTCCTGTCACTGAAACAACTGATTTAGGACTGAAATCACCCCATTCAACACTCTGTACATAGAAGACTGGAAACAACTTATGGGTTTCTTCTCCAATTTTCCAAACTATCCTAAGTTTCCCCTCACTGCTATCTGGCTGTACCTGGGGGAAATGCTAAAGCTATCCCAAATTTCTCCTCCTGATCGTGGCCAAAGGAACATTTGTCAGCCAGTTGTGTGGCACCCAGTAAAAATTAGTTCAAGTATTTCTCATTAGACTGAGAGTGAAAACATACAACCACAAAACCAAAGCAGTTTGCACAAACTATGGCTGTAGACTAAAGTTACTGTTGTCTAAGCCAAGTAGGCAAATAACATTTGTCAAAAACATTAGCCTTTCCAGAGCCAGCTGCACGCCAGTGCTGTTTTCACAGGTACCTCATCTCCACTCTTTGTCACTAATGCCCATAATGGTTCTTAGGAGCTTTGTAAATTTTAAAAGAATTCCAGGGGCAAAGTCTAAAACCATGGCGTCATCATTCATTCACTTAACAAATACCACTGGAGCATTTGCTGTGGGCCACATACTGTCAATCAGGAGAGAGGTTATTTGTAGATGAGGGATTTTTTTCCTGCTGCCTTCTAAATATTCTCTCCCGATCTCTCTCAACACTCCCATGCCTCGCCCTCGTCTTGGACTGATTTTTCTTCTATGGGAATGGTAGGTCTACATTTATAATCAGAAGTGAGCACCCTGATTTAGAGAATACTCCTTTACAGACTGCTTTTTAGGAGCTACTTAAAGGAAAAAAGAAATACCTATATCTGAGACTACGGAATCCTTGAAACAGTGAAGATCAAATCGCAAACCCTATTGGAAATGCATTGATTTCCTGCTTCCTTCTGATCTGAGTTTTAAATAACTCTGATCATATCTTATCACAAATACACTTTAGCTACAACACACACTGGTTGTCAGTATTAGAGATTACAAGATTCTTAACAGAAAGAGTTTACACCCTTTAGAATTATTTACATACAAAAAATTTGTAAATGCCCCACACTTCAGAAAAATATGCAGAATTAGAACCACTACTTTTTACTTTTATCATGCTATATTTGCATAAAGGGTAAAAAACTGCTTCTTAAAAATAGTTAATTTTAGGAAGTCTTTTACATTCATTCAGTAACAATTTACTGAAGATCTTTTAAAATATAAAACATTATGGTAGAGACTAAAAAATACAGACAAATGCTAACACGAGATAGAAAAATCAGTGATAATAATTGAAAAGTATTTATGATTTTGGCCTTTTGACTTTGGTGACAACTTTGTGACTGTGCCACTGAAGAATATTCTGGATCAATGGATTCATTAAACTGATGCCTGAAGTGAATAATGCTCAAAAATAGTCAATGCACTAGAAGGAAATTTCCATTCTTTCCCTTCCCAGCTCTTTCTTGCTTCTTCCAACATCTACTATAGTCCAGATTTTCAGGTTTATAAAAATGGGTCATGGACCCATCGTTATAAACATAAGGAAACAGACAACTGAGTGGTTAACTGACTCGGCCCAAAGTCACAAAGCTGATTAGAATTAGCAGTTACAACTATCTTCCAGCTCACTCCCCATCACTCACATTCATTGAAGAGTTTGCACTTGCTTCCAAGCTTACTGTCTTGGACTCCACTATTACTCTTATGATCATTCTGATTCCAAAATGCAAGAAAGGGATTAACGGCACACTCTAGCCTCTCAGTTACTCGACTTCCTTACATCCAATGATCACACTCTCACTCTCACCTCATGGTATGTTGGATCTTTTCAGTAGCAATTCATGTATCATGTATTCATGTATCATGAGCCAAACCTTAATTTCAAGCGTCCCACTCTGACCAGACTCCTGCCTTTCCATTTCACTTCCTCTAGTAACGACGAGTCCCACAATTCTTCAACCTCATCAGGACCTATGATTTCTTGATTTTTCACTCCCCACTCAAACTGGATTTCACAGACCACATATTTTCCTAGGACCCCTTCTCTCCATTCTACCTGCCTAATAAAATCCAAGTTCTATTTAAATCCAACCCTCAACTAACTCCACACCCGTGCCCACACAACTCATCATGGCTGGGGGAAACGTACACAACAATGTTATCTACTCTCACTTTAAATTTACGATGACAAACCTTGTGTTATTTCAGTGTTGCGTAGCATTTCTACTACATTTCTTTATTCCACTCACTCTCCCAGACAATTTTCACACCTCCTCTCTCGCTGGAAGAAAAACTGGAAGACTTCCAACTGTCTACTCATTTCCGGCACTTAGAGGTCTAACAGGAATCTCAAATTTACCAAATTCCAATCCTCCACCAAATCTCATTCTTGTGAAGTGTTCCCCAAACTAGGAAGATGCTCTACATTTTAGTGAGTTGTTCAAACAGCCTTAGAGTCATCCTTGTCTAGCCCCTACACACACACACACACACACACACACACACACTCTCTCTCTCTCTCTCTCTCTCCATCTAACACCCTTTCTTGCCAACTCCGCTGCTACCACCTCAGTTCAAGCCACCATCTCTGTTCCCACTCATTCAAAACCCCCAATAGCTCTCCCTGCTTCCACTCTTTTGTGGCAAATACATTCTTTTCCCCAGAAAGCAACCAGTAATCCTTTTAAAATAAGCCCTATCACTTCATTCACCTGCTCATAACCCCCCAGTGATTCTGATCACATTTAGAATAAAACCCAAAGTGCTTTCCAACGGCCTACAAAACCCTGTATTAGCAGTTAGGAAACTATGGCCAATGTGCAAAATCTGGTCCACTGCCTGTTTTTGTAAAAAACATTTTCTGGAACACAGCCATGCCCATTGCACCTCACCACTATGTCAGCCATGCCCATTTGTCTACGTAACATCTATGGCTGCTTTTCTGCTACAACGGCAGAGATTAGTAGTTGTGACAGAAACCTTAAAGCTCTCAAAATAAAAAAATACCTATTTTTGCAGAGACGCTTTGCCAATCCCTGTCCTTCATGATGTAGCTGTAGTGTGCCCGCACTCGCTGTATTCCAGCCATGCTGGCTGGCTTTCTGTTCAGGAAGCAAGCCAAGCCTGCTCCCACTGCAGGCCCCTGTACTTATACGATCTGCCCAGAACATGCTTCTCCCACAGATCCACATGCCTTGGTCCCTCATGTTGGTCAGGTCTCTCTCTGCTCAAACATTACCATCCAAGAGAAAACTTCCCTGACTGTGCTAATCGAAATAGCACCCTACCTTTCTCTAGGTCCTCACTCTGCTTTATTTTTCCTCATGGCCCTGATCACTGACTTCATATATTTGTCGATTGTCTCGTCCCTTACCTCCCCACTAGAATGTAAGTTCCATGAGGACAGGGCCTTTCGTTTGATTCATTCTTGTATCCTCAGAGCACTGCACGTAGTAGGAATTCAGTAAGTGCTGAATTAATGAATTTTCTCGATCCCATTTGACCCCTCCTTTCCGCTCATTTGATTCCTCCTTTTTCGTCGACTTCCTCTATTTTGAATAGAGTGGAGTAGAGGAAAAACAAAACTTGAAAATTACAAAGACAGAAATACAGTACTTTAAATTTACCTGAGAACGTTTAATGTAAGATGATATAAATTACACAGCATACAGTCTGAAAACACATCCCTGATCCGGGCATATGCTTAACTCTCATTGACAGTAACGAAGCCAGGGCAATGGACGAAGCGATAGCAGATTACTATTTATTTCGAATGCTTTGAACTTCTGGTTTCTGGTCTGGCGTGTACAGAGCTTGGAAGTCATCGCTCAGTCCTAACAAATAAAAAGCCGAACTGTGAGACAACAACTCTTCTTAGATCCGTCAGAGAACCGAGGTCATAGGGCAAACCACCGCCCCCAAAACTGGAGAGAGAGACAGGCAGTGACAGAGAATCACAACTTCACGAAGCAGAAACCTCCTTGGGAACCAGAACGGGGGGAGGAAAACCTCAACTATAACTGGCAAGTTGCTGGAGGCTCAGTGTGAACCAATTTGAGAATTAAAAACGCTAAGGGGACCCAGTCTTAGCACCCCCCGACACATATACACTTTTGTTTTACCTCCACGAGTCCTACCAGATTCTCACAGTGGAGGTAAAGTCCTCTCCTGCTTTTGGCAAGAGGGGACAAGCAACCATTTTGAAATACACCCAAAGCATTCTGCAAGTCTTAACAAGGCCTGCCCTCAAGGACAACTCTCACCAGAGTCTAACCCTACTGGAGCTTTACCATGCCTAACTGACCTGGGAGTCTTCCAGATGGGAGAAGGGCAACACCCAACACCACCCTCTTGCAACCATCCCGCCCCACATAAGGAAGGAAAAAGACTGAGACGCACTTGGGAAGGTCACAGCCCAGGGGCACAGGCTCACCTAATACAGGACTATAGAGCATTCCCCTCCCCGACACCTCACGACGACATCACTAAAGGCCCATTTACCACTGTTCTTCTCACCAGGTACATCATGTCTGGTTTTCAACATTACATGGATACTAAAAGGCAAAAAACACACTTTAAAGAGACAGAGCAGGCATCAGAACCAGACTCAGATGTGGCAGGCATGTCGGAATTATCACACCAGGAATTAAAAATAATTAAGATTAATATGCCAGGAGAATAAGTATTAACATGCTAACGTAAAAAACAGACAACATTCAAGAACAGATGGGCAATGTAAGCAGAGAGATGAAAACTAAAAGAATCAAAAAGAAATGCTGGAGATACAGCAATAGAAACTTCCAAAACTGAAAAGCAAAGAGAAAAAAGACAGAAAAAAGAAAAAAAGGAGAACAGAATATCCAAGATCTGTGGGACAGCTACAAAGGTATAACATACATGTAATGGAAATACCAGAAGAAGAGAAAGAGAAAGGAACAGAAGAAATATTTGAAGTAATAAAGACTGAGAATTTCCCGAAATCAATGTCAGACAGGAAACCACAGATACAGGAAGCTCAGAGAACAAGCAGGATAAATGCCAAAAAAATCTACACCTAGGTATATCATATTCAAACTGCAGAAAATCAAAGAAAAAGGAAAAAACTGGGAAGAATCAAGCGGAAAAGAATGCCTTATCCATGGAGGAGCAAGGATAAGAATAACATCAGCTCTCTTCAGAAACCAGGCAATAGGGGCTGGCCCCCTGGCCGAGTAGTTAAGTTTGCGCACTCCACTGCAGGCAGCCCAGTGTTTCGTCGATTCAAATCCTGGGCGTGGACATGGCGCTACTCGTCGAGCCACGCTGAGGTGGCATCCCACATGCCACAACTAGAAGGACCCCCAATGAAGAATATACAACTATGTACCGGGGGTCTTTGGGGAGAAAAAGGAAAAAATAAAATCTTTAAAAAAAAAAAGAAAGAAACCAGGCAATAAAGGAAAGTGGAGTGAGATATATTTAAAGTGCTGAGAGAGAGACTGGTTTCTCTGCAGACCACAAATCTTTAGCCATTTTTAGGCATTGACAGAAAAAAAAAAAATCAACCTAGAATTCTGTATCCTGTGAAATTATCCTTCAGAAGTGAAGAAATAGACTTCTCAGCCAAACAAAAATTGAGGGAATTTGTTGCCAGGAGACCTGTTTTGCAAGAAATGTTGTGAGAAATTCTTCAGACAGAAGGAAACAATATAGGTCAGAAATTCAGATCTGCATAAGAAAGAGTATTAGAGAAGGAAGAAGTAAAGATAAAATACTTCCAATGGTTTTGTACTGTATTTACCTGTTTGTCATAAATTAAAAGTAATTTCAATCCCTAGGCAAGCAGAGTTGCACTAATAAAGAGAAATAGCTTGGAAGCAGTAAAGAAAGGTGAGCAAAACTTGTTTAAGATTTCCTTGACACTAATTGCTTTCTTTCAGAGATGCTTATTCCTTTAACACGGCCTTGCAAAATACATTCAGGGGCCAGCCCAGTGGCGCAGCCGTTAAGTGTGCACGTTCTGCTTCGGCGGCCTGGGGTTCAGCGGTTCAGATCCCAGGTGCAGACATGGCACCACTTGGCAAGCCATGCTGTGGTAGGCGTCCCACATGTAAAGTAGAGGAAGATGGGCATGGATGTTAGCTCAAGGCCAGGCTTCCTCAGCAAAAAGAGGAGGATTGGCAGCAGTTAGCTCAGGGCTAATCTTCCTCAAAAAAAGAAATAAAATACATTCAAATAATAAATCACTTATCAAAAAGGCATAGTAGTAAGATCTCTGGGTTTAGAATCAGAACTGGTTCAAGCTCCAGGCTCAGCGACCTTGTATGGCCTTGGGAAAATTATCTGAGTAAATCATTTATAAAACAAAAACAGTGAAACTCATATTTCATGTTAACTGTAGGATTAACCATGAAGGAGATGCAAACTCACCTAGCCCTCTGTCGGGCTAATTCTAACTGCTGAATGATTGAGTTATAAACACTATGAATCTTGCAACTTCCTCTTTACACTAGCTTCATCAATTAGCTTAGAGCTAACAAGTTCATGGCCAATCTAAAATTTCAGAGTATGCATTTTGTGGACATCACCCCAGCTGTACCATACTTTTGAATTTTTCCTGTCTTCTATTTATTACTTTTAAAAAATACTATCGTGCTCCGTACTTCATGACAGCATGAAACCTTTTGAAACCAAGGGGGGACATAAAAAGGCAGAGCCCAAATCAACAGTTTTACATTTTCTCCAAGGGATGGATGAAACAAATGATCCTACAAAGTGCCTTGCAGAAGTACCTCAATCTTCAATCTTCATAATATGGCCAAGGCAGACCTGCTAGCCCATATTCCCAGCCACAGGAAATACCTACTACACATATATTTGTTGCTCACTATGATCCACTTTTCTCTGTGTGTGTGTGTGTGTGTGTGTG
The DNA here is from genome assembly GCF_021613505.1 of Equus quagga. Classification (NCBI taxonomy): domain Eukaryota; kingdom Metazoa; phylum Chordata; class Mammalia; order Perissodactyla; family Equidae; genus Equus; species Equus quagga. Next base: position 39,296,331 of record NC_060267.1, read on the forward strand.
TGTGTGTAAGATTGTCGCTGAGCTAACATTTATGCCCATCTTCCTCTATTTTATGTGGGATGCTGCCACAGTGTGGCTTGATGAGTGGTGTGCAGGTTCACACCTTGGATACAAACCTGTGAACCCCAGGCCACTGCAGCTGTGCGGGTGAACTTAACCACTACACCACCCAGCCGGCCCCTAAGATTCACTTTTAAATTTTGCTTTTTCCCTTTTTTTCTACTTAAGACAACAGAATTTCAATTATTTGATATTTACTAAACCTTCTTTGAATACCTGTCTCATGTTCAAATTTCCCTATAAACTATAAATACCACTAACCTCTCTATACCAAGTATCATTCTCTATTTCAGGAAATACTCCCTAGGTTGCTGCTAAGTTCGTAAGCAATTTGCACAATGTCACAAAATAAGCCATAATGCTGGAGGCAAAAAACAATTAATTTTTAGCTCAGTCCTACATTAATGAGGCTGTTTTTCCCTATCTGGAAATACATCTAGGCAAGACTTGTCTGCCAATTTGAATATGACATACCACAAAGACAAGGCCGTTTTTAAGTGCTTTAGGACATTCTGATGCTTTTACTTCCCACAAAGATAAAATGGGCAATGTATCGCACTCTTATTACTCTAGTACATTTTCCAGATCCCATTTTAAAAGAAACCACGTAATGGTACAATCAAAGCAACACAGAGCTTGAAAGCTCATTTAGTCTAGCCTCCTCCCTCGGCCCAAAGCAAGCCCGAATTTATTTGATAATATATGTGATTGAGAACTGTAAGAAAATATAATCTATTAATTTCCCCAGTAACGAATTCTAACGTCTTCAAATCTTGGAGAATTACCTTTCAGTAAAACTTAAACATCTTTGAAAATTATGACTTATTCCTTTCCGTATTTTCTCCTCTCTGGAGAAGCCAGAACAGCAGCCTTTCGACTAGTCTTCCCAACACCACTCCACCAGGCCCAGCTTCTCATCTACTACGAGGCACAGTGACCCAAACAAATCCGACCGTCAGTCCCCTTCCTGAACCCTTCAACAGCCCCATCAATATTTCACATAAAGGCCAAGCTCTGGCGAGCGGAAACAAGGCCTTCGACAGCGGGCCCTCCCTGGCTCTTCACTTACCTCCCACCACTCTGAGCTTCCCCCTTCTCCTGGACACGGGCTGTTTCACGCTATGGCACACGGAGATCCCTCTGTCTTAAACTATTCCATCTTCCCCTCCATTCTCCAGCACTAAGCCCCACGCATTCTTTAAAAGGTAACTCTGAGTTCTCTTCTGAGGGGATCCCGCTCTGATGCTCCAGTGCTGGCCAAATGCTGTGCTTCCATGATACTCCAGGCATACCTCCAACATGGCACTTCCGACTAGAGAAATTATGTTAACATAATCTTCTTCCTACTCCCAAGTCTCAAAGTATGAACACGACACGGTATTCATTTTTATTCAGAGTACCAAGTACATGCTGGGTACTAAATATTTACACAATTGTACTGAGCTTTTTGTCTTTTTTGCAAATGCTATGTCTTCGGGCAAATTTCACCTTGTCCTTCCATATCAAGTTCAAAAGTCATTTCCTCTGGGATATCATTTGCAAACTCTCCAAAAGATTTTTCCAAATACTTACTATGTGATTTTTGGAATGTGACTTAACTTCTCCGTGCCTGTTCCTTCCACCATAAAATGGAACAATAGCAGCTTCACAGTTGTTATGAGGATTAAATGAGTCAATGTATCTGAGGCACTCAGAACAGAGTCTGGCACTTGGTGTTTGATCAATTTTTACCATTCCTATTATTCCAAGCGATAATGCCTACTTATCCCACATTATTGCACAAAAGATTTAAGATGGCTCATTTAAACCGGTATATGATACACAAGACATAAAGGATACACAGCTGTCATTCTGTTCCTAAATTTTTTATCACAAACAACTCAAACCATTGATCATTCTTTACCATTTGGCAGTTGATAAACCTATCAAAAAGTATCTATTTCTAGGAGGTCCTAGGTTGAATTCCTACTGCTCACTGCTTGTTCAAAAAGTGCCAAGGGTCCTACACTTGCTCGAGCCCACACTCATAAGAAGTTTATGAATTCTTCACTGGAGGTGAAATGATAAATTCATCTTTATGAAGGTGCAGCAACTTAAATCTCAAGAAAACTATGTAAATTGCATTCACCGTCTTCTACTTTAAATCATTTCCACTATAAATTCCCCTCTGACTCATGGAACCCCCACCTGGATGTCATTAAGTACCCCAAAAATAAACCATTCAAAGCTTAATTCACCCCTCCCCAAATCTTCTCCACTTTGCAGTCTTTCTGTCACTACTGACTGGATGGCAGTTCCACCCTACCAGTAGCTTAAGGCAAAAAAACTTGGAGTCATTCTTGACTCTCATACTACACCCAAATTCTCTACACACCTACCTTCAAATGAATACCCAAGTTCCAATTTTTCACCACCATCCATTCTGGTTCAAGCCACTGACTATTTTAATAGCCTTCTAACTGCTCTTCCTGCCTCTGGCCCTACCCTCTTACAATCAGTTCGTCAAATGAGTCATCAGAGGGATCCTTGTAAAACATAATTCAGATCATAATTTTTCTCTGCTCAAAACCCTCCAACAGGGGCCGGCCGCATGGCCGAGTGGTTAAGTTCCCACGTTCCCCTTCAGCGGCCCAGGGTTTCGCCGGTTCAGATCCTGGGCTTGGACATGGCACCGCTCATCAAACCATCCTAAGGCAGCTTCCCACATGCCACAACTGGAAGGACCCATAACTAAAATACACAACTGTGTATTGGGGGGCTTTGGGGAGAAAAAGCAGGAAAAAAAAAAAAGATTGGCAAGTTGTTAGCTCAGGTGCCAATATTTTTTTTAAAAAAAACCTCCAACAGCTTCGCATCCCCTCAAAGATAAAGTTCTTTCACGTTAACCCCAGCCCTACAACACACCAAGAGGAAACAGAACCTCGAAGAAGCTGAAATTTTTTTTTAATGTTTTGTTCAATGCAGCATCACCAACACCTGGGATCACTCTGGGACAGTGTAAGAACCTAACAGAGAGTTAAACAAATGCTCTTGCCTCAAGGGTGTTTATATTTGCTGTTCTCTCAGCCAGGAATGCTCTTCCCTCATATACCCGCAAATGTCACCTTATCACTAAGGCCTTACCAGCTACCCCAATTAATTGCATCAAAAACTCACTCACTCTCTCTTCCCCTACTTTGTTTTTCTTTGTAGCACTTACAGCACGTGACCCACTATACATTTTCCTCATTGCATAGTGCTTGTCATTTCCCATCCACACACTTTTAAATTCCATGAGATCACGAATGTTTATTTTGTTCACTACTGAATCCCCAGCATCCAGAACAGTGCCTTGCACTTTGCAGATGTTCTAAGATTTTGCTTTCTATTAACATTAATATCTAATTAATATTTTATTAATTTTGTAGGCTGACAGTTAACTTCATGACATTCCTAATACAACAGAAGCACATTTCTTTGCTAGAAATACTTGTTCTAACATCTCCAGTGTAAAGAAATACTTAAAAACTTCCATCCTAAGCCATGCCTTAAAAATTGATATAAATTATGAAATTATGATCAAATAATTCATTTAAAAATTGCCTTAAATAATGCCTTTAATGCTGCCCAATCAACCCCAGAAGTCTTTTGTACTTATTTAGCAAATCTGAAATAATCTGAAGTCAGAAGAGTTCAAATGATTTTTAGTGTCCCCAATTCTTACTTAAAATACAAATAACCAAAAAATACAGAAAAATGTTCATTATCACTAGATAAGCAGAAAATGTATTTATAGTATTCACTGATCCATTTCAAAATCATTGTGCTGAATGAAAGAAGCCAGACACAAGAGTACATATTGCATGATTCCATTTATATAAAATTTTAGAAAATGCAAACCAATCTACAGTAAGAGAGAGCAGATGAGTGACTGCCTGGGTCTGGGGCCGGGAGGGAAGGACGGACTGCAAACAAGCATGAGGAAACTTATGGGAGGCAATGAAATGTTCTGCATCTTCATTGTGGTGGTGACTTCATGGTTATGTGCATCCGTCAAACCTCATCTAACTGTACGATTAAAGTGAATTAAAAGATATATACTTGTTGAAATTAAAAAGATGCTAAAATGAGATTATTTGTGACTACACCTGAATGGAGGACTTTTTATTACCCAAGAATAACCAGAAAAACCGAGGATCATTTCTTCCAATGGCAAGAGAAGATCACATCCAGAGGGGGTTTGCAGCGATCATAATATGATATAAATATTAAGATTGCACACAAGTCATGCTCATTCAAAAAGATTGATCATACATCTCATTTTAACCTCAGAACAAAAACTATCGGGTAAATAATACCACGCCATTTTACAATGAAAAAATAGGCACATAGAGTTTAAGTGTAACTTCCCCAAAACCACAAAGTCACTTTTCAGTTGAACTGAGAATTAAATCCAGGCAACGCATACTCTTAACACACTTTTCCACCTTAGCTTGACTATAATTTAAAGATTGATACCATTTAAGTATTGGTGCAGTGAAGAAAAGCGTACTCGTATCCAGTTAACAGGAGTTTGTGTTGGCACTATCTTTTTAGGGACACATTTTGGCAATACCAAAACTTTACAACAGACACAACTCACAAACTCTTTAAGTAGGCTAATAGTCTCTTCCAGGAAACTACAGTATAGAAATATGTCTCCAAGGATATTTTCAAGAATGCTGTTGTATTATGACAAAAAGTCTGTAAACAATCTCAGTGTCAGCCAACGGGGAATGGTTATATGATTTACGGTACATCACATTTGGCCATAAAAACAGTAATAAGAAAAATCTGTACGGATGTGTTGAGTAAATGCCAAATCCTAGAACTGGGTGCATGTATAACAATTTAAATAAGTACAAGAAAAAAGTTCTGGAAGGATTCAACAACGTATTAGTCTGGAGACCAGGAAAGTGTAGTCAGCTGAAAGTGAGAATTTTCACTTTTATCACTACTTTCTATACTATTAATTTGTTCATTTTGGCAATTATAATATTAATAACAAAGAAACTATTTTTTAAAATATTACTGATGTTTAAGACAAATTTTTAACGAACTGCTGACTATTCTGAACTACATTTAAAAAAGAAATTAGATAGTTTGGGTTATTTAGAGGAGAACATATAAGGAAAAGAAGAAACAGAAACTCAAGCACTCAACTTCTACAAAGAATGACATTTAGGACACTTACTGCAATCTTTTAAAGATATCATACAGGTATTAAACAGATATGCAAGTATTAAGAAAATAACAATTAGGTTCTCTTAATTTATTAAACTCAAGAAGACATAAGCTGGGAATCTTCCAACCCACTCTTTTCCAACACTCAACATTTATTCTGAACTACTTGCATTGGACCCAGGTATCAAGAGTAAAATGCTCAAATTTTACAATCAATTATTATTCCCTAGCTACATACTCTCCCCAAAATTTCATGCTTTTCTAAAAGGAAAAAGACCCAAAACATGTGATCACCTTACACGAGACCCATTAGGCATTCATCTATAAATGAACTTCTGGAATTGTTTTAACAGGAATGTATAAATAAATCCTTGACAATTCCATAATAAAATTGTAAGATTTGTAAAACATAGGTTTTTCTTTAGTAGAAGCACATAAATAGTGAAGAAGAAAAAAGGTTCTTTGGGGGACAATGCTCTGGGACCATGACAAAACAGTCAAATAAATCAAATAGTGGGTAACTCCTTAAAAGTGCTATTGCTTAAAAATGTTCATCATATCATAAACACAACTGGGATCTCATTAAAAAATACAGCTCTACTATAAACAAGATTGAGGACATTTTTAACAAAATTAAATAAACCAAAAATGGTTACAATTGAGTACGTAAAAATATAACATCAATAATCCTTTACACTGAGAATGTTTAGACAGGCTGTAGAATAGCTCCCTTTATAGGTTCATATGAAAAGTTATGTAACAATTACGTGGTTTAAGCCAGGTTGCTTAACCCTACTAGTGTCTAATGGCCATAACTCTCCAAAAGACCTTACTGTAACAAGTACTCACCTATAATTCTCATTCAATGAGTATCTGAGAGACATCATGCTAGGGACTGGCTATGGTGGACACTGAAAGCAACTTCATAGCAGTATTACAAAGTACATGTATTTCCTCTCTCACACTGTGAAAAGCAGTTTGGTATAGTGGAAAGAATACTGACCTAGAAAAAAACATGGGCTGCAATTCCTGCTGTAGCCTACCTGCAAGTCCTTTTCATTTTCATAGCAATAGACCTATGTGCTATATACCATGCAAACCTGATTCAGGGAATAAATTGGACTATGTAAATATTTTTTTAAAATTTTTTAATTAAAAATAAGAATACAGCATTTCATTACATTTTTAAGGCTACTAAGGCTCATAACCATTAGAAATGACAAAATACTCTAACCTAAAAAAAAAAGAACTCTGCAGATCTTATTTAAGCTGCAGTGTTGGAATTGCAAAACAGCCTCCAACAGGTCAGATTCTTTAAGAATTAAGAAAAATACACAAGTAAGAAATTTTATAACAAAATTTTATCCTTTTAAGAAATACTTTCTATATTTTTTAGAATAGAAAAATATTTTTCATTGAAACCCCCCAAAATGTATCACTTCTCTCCAAAAAAACCAAAATACTCAAATGACATATATGATTTAACTTTTTTTTAAAAAGACTATATATATCAGCATCTCCTTGCAAGTCCGCAACCGTAGGCCTTGTTATACAGACAAATATATCAGATTTTCATGTTAAAAATCTACCTAAACTAAGAATTTTTGTTTGCCTTTTAGAGAACTTACGCAGACGTATTAAAGATGATTTTTTTAAAAAAAAAGTTGAGACTATAAAGCCTGCCCACTCTTTTAAAGACTTCAACCATGTAGTCCCATTTTTATATTTTATTCAAATATCGAACACCTGCATTAACCATATATTATTTAAAAAATTCAAATAGCAAACAATAAAAGATGTTTTAAGTAACTGTGCCAAATTCTATCCTTTTAAGAGTACTTGCATATTTGAAACATCTTATTAAGATGTGAAAGGGAAAAAAGTTTTACAAAGATTTACTGACACGATTATCAATGCGTAAAACAAATCTTAAAGTACGCACTGAGAATTAATTACTGTCCCTTTTAATTTCCTTTCATCTGAAATTCAGAAGTAATCTATGTTGTTATAAATGAAAAAGTAAGTTTATTAGAAAAATAAACAACTTTAAATTTTACAGTATTTTCCACTTTTAAGATTCTTTTAGATAGAGATGTGCCTTATGGTTTAAACATGATCTGATATACAAAATCTCATTTAGTCCTATTTAGTAAAACAAAATATAAAAACAAATGGTGAAATGAAACTATTAAGAAATCTAACATAAAAGTTTTAAAAACCACCACCATTTGTTGCAGATACCTAATATGGCAATATTTACCGTAAAGTATATTAAACAGCTTTCACTGAAATTTAACGTACTGGCTTATTACCAAGATTAACACTGTCACATTAAAATTTAAGTTGTGTGGTCCAGGTTTATTTTTCTAAAAATTTTATCAAATATATCAGGGACTGGCAAATTTCTCCTTAAAAGGTCAGATAGTAAATTTTCAGGTTTGCAGGCCCTAAGATCTCACTACTCAACTCTGCCACCATAGGGAGAAAGCAGTCACAGACAAACGTCAGTGAATGGGGGTGCCTGTGGGCTGCAGTTTGCCTGCCGCTGAACTAAAAGATGGATTTTGAATAAGAGACTGATTATTTCAGGGGCCTTATCACAAATATGTCATACATAAACGTTAGGAGGAACAATATAGACGAGCAGACATCCCTGAATGAACATCATAAATTAAAATTTTCACACTTATTTCCCAATCATAATCGCAAGTGTGTACATATGTATACATACAAGTTATAAAACTATTTCATTTTAATTCCATATTCTTTTTGGTGTGTTAACAATAGTATCAGACCAAAGTCAGATAAGCAGCAAAGTACGAGGGACTGAATACTCAGAGGCTAATCAATAACCAGGAAATTTGGTTTTGACATCTAAATATTTCCACACAATGAAACAACTAATTTATTCACTATGCCCCTAAAGAAAAGATTAGAAGTATATTTCAGATGTAGTTTTAAAATTTAATTGAATTGTTACAATTTGGAAGCTAAACGTGATTTGCTTTGTTTTATTAGAAAAAATACTCAGGCAAGGTCTACAATCATCGGTCAATTAAGAATGAGTTACAAGAACATGAGGCAATAAAATAAAAAATACAGGTACAAACTATATATCTGAAACACTTCTATTTGGCAATTTTATAACAAATCAAACTTTAAAAAGAACAAAGGAGATTGCAGATTACTTCGTAGATACAGAATAAAGCAATTGATGAAGTGCTTAAGCAAAAGAACAAAATAGTAAGAAAACACACTGCTTTTCTTTTCTTTTTAAAAATAAAATCACATTTGCTACAGATCATATGGATAACACCCTTATTAAACAACCATTCCAGAATGTCTTATAGTAGCAGTGCTTTTATTTGCACTTCATTTAATTTTATGACTCATTCCATGTATATAGCTCTTTACCCCCATTGTTAACGAATAAAGTCTTCCATAATTTTTATTTTTAAAATTTTTTTAAAGTAAATGAGAAATGATTTATGTATTATGGAACCTTTCCCATTTTGGAACCAAAGGCTTACGTCTATATTTTTGTCTATTCTTTCTTTAAAAAATTTAGTGTAAAAATTGCTGGTTTTTTATATCACTGTAGTAAAGTGAAAACTCCTCAATCAGGAGTATTTTCTGCAGTTTGACTGCGTATACTACATACTTTACAATATGTCCTTCCAACAGTAAGGAAATAATTGATTTCACAGTCACTGTCAGAAATGAGTGCCATAATTCTATTATGGGTATAGGTCCTCCCTCAAAGACTTTCTGGAAGGATGTTCAATGTGTTTTGTTCTTAGAGATATTAACAGTAGTACATAGTCCCTTAAGTCTGCAAAAAGACATTTATTGTTAAAGAAGGTGCTTTATTAACAATTCCTCTGGCAGCACTAGTGAATTACAATATCCTTCAATATTATTTCTACCCATAATATATACATTTAACTTTCATGCCTCTAGAAAAACATCTACAGTACATTTCATAATATAAAAATATATTACAAATCTGCTGAATTATTTACAAGCAATGTTCTATTATCTCTATGCAACATTTGTTTGATACAATACTAACAAGTTACACATATTTCCATTTCTGTTAAAAAAAAATCCATATGGCTTCTTGCTTACCAAGCAAGAAAATGATTTTATTTTCCTTTTCAAAACCAACTTTGGTGCATAAAGGATTCAGTTTGAAGATACTTTAAAAAAAAAAATACAATTTTCTTTACATTAAGACAAAATAACTCATAAACCAAATGCTTTCCTCAGAAAAAAAATTGGAGTCTTATATAGGTTAAAATGAAAATATGAGGATTATTCAAATAATTTGAAATAGAGGTTTTTCAAAAACCGTTAACAGATTAGTTATATAGGTAAATATTAACATACTGTACTCCATGAGAAAACCCTAGTCCTGAAAAGGGAGCCACCAGACATACTGCAACACTCTTTAACAGAAATTTTCAGCCCTAATTCGATAGACGAATTTTTAGTTGATTGCAAATGTCGTTCACTGTTTGCTTAAATACAAATTGAACACTTTTCTTATCAGAGTTCTGCAAAAGAACACAAATGGCAACCAATCACATCTATTTATCATAATTGAAAGGTAAATTATCTCTTGATAATTTTCATTGTCTAAATATTTCCTAATATGACTTCAAATCAATAGACACTGTCAAGACAAACATCCTTACAGTGCTTTTGGTATTTGTAAGGGCACGTGTTGTAACTGTTTTTCTTTCCAATATGAACTACTGTAATCACTAAAGGGGAAAAAAAAAGCAGCTTAAAGCAGCAAGCATGCAAAGCCTTTAAGAAGCTGTTCCACTACGTTGCCAGAAAGAGTGTTTGCTCAGTCTCCCACAGTACCATTCCATGAAAATGTGGATATACAGTAATATATTAATATATTCCACAGAAGAGCCTACTTCATTCACAGAATGTTTACACTAAGCATAAATATTATTCTAAATACTGGATTTTAAAACAAAACAAAACAAAAAGGAAGGGGGTTGACTCTAATGTGCAACTTTTACTAAACCCATTGTCAGTGACTAAGACTGCAGGTGTCCCCGCTTGTTTGCTTTTTATGTATTTATTTATTTTTTACCTCTTCAACCTCTTCTGCGGCATTGTTCTAGAAAAAGAGAAAAAGGAATATTCTTTTATTCAACTGAATCAAAAAACACATTAAGTACTCCAAAAAAGAGACTAAAAATATTTATAAGATATAGGCAACGTGATGATTATTGATCATTAAAATTTATTTACAAAGCATTCACACATAATGGATGCAACTTTAGTTATATAATATAGCTTTTTAACAAATCCTTTCTATGTAGCCTGCTAATGTGTTTCTAAAAAAGAATCTCATGTCTAACATATGCATTTTAACCAACTAGCACTTTAAAATCGATGTTAAAACCTCAGATAATTACGTTCTTTTTAGTCTCATTTTGAAGTTAATAAATAATGATAAAATAATAAATAAAAACAAATAAATGATAGAAAGTTTAAATAAATAAAAGTTTGCCGTGCATAAGCCACAAATTATTTCTCCTAAACAAGTCAGGATAATTGCTTTTCCACCTTTTACTTAATTTCACAAGTTTTCCCAATCAAAATCCAGACATTGTTAAGACATTACACTATGGCAAATGTAGGGGTTCTATCACTCTGTACCACTTTAGGGCAGACTGAACTCTAATTTCCGGAATAGGAGAAGCTTGAAGTTTAGACTCAAAATTAAACTTTAAGATGAGAGTGGTACAGTTAAAAAAAATTAACTCCACAGAAGCACCTAACATGTGGTAAGAACATCTTCATTGCCTAAGAATGAAATAAGAATCGTAGAATTACACTTTGAGAATATGCAATGCAATTCCTATGCACTTCTGGACATCAGTTCTAAGCTTGAAGGATTTTTTTTAAGTCACGTTTACTAAAATATCTAAATTGCTTCCTATATAGCACAAGAACAGCAAAACTAAGCTGGTTCTGTGAAAAAGGAAGACCCTTAAGAGAGGGGGGAGTTGAATGCAGGGGAGAAACACAAAGGTTACTCTTAATCCTAATAATTAAGATTCATGCCCCTTTGTCAACTCTCTGCCTAAAGGATGTTTACAACCAGTTCTAATAGCAGGGTGACTCTCCCAAAATATCACTCTTTTAGAATGCTAATTTTAATTACTCCCTTCAAAGAGTAAACAGAAATAAACCCTAAATTAGGTACCAGTAAATAAAGAACATTCAATTCTTCTCTATAAAGAGAAAGGTAAATTGTGACTTTCCCCTATTTTTTGTAGCAGATTTCCCTCAATCTTCTCTTTTAAGGTCATTTTACTGTTCTCTATTCTAGTTAATTTCTTGATAACCTAGCTAATCTCCCTCAAAACAAGTTTTTATTTTAGCACCTTCACCAAAAGATGTTTAAAATAATTTTTTTTTCAAGTAAGGAACACTCAAGAGTCTCTGTTTCCACATGGCAAGGCCCATTATGTTAGAATTTCATTCTCAGAAGATGTCTCAAATTATAGGAATCCCATTATATGGAACAACATTCTAAAAAGTTGAGTCATGGAATGAACAGAACCTTCAAAGTGTTTATCTGCTACAAAATTTGGCACAGGGCATCGTCTCTTATGATAGTTAAAATTCATATTTGGGACTATAATCATTGTATGTCATCTTATTCTTACCCAACCTATTCCTATATAAAATACTTATTAAAATTTCTTTTAAAAATATAGAATTTCATTCCTTAACAGTGCCTTTTAAGCATTTTCACCCCTTTTTTACATCACCTTAGTGAATGTCATTGGGAGAGAGGCAGCATAGAGCTCAGACAGTATAACCTTGGGCAAGCTATTTAACCTCTCACCTCAGTTTTCCAATCTGTAAAACAGAGACAGTGACACCTACTTCACAGGGCTGCCATGAGGATGAAGTCTATGTACAACACCCAGCAAAGTGACTCAGCATATAGAAATGCTGGTTTCTTCTCCTTGCCCCCCCATACCTTGATAAGCTCAAAATACTAAAACAAAGGTCAGATCAGAAAACTATTAGAAATACGAACACTCTGAGCTATCTCTTAAAAACAAACACAGTAATATTTAAACTCTTTTAAAAAATTTGGAGAGAGTATAAGTTTAAAATATTCAGCCATTTATGGTATTTAGGGCACATGCAAAACATTCCCAGGCCCAGAAAAGTCTATTATAAAAGAATCACAAACTTAAACAAGAGGCACTTATTTTCAAAGTACTATGTATACTACAATCTAAGCTACTTAAGATAAATCTGGAGTTAAGCTGGCATGTCAACTTTACCAAAACATTATCTTTCTGGATTCTACGATGTATAAATCTTTGTGATGTAATTTCCATATACAAAACTTCAGAAAGCAAGATATGCTTGGTACCGACATGCCATACTTCAAAATGAGTCCTAACACTACATCCAAAATTTAGGAAGGTTTAAGATTAGAGTTCAAAAAGTAGAACATCAAATCAAGAATTAAATTACCTGTATATGTTTGGGTCCAAAAGCAAGGCAGTATCTTTGGGTAGCTTTGATAAATGAACTACTTTAGTTTTTAATTGATGTCGTTCACTTTCATTCACCCACACATCAGGCAGACTATGAATTAAAAAACAAGTCATAAATAAAATAACATTAATTTTAAAATTACTTTTCATATACCTTCGCATTATCCAGCCTTTTCCACTGGTTTGACTGGGCCACCTAGGTTAAGAAGCTTCTCAGAAGCCAGGGAAACAGCAATTTAAGTAGCAGGATATGAAGTCCTAGCAACAAAATGTCAGGGTGAGAGTTTAGGCATAAATTTGGAAATGAATTCTGAATTTTTGGTGCCAAAGCCACATCAAACTTAGAAATACACATCAGAACACACGGCCTATCTTTTAACTGGCTGAAATTCATACTTGAGCTTGACTTGATGGAAATCTGACAGTAAGTTTCTTTATAAAGAAATTAAAGTAAAATCCCCACCAGATTAAATTCCACTTAAAAAGAAACGCACATGAGACCAAACTCCTAAATTCAAAGAAACTGAATCCTACAGGGAAACTCAAATAAAAGCATTTTAATATTTGGATTGATCAATTACCAAAATACACAGGCATTTGAATATGTTATTTTTAAAGGAATCATATCTATAACCTTAATATAAAAAAAGCTCTTACAAAACAGTATGAAATCGATGAACGCCCATGAGGGAAAAAGGGATGGGGGGACAAGGACACAAACCATCAATGCACCAAAGACACGAACAATTTAAAAATTATCTTACTTGTAATCAAAGAAATACAAAAAGTAAGAGTAATAACAGCCAGTATTGCTAATAAGTCAAAAAAAATAAGCTTTCTAACGTAGCAGATGGGATTGTAAATTGGTACAAACTTTCAGGAAGGCAATCCTATCAAAAACCATTAACATTTGGCACAGTTTGTATATTAATAGATTTTAATTTTTTTAACAGTAGAGGAAAATAGGTAACTTTAATGTTCAGTACAAAGGAGCTTATTAAATATTTATTTTACACAGCCATTTCAAAATATTTTATAGCAACATTTCCACAAAACCTGAAAGGGGCAGAGGGAAGATATGGAAAATACGTTCTATAGTAATGAAGTTTGATTGTCATGGGATTAAAAAAAGCTAAATAGATTTCTTTACTGCAATATGCTAATGTGCACTATAAACTCCCAAATCTATTTCACAACTATTCATTTATATCACATTCATTAACATCACCTTAGAACAGAGTTTGGGAAACAATATAATAGAAAAATAATAACAAGGACAAACGTTAACCACATACTGTTAATTTTTGGAAAAGAAAGTATACACAGTGAGATTCTATTCATTTATAGTTATTCTTTTTTTTTTTTAAAGACTGGCACCTGAGCGAACATCTGTTGCCAATCTATTTTTTTGCTCCTTCTTCTTCCTCTTCTCCTCCCCAAGCCCCCCACTGCACAGTTGTACATTCTAGTGGTATGTCCTTCTGGTTGTGCTATGTGGGACGCTGCCTCAGCATGGCTTGACAAGCGGTGCCATGTCAGCACCCAGAATCCAAACCTGTGAAACCCTGGGCCACCAAAGTGGAACATGTGAACTTAACCACTCGGCCACAGTGCCGGCCCCTATTTATTCTATTTTTTTTTTTTTTTTAAGAATTTATTTTTCCCTATTCTCCCCAAAGCCCCCAGGTACACAGTTGTGTATTTTTAGTTGTGGGTCCTTCTAGTTGTGGTATGTGGGATGCTGCCTCAGTATGGCTTGATGAGCGGTGCCATGTCCACGCCCAGGATTTGAACCGGCAAAACCCTGGGCCGCCGAAGTAGAACGTATGAACTTAACCACTCAGACACCGGGCTGGCCCCTATTTATTCTATTCTTGATGCTTATCAACTTTTTCCAAAATTTCTATGATACACTTCATTACCTTCTATAACAAAAAATTTTCAATTAAAGGACAAAAGCAAAATTAAATATGAAATATCTAAATCAGGGAGCATTTGGGCCAAAAGTGCTTTAAAAGGGTACTAGAACGCAAGGAAAAATGTAACACTGCTGGAAAACTGGCCAACTACTTTTTCTATATAAGTTATCATTAACTTTGTACTAGAAAATGTTTAGAAATTTTTTAAATAAATAATTCAGGGGCCGGCCAAGAGGCGCAGCAGTTAAGTTCACATGTTGCACTTCAGTGGCCCAGGGTTTGCTGGTTCGGATCCCAGGTGCAGACACGGCATTGCCTGGCAAGCCATGCTGTGGTAGGCCTTCCACATATAAAGTACAGGAAGATGGGCAGGGATGTTAGCTCAGGGCCAGTCTTCCTTAGCAAAAAGAGGGGGATTGGCAGCAGATGTTAGCTCAGGGCTAATCTTCCTCCAAAAAAAAAAAAATCAAAAAAAGAAAAGAAATTCAAACAAAGGTATATCTAAAGCTGCTGGCATACTACTTGAGAGTCTTTAAAAATCCTTTAAAAATCACATCCTGAAAATGATTAAACACTGCTGTAAAAAGTTTTATTAAAACCAATACAGGAGGGGCTGGCCCTGTGGCCGAGCGGTTAAGTTCGCGCACTCCGCTGCAGGCGGCCCAGTGTTTCGTTGGTTCGAATCCTGGGCGTGGACATGGCACTGCTCATCAAACCACACTGAGGCAGCGTCCCACATGCCACACCTAGAAGGACCCACAACAAAGAATGTACAACTATGTACCGGGGGGCTTTGGGGAGAAAAAGGAAAAAATAAAAAATCTTTAAAAAAATATATATGTAATTACTCTTTAAAAAAAAAAAACAATACAGGGGCCAGCCCCGTGGCCAAGTGGTTAAGTTCTCAAGCTTCGCTTTGGCGGCCCAGGGTTTCACCAGTTTGAATCCTGGGTGTGCAAATGGCACCGATCATCAAGCCATGCTGAGGCGTCATCCCACATGCCACAACTAGAAGGACCCACAACTAAAAAATACACAACTATGTACCGGGGGGCTTTGGGAGAAAAAGGAGAAAAATAAAATCTTTAAAAAACAAAACAAAACAAAAACAATACAAAAGCTAGTTTTAAAGCTTATACCTTGAGCCAGGTACTTTAAGAGCTTTCACAGATTCTCTTTAATCCTGACAACCTCAAAATGTTTTGCAGTTTAATTTTTGTAAGTCTTTTATATGTGAATCCAATGACTTAAGTAAGTTTTGAGTATAAGATTTTTATAAAAGACATTAGTCTATTAATTACACATAGTATTCCAAATACTTACATGTCTTCAGGCATCCAATGAAGCAAAAGTTTTATCTTTCCAGAATCTTCTTTTCTCTTAGCTATTACCTAGTAATGATATGAAAGCAATCATAAAAACAACTTGTAAAACATTATTTTAATGTATCATAAAAAAGTACTTTTGATCCGAATCAAGAACTTTTAAGCGTTCACATCCTGGACCAGATATCACCACCACATCTTGTTCTGCCCTGCTTTGTAGCAATTTCACCTCTGCTCATACTTTTTCACAAAAGCAAAAGAAGAAAGGAACTGAAGAAGCTTTGTATAGCCAAATACTAAAACCATATTATCCTTATTAAAGGACTCAAAATGCTATTTAGTTTACAATCGACTAAATCTGCAGCTTAGCTAGCTTGCAGACCAAGAATCCATTCTGGCTGGAATATTTTTAGGAACAAATAAACAGTAAAGAAAAAATACTGCTGGGAAGGGAAAAAGTCTCTAATTCACTACTAAGGTATTTGCTGTTGGCTTGGGGGGGTTTTGTTGGTTGGTTGGTTTTACTTTAAAAGAAACATTGGCGAATCAGTGTTCAGGTTCAATTTTAAAGAATCTAAACTAAAGGGTGGATCAACCTATACAAAAAGACCTATAGAAGTGTAAGAAAAACAATACACTTGTCATTCATTACCAGATTCTGAAAATTAAGGTAATGTTTAGATAAAATAAAAACAGATCAAAATGCTATTTTATAACTCTTACAACTTCCACATTAACAAAATTGGCACTTCAGTGTTTCAATAATTTAAATCTCCATATTTTCTACCAAGTTTAAGTTCCAAACAACCACACGAAATGTTATGTGTCATCTTCCAAACATATTAGCACTGAGTAAAATCAGCACTTTAAACAAAAATAAAACACTTTCTATCTTCATTATTTAAAAACCTATAGTCAAGTACCCTAACTCAAGGCTTAGCAACAAGACTAATTCAAAAGCCCAAAAACAGAGCTGTAGATGCTAAAACAAAATACTTTACAAAGAAGTAAGATATAAAAACAATGCAAACTCATCAAGCCCAGCAAGCCCACTGACTGGTAACTGGGATTCTGCTGACCTCTTCTGGAGAAGGCGCGAAAGAAAAGGTTCCAATTAAAGAAGACTAATTCCACAACGTAGTACTTCACAGACATTTTTCTGCCAATTGTTTCACTAACTGTATGGTTATTTCCTACGAAAGTTAAGTTGATAACTAGGAAACTTAAATTTGCAGCTAGTATTGTACATTCTGGGTACTAAGAGAAGTGATTCTGTTTAACACAGACTGCCTCCACCAAAACCTTCCCGTCACAGAACCTCGGAGAACTTGCTCACCTATCACCTAGCTCCAGCGAAGACCTTTCTCCATTACGGATCTTCCTTCCACGTTCCCCAAGAAAAAGCCTTCCTTAGATCACACTCTAGCTTTGTGACTTCTCCCCAAGGGACTTCTGCCTCGCCACTGTCACTTGGAGGTGCACGTCACCCTTATTCCTTAATTTACAACAAACCTACGTATCATGTCCTTAATCCTCTCAGACGCTTTCTACATTTAGAAAATTTACTTTCATCTTCATAGGCTATTTTGACTCTGAGTAAATTTCTAAATTTTCTTTCCAAATTCCTAGTATCATCCCCACTATTTTTAGTTTCTTCATTTTCTGATCACCTCTATTCCTCCCATGGTGAGCCTTAGGACTTCATCACAAGGAGGTGTTCTAAGGAAAACACATGAAAGTTGGTGCTTTACTTTTTTAACCGTAACCTTATTATCATCACCACTGCTCCCTTATACAAAGAGAGACGTGCTCATTAGTTGGCCATTATTTCATCAGATTTATTGCCCTTCAAATCATTAAATGTTGGTGAATCCCAAACCTGAGACTTCTTCTTTCCTATTTTCTGTTTTTTTAGTTCCTAGGTGATCTTATCCCGTCTGATATTTTAAATACTAATATGCTCAAAACTTCCATGTTTGCACTTGTAGCCACATCTCTCCTCTGAACTCACTCTTACATCCATCTGCTTACATGATGGAGGCACTACTCTATGAAATGTGTCAAGGTTCCAGCTCTTGATACTCCCCTCCCCCAATCTGCTAGTGCCATAGTCTCTATTAAATGGCAAGTCCATCCTTTTGGCCAGTTGCCCAGAGCAAAAACACTGGAGTCGTGCTTTCCTCACGTTATCAAACCCAACATCTGTTCTATCCATAATTCTTGTCAATACAGGCACACTTTGTCTTACTGTGCTTCACAGATACTGCGTTTTTTACAAGACCCTCCATCAGCAAAAACATTACAACTTGTTGAAGGCTCAGATGATGGTTAGCATTTTTTTTTTAGCAAAAAAGCGTTTTTTAATTAAGGTATGTACATTGTTTTTAGACATATGTTACTGCACACCTAAAAGACTACAGTACAGTGTAAATATAAGTTTTTTTCTAAAGACTGGCACCTGAACTAACATCTGATGCCAATCTTTTTTATACTACTACTACTTCTCCCCAAAGCCTCCTGGTACCTAATTGTATATTCCTTTTATTTTTTTTTAAGATTTTATTTTTCCTTTTTCTCCCCAAAGCACCCCCGGTACATAGTTGTATATTTTTAGTTGTGGGTCCTTCTAGTTGTGGCATGTGGGATACCGCCTCAGTGTGGCTTGATGAGCAGTGCCATGTCCATGCCCAGGATTTGAACCTGCGAAACCCTGGGCCGCTGAAGCGGAGCATGCGCACTTAACCATTCAACTACGGAGCCAGCCCCATAGTGGTACACTCTAGTTGTAGGTCATTCTGGCTGTGCTATGTGGGACACCGCCTCAGCATGACTTGACGAGTGGTGCTAGGTCCGTGCCCAGGATCTGAACCAGCAAAACCCTGGGCAGCTGAAGCAGAGAATACAAAGTTAACCACTCAGCCACAGGGCCAGTGCCTAAACATAACTTTTATGTGGACTGGGAAACCAAAAAATTTGTATCATTCACTTTATTGTGATATTTGCTTTACTGTGGTGGTCTGCAACCAAACCCACATTATCCCTGAGGTATGCCTGCACTACTTTCATAAGAGATCCAGAATCTGACCCTTCTTAGCATTGCAACCATTCCCATCTCTTCTCACCTAAGATACTGAAAAGACTAATCCCCTTTTCCCCTCATCCTGACCTACGATCTGTTCTCAACACAAAAACCAAAGTGAGCACATTAAAACCTACATGAGAGAAGAGATCAGTGGGTTCTCTAGGCAGGAGGTGAAGGCAGGCATGAACTACAAAGCTACACCAGGAAAACCTTGAGTAACGGGAATGTTCTATATTTTAACTGCGGTGATGGTGGTTTCAAAGGTAAGTACAACTGTCAAAGCTTACAGAACTCTGTACTTCAAATGGGTGCAGTTTATATATATGTCATCACAGTCATGCGTCACGTAACATTTTGGTCAATGACAGACCACATATTTGACAGCAGTACCATAAGATTAGTACCATATAGCCTAGGTGTGTAGTAGGCTCTACCATCTAGGTTTGTTAAGTACACTCTAGGATGTCTGCAAGATGCAATCACCTAACAATGCATTTTTCAGAATGCATCCCTGTCGCTAAGCAACACATAACTATACCTCAATGAAAATTACTTCGAAAAATCACATTAGACAATGGCTACTCAAAGCCTACTCAATGGGTTCCCAGCACACACAGACTAAAAGCCAAGGTCTTAGTCCAGAAAGGTTCTCCCTATTACCTCTCTGACTTAAGTCCTACTCTCTGCCTCACTCGTTTCCTCCAGCCACACTACCTACTCACTGATTCTCAAACATACTTAGCATATTCCCACTTCAGGATTTTATACCTGATTTTCCCTCTAATAACAATGGCTCATACCCTCACTTTAAGGCTTTACAATTTTACTAACTTCTCTTGTTTATCATGTCTCTTCCGCTAGAGTATAGGCATGGTCTATTGTTTTGTTTTACCCTGTTTTGTTCACAGCTGGATCATTAGTACCTGGCACACAGTAGGTGCTCAATAGTTAAGTGGCCGAACAAATCAGCCCTGACACCACACTCTGGGTCTGGAGATATCTTGCTGACTTTTGCAAAAAAGAACAATCACAGACCTACCAAATCATAAACCTGTGTTATCAAACTTCAACGGAGGACTTCAACTGTCACTGCTGAGTTAGCCTCTGGTCTAGCTGAATCCCAACAAAACTCCCAGTGCAGCCACTCTAACTTTCTAGTCTTCAGACCCTCGAATTTTCCTTCCAACTCTTTCACCCATACTTAGATAACTCTACTTCCAATGTTCTTTAAGAGCAGAAGTATAGTACATCTTTCCTCAAATCCAAACTACAGCCCTCATGTGTTCCCAGCTCAGAAAAAGTTTCCTTTTCTTTGTGTCTAATATTCTGCTTTCTTGCCTTTAGTCTTGGGAATCAAAATCAAACTGGGATTTTTGAATCAGGAGGTTAAGTACACAGAAGAAAAAGTGAAAATGTAGGAAAATCTCATTATTATAGACATGGGAAAAACAGAGATTCAAACCAGCAAAGATACTGATATCAACACTGATCTTTTGTTCTTAAATTTTCATGCATTTTTATTGAAATATAAAAAATAAAACCAAAATTTAGTCTATTTTATATTTCAACAGCCCAAATTAAACAATCTCTTTTTTCCATATATTCAATTCTTTACTCTCCCCCTTGTATCTTTACCAGTCTAATTTCAACATCCACACTTCGGCCCTATCTACCCTATACATTAAAAAACTTGCCTGGAATTTACTGATCCCTAACTATTGGTCTATTTTCTTTAATGTCCTTTTAATATCACACATTTCAGTCTAAATACCACAAAAGCTCTTGCCCTAGAATCCATGACTGGGCTGGGGGCAGAGGTCCACAAATCTTATGGAATGGTAATACTCAACTACCACAACTATACTGTCACACTGGAAAAGGTACACAACCTCTCTGGTCCCTAGTTTCACTGTGTGAAAAATCTGAGTTAGGGGGCAGTGATGGTTGTGTGGTGACTAAAAATTCTCTCAATTTAATTTTATGATAACAATAACTTGCCTTAGATGTCAAGTACGCTTCCATTTAAATTTTCTCCATAAAGAAAATCCACTATTGGTTGTTTTCTCATCTCATTCAGGACTGAAATTTTGTTGCGAAGCAATGCAATAATACAAGATCCTCTTTCAACCTTCTTTACTAAGTAGCTATTTACCTTTCAAATCCTATAGTGATTATGCACAAAAACACACCATTGGAAAATTTACTTTCTTTAAAATGAAAAACTACCAGGCAGATCCAACACAGCACAGTGTTATAATAGCTGTGTGGGCAGTCAAGTTTTACAATTAAAAAACAGGCAAAAAAAATTAACAGGTGACCTATCAAACTATATAAAGAAAGTAAGCCAGAGAGATCAGAAATCAAAAGGATCAGGGAGAGCAACGGAGGTAAGGATGCATGTTAAATAGGTAGAAATACTAAATAACTGGAGGTAAGTATACATAGAAGAAAAAGCAAAAACACAAGAAAACTTCATTATTATAAAAGATGGGGGGGCTGGCCCAGTGGCACAGAGGTTAAGTGTGCATGTTTCGCTTCAGCAGCCTGGGGTTCGCCGGTTCAGATCCTGGGTGTGGACATGGCACCGTTTGGCAAGCCATGCTGTGGCACGTTTCCCACATATAAAGTAGAGGAAGATGGGCACAGATGTTAGCTCAGGGCCAGTCTTCCTCAGAAAAAAGAGGAGGATTGGCAGCAGTTAGCTCAGGGCTAATCTTCCTCAAAAAAATAAAATAAAATAAACAATAAAAAAAATCAAAAAATAAGAAAATTTAAAAAAAGATGGGAAAAATAGAAATTCAAACCAAACGGAACACTGATATCAACACTGAACTTTCATATTTAAATTCTCATGTATTTTGACTGAATATAAAAAAAAAACAAATTTAGTATATTTTATATTTCAACAGCCAAAATTCAACACTCTCTCTTTTCCAGGGATTCAAATCACCATAATCTGGTCTAAAATTTACCTCAAAAGTCATGTGTCATTTAACGATGAGGCTATGTTCTGAGAAATGCATCATTAGGCTATTTCATCATCGTGTGAACATCACAGAGTGTACTTACACAAACCTAGGTAGTATAGCCTACTATACACCTAAACTACATGGTACTAATCTTATGGGACCACCATCATATATGTGGTCCACTGTTGACCGAAACATTGTTATGCAGCGCATGACTGCAGTAACTCATGGACACCAAACTACAACAATTTAAAGATGACTGGATAACAAAATGGCAAGGAACACGGCAAGAAATAACAACTCTCTATTAACTCCTAGTTACCTAAAAATAAACTACTTATTGCTTTTTCAAATTTGGTACTTTTCTTTTTCTATGTTGAACAACACAGTCATTCAACAAATATACTGAGTGCCTACTACGTGTTAGGCATAATTCTAGACACTTGGGACACATCAGCGGAACAAAACAAATAAAAATTCCCTCGTTCACGAAGCTTTAATTTGATGGCCATTATCTTATTTTCTGTTTAACACAAACTTTAGGTATATATTTGGGGGGTAAGTGAGGGGCACGCAGCACAGAGGGACATGAGCTAAAAAGAGCTGAACGCTCTCATTTTACAAATGAGGAAACCAGAGGTCAAAAAACACACCTATAGCTTACTTAAGGTCTTCAAATGCCCAGTAGCCCAAATGCCACCCCAATATTCCTAAGTAGCTCAAACTACAGGTTAAAATATCCAATTTAATCATAATATTTGCTTTATAACCAACACCACAAGTAAATTTTTAAATACTGTTGAAGCAAAAGGTTTTGTGAATTTTGTTAAAATGTATTTTCTTAGATTTTGAGCAATTCAGAAATATGATTGTGAAATTCAAAATACACATTCTTGCAAACTTATATATATAATTAGAAAAAGAAAAATCAAATACTTACAGTACTATGAAAAACAACACTGTGTCCCTTCCCTAAACTTTCTATGTGAGCTGAGAGGTTAAAGCATATGGCTCGATGCCTTATCGCATCCAGTGTTTGTGCATCGAAGAAATCATGCGGTCGTGCTAAAAATCAATACAAAAGAGAGAAAGAATATTTAGAAGAACATCTCGGTCTGCCAGACAGTCTGTTTTCCACAAAAGTATGTAATAAGTAAGAAAGAGTGAAACGATTAACAAGTATCTATCTAGTGTTTAAATGTAACATTTTCCTGGCTTTCAAAACGCAATCTAGCTGACAAGATAAAGATGTACAAAAGCAGAATTTCAACTAATGAGTGAACGTGGGTTAATTCTGCCCCTTGGTGTCTAAGGTTCTAACCTCAAACCTCAGGATTCCACATTTCAGCTACTATCTTGTCCATATAATTTTATATTTTACTCCAGCATCTCTCCTGAGCACCAGGCCTGCATTTTCAACAATGTGATGAACATCTCCATCTGTACATCACAATGAGATCGCAAACTCACCATGGCCAACCAGAGAAATACATTTCATCAACACTGTACATCAACATGTAAACAAAATTTTTCCAAATTTGAGAAAGTGGTAATATTATTTTGGGGGTTTTGATAAGTATTTTCTTGATTATGAATAACTCTTGTAATAATAATCTAAGAAAATTATAAATACATTTTTGAATATCAATGAGTCCACCAAAATTCTTTCTAACTCCCAACTCCACCAGTTATCAGCTGTACAACTTTGGGCAAACTGCTTAATCTACCTTAGCCTGTTTCCATATTTGTGAAAGAGAGATACAGCAGCTACAGATTATGATTAAGCAAAACAAATTCACATGAAAAATGCCTGCTAAGTCATAAAACAGTTCATATTAATAAGCTTATACCACTTTTTAAAAATAATCAACTCACAAACCTAGAATAAGCAATCTTTTAGTGTGAACACAATGAAGTTATACATTCAAGATTTAACTTGGTAAGAATATTTTTAAAATTTCAATTTTCATCCCGCTAATATTATTATAAATTGTGCTACTTTAATTCCTAATAAGAATATTGCTCAAGATAAAGAAAATAAGTTGATTATTCTGCAACTGAAGAGCTTTACTAATATATTTAAGTTTTCAAGATCATCTGTAACTGAAAATTCAATTTTACTTACAATAAAAGAAATGTCTTGATCTGCTGGTATAGCATATTCTGAATGAACATGCACGCTGATCTACCCCACTATTCTGATTTACCACTATGTGGCGTGGATTCGCCTCCACTATTCACGGAATTCTCAGAGCACTTACACAAATCCAGAGCTTTTGTGGGGGATGATTTCACCAGGAGGCATACTCAATAAAACACCTAGACAGCCCGTTCTCATTGGATTTTTCCTCAAAACGAAATAAGCAAAACACTACCTAGTAATAAACTAGTAGAACGCACAAGACTAAGAATGCAATGACAATGGGAAATCAATACGAAAACATATTTGACATTTATGGGAGAAAAAAGTCAGGATTTTACCTAACGCTGAGAAACAAATCCCCTTCCTATTATATCTGTGGCTACTGGGGGAAAAATGTGCACTTCTTCCATGCTCTACAAATAAGCTTTTTCCTGAGAAGGATAAGCACTTAGAGAAAATAATAAATAACTCCTCTAAATCATTCAAATCGGTCACTCCTCACTCAAGATTGAAATACAGCAGTCATCACTTGAATTAAATTCACAATAATTAAAAGAGCCTTCAAACTTCAGATTCTATACATTCTATACATTCAGACCTTAACCATGTTAATGTCCATTCTTAAAGTATCAAGAATACTAAACTACAACAGTCTCCAAAGCAAGTGTGTGTCATGATCCATTAGAGTAAGGGAAGGAAATAATATCACTTGTTTATTTTTTCACCTCAATGTTTTTCGAAATTCCTTCTTGGTAATCATCTTATAACGTGCGTTAGTGGTTATTACCTGTATACACTGTATAAACGCATGTTAGGATTGAGTGCCCAGGCATTTTTTTTAATTGATTAGATACATACTCAAAAACCCTGGAGACCACGAAAATTTTCCTGTGGTTCCAAATCATACATGTTATCTGATTTTTTCCCCCTTTAGGTGTAAGAACGGTATTATGGTCATGTAGAAGACTACCCTTATTCTTAGGAGATGTATTCTTAAAGTATCTTGGACTGAGAACAAAAACGTGTGTATATACAAAGAGTAAGCAAATGAGGCATAGTGATAAATCTCTAAGTGAAGGGTATTCAAGTGTTAGTGTATTATTCCTTCCACTTTACTTTCAAGTCTGTCAAAAAAATTTTTTTTAAACTTTCAATTCTTTAAAAACCCTATCAAACGGAAAATTACTTATGCTTCAGTTCTATTATTTATAATGTACTTTTCACCTAGTTAAGTAAAAATGACCCTTCTGAATTACATGAGGAAGGTGCTAGCAAAGTGCTCATTTTAGTTCACTGCCATGGATAGGTACACTTTCAAAGGACTGTTCTGCAGCAGCGGCAACTCTGCCAAGTCAAATCAGCAGTGTCTTAACGGCAGCTGCCCCCAGTAAAAGGTCTTGAATCTCTTCAAGTTCAGACAGTCACAGATTCAGGGCTGTCCTCAAGCTCACCAATAAAACAGGAAACAGAAAGCGTGTTTTCACGCACCATCTCTCCCCTCCCACTCTACTTACACAGCCTGTCTTACTAAGCTAACTGGAAAAAACACCAATGTCAAAAGCAGCCACATACTTAAGTGGTCACTGGTCCTCCATTCTAAACACAGACTAGATACTCCTGAACCTACAGTCTCTTTACAAGAATAGATGGCAAACTGTACAGGTATTACCAAGCAAATAATGTGAAAAAGTAAGTTTAAATGATTACTGTATATACACTGAGATGAAAATAAGAATGAGGTTAGGTGAACCAGGTGGGAAAAGTATTCTGAGTCCCATAATACATATTCAGCAATTTTCTGTGTGTGACTGCAAGCTACTCAAACCAAGACTCAAGTAAAATAACCAGGATGTTATTTGCTTTTATGAAAGGAAGTCAAAAGGAAAATGAATCCATAACCTAAATTCAATAGCCAACTTTGAAAACTAAACATGCTAATTTCAACAATAAGAAATTTGAAGAGTTTTAGGAAAGGTTATTTTTCACTTGTGGTTTGTGCATTTGTCCACTGTAGCTTTGCGGTAGCAAAAAAATTTCAATGTTTTACAGACAAGCTTAATAGTCTGGACAAGTGTCTGGAGTCTCTCCTGGTCTAATTAAATCCAAAGAGAAAGGGTAAAATGCAATCTTTGTTTTTCTTTCGAGTTCACTCTTACGGTGGACTCCCTTTCAGTGCAGCTTCAATCAATCCTACGTCTTCATTCAGGGTAGATTTAATTAACCAGCTGACACTAAGAACCACGCACAGTGCTAGGCTCTGGGGTTTGAAAGTCAATTCCTGGTTCCAATATTGTTTACAAGACTTATCATCAAATTATGTTCTCCCTAAATATCAAGGCTACATCTCATAATCTGGAAATTAAGCACATAAACATTGTACATATGTTACAATATAGACTGTTAAACCCTGAAACAGACTACAACTAGTTTTGCTATCCACACACACCACTTTGGAGTACATACATTACTTAATTTTATTTGATTTTTTCCTTTAACATGTTCAAATTTTTTTTTAAATATTGCTGGAAACACCAATGGTGTCATGTTAAATTTTATTACTTTAGAATAGAATTAAAGTAGCCCCCCAAATCTAATTCTGCACAGGGCTTGTATTCTAAGGCCACATATATACTTACACTCCCTTAGCTGCTACAGATAAAACATACATCACTGAATTCTCACACTGACACACAGGAATTCTATCTATTATTGTTAACGAAAACAGGCAGAGTTTAAGAATGGTAAAAACTGGATCTGCATGAAAGTCCAAGATATAAACAAAAGCCATCTAATACAGATTTTCAGTAAAACACTTACGTAATGAGCGTCGTCTTTTGTTCTTTAATTTCCTTCTTTTGTTCATTCCAGCTTTAGAGGGAGACTCTTCTTTGGCCTTTGGCTGGCTAGAAACTTTTGAGGAGTTCTGCTGACTGAAGTGTGTGGGTACATGGCGAGCTAGCCCTCCCTGAGAAGCAAAGCTGGCATTGCAGCCACCAACAACACACTAAATGAAAATAAAAAAGGATGTCAGGGATGCTGTGAGGACACAAGCATAACACAAACGAGTGAATGTTTCATATTTTCAGAAGGAACTCATTAGTGCTACAGAACTAATTCCAGAAAGGAATTATTAGGGACTAGTACAATTTCTTTGTTTTATTAAGTTTATTAAGTTGCCCAATAAATACACATTGGACAGTGGCAGACTCCGCCGTATACTGCTCTTTTCACTATATGCAAGCCAAAAGTAGTGGGCTCTTCTTCCCAGAAAAATCTGGTTTTGAATTAATCACTTTTTTAAGAGGAGAAGTTGTTTTTATATCAAAGAATTAGATATCCTGACAACTACTTGGATTCCTGAATTTTTAAAATTATTTTTATCTTAAAATACATGCTACTTTAAAACTATCAGCAGCCTCCCTACTGTTCTCCTCTGTTAGGTAGGAAAGAAGTAGAATCACACTGACTTTTAAATTATTGGATCTAACTTCTCAGAAGACTTATGCTCAGGGTTGGTCTTATGAAACCTTCACGAGTTCCATTAAATACTGCCTCTTTAGTCTTCTGTACTTGCAAGATTGAGAAAAGGTTGACTACCCCAGGCACCTAGGGGATCTGCTATTCCAACAACGAATGCAAAATGTTTGGACAACACTAAAATTACCATGCACAACTTAGCTACAGTACAAGTGTATGATTTCTAGTTAGATCTTGGGAAATAATATTTGCAGGTCTTCTATCAAATGAATGTTATTAATTAAAACAAACACCATTTTATAAAATGATCCCCAAACAGCAAAATTCACTTTTCTATTAGAAACTCAGCTCAGTTAGTTTCTCACTTGAAATCAAATTCCAATCATGCAAATTTGTCATGTTTAACACCAAACATATCCATCACTTTACTACTAGGTGGTTCAACTTATATTACAGTTTGTCTAGATAACACCATCAAAAATCTACATGCTTCCAGGCTCTTTCTTTCAATGCAAGCAGCTCTACCATTTTAAACTTCTAAAAACACAATACAACCCTCTGCGAGTAGAGATCACAACTTTATTCACAAAGTCTCTCTAAAGCTGCTCCAGTGAAAAGGAGCCTCACACTCCTTTCAGGATAGCCTCATACTAGATACTTATCCCAACTCATCCTTTCCATGCATTTTGAAGGCAGGAACATAATTTTTTGAATATATGCATTACCAGAAGCATCGTGCAAAATCATCGATACTTATTAAATATATTAGCAGAAGTAAGCTGTTTGTAGATTTTGATAAAATCAAAGTTGGCTGAAACACTTCACAGCAAGCTACTTACAGAGTGCCATTAATCATTACTCTACTTATTTTGATATACAAGAGACTTCTTATGCGCTGTAATGGCAGTATCTCAGTATTGCTAACAAAAACCTTTGCCCATTCTAGGGTGCACACGCTAAGTTAAGAGGCAGAGGAATGATTTGAGATTTCAGTCAAATATGTATTTACTCTATGTCCAGTACTACGCAGGATGCTAAAAGTGTAAGGATGAATAAGATACAGTTCCCACCTTGGAAGAGCTAATACGTGGTCAGCAAGACATACAGATAAAGCGATAACTTCAAAGGATCTAGTGAGGGGTAAAGCACAGGGTACTATGGGAATCCTGAAAAGAAGCGATTAGCCATAACCACTACTTTAACATTAGTATTTCACTTAAATCTTACAATGACCCTATCAATAGTGTGGACCTCAGAGAATTCGCATCAAGAATGTTCAGCTACAGGTTCTGAGCATGACAAGTTAAGCATCTAGGCTACTGAATTCTTACAATCTCAATTCTACACATCTTTTGAATACAAACAATACTGGGTTTGGGGTTTTTCACCCCCCCATGAGGAACATTAGCCCTGAGCTAACATCTCCCACCAATCCTCCTCTTTTTGCAGAGAAAGACTGGCCCTGAGCTAACATCTGTGCCCATCTTCCTGTACTTTATATGTGGGATGCCTGCCACAGCATGGTTTGACAAGCAGTGCACAGGTCCGCACCCAGGATCCAAACCGGCAAACCCCAGGCCGCCAAAGCTGAATGTGCGAACTTAACCACTGTGCCACTGGGCCGGCCCCAGAACACTGCTGTTTAAAGATTCCATCTTCTCTAAATTACTACATTGCCAGAGAATGACAAAGCCCACCACAGTAGACACTAGCCAAGTGTTGCTACTCTAAGTAATGCCACTATAACTAAGAAGCTGGATTAATTTTTATTATTATTTATTGGGGTGAAATTCACATAACGTACTATTTTAAAGTGTATAATTCAGAGGTCTTCAGTGTATTCACAATGTTGTATAACCACCCAGCTCCACATCCTTGTCAACACTTGTTGACTTCCGTTTATTTTCACTAAAACCATCCCAGGTGAGTATGAAATGGTATCTCACTCTGGTTTTGCTTCGTATTTCCTTACTAACCACTTTAATTTTTAAGTTGAAACCTGATATTCAATTTAGCTACTGAAAAACTTTTAAGTATGTTTGGAACAATCTGGGTATGTGAATCTACTTCTCCAACTGCAAATCTAAATACAGATCTTTTAGTGTCTGAATCGAGAGAGCTTTAAGTACGTTATTCTTAAGGGGTTACTTTTGCACCGTCCAATACATTTTAGCTATTAGACACATAACAGGTACTAAGCACTTGAAACGTGGCTACTCCAAATTGAAAAATGTTCTAAGTGTAAAATACACACCAAATCTGGAAGACTTAGTACCAAAAACAGTAAAACATTTCATTAATTTTACATACTAATAAGATGTTGACATAATAATATAATGGGTTATGTAAAAGATATTATTTAAATTATCACTTGATTCTTTTTAATTATTTTAACGCAGCATTTGAAAATTTTAAATAACGTATTTGGCTTACCCATATTCCCATTATACAGTACTGTCACAGAATAAACCATACAATACTTACTTTCCTCACTTTTCAATTTTAGAAGATATCACCCTCATATTTCCTAACACTCGCTCTAAAAACGAACATTAAATAAGCACCTATTGTGGCCCATGAGTCAGACACTTGAAGGAATACAATACAAATAAGACAATCTTTGCCCTCAGGTTCACGGTTTAGTATTAGTTATTGAAACAAATTTGTTGAAAAACTCCACATGACAATGACAGTTCAGATCTACCTTCAGGTTTAAATTCTGAGAGATTTGTGATATGACTCCCCAGGATTATCCTTAATTGTAAGATCCCAGTAGGCTAGTTAGACTCATTTTGTTCCTGGATTGTTCAACACTGTACAAAATAGTCCCTGACAGCATCGAGAACTGAGAGAGTAATAGCCAAAGTTTATTTCAGGGGCCAGCCCCGTGGCCGAGTGGTTGGGTTCACGTGCCCCACTTCAGTGGTGCCAGGTTTTGCCAGTTCGGATCCTGGGCACATACCTAGCACCACTCATCAAGCCACGCTGAGGTGGCATCTCATATAGCCCAACTAGAAGGACCTGTGACTAGAATATACAACTATGTACTGGGGGGCTTTGGGGAGAAGAAGAAAAAAATAAATTAAATTAAATACAATTTTTTTAAAAAAAAAGTTTATTTTAAGCAGCAATGAGAATTCTAATATAAAATCGTTTTATCTTAGATTTTGATCATTCATCAATCAAGTATCATAAACAAATCTAAAAACAGAAAACAGAAAAGTAGAGAGAGAATTTAGAATTTGAGAAAGGGTGCTTTTATTAAAAAGGAATGTAATAGAATCACACACATTTCACTTAAATACAAATTCTTTTACCCTTAAAGGGGAAAAAATTTTAACCACATCTAATCAACATTCTACTAAGTATATATCCCAGAAAAAGCAGTGAGAGACGAATCTGCCGTTGCCTCAAATGGCCTTAGTACCTTCATTCCTCTTAACATGAACATTTCATCGTGCTGAGTGTGATTTTTAGTGTTCAAATATTCATGTTATATTGTCACCTACACATACAACAATGACCCCTGAACTCAAGCCACCACACAGTGTTCTGATGAAAATGCAACCTGTTTCAACCAGTAGGAAAAAAAACTCGTTGGACACTCATTGTTTTCAATGTTCTAGCTCCCAAATCCACTGAAACACGCTATACATGCTGGCTACCATTGTGGTCAAGTAGCTGTTCTAAAATTTGCAACATGGAATTACTGTTTTTTTCAAGCAGACCTGTTAAAATGGAGCAATACTAAGACTGTCTTAGTACTAACAAAGACAGTCTTATTCATATTTATATTCCTAGAAGTGCTATGCAAATCTACAGGGGGCTACTGAAACAGCAGAAAGCACCAGTTTCACAGAAGATATGACAGTATTAGCAGGTGATCTAAAGGAAAACCTAAACTCCACATAGAAATGTTGATTTCTTAGCTTTGACAAATATACCACAGTAACGTGAAATGATAACATCAAGGGAAACAAATTGGGTGACGGTACATGGGTACTCTCTGCACTATCTTCTTAACTTTTCTGCAAATATAAAATATTTTCAAAATAAAAAGCTTTTTTTAAAATTCCAGGTAGAAAGCACAGCCTATACAAAACCACAATGAGGACAAAGTGTGATCTATTTGAAAACTACAAGTAGTATAGGTATGGCTGGAACACAATTTCCTATAAGGATATAGTAAGGGAACAAGTGAGTGGAAAACTAGGTACGATCAGAGATGAAGACCTTATCATGTGTCATGCTAAGAACTTCGGATTTTAATTTGTAGATAGTGAGCACTTACCAAGGATTTCAAATAACAGACTGACCAATAGAACCACTATTATGAACTAATATGAACTAAGGAAAAAGGGAAGTGAGAAGTAATAGTCAGATTCAAAATACACTGAGGGTTAAACTGACAGATTTCCTACACATTTAGGGATAGGCATAGAAGAACTTAAGAAAGAAATCAAGAATAAAGCAGGGCTCCTAAAAGTCAGAGTGACGGATGGACGATCTTACCATTTACTGAGACTACTAAAGAGCCATGTTTGGGATGGAAAACTTCAAGATTTTGCACGTTAAGTTTGAAATGTTCTATTAGACATCCAAACCAAATATTCTATTCTGGAATCCAAGAGGGAAAGGTAGGACTAGAGATAAACACCTGGGAGTAATCAGAAAATAAATAGTATGTAAAACCAAAGAACCAGATGAGAACACCTAGGGTGAGAACTTTTAAGAAAAGAGAGCACTCTCCAACAATTAGAAGTCTAGGAGAGTGGAGGCCAGCAAGGCTAGTAACTAGGAAGGAGCAGCCAATGAGTCTGGGAGTAGGGGTAGGAAGAGCGGGGATGAAGAACAGACAAGAGTGGTATTAAGGAGGCCTAGAGAAGAAAGTGTAATAAAAGCAAGATGCCACATGCACAGAGTAAACAGCACAGATCTTTCTTCCTTTATGCTTTTCTTTTCCTTTTAAAGACCAGTGAACTGGTAATTGCATTTACCATAGAAATGTTCTCTGGTATCAGCTAATCTATCAGCTATAATAAGTGATATTTCTCTTAGAGAGTCTCCTATTAAGAGAAGTATCTTGTAGAACAGAGGTTCGTAAGCCTGGGTGCACATCCAAATCACTTAAAAGATTTTTCTAAAATATAGCAATGCCTGAGATTACCCAGAGATTCTAATTTAATTGGCCATGAATGCGACTCAGGAACCAGGATTTGGATACCCAGTGGCACAATTCATATAATAAAGGAAGAATTACCTCTTGATTCTTATTATGTATGTATGTGAGGTGATGGGATGTGTTAATTAACTAGATGGAGGGAATTCTTTCACAATGAACATGTATATCAAACCACCACGATATATACTTTAAATACCTTAAAATGTTGTTGATTATATCTCGATAAAGCTTAAAAAAGAGCAAAAGGTTTTAAAATTATCAGTATCAACTATCATTATTAAACAGCTCATAAAGGAACTGAAGAAGGAAATTATTTCATCACCCATCACAGTGAATGATGTAGTGTTAGTATCACTCGCTGTGTCCTGTAATTACCAGAATTTGACTGTATGCACAATTATAAGCCACCTGCGGTAGTGAGGATATAACAGCTTAAGTGTGATTTGATAAAATTTCTTTCTTCTTTATCAGCAATTTAGGCTAGGTTCTTGATTCCAAAACACCTAAGAGATCAGCTATTTTAAATATCAGGCTTGAACGTCTGAGTTTTTCAAGCACTGCTCTATCACAACGAGAAGTTATCCAAATGCATCAATATTATGAACAAGGTCATTCATGCAGAGCTCTAGAAAAGTAGTTGTTGAGCAAAA
Source organism: Equus quagga (assembly GCF_021613505.1). NCBI lineage: Eukaryota > Metazoa > Chordata > Mammalia > Perissodactyla > Equidae > Equus > Equus quagga. The sequence goes on from NC_060267.1 coordinate 39,329,893, forward strand.
ATTACAATAAATAAATTAACCCAAGACAACTAAGTAACTATAAATACTGTGTCCAAAGTAAACAGAAACACTGGAATAGGGGGACACAAGTCTGGAAAGAAAGTAAAGCTATTGAGCTGATCTGAAAAGTACAACTACATAACTTCTAACACATGTAAATGTATCCATTGCCACAATGGTAATAAAGTAAGGGAAAAGAAATCAAAATAATCACGAAACATACTGTATATAACTAATTTTTATTTTCTTCAGTAAAGAAAACTATTTCCAAGCATGGTGTGGTTGAAGCCACTTAAGTATGACAAAGCTTAACATGAGATGACTAACAAAAATCAGAATCACAATTAAAGAAAAAAAGACCAAAAGAATAGGTGAAAGAATAAAAAATGTTTTCCAAACCTTTAATAATCAAAATGTTTCACTAGGTTTAACCAAATGGCAGCAGCAACTCCCCTTCCCACAAACTCTAAATGTAGACACAAAGCACAGGGAGACACGCAACACAGTGAACACGGGAGGGAGGAGCTTATCTAGGAATTATCTTTGCACTTTAATTACCACAGATAAATATTATAAAAACACAAGGCAAAGAAACTATATTTGTGTTTTAGGAGTATATTTGATTTTACAAAAACTAAAATTTCATAATGAGCTGACATGATCAATTATTTTCATATGACACTATCTTATCAGGCATAAGACAGATAAGTTTAGGGAACATAAAATTAGGCTTAAACCTAAATGACACAACTATGACTTTAATTTATTTCCCATATCCAGTCAATGAGCTCTCACTGACTTCCAGCTTCTGGCACCCTTGCCATTACCAGCACCCCAAAGGAGACTCTTAGGATTCAGATCTTAAGACAGCTGCCCCACAAGCCACATGAGCAAAGACTGATAAATCCAATATATAAAAATCTGTATTAGATGAACACCAAAAAAAAATGACAGTCGTGGATTATAAGCCAAAGAATAAAATAAGAACACGTGTCCATTCCACAGAAAGATGAGTGATTAACTGATAGAACAAAGAACAGAAAGCACTGTAAGTAGAATACCAACGAACGAATTCAGATGGGAAGACAGAAAAATACTCATTTTGTAACCCTCATAGTAATAATTGATTCAGGCGAGAATCATCAATGGATACTAAAACTAGTTCTAATGGGGATGTAGGTTCAAAGTATCTCTCCAAAAATTATTAATTGTAAAGACACAAAAAATAAGTTTACAATGGAGAACCTAGCAAATTTCACTTTAATCAAGTGATGCTAGGTAACTGCATCCACGATGGAACAAATCAAGTGTCCCCTGAACTGATACAGTAAGCATTTTGTTTTATTTTCTCCACAAGTGCATAAAGTGAATCTGATCACCAAACAATCTCAAAATGAGGAGCGTACAAAATAAAAGGTTTACACACTTCACAAATATCAGTGCCGTGAAAAATAAAGAAAGGCTGAGGAAAACTAAATGCAATCGTAAACCAAGGGGGAAAAAACAGCTATAAAGGACATTATTGAGACAATTAGTAGAATATGCATAGCTAATAGCATCAATGTTAATGTCTGGATTTTGTTAACTGTACTAATGTCATGTAAATAAATGTCCTAGTGCTTAGAAAATACACATACTGAAATATTTAGGGATATTGCTCCTCTCAAATGGTTCCCCAAAAATATGTGTGCGTTGGGGGTGTGGATAGGTAGGGAAGGAGAGAGAGAGAGATGGGGAGAGGGAGAAAGACAGATGGAGAGATGATGATGGATAGATAAATACACAAAGAGCAAACGTGGCAAAATCTTAACTGGTGAATCCAGGTTAAGGGTAAATGGGAGTTCTTCATACGTGTATGTGTGAGGGAAAATACATGGGAGTCAGTGCATCTTTTCTGTAAAATGAAATTATTTCAAAATTAAACAGTTTTAAAAATCTGCATTTTAGAAAAAGCACCATAAAAAGTGAAGAAAAATGTCAAAATGGGGAAAATATTTAACTCCTATCACAGCAATGATGCACTTTTTTTCCTACTTTACAAAAATGAACGAGTTCGAAAAGATTTCCATTCTAAAAATACAAAAATAAGAGAAAAAAACAGTAACGTGAATATACAGAAACACATTTACATTGTATTTACATTGTACATATCTACAGTGTATATACACAGAAATGCATACTAATCTCAATACACAGAAACATCTAGATGGCAGAACAAAGAAAAATTAAAGAGAAATGACAAGCTAGGCAAAATATCTATTAGATATAGCAAATACATACATTTAAAATTGAGTTTTTAAAAATCAGAAAGAAAAAATCCAATAGAAAAAAAGGCAAAACAAATGAACAAGCAATGCAGGGAAAAAAACCAAATAGCCAAAACATGTAAAGATATTCAAACCTTGCTAGCAGTCAAAAAAACTGCCTAGCAGATTGGCAAAGATAAAACAGACTACTAATGCCAAGGTTCAGCAATGTGGTGGAGAAGGAGATACCGCCGCTGCTGGTTAGAATATCAATTGGTATGTTTTTCCAGAGGAGGAATTTAACGACACCTATCAAAAGCAAGTCTATACGTTTACCCTTTGACCTAGCAAAACAGCTTCTAGAAATTTATATTAGCCGAAAAAATCGTCGATAAAAATGTATTCATTGATTACATTATTCTTTATGTTGGGGAAAACTGAAAAGTTAAATATCCATCAAGAAAAGAATGGTTAGGGCCAGCCCTGTGGGTGAGTGGTTAAGTTCGCAGCCGCAGCATGGCTCGATGAGTAAGTGGTGTGTAGGTCTGCACCTGGGATCCAAACCTGCAAACTGTGGGCCGCCACCAGGCCAGCATCATGTTTTTTAAGATATGAAATAAACTGAACTCTTCAAGGAATGCTTGAAGAATATTGTAAATATAATAGAAAAGGCAAAAAAAACCCAAAATACAAATAATATTAGAATAATCAAATTGCCAGACTAACAGACAGTAAGAAATAACAGGAATCTAAAGACAACACACAGTCCATCTATCACACAGGAGCCGTTCTGCATTACAACTTATTGAGAGGCACTAGAGCACAAGTGGTTAAGGACACAGAGCCTGGGTTCACATCGCCTCTGAAATCCTCAATCTGCCACTAACTGCCCAGGACCTGAGAGCACATTTAATCTCTGCTTACCCCCATTTCCTCACCTATAAAATGATGGCAACAACTATAATTACCCCAAAGACTTGTCGTAAGGATAAAATTTTTGTTAAAATATCTAATGCAATAAAGTATATATGTACATGCAAAGACTCTTCACCGCAGCATTATTCAAGCCTTTGCTATCAAGATTATTTCTGACCCCTACTTCACCCTGCTCAATACACAAATACTAGAATAGTCAAAAAGAAACTTCTTGCAACCAATTGCTCTTACATTTAATTTCTAAATAGTCCAAGCTTGTTAGTCAGAAATATTTTTAGAAACATTTTCAAATTGCCACCATAAAGTATCGCCTACGTATATGAAACTACATGTTATTCCCTAAATAGTCCACTCATTCTTTTATGCTTCCTTTTCTTTCTCTCAAAAGTACCTATTTTCCGTAATTAGATAGCAGTGATAGTTGCACAACTCTGTGAATATACTAAAAACACTGAATTGTACACTTGATGAATTTTATGGTATGTAAATTATATTTGAAAATATGTGCGTGTGGTGGTTGCCCGGTCAGCTCAGTCGGTAGAGCATGAGACTCTTAAAATATGTGCGTGTGTGTATCTGAAATGATCTGTCACTGTAAGACAAAACTCTCAGCTTCTGCGTAAGTCCCTCTTCATCTTCATACACTGAGGGCAGGCAAACATTTTTTAGACAGAATACAAAAAGCAGTAACCATAAAAAAAAATAGTTAATAAATTAGGTCTCACTCAAATTAGAAACTATTCTTCAAAAGATCCCATTAGGAAAGGTAAAAAGGATAACCAAAGACAGACTGGAAGAAGGTATTTGCAATACATATATCTGACAAAGGACTTGTACCCAAAATATATTAAAAAAATAGATGTAATAATAAAAGACAAACCATTCAATAAAATAATAGGCAAAGACTTGAATAGGCACTTCACTCAAAATAGGATATTCAAATAGCCATAAGCACATGAAAACGTGCTCAACGTCATTACTCACCAGGGAAATAAAAAAGCCACAATGAGATACTACATATCCACCAAAATGGCTAAAATTAAAAATATCAATACAGAGAGCAACTAAAACTCTCATCTACTGCTTGTGGGAACATAAAATGATACAACCAATCTGAAGAAGAGTCTGGTAGTTTCTAAAGCTAAGTATGCCCTACTGTATGACTCAGCATTTCCACTCATAGATACCCAGCCAAGAGAAATGACTATATGCATGCAATCAGAAGACATGTACAAGAATGTACACAGTGCAGCTTGATTAGTAACAGCCAAAGACTGGAAACAACCCAAATGCCCATCAGCATGAGAATGGATAAACTGTGGTTTATTTGTTCAATGGAATACTCCTCAGCAATTTTTAAAAGATGATTGGTTTATACAACAACATGGACAAATCTCACTGATATTTTGTTAAGTGAAAAAAGCCAGACACAAGAGTTCACATAACTAAACTGGGATGATAAAAATCATAAGATGGCCTGGGGGAAAGCTTAGAGGATGAGAAAAGAGATAGACTGGAAAGGAACGTTAGGAAATCTTGTTTTACTGAAAACATTCCTCATCAGGGTGGTGGTTACACAGGTGCACACACACATATAAAACAAATCTTTAAAGGGTTGAACACAAGTGTACTATGGACACTTTAACGTATATTATGTTTTGTTATATCTAAAAAAATTCTTTTTTTCAAAAAAAAATAAGAAACTTGCCCAAAACATCACCTCATCACCTCCTCTCTATAGTCAACTCCCGCTCACCTTCTACTGCGCTTTCCCAGCCCCCATGACAGCCAATTTAATTGATCCCTAATCTACATTTCCAGAGAACGTTTTATAGGTCACTATTAAAGCACTTAAAGCATTTCATTATTTAAATCTATTTAGATGCGTATAAACTTAAAGAACGCACGCTTCCTGTCTTTCTTATGCACCTTGCTTCCAAAATGCCAAGCACAGTGCCACGTACTGCAGACATCAATAAATGTTTTCTTCATATAATGATTGCTCTCACTTATACAAAAATGACTCACTAAACCAAACCCCTTAACTTTTGTCTTTTAAAGACAATTTCTTTCCTCTCCTCCAATGAAAATCTTCTACAGCTTCTATAAAGAGGATTTGAGGGGAACACCCATTTGTACAGGCTTTGAAATTAACTGGCACATCATAATATTATAACCAGAACTGCTGCCTTAAAGAGAAACATATGAAAATACACACAATGAGAAAGTAAATGATTCTTTTACTTTAACAACAATAATATCTTACATTTACTGGACACATACTGTACTATTCTGTTAGGTAACTAGCAATACCAATTACACATTAGACAGGAAGTTAAAAAAGCTGTCTGAGGTCACACGTGTCTAACAAATGTCGAAGTCAGGATCTACAGGATCACTACAGGAAAAACTAAGGTGTTAAAGTTATAGGATCCACATGCCAACAGAAAGGTCAACGAAACCAAAGAAAGAAAAAAGAAATCCAAACGGTTAGATGTATGAAAAGATGCCCAAATTAACTCATAATGAAAGAAAAGCAAATTAAAACTACATTAGGGTGCAATTTCTCACCTACTGGATAGAGAAAAATCCAAAAGTGTGACAATACCCTCTTCGCAAGGCTGTGGAGAAGGTAGACATTCTAATATTGCTGAAGAGAGCACAATCCCTAAGGAGGGCAGCTTGACAATGTTTATCAAAATTACCAATGCTTATACAGCCTTTGGTTCACCCACTCCTAACAGCTGTGGGAAATCTTTCCTACATACGTAATTATACATGTACAAGATGCCATACATGCAAAGACTCTTCACCGCAGCACTATGTGTACAGTCATGCGCTACATAACGAGGTTTCAGTCAAAGACAGACTGCACAGACAGTAGTAGTCTCATAAAATTAGTGCCAAATAGCCTCGGTGTGTAGTAGCCTATACCACCTAAGGTTTGTGTGAGTACACTCTAAGGTGTGGACATGATGATGAAACCACCTAACGATGAACTTCTCAGAATATACCCATTGTTAAGTGATGCATGACTGCAACAGCAAAAGACTAGAAAAAATCCAAGTGTCCATATAAGGTTGGTGAAATAAACTGCTACAGCAACACAATGGAATACCATGAAGTTATTAAAAAAAGAGAGGGGCACACCCAGTGGCACATCAGTTAAGTGAGCACGTTCCGCTTCAGCGGCCCAGGGTTTGCTGGTTCGGATCCCAGGTGCGGACATGGCACTGCTTGGCAAGCCATGCTGTGGCAGGCGTCCCACATATAAAGTAGAGGAAGATGGGCACGATGTTAGCTCAGGGCCAGTCTTCCTCAGCAAAAAGAGGAGGGCTGGCGGCAGATGTTAGCCCAGGGCTAATCTTCAAGAAAAAAAAGAAAGAAAGAAAAGAAAAAAAAAGAATATTCTCTATGAACAGATATGGAAAGATCTCCAGTATAAAGAATGTTAAAAAAGCAGGGTGCACGTAACACACAATACAAGACGTTAATAATGGAGGAAACTTAGTATAGGGAATATGGAAACTCCGTAATCTTTGTAATATTTCTAAGTCTACAACTGCTCTGAAATAAAAAGTTTATTAAAAAAAAAGCAAGGTACAAACAGTACATAGTCTACTAGATTTTTGTGTAAGAAGGGAAGGAGAATGAGACTACATATTTATTTGCTTGTAGTTCCATAAAGAAATACTAGAACAATTTACTAGAAATGAATGACAATGGCTATATATTTGGGGGAGAGAGAATAAGGGAACAAGGAGTAAGACGTTTCGATGTAAAGTACTTCTTTATAATTTCTTAACTTGGTAATGATTGTCTTTTCAAAAGAAAAATTAAGTGATTTTAAAAAGCAACTCCAGAAGAATCATCTCATTCTCTAATGAATTGCAAGGGATGTTTCCAGCATAGTATTTACCCACCAGTAGGTATTAGGGGTTTAACAACTATTAAACTTCTTTAAAACACAAACTTTTACTCTCCATTGTATATGTTTCTCATAACTACAAACCAAATATTTTGTTTAATCTTTAACAAAGATAAACAGAAAAATGCTTTTTGTGGAAAACTTGCTCTGTATCCGAATTACCCAGAAAACATGTACTTGACACAGTGATTTACAACAAAGCACTGTAACATGACCTCAAAACTGAGTAAAAGAAATTAAATCCCTCAATGATCCATAATTTCATTTTTTCATATAATTAGTATTGTTTGCTAATAAAAATGCTGAAACATTTGAAAGTGAGAGAACAGAATCAGACAACAAGGTATTAAACAACAGCCAACCAATTTAAAAGACATGCATTTAAATGGTCTAGCCTCTAGCTATATTCAAGACCCCCGACGGTGACTTTTTTCCTATTCTCCAAATTTTAAAAGTGAATTAAATTATCTTCACCTCTATCTGTTTTTGAAACTGCACGCATCTACAGGAATGTCAAAACAAATGGCTCTTTTAAAAATTTTTAGAAGGGCAAAAGTACGCCCATTAAGAAACATGTCAACTTAAGTTGAAATTAAAAAACAAAAAACTTACATACACTTAACTTACCTTGAAAGGTTTGTCTCCACTGTGTGTCAGCATGTGCCTCTGTAACCAACTCTGACTGGTTGACGGAGTGTTATATACTTTACAACCTTTCCATAAGCAAACAAATACCTGTTAAAAGAAGAGCCATAATAATTTTCATCACTTATTTCAAAGAGTTTTATTCCTTGTAAGCACAAAGAACATGCTGAAAGTCTTCAATTGACAAAAAGAGCCATTTAATGTCTGAGCCAATCAAAATGCTTAACGTAGGTAGTTAAACTTTCTAAACATCCTGCATGGGAGGCACAGTTCTAACCCTTCCCCCTGAAGGCTGCTGCCCGGTCCCTCAACAAGGAACTGACACACCATTCCCAAAGTGCCCTTCAGAAGGAAATATACACATTATTAACAATATATCCTTAGCCACTGGGACTATGGACTATTATTTACATTTTTGTACTTAGTGCATGGGAAAAAAGTATGTATTAATTGCAAATATCAGGAAAATATACAAAGAAACAATGAAAATAAATCAAAATAGTAAAATGTCAATTAGTAGATACTGATAGTTTCATCTTCAAAAATGAGTAACACAATTAAACTACCACGTCACAATTTTTCTGCTCTTGACTGCCTATTCTCACAAGCATACTATTTATTTTTATGTTGTCCTTTTCATTAAAAATGATTTCCAATGATCTTGATTATAAAGCAAAACTTAACACAAAATGTTAAATTATTATAGTTTCAAAAGCAACGGGCACAACTCTATCATCATATTAGATCCATGTTCTTGGATTCAGGCAACTTAGTATGACTGGGTTTGGAACGCACAATCTAAGAAGTGACAATCTCATCTTTATCATCTTCCTACTAGTCAGAGACCAGTTTCCTGATTATACTTCCATCAAACTGAACACTGAAAACTGATCCCCAACATCAGCAGAAGTACGGATCTATTACAATGACTACCTTCAAAGAAGCACTTATGTTCTTTTCTAAGGTAAGAACAATTATAAATAGAGCCACACTTTAAAGACTATAATGTACTACATTTACAACAGAATAGAGAGACACACAGAACTGAAGAAACATTCATTAAATGGTTTAAAATAAAATTAAAAGACTAGGGCCGGCCCGGTGGCGCAGCAGTTAAGTCGCACATTCTGCTTGGCAGCCCAGGATTCGTCGCCGGTTCAGATCCTGGGGGCGGATGCACCGCTTGTCAAGCCATGCTGTGGCAAGCGTCCCACATAAAACAGAAAGATGGGCACGGATGTTAGCTCAGGGCTAATCTTCCTCAAAAAAAAAAAGACTAGAAAAACCGGCAGTCTAAAATAACTGAGCTCAATTTTTACTCAAAACTAAAACCAGGGGCCGGCCTGGTGGCTGAGCAGTTAAGTTCGCACCCTCCACTTCGGCGGCCCAGGGTTTCGCCAGTTCGGATCCTGGGCGCGGACATGGCACCACTTATCAGGCCACGATGAGGCAGCATCCTCCATGCCACAGCTAGAGGACCCACAACTAAAAATACACAACTATGTACCGGGGGGCTTTAAAAAAGAAAAAACCAAAACCATTTTACATCAGATAGGTCTAACAAGGCAACATCACCATTGCTATTTAACAGACTGCTCAAAGCTCTTGCATGTTCTCATTCCACAACACATCTGCTAGCTTCTTTTAGTTAAACAGATATAGAATAACATCTCCTCTTTCACACTTAAAATTCCTGACCCTAGTATATGTTTATAAAATGATTCCTGAAGTTTCCAGAATTGAAAGCTACTTTTAAACAACTCCAGAAGAGAAAAAAAAATTTGAAAAGCTACACCTATGTACTGTGGAAATTAATTCAATGTTTGACAATCACATCCAGATAACCAGCACTACCTATCAATTTCCTGACTCAAGACTATTAGACTCTCAGTCATAAATATTCAAACCAAGTAAGAAAAGGGAATCAGAGGTTGGTTTAAAATTCTCTGACAAGTCATATCAAATAAACAGAAACGGCTTAAAGCAAGTATTTGGGAACAAAATTAATGTCACTATGTAATAATTTTTATAACAGTGAAGAATTCTGTTGATGTAACTCTTAAGTGAGCCCTGTGCTTAGGTACTCTCAAAGAAACAAATCAAATCGTGCCCCACCTAACATTACCAAACCACTACTACCCTTCTAATTTTTTTTCTATGAATAAACATGAGTATGGAGGCGACAGCAGACCCTGTAATCCCGTCATACAGAGCCTTAATTAGTGAGGAGGTGTGCTCTAGACTCTAGTGGAATAATGCCAAGTATCACTATTAGGGCAACATCTTCAGGTTCAAAGAAAAACCATAACCTTCAATCTAGCGAATTTTGTAGGAAATGAAATAAGTATAAAGAGAACAAAGCTAACTATGTTTAGCTATATTTGGGTGAAATATTTGAAAACTAATTCTAGGGGAGGACGTTCAACTTGCACAAGGGTGGTCTCGACACCCAAAACAGGCACTAAAAATTCACATGAAAGATCCACAAAAACCACAAAACTGTTAAGTAAAATTTCCTTTCCTAATCTTTATCAGGAAGACCCTTTGATGAAATAGTTTAAAATCTGACAAAAGGGTCTTTTTCTTCAAACCTGAAGACTCTGTAGATGCACAATATCTGAAAAACATTTTTATACCCTATTTTTAGAAACTTTCACATAGCAAAAGTTAACCCTGAAAACCAAATACTATAGGAATTCAACCCAAATTTGGAAGGAATTGTTCAAAAATAAAATGTCATGGGGGCTGGCCCCGTGGCCGAGTGGTTAAGTTCGCGCGCTCCGCTGCAGGCGGCCCAGTGTTTCGTTGGTTCGAATCCTGGGTGCGGACATGGCACTGCTCGTCAGACCACACTGAGGCAGCGTCCCACATGCCACAACTAGAAGAACCCACAGCGAGAAATATACAACTATGTACTGGGGGGCTTTGGGGAGAAAAAGGAAAAAATAAAATCTTAAAAAAAAAAAAAAATAAAATAAAAAATAAAATGTCATGGTTCTACTATACCATCTTAAATGAATTAAGATCTAGCTACGTTAATTAGAATACTGAGGCACAGAGGTTTATAGTCCAAGCTCTCATGATACATAGAGACTTATGGCCTATTAGGCTGTGTTAGGCGTAACAGAAACAGAACCCAAGTAGATCGCCTGAATTCCACCCAGCTCTTTCACGCTTTGTAGCTATGCAATCCTAAAAGAATCATTTGTCTTAAGTCCCTATTTCCTTTTTCATCAAATAGACACTATGAGCACACATCTGATAACTCCAAAACACGATGAGGACGTAAGATAATACATTCTCTCAGAAAGACTAGTTAACACAAAACTTGGATGATATTAGACAATGGAGGTGCCTTCTCAAAATAACCGCCATCAGATTTTTCTGCCAGACTATCCAAGAAAAAAAGAAAAACACAACACACAGCCATTAAAAGAATTATTTCTGGACTACCAAATAATCTTCAAATTTACAATGACCTAACTTATAAGATGTAGAGGTCTAAATGTTCAGTGTTACAGGGAGGTTTGGGCCTTCTGTTGAGAACTCTTCTAGAAAAACTTACTCACTACCACGTGAATAGGTCAGCTCTACCTTCAAGGATCTCCAAAATTCCCAAAAAGAAGGCTGGTACAAACCTGGAAACCAAGGGTAGTCTTAGTCTTCACCTTGATCAATTGCCTTGAAGAAATGTATCAGTGTATTTATCTCAATGCATGCATGACCTACATCCACAACAGCTTGTATGACAGTACAGATAAATGCACTTACACTTATCTGGTCACTAACATCTCACACCTGAAGTGCGTAAATGAATCCATCAAAACTTTCTGTAAGTAGGGGCCGGCCCCGTAGCCAAGTGGTTAAGTTCGTGTGCTCCGCTTTGGCGGCCTAGGGTTTCACTGGTTCAGATCCTGGGCGCAGACATGGTACCGCTCATCAGGCCATGTTGAGGGGGCATCGCACATGCCACAACTAGAAGGACCCACAACTAAAATATACAACTATGTACTGGGGGGATTTGGGGAGAAAAAGCAATAAAAAAAAAATTTCTCTAAGTAAATTTAAAACTCCACTGCAAAAGAATATAATGTAATCTGACAGAGTCTAAGGATGCCTAAGTCTGTTATTACTGGTAAAGTAAATGAAAATCAGCCAAATGCAGAGCCAGTAAGCAGTAACTTATATGACACAAACACACACACGCGTGTTTTACTAAGAAATTAGATTCCTTCTACAGTAAAATGATACAAAAAAATTTTATATAAAGAGACACACCATCTAAAGTTAGGAAGGGGTTGGATAATTTTATGATCCCTTTAAGCTCTAATATTTCTTAGGAAAAAACCAGCGCAGGGACACCCCTTGTGGTCTATTGGTTAAACTCAGCGCACTCCACTTCAGCAGCCCGGGTTTGGTTCCTGGTCACAGACCTACACCACTCGACAGCAGCCATGTTGAAGCGGCAATCCACATACAAATTAGAGGAAGACTGGCACAAATGTTAGCTCAGGGCAAATCTTCCTCAGCAAAAAAAAAAAAAAACAAAAAAAAACAAAAAACCAGCTCATTTCCTTTACAAAATGTGAACATACAAAAGAAGTAAAATATTTTTTATATCTAATTATTCTGTCTCAAATCAGGTGACTCTCAGGGTCTAAAATGACAGCTATAATTTTGTAATCCTATTATTTTTAACCATATTAAATGTATTAACATTTTCAATTTCCTCTGTTAAAAGACATTTAATAAAAGAGGAAAAAAATATTCAATAAGACACTCAAATTACAAAAATAAAATATTCCTTATTTATTGCAACAGATACGACCAATTTCATGTTGTGTTCAGGAGATACCAGATTGACAATCAAAACTCAAACAGACCCCCTGACTGATTTCACTTCCTAGCAGCATTCCACTTTAACCCTGAGACTCTACAAATGTCATTTTATATAAAATAAAGGTAACCGGCCTCATTCAAGTCTTCAAAGAATTAACCTATCATCCTCCAAAATCTTCCTCTGGCCCTCTCCCCTCAAACACACCAAAGAAAATATACAAAAGAAAACTTAATAAAATATCATGTAAAACAACTCCTGCATCCAGAAACATGAACAGATTTCTTTCTGGCAATTGTTTTTAAAGTGAGAAATAGTTAAGATAGAAAGAAGAGAATACTAATGGATCTTATTGAACCACTGAAACCCTACAAGACGAAGTTCCCCGCCTACCAAGACTTAGAGGTATATATTAAGAGGACACTGGGATTTGAAATTTGATTAGTACAATAGCTCAGTCTAGTTTTTGAATCCAGTCATGCACGGAAGTATGGACCCAAGAACACAATTCTATTATATTTAACAAAAAATGTTAAAAAAACTTTTTTTGCCTCTGTTTTTATTTTTTAAACAGGAGAAAGAACTCATGTTTTTTTAATAAAAAGATATATTCATGGGGCCTGCCCCATGGCCTAGTGGTTAAGTTCGGAATGCTCTGCTCCGGCGGCCCGGGTTCACCAGTTCAGATCCGGGATGCAGACTTAGACCACTCGTCAGCCATGCTGTGGCGACAACCCACATATAAAACAGAAGATGACTGGCACAGAGGTTAGCTCAGGGCCACTCCTCCTTACACAAAAAAAGGGAGATTGGCAACAGGACTAATTTTACTCAGGAAAAAAATATATACATATTCATAATTTGGTGTTTAAATGGTTAGTTTAGCTTTAAACGTACATTTAAAGTATCCACCCACTTTGATATATGAAAAGAAAAAGCTAAACTCTACCTAACTTCAGTCTCCAAATATAATTAAAGTCCACATGACATGGGTAGGAAAAGAACTTTCTAAGCTGTATATATGATGGTTTTTTCACAGCATGACGACCAGAGTGGGATGAGAAAAAGAACAGGAATTAGTACAGTATTTAGATCTTAATAACTTAATGCTCCAGTGAAATTGTCATCTTTCAGTAATTAGAAGCATAAAATCTTCTGGAGTTACCAATTTTTTCCTATTTTGTTTCTGTTCCATTATGACAGTTGGGGTAGAAAGAAGAGAAACAAGAAATCTAAAAAAAAAACTATGTCATCAAAATCAGATGTGTTCCACTTACATGAGGCATCTGGAATAGTCAAACTTACAGAGACAGAAAGTAGAACAGTGGTTACCAGCGGCTGGGGGAAGGGAGGATTAGAGAGTCAGTGTTTCATGGGTACGGGTTTCAGTTTGGGATGATGGAAAAGTCCTGAAGATGGATAGTCGTGATGGTTGCACAACAATGTAAATGTTCTTAACGCCACTGAATCATACTCTCAAAAACAGTTAAAACGATTTCTTTAAAAAGTACCCTTCAAAGGGTACTTTGAAGCCCATTTCAAAAAAAATCAGATGTTCCAACCAACCACTACTCTAAAGCACAAAACCAGATCAAGATTTCCTGCCTTATACAGTAGTATTAAGTTTCCAAATTCTCATTCATACTTTATCACCCAGAAAGCTTCATCTACATACCAACGGTATATAGAAATAAACAGGATGCCTTTTCTACATTTCTCTGATCCTTCACATTTGTAGTTTAGCAATTAATGTCCTTCAAAGACCAGGACTCCCTTCTGTGGTCAAAACAGCATCACCCTTAAAATTAGCCAGAGAATCTTATTATTTATAATAAAGTAATTTTATGAATAAGGGTCCAAGAAATGATATGGGGGGGTTTCATTTCACCAAGTTTATACTTACTGTAGAAGTACCAAGACTTCATGACTAGCTCTGTAATATCAATAAGGTACATGTAAATTTGCAGGGATTACATGATACATTTCAGTATGCAATGGCACCTTTTCTACAAATCTGTAAAGGGCTGAAAACACTCTCATAAGGCTGTGTGCCAACTCAACTTGTAGGATCCAAGACTTAGAAATGTGAAATTCTCCCACACCTACTAAGAAAAGCCCAGTGATCTTCTACATAGCTCCTGATCCCATATACAGTTGCTAAGCCAAGTGACTAAAAAAGCATCATTCCATGGCTCAAAAGACTACGTTAGTGATAGATACCAAGTGACATCAAGCACTGGCTCACAAAAGGCAACTCTCTAATGACCAAGAAACCAACTTAGTTAAGACAGCTCCCACTAAAAATCTGACATATGTGAAGGGGGAAAGAAAGACTACGATCAAAGTAGCCTAACCACTGAGCTGGGTTGTGCACTGAAAATACCATACAATGGGCACAGTTCATTAATACACCATCTGGTGTCTACTCAGACACCATATAGATTAAACCTAATAAGAAGACAAACGTTTCCTTATCAAGCTCAAGTAGTCAAAAGATTACTAACACATTACAACATATTGTGACAAGGGCAAATATTCTCAAAGGAAATCTCAAAGGCAACACCACTGGTTAACATTTTGGGGTGCTTATATAGTTTAATCTTAAAAAAAAAGATCAATAAAATCTAAATATATCAATACAACCTTAGAAACAATTACCAACTCACTTAAATCATGATGATTTTAACCATTTTATTAACAGCATATATCAATAGTGATGGAAGGCTAAGAGAAAATGTGTGCTCTAATAAATTACCTGTACTTAGAATTTAATTTCTGGAAAATGTACTAAGTATGGTAACTATTCAAGACAAACCTAGATAAAGTCAAAAAAAATTACAAATATCCTAAATAATATTTCAGTTCATTACACTTTGATTCACTAATTTCCTTAGCTCTTTATTCACTACCCTATAAAAATTATTTGAAACGACACAATTAAACATATTCCTGAAAGGGTATAGGTCAATACTGGCTAATCAGAACTTTCTATCTAAGCCAGCTGTGACAAGACCTGGTAAAGAAGATCAATTCTCACTCACAAATAATGAGTGCAGGCTGTCGTTCAATAGGATTGTATAGACTAATTGTGGTACCGATAATATCTCCAGTTAATTTCTGCATCAGGGATAATTTAGGACCACTCTAACAACAGAAATCCTAAACAATGCCAATTCCTAAATGTCCTCAACTCAAAACATTAGAACTCTGAAATATAGTGTATTCATTTATAATATTCCCACTCTATTTTAGAAAGTCTAATTTCTTCAAAGTAAATACCTAAGAGCAAATTAAAATCCAACACATAATATGCTCTATTTAATTTGATTCCATCAAGTACATGGGAATAAAAAATGTGGGTTTTTTTTGAAAAAATAAAGCCTGTGTAAAAACAATCCCAAATTACCTTCAGAAAAAAAGACTAACTGGCAATTATAAATTAATAAAACTAATAAAAACAGGGAGTGAAAAAAAGAAATGACAAAACCAACCCCTCCTCGCTGACCATCTACATGTATGGAACGGATGTGATCTGCCAGATCTGGACTAGAGTTGAAGCAAGCCTGGCACTGGTCCCAACAACAATTATAGGCAATATTTTTGCTTGAAGAAGTAGTGCTTCCTTGTCCATTCATCATTGCTGGAGTTGAACGCCCACTGGAAATTGTGCTGTCTACATCCATTATAGTACTGCTTATGCTACAAAAGAAGAAAAAAGGCTGTGTTATTCCTAGAAGTTCACTAACATGAATATGATCTTATAAATATTTAATTAAGATTACCACTTGATATTCTTGTCCATACAAACAAAGCATACTAACCATATTTTCCATAAGAAAACAAACTGCTTTGAAATTATTTAGTTGGCAATAAAGTACAAATCAAGGCAAAACAAAAAAAAAACACACTAGTACCTCAAAATCAGATATGGGATAATTTAAGTAACTTTTGGCAAACATGAACTCCCCTATACCCTACAAAAAAACAAACACACACACGCGCGCGCACACACACACATCCCCCCACATTTCGTCCCTGCCATAGTTCTAAGAAGCATGATAAAGTAATAAAGTAATAGTTTCCAGATGTAAATAATTGAGAATCAAAAGACTATCTTTACAGTTCTGCAAATGGCTTGTTGATCTGAAATCTTTCCTTCTATTCACCACCCTGAGAATACAACTGCAGCCACATCCCACCCCTTTCCATTTCAAAGAAGTTGGGAAATTTTGCTGTATTTTCCCTTCTAAATAAAAAAGCAGACGAGAGAGAACTGGCTGTAGTAAAAGCTTTCTGATTTTACCAAAGTCCAAATAAAATGTCCTTTCCTGGCCCTCAATTTTTTTTTAACTAACCTCTATCCACCAAAAAAGACAAAATGCTGATGAATCTCCTTCACTTTTCTTCACCGAAGTATTACATATCATTTTTATTTACCAAAAAATATACATATTAGTAGTAATAAAATAAAATTAAATAATTTTGAATGCTCAAAATTTCACATGTTAATAAAACATAATACACTTTTGTCTTCATTTTAAAAGCAAATTCCCTATTTTCTTTTTTCAATACCTCCCCAACAGAGAAACTATATGGGAGTAGTTTTAATCAAAGGGTCAACAGTAAGAATGTTTTTGGATTAAATCTATCAAAAGTTATATATCTGCTTGCAATTTAAGTACCAGTAAATTATGAAAACTATATTAACTTTTAAGAGGTTACCTCCCTATCCCTGAGTTTTTACTATGGAAAATTTGAAAGACACAGAAAAGTGTATCTAAATCTACACTCAACAATTAACATTTTGCCCAATATGCTATATGTAATTTGTTTTTCTGAATCATCTGCAAGTTGCAAACAGGATACTTCAACCACAATTATTTCAGCACAAGCTTTCTAAATATAAAAACATTCACCTATAACCACGACAACCTTATTTGCTCACACCTAGGAATTAAACTGAATTTTAACTTAATTAAGCTTAATAATGATTTGCGTCTAACATCAAATGTGCCCATTTTAAAAAGCAAACAGAAATGTTTTTGTAGGATGCTTCAGATATGAAAAACGTCTCAGATTTCCTTTTAAAGGATATTCAAGTATTTAAGTTTATCTGGCTATCTGTCAATATATAGATTCTAAATTTCAACTCTAAAACCTCATTCTAAAACTCTGGAATCTCTACAAAACTCTCAAATGTAAATCAGCTCTTGACTCTGAATATTTATTCATATATTGTTTGTTTTTGCAGTAATAAATTGTAGGGATGGTGGTTTCTCTATATTGAAACACGAATTTTATTTAAATCCTAAAAGTTTCAAGTTTCATGAGACCCTTAACCATGAAATGATTACCTATTTTCTTTATCACTTGCTTCATATATTTTAACCCTAAAGTTCATACTTTGGTAGACCATACTAATTAACTCAAAAGCAAATAATATAACAGTTTTAAGTGAACAACCAATCACACTCAATTTATAAACAATCTCAGGAAAAGAGATAAACCTCAATGACCTATTGTGGTATAACTTCCAAAGTACAGTTAAGTAAAACGCACACACAAAGTGCAGGGCGTCATGTTCCAATTTGCATCCCTACGTGGCGAAGGGAGACAGACACAGATATAGCTACCCTCTAAAGGCAGAATCTTTTCTGAAGGACCCACAGAACACTGCAGATGTTGTGGGAGAGGGGGAAACAGGAGAGAAACTGTCACTGTTTATGCCCTTTTGCATCCTTTTAACCACATACCTGTACTGCTTTTATTTTAAAGTCTAAAATTAGTTGAAATTGAAACCAAATCAGTTTTCTTTAAATTGGACAAAGTAAAGCAAATTCAAGAGACTCATATACTTGTGATAAATTCAACTAGCAATACAGAGTCTATCTTCATAGTGCTTAACATACTTTTGCTTATCAACTTTATCACAGAAGGGAAACTTACAAGTCCAAATATCCAGGAATACTAAACGTTGTTTCATCAATCTACGTTCACTATCATTCATTTGAAAAACAGTACTTCATGTGCATACAGATCTTCACAAAAGGACAGCATACTGCTGTGTTAAGAGGATGAACTTTGGGGCTGGCCCAACAGCGCACCAGTTAAGCTTGCAGGTTCCGCTTCTCAGCAGCACGGAATTTGCTGGTTCGGATCCCAGGTGCGGACATGGCACCACTTGGCAAAAAGCTATGCTGTAGTAGGCGTCCCACATAAAGAGTAGAGGCAGATGGGCATGATGTTAGCTCAGGGCCAGTCTTTCTCAGCAAAAAATAGGAGCATTGGCGGTAGTTAGCTCAGGGCTAATCTTCCTCAAAAAAAAAAAGAAAGAAAGAGGATGAACTTTGTCTACCATTGCAACCAAGCTGCAATGCAATGGCAAAGGAAGGGCAGGTCTGACGCCCTGGAAGACTCAAGAGACACCCCCCACATGCGCAGCTTCCCCAAAGAGCCTCCCGTAGCCTTGCAGGGCCAACTGGAGTCCTGCTTCACAGCTCCTCTTAGGCTCCTCCAACTCCAGGAAGTGTCCAATTCTAAGCCTCCAGACTCCCTTTTGGTCCCAGATTCATGCTAGAATCAGTGGTTCTCTCTACTCTTTTTTTTTTTTTTTTTGAGGAAGATTAGCCCCGAGCTAACTGCTGCCAATCCTCCTCTTTTCGCTGAGGAAGACTGGCCCTGAGCTAACATCCGTGCCCATCTTCCTCTACTTTATACGTGGGATGCCTACCACAGCATGGCTTGCCAAGTGGTGTCATGTCCACACCCGGGATCGGAACCTGCGAACCCTGGGCCGCTGAAGCGGAACGTGCGCACTTAACCACTGCGTCACTGGGTCTACTCTTAAGACTGATGAAGGCAACCATCCTGATGCAGGAGAGCACAAGAGACAAGTTACAGGTAATTTCTGATTGTGACAGGACCCTGAACTAGATACATATTTCACAGAAAGCAGTGTCCTTCTTCCTATAATAGTAAGATAACAAGATGACCAGAACTAGAAGGTGACATTCCACCTGATCTTATAATACTTCTAGGATTATACATATACTAAAATTTTTCACTCAGTTAATTCTCCTTTCCAACGAACACAGTGATTCTGTAAAATGTGAACAAAAGCAGCCTGTTATTTGGAAGAAAACCTAAGCCAGAAAAAAGTACTCACAGTATTCAGATTGTTTCAATAATCTAAAGAAGCACTTCTCAAGCTAATATGTATATAAATCACCTGAGATCTTATTAACTGCAGATTCTGAACTCAGTGGGTTTGGGGCAGGGTCTGAGATACTGTATTTTTAACAAGTGCCTACCTGCTGATGATGCCGCTCCGACACTTTAAGTGGCAAGACTCTGAAGGATCTCTTTCACTATTATGAGATTGACCAGACTCCTAAGATACCAGACTATCTAAGGAACTATCTCATACTGTAGAATGATAAACTAAAGCATACACACACATACACACACACACACACACATTGACAAGAGAAAATCTTAAGTTTAAAAAAAAAAACACAAATTCTTAGAAATTCCAATGCAGTATCTGGGGGAGACATGAAAATTTTCAACATAACAGCATCCCCTTTTTCCACAGGCCTTGTTAAGAAACTATCTGGCAGACCAGAGTTTTCCACTCCAACATCTACAGTAACTAACTCCATGGATTTTATGAACACAGTTTCCTTTGGGAATTCAAGGGCCAACTCACTGATACATACAAGAACTCAAATTACTTCAAAGCAAAATATCTGCTTGGTGGATGTGACCACGGCTGACAGGGTTGCCAACAATGAGAAGTACAGATCAGCTTGCTAAGTGACAAGATACAAGAGCAGAGGAAGTAATAACATAGATGCTACATTACCATGATGGAGAAGGACAAGAACCTGGTCTTACTGTAAGAGAGTAAGAAAAGATCATGGATATGGTTTCAGATCTCCACATGGCAAACAATCTTTAAAACACTATCACTCGTCAAGTTTGGCGTATTATCAAATAGGCATGCAATTATCTAAAAAGGTTACTAAAATACTCCTTCCTTTTTCAAGCAAATATCTGTATGAGGCCAGATTTTCTTCACATAGTTCAACCAAAGCAACGCACTGCAGCAGACTGAACGCAGAAGCAGATGTGAGAACCTAGGTGCAAGCCAGACATTAAAACATTAAATAGAAACCAGTGTCACCCTTCTGTTTTTGTAACTTGGAAAGTTATTTTGCATTTAAAAACATACTGTTTATGTTACATATAATTGGTTTATTTTTACATTAATAAATGTTTTTTAAAGTTCTCGGTTTTCATTTCTAATCCTGTAATAGTGATAAATAAAACCCACATAAACAAAAGCTCTTTGGTTTCTTCAATAGGAGTTTGTTTTTGGTTTTGTGTGTGTGTGTGAGGAAGACTGGCCCTGAGCAAATGGACTGTTGCCAATCTTCCTCTTTTTGCTTGAGGAAGATGGTCCCTGAGCTAAGACCTGTGCCAGTCTTCCTCTATTCTGTATGTGGGACACGGCCACAGCACGGCTCGATGAGTGGTGTGTAGATCCGTGCCCAGATTCTAAACCTGTGAACCCTGGGCCGCTTAGGCAGAGCCCACGAACTGAAGCAGTGTGCCTCCGGGCTGGCCCCTCAGTATCTTTTTTAACAGCTTTATTGAGATATAATTCATATTCTTCAACGTTTAAAAAGCAAAGAGGTCCTTAGAAGCAAAGTGTTTGAGAACCACTGATCTGGATTACGTCTGAAACAAAGCTTAAATGTTCCTCTGAAACAGACTGGAAAGAGTATGTGTCTGACCTGAAATGTTTTAATTTTATTCTGAGGTTAACTGCTGAATTTAAAATTCAGTCTGAGGCCAAATGAGTAGGGGCAGCCTTATCTGCAGCCTTCTTCTCAGTTATATGTGAGGAAATTCATTTGTGTTGGTGGATTTTTCTTGATAATTTTGGGTCCTTCTCTTCTTCCCCCATTCTTAAATAACTTCAAAGCTACCAAAATGCCTAACTCTAAAAAAAAACAGGATGATCAAGGCATCTTAATTATTATAAAACAAATATTCTATAATTCTAACTGTTTAAAAATGGAACATGGTCCTCCATATAGAATGAAGAAAGTAGTATGAGACACGAGAGACAAAAATTCTACTAGTCTGAGTAAGAAATATTTAGCAGTATCAGAGCAAACATGATAAACTTAGCTTAAATTTATAATTAGTAATAAACTTTGGATAGAAATAAGTATAGACAGTTTTCAAAGTATTTCTCAAATTGTAGATAAACAACATTACAACCATACACAGGGAATTCCTAAACTGATCATATAACAAACTATTATCTGGCTAACAGGTGATATTCCTTTCATCTATAATAAAATAGCCACTCACTACTAGAAAGATTACTCTGGCTCTCCCACACTTCTAATCAAAATTACTAAAGGTTAAAATTTGAAACAGTGCAAAGCATTTAAAAAGATCCTATATTTTTGAAAAGTCTTAAGTTGTATACCTGGTATTATACAGCTTTAAGAGAAAAACTCTTTACTTGAGTTATCCATACCATTCCTCACCTCCATTTGCTGGAATGGACTGTAACTGTGCCCTGCTCCTGATTCTAGGCATTGATAAAGGGATTAAAAGCTAAAATTGAACCAGTTAAAAGAGACAGGTACTTCCAAGAAAACCATGAACTGCCTGTTCCATTTTATGACTTTCTCTTAAGGAAAAAAAAGCATTATGTAATTTATTATATCAAAATTTATATCACAAAAGTAAGGCACTATTCACAGCTGACTTCCCATTCTTTATCATAACAGCTAACACTTACTGTGCGAGTGTGCATCATTCTACATGCTTGTGTCAGATTGTATTCTCCAAAGATGGCCATACCAATATACACTTTCCCACATCGTCTTCTTACAATGTGGCATCAAGAGGTGGGGGGGGGGGGGGTCTATATGACCTTCCCTTGAATCTTGAGCAGGCCTGAGACTACAGCAGAAGTGATGCTGTCAGACTTCCAAGGCTAGATCATAAAAGGCAATACAGCTTCAGCCTGTCTCTCTCTCCTGGGACACACAGCTTGGGAGCCGTGAACTAGCATGTACAGAAATCTGGCTCCCTTGGAGCCACCATGTGGAAGACATCCTGTGAAGAAAGTACACAGAGCTAGCGAGAGATGCTGGGGAGCCCCAGCCGTTCCAGCTCCCGCTGTTTGAGTCTTCTCAGCCCAGGCACCAGATATGTGACAGAATCGTGAGTGAGATTACTGCTGAATGAAGTCCCCAGTCTTTACTGCTGTTCCAAACTGACACCGAAGATGTAGCTTTTCTTAAGCAAAATAATTGTTTTAAACCATTAAATGTTGGAGTTGGTTGTCGTGCAGTCATAGTAACTGGATCAATACTTGACATGTATTAACTCATTTAATGCTTACAACAACCATATGAGGTAAGTACTATTAGTACCCTCATCTTACAGTAAGAAACTGAGACACAAACATTATGTGACTTGCCAAGTCACTCAAGTACATAACAGTAATGCCAAACAATTTGCCACATTTATACAAAAAAGAAAATCTGAGTAAATTACTGAGAAGAAATACTGAATTGCAGCCTCTTTTGTACATCAAAAAAACTGACACAGTTTTATCTTGTGTGCACATAACAAGAAGTTGGTTCTTTGCTTTTGTATATCTATAACACACACACACAAAAAAAAAAAGATTTAGCATTTACAAATAATTTAACTCATTTGCACAGACAGTTTTATTAACAAGATAAACTATAAAATTTGATTCATACAATTAGCTTCATAAAAAAATTGATTCAAGGTCAGTCATAGAAAGCAACACAATCTCAGGTAGAACTTGTCCCAGATTTAGAACTTAGGCCACTGAAACAGATACGAGCCTAACAATGTCAACAGAAAATCCAACTCCAAATATTTATTCCAGGGACAAAGGGGCAGTTACTTTACTTCTTATCTATCAAGAACAAATAGTAAGTTATGAAATCAGTCTTAAATAGGATTAAGGAATTTAGACCACATCAGATTTTCAAACTGCTGTGGTGCTATAGGCTTTCAGATCTTTAAATTCAGAAACAATTAGAAAAAAGAGTAAAGACAAGTGCCCTTTTTATTATACGTTTTATATATGCTCAAGTCAAATGTCTCTAGGGCCCCTCCTACTCACCTAAAGTGCAAGGAATTCTGCTTCCTTATGATCTGCACTACGAAGCACCCATAAATCTCTCATTTAGAGTAAACTCCTAAACATAGCTAGTGTCTTGCACACAGTAAAAACTCACATAGTTTTTACTGACAAATTTAAGTGGGATCTTTAAGGCAAGTAAAATATATGGCTTTGTCACACACTTAGATAATCATAAAAATTAATTGGAGGCACACTAAAAATCATTACCAAAACCAAGATATTATTATTACTATTATTACTGTAATTACAAGCTATTATCACAGTAATTTAAAAAGCTAAAACGGATTTTTCTAATCAAGAAAAAGATGACTCTATCCCCACAATTATTTCTCTGAATAAAGATAAAAGATTTTTCCCCAAGACCCAGCAGCACTCACTAAATTGGCCAAAAGGGACTCTACACAACAATGATGAAATATAGCCGACGGAAAACAAGTAGGTTGCATCCCCCTATCATCACTATGTACTGTGCACGATTTTAAATTTGTTTCTCATCTCTAGTCTACTGCCCTTTAAGATTGTTCCACCCACATTTTTCATCCAGTTTAAGAGATCAGCAAGCAAGTAGCTTCAAAAAGACTGAAATACTAGAAACATTCTACTACAATACAATTACACTATAAGGAGTTATCTTTTACTTTCTTAAAAAGGATTTCCAGAAAAATGTCTATACCCAAAGATGGTATGTAAAACATCTGCTATGAAGACCACCACCCATTTTATATGAAAAGAATCATGTATTTGGTGTTTTTTAAAAAAAAGTTAGTGTTAAATCATAAAAATGATTTTCAGATAATTTCAGTATACACATTTCTGACAAGAATGACTACAGTAGCTCTCAACACCTCAAAAGAGATATTTGAATGACTAATTGCCGACATACATTTAAAGCAATAAAAAGTCTATGCTGACTGATCCAATCTCATATTTTAACAACTATTTATAAAAAGTAATGACAAAACTTTATAATTTAGAATGAACTAGTACACATAGTTACTAAGAAATACTAACACTTTTAAAATCTCTGTTTTCTCTCTAATTGGTAACAGTTCATCTTTCTAGAAACTCGAAATATAAATGAAAAACAGAAATCAAGTCAAGGTCCTTGAAAAGTGTTCAAACTAAAGTAAAATGTCAATAAAGCCTCTTTATTCCCCTAAAGACTGAATAGCTACAACACTTAAAAATTAACTTTTATATCTCACAGCCTTAAGAGGACTCTAAGCTACATAGTCTGTACATTATAAATATTACAAACAAAAATAAGGCCCAGGGGCTAGCCCCGTGGCCGAGTGGTTGAGTTCGCGCGCTCCGCCGCAGGCGGCCCAGTGTTTCGTTGGTTCGAATCCTGGGCGCTGACATGGCACTGCTTATCAGACCACGCTGAGGCAGCGTCCCACATGCCACAACTAAAAGGACCACAACGAAGAATATACAACTACGTACTGGGGGGCTTTGGGGAGAAAAAGGAAAAAATAAAATCTTTAAAAAAAAAAAAAGAAAAGAAGGCCCATAAATGTAAATGAACTCAAGCATATAAATTATTCTTCGCAAAAGAAAAAGGCTGAAAATTAAAACAGCCACTTACTTATACTATTTTCTTTAAGCTTCCCTGTCAAGGTTGTGTTAACAGTTCTAGAAGGCAGTACGTAGCTAAGCCCATGTGAGGAGCCAGGACTGCCTGCTTCTTTCTCAAGGAGCTGTGTGACTTTGGACAGGTTATCATCTCTGCACCCTTCCTCCTCTCACTAGGTTGTTCATGAGGAGGCAGGGAACTGAACTTCTCAAAATCCTGTCAATAAGCTCAAGAGTATCCAACCTTAAGCAAACTAGACAGCAGTTTTCTCCTAAAATACTATGTAAATTTATCTTTCACTGGGGAACAAAATGTAAGTTGGGGAAGTCTGCTTTTTCAAATTAATCAAATAATCACAACTTGTTTCAAATCCTATTTCCACATCTGCTATTAAAAAGAATAGGGGAAAGACACTACATCCAGAATGGCTCTTTCTTGTTTCATGCAGCTATACTAATAACAGTGACAAAGAAGTATGTATTAGGTACTTCCACAGTCAGTTCAAGTCAACCAATGACTGAGTCACGGGATACAGGCAGTGTAACAGGCTGGTGTGGTAGGTAAACGCTGGAAGTACAAAGATAAATAAGACCTGATATAATCTGAAGAATGTTACGGCCTAAAGAAGACAAACGCAAATGGTTTTTCAATACACCACCATAAATATGAAATAGAATTATGGCGCCTTTTGAATCCAGAAGCATCTATCTAAAGAATCTTTGAGATCCTGGATGTAGCAAAGCCACACTTGCAATATTCTGGATTTGTCTAAAGGACAGAACATATCTTTGTGTTTGACTTCTATTTAGAGTACTTGCCAAGTCTACAGCAGAATCGTCACATTTGCGCTCCAAATTACCTTACACTGTTTAGTCAAAAACTCTCATTTTTAAGAAAAAGAATCAATCTGAAGTTCAGAGAAACGAAATAATTTGCCAAATTTCCTGCAGGCAGTCCCTAGTAGAGCTAGTACTACAATATTGATTACTTTTACTCACTAGAGTATTCTTTCCACAACTCTATGCATGAGAAATGAAAGGGTAAACGACTGAATTAAATACAGCCCTAGGCCCTTTACATAGCCCACCTCACTTAATCATAACACTAAAATATTTCTCCTGTTTCACAGGTACAGAAACAACTTCTGAGAAGTTAAATTATAACAACACAAGTCTTTCTGACTTAAGGCTCACGCTCTTTCACTACCCAAAGTTCCTTTGGTTATTTTAGTGGTACATGTGTCTGGAAAAATAAGGTAAGCTATTGTTCCAATTAAATCCTCAAGAAAAAAACTTTTTACTCAAAAATAGTAACAACATTTTTCTTATAGACCAACAGGAAATTAGCTTTTCTTTCCTTTGATTCAGTTTCCCAAGCATGGCTTCCCTCCAGCTCGACCCTAGCTCAAGTGTCTTCATTTCACACTTGCACTATTCCTACTACCTCCTAATTGGTCTCCCAGCTCCCAAACTTTCCTGCTCTACCTTTGCCACATACGATTAATTTTCCTGTATCACACGAGTTTCATCATTCACCCAAAATATATTTAAGAATACCTAAAATGTGTCAAACACTCTATCAGGTGCTGTGGATAGAGCAGTAATCAAAACAGACACAGTTCCTATTCCCAGCGAGCACACAATCTAGCAGGAGAGAAAAACAGTAAATGGTTACTCAAATTGTGAGAAGAGCAATGAAGAACCTGGGGTGCTAGAAATGTGTCTAACAAAGAATCAGGGATAGTTTGTCTGAAAAAATGTTCAAGGTAACACCTGAATATGACCAGGAATTACAAAGACAGAAGTTGGCGAGAGGCAAAAGAACATGATTTATAAACCTATGCTGAGAAATGTGCACACTTTCACCTAGCGTGAAAGGCCCCACTTCAGCCATTAATTCTTATTTCCCCGTTCCAATAGATCCTCTGGTCTAGGCAGGATCCTAGATCTGAAGTCTCCTGAATATGCTAGGCTCTTTCCTTCCTATGTTTCATTTAGACTTCTAGAAATTTCTCTTCATCACTCACCTAACCTTAAAATCCAGTTCCCTCTCCCATCTAAACTTTAGTGACTACAATACTCTCCAGTTTTAATTTTAATGTACTCTGTCACAAACAATTTACAGAAAAACTAGAAAATAATGCAATCATCTTTTTAGTCTTCCCTTTAAAAACTAAATAGCTGGGGGGGGGGTACCATCACAGTTCTTTCCAATCACTAAACAGGGCACAATGTTAACCATCAGTAATGCTCAAAAAAAGATTCGTTTAAAAATCCAAACATCCATCTGATCTCCTATGCATGCCCAAAACTACCCATTTAGTTCTAAGGTCGTTACAACTATTATTTTCACAAATGCAAACTATTACTCATAAAAATGAATTCAACATGTGATTAAGATCACTACAAATCCATTACCATTCCGAAAAAACATACCCCAAAGCTTTTTACTAATAAATCACTAGTAGCTTCGCTTACATATTAAAAACTATTAAAAATAAAAGGTATTACAAGGTTTTTTAGGTCAACCACAGAATAGATAATTAATTAAAATGTAAATTTTCTAATAAAATATTTTGGTCTGGCACATTCTTTTACAAGTTTCTGGAGCACTCATTTAGAGATACTTGCCACATTATTTAACAGGTGGTACAGTACTTTGGGGGATTTCAGACCCTATATTACTTCATAATAAAGGTAAGAGATCATTACTACCTACTATCAGTTCATGTGTGCAGTCTGTCTCTTCCACCCATGAGGTCAAGGGCTTTATTTATTCACTGCTGTGTACTCAGTACCTCCAATAGGACCTGGCACATAACGGGGGTTCTACGAACCTCCAATAGTACCTGGTACATAATGGGAGTTCTATGTACCTGTGTAGAATAAATATCTATCACACATAGTAATTGTGGCATTTTGATGGGTTTTGAAAGGTTGTCTCAGTCAACATAAATTTGAAGCAATTCTTGTGCATCAGCATACGATAAAACAAGTAATAGGAAAAACTTATCTGCTAAATGAAGACATATGAAGAAAATGTGAGCATGCACATTTAAGTCGTAAAATGGAATTGCGACTTCTTCCTTGCATGCTCTCTCAGATCACTTGCTCTGGGGGAAACTGCTATGTCATGAGGACACACAAAAAACCCTATGGAGAAACTGACTTGGGGAGTGACTGAGGCTTCCTGCCAAGAGCTACATAAATGAGCCATCCTGGAATTGGATTTCCAGCCTCAGTCAAGCTTTCAGATGACTGCAGTGCTGGCCAACATTTTCACTGCAACCTCATGAGACCCTCAGCCAGAACCACCAAGCTAAGCCTCTTCATTCTTGACTCTCAGAAACCACATGTAATAACAAATCTTTGCTAAACTTGGGGGAAATCTGTTGCACAACAATAAATAACTAATACAATAGGCAAGGTGTGAAACCTCTAACTTTGTTTAGAGTCAATGAAATTTTGTGCTAAGAGCTATGGCAAAACCTACACCTTGGAATTAAAAGTCTAACAGTAATATGCAAGATGAATGAAGTGGGATTTTGTCTTCCTATCTCCTATAACACCCAGTAAAGAGTCCTGCACATAGTAAATACCTGTGTTTGGTAGCAAACTAGCTTATACACTGAACTTCCTAACTGAACCAAGAAACTAGTCTTAAGGTTTCTTAAAAGTAAAATGATCCCTTAGAATCTCTCCATATAAATTCAATCCTAAAGTTTACTGTTGTCTGCTTAGGTTTTAGCAGAGCCATACCTTCCTTAACTGAGAGTTACAATATGCTACCAATGAAAACTGAGACCTATTAGAGCTCTTCTCCCTAAATTTAATCAAAATAAAAGGGTAGCTTAAAGAGGGATGCTGGAGACGATTGACAGCTGCTTCAGAGGTGAAAGAGGTAGCTAGTGAAAGGGCACTCCATCACAAAGTATTGAGCAAAATATTACTTCACAAAGTAAGTACTACATTGCCTCAACCAAAAAGATCCTTAATAAATCTTGATGATAACCTCAACATGCAGCCTTTTAGTATTAATCTGATTTAAAAGTTTAGCCTCTATACTGGAAAAAGATCTTCCCAATGACACTACTGGGAAATTAGGCAATATAAGCCTGTTTTTCCAGTGTCAAACTAATCTTAATCCTATCTCAAAGTTTGCAACCCGTGAGGCTGGGAGTCCAAATTTTGACCCACAAAATGGTAAGGGTTTGTGGCCTTGGCTGACCATTAACTTTCATGCTATATTCGCTTGCACTATCACCCCACCTTTACACATGCCCTTTTCACTTGACACCTGGACTTATCCAGAAAGGCTCATAAAAACGGCTGAAAGTGGTCTTGGCGTTTTCAAAATAAGTCATGGTTTACACTCTAGTTGGGGAGACAGAGATATACACACACACACACATATATTAAAGAAACAACCAAAAATAGAGGCTATAGTTATCAATTCACCTATATACAGATAAGAACCTAAAAGTACTTTCATGTACAATCTGATTCAATAGCTAGAACTAATTCGTAAACTAAAAAAATTTTAGAGGCATTTTTAAATTCTAAAATCCTATTAAAGTTAATTTAACCTCTAAAACTAACCTAAAAGATTTATCTTAAAGTTTTTTTAAATTAAAAAGTACTTAAGTTCAAAGTAAAAGAAAAACTAGTTTTTAGTGGTCTTGCACAGCTAAATATTCCCCCCAAAGAAAATTCCATTATCTCTATAACCAAACGAAAAGTAAATTACATATCAACTTTAAAGTTTTCTAAATTTACCAAAATAAACACACTAATACACTTACACTGGTTTTGAATAAATAATTTTCTCCTGGGGAAAATAATGTTTTTTGTACCAAGTATCATTTAATCATTCATAAATTAGTCACCTTTCACCACACACCACTTCCAACACATGTTCGTAAGCTGACATTTTGGATCACAAGCTTTAGTATCTAAGTTTTTATATTTAGTTCTTCTCTAAAAAAAAGGACTTACAGTTAAAAACATTTAAGAGAGTTCAACAAAATCTAAAGTATTTTAGATCACTCAAAAGTGCAGTCTAATTTCAAAGTGATTAAAAAAACTGAAGTCCCACAGAAAGAGTAAAATCTAATGAGAATAAAATCATTGTAATAGGAATGCCTCAAGTTTCTTTAAAAGCACTTTAAAACCACCATATCCTTCCATCCTTTACAAAAATAAAGACTTCCTACCATGAAATCAATCTATAAAATGCACAAAGACGGGGGTAATCTGCAGGACAGTTTGTAAGAATTATGCATCTTTTCCAAATTTCAAACTCAAAAGAAAATTCAAAGGCAACAAGGGGATATTTCAGGATTAAGATTATCAAGACCACAATCAGTTTCACTAGTACGTCAGGGATTTTTCATACATTACACTGAAATGGCAAAATGATTACAATATTTTGTGTCTCTAATTAGAGTATTAAGGAAAGTAAGTATGTTTAATCTTATTTGGACTTGTTGCACCAGTATCTTACTCCTTACTCTGAAATACGATGCAGAAATTAGATATTCAAGTGAATATCTAATAAATATGAAATGAAGCCAAAACTCCACGTCCTGAATGAAAATTACTTTAATAATTCACTGTCTTCTAAAGGGATGTAGTGGACAGATAGTAACTAAAAAAAAAAACCTCTGACACATACAACCTATTATTTAAAGTGAATTATTCTAACTTTCGTCAAGTGGAAATAGCATGGCACTGGAGAACCTTTGTTCAGATCCAGCTCCACCACTTCTGTTCTACGCTCACTGTTTTAAGTACGACACTCAACTTGCTTCTTCATCTGCTAAATGGAAGTCAAGATAATATCCATCTTCCACAAGAGTTGTGAGAATGAAATGATTGAGACATTTAAATTGTACAGTGGTAGGCAAGAGTGTGTGTGTCTGCGTGTGTACTAGACAAACGAAGAACTGTAGTAGATGCTGATCGTACCAACTAATGTCAACTTTCAAATATCTGCTGGTGCCGAGAAAGGAGGATACAGTGAAATGATAAACAGCACACGCTTCATTGTGCAGTTCACATCAATTTTTAATTTTCTTGTAGACATTCTCTTTCCTGCCCATGACGCTATAGTTCAGGACAATTTTTCTAAAGTCTGTACAGTCTATTTTATGCCATCCAAGATGTTTTCTTAACCAGATATCAAAGTAAATATCAAACAGAATCTAATGCTATGTTTTCAAAACATTTAGGGCTTTACGCTTCTTATACCATTAAACAGAAACCAAAGTACTTATCTTCATCAGTGAACAATCCGAATTCCTAGAACTTTAGAATACTTAAACTTTTAAGTCCAAGTCAGTATCGACTGTTAAAAAATTCTACTGTTCATCAAAGCATTAGCAAATGATCGAAATAAACGCTAATACACTTTAGAAGCAGTTGAAAATACGTAACGTGGTTCTGTTTAAAAAAGTACATTAAAAACCAATTAGTTAAAATACGAAGCTTTCCAAAGAAATAAAAAGTAATGACAGTAACAACTGAAACATACTAGCACAATAAATTTTTTGTAACGTCCCGAAAATACGAAGCGCAGTTTTGCCAGTCTCCACGTTATTTCTAACAAGCTTTCGGAAAATGCTACTAATTCCTTCAGACCTCTCCAATACACGACTTTAAATATTATCACCTAAAATCATGACTCTCACGTTGAAGCATTACTCTATAGATTTTAAACCGCATACTACTGTACCTTCTAGACTGTATTTTGTCACGATTCCAACTCCCTTTGATTCCGCAAAGTTATTGTAAAGGACACCAATTCATGATTGTTTTCTACAATGATTTATACACGTTTTAAACTTTCTCCCAGATTCGACCACAAAACAAGAGAAGCTATTCCAATCACGCTAGAGACCACATTAATGACTACAAGAGGAATTTTGGAAGCAGGGATTAAATATTTTTAAAAAGTCTTTTCTTTTTTAAGCAGAGGAAAGTGATAGTTGGGGGTCTCCTCCCTGAACAAGGAAGTTCTCTTAAATCCAGGCGAGACCAGCCATGTTGGAAAACACTTGTCAATTACAGCTCTGACAAGTGTTCGCGAACACGGCGGGAGGAAGCTAACCTTGTGTACCGAGGTGTGTACATCAAGGCCCTCTTCGCTCCGCCCGAGGACGTGGGCCTACTTCGGGGATCGTTTCCGAGTTAGAGCTGTCCTCAGGTCCGCCAGGAGTGCCGAGCCCAGGAGAAAGAGGGCGGGGTAAGGAGAGTTGGGGGGGAAACGGTTTGAGAGTTGGAAGCCGCTATCCGCTGCGAGAGGGGCGCGGCGGCCGGGAGCGATTTCCGAGTTGAGAGCTTGGGGGAGGGGCCGAGGATGCGGGGAGCAGGGGGATCTCAGCAAAAAGTCCCCCTGGTCCCCTCGGAGGGGCCCCGGAGTGCCAGAGGAGGGAGGGAAGGGGAAACGCTTCAGTGCACTGACCTGTCCTCCGAGTCCATGCGGCTCAGGGGTTCCCCATCCGACGACATCTCCAAGCTGCCTCGCCGGCCCCCCGAGGTCGCGCTGCTTCCGCCTCCCCCGGTCCCGTAGCCCTCGTCGCCGCCGCTGGAGACGACGCTGCTGCTACTGCTGCCGCCCCCGCCGCCGCCCTGGCTGCCCCGCGGTCCCTTGGGCTCCTCCAGGCCCTCCTTGCCGTCCCCATCCCCGCTGCTGCTGCTGGCGGCGCCCGGGCTCAGCGAGCGCGTCTCGTCGCTGCTGCTCCCGCCGCTGCTGCCCACCAGGCTCTCGGCGCTGCTCTCCTCCTCGCCCCCGCCGCTGCTGCTGCTCTCGTCTTCCTCCTCCTCGTCCTCCTCCTCGTCCTCGTCCTCCCCGGCCTGGCTGGCGCTCTCGGGGCTCGGCTCCGACATCGTCTCCGCCTCGCCGCCCCCCACTCCGCCGCCGCCGCCGCCCCCACTACCGCCGCCGTTCAGCAGCAGCGCCGCCACCGCCTCGGCCTCCGCCTCCTCTTCCTCTTCCTCCTCTTCCTCCTCCTCCTCGGGGGGCTCAGCCCGGCCCCGCGCCGCCGGCCCGGGGCTGCCAGGGGGCAGGGGGCTCAGGCGGGAGAGCTCCTCCAGGTCGGCCATGTCGGTGATAGCGGCGGCCATGGCGGCGCCTGCTCCTCCTCCTCCTCCTCCTCCTCCTCCCGGCCGCCGCCGCCTCCCTCTCTCGACTCTCGCTCCCTCGCCCCCTCCCGAACGCCCAAAACTCCTCCGACGCCGCTGCAGAGCAGGAGGAGGGCCCGCGAGCTGCGTCAGCCTGCACACGCGCTACGGAGCCCGCGCGGGGACAGGCGCGCCGCTGCGCGCACTCACGCGGAGACGGCTGCGCGCCTGCGCGGCGGCACGCGGTGGCACCTCCCCCGGGCCGCGGCCTCCGCGCCCCGGCCCCCGCCCGGCCCCGCCCGCAGCAGCGAGTGCTCAGAGTTTCCTCGGGGGCTTCCCACGCCTTCCCCGGCCTCGCGGCGGGCGAGCCACGCCGAGCGAAAAGCAGAGTGCGGGCCGGGGATTTTAACCCGTAGCGTTCTCACGATGAAGTCATTCATCCCGGGGGTGTTTGGGGAGTGTCCCCTGTGTACAGGCGCTGAGCCAGGAATCGAAGTCCCTGGTCTTCTGAGAGCTTGCAGTCGACGCGGAGAGGAGATGAAAATGAATGAAAATAAATAATACAATGCAAGGTCCTAAATCCATATAAGCACCATAAAGCTACAGGTTTTCGTCCAACCTGCGTTTGAATACCCCCAAAAATGGTTCAGTGACAGTCTCAGAGCAAACATCTCTTGCGTTCAAGATCTTCAAACTTTTTTGCTCAGAAGCCCTCAGTTTTGTATGTTCTTATCCAGTTTAAAGTACCATCTACATTTTTTTCCCGCTTGTTATAAATACTTTGTAACTGTCACTTTTTTTAAATGTAACCAGTGAACTCAGAGTACCATTGGGATTTAATACTCACCGATATTCACCTTTTAAAATACAATCTTTTTTATACTTGGACAATTTACATCCTTCCTTTATCTTCTGGAACTCATATTTACATTCCAGATCCCCTCTGGAATTTTATCCCAATAATATATTTTATATTTGAACTGCCTTCTTGATCATCTATTTCACTGTAATAAAAATGTGTATATAAATTGAAATTTAAGTATTTTTAAATTTCCTGTGATCATAAATTATTTCAACTGATCACCAACAAATATATTTCAAATATTTATAAATAGATATTAATCACAAAAGTAAAATTTTGTTGGAAATGCATCTTTCAGAGAAGGAATTGGATGAATTTTTTTCAACTAGTTTGTTTTATCAGTGGATGAGTATTAATAGAGTGCATTCTATTCCAAGTTTTCAATTCCATGGATATAAGCATGAAGAAAACTTGTTCGCATAAATAAGTAGATGAGAATGAATGGAGTTTTGTTAGAGTAATGCCACTCAGTTCTTTGAACTCCTTCCAAATTATATGCCAAAAAATCACATAGAGATCTAACAAAGAAAAAATACTTCTAATGATCTATCAGCTGACAACTCTGATTAGGTTCTCTTTCAACTTTGTTGAAAGCAAGTAACTGACAACCACCTGACTTGTAAAAGGATGTGTTACCCATTCTCATTCACCAGCCGATTGTTCCTTTTCTGGTGTGGTGGAGGTTTTTGCATCCCCAGGGTATTGCACCCTAGTAAGATTTGGGATGGGGAAGAATTATGCCTTTCTTTTGTAAAGTAGGGGACGGACCATTGGGATAAATCAGGCTGCAAAGAAGCCCACATGACCCCAGGGCAGGTTTTCAGACAGGTCAATTTTAGGAATGGCTGCTAAGGGGAGTGAGGATCAAAGAACTGATTGCCTTAGAACAGAGTCTGTGCTCATACATATTTTGGGCAATCTTCATCTGCCATGAGTACCCCAGTATTATGTCTGCTGCCTTAGGTCTTTGAGTAGCTATCATATATTCCTTATGGTGCCTCAAGGGAAAGCAGAAACAAAAGCAATATATAATAGTATGGGGCATTATGGTTTACAGATACCTTCACACGCACACATACAATGCAGAATACTAACCCCAAACATTTTAACCTCAAAGCCACTCTTTGAAATAAACAAGGAATGTATTAGCATCCTGTATTGTAAATTAAGAACTATCAGAGTTTAACTGAAAAATGCATATTAAGTGTATGTGCTTAACTGTATTAAACCCTGGAGATTAGGATTAACATTTAGCTAGGTTTATCAAAGAAAACTTCATGAAGAATGTAGGATTTGAACAGATGTGTATAGTAAGATATATAACTATATCTAAATTTAATTAGTTCCAGCTGCATCTTGAAGAGAGCCTAGACTAGAACTCTGTACAAGGGGGAATTCTAGAACTGAGACACAATAACATGGAAAAGCATAAAAATTTATTCATGGCAGTGTTAATTAGCCATGAGAAAGCAAAGCTAGAAAGCTCAAAAAGAGTTAAAGATTAGATTGCAGAAAAAATCTTTTTTCTTTTTTTTTTTCTTTTTTGCTGAGGAAGATTAGCCCTGAACTAACATCTGCACCAATCTTCCTATACTTTAGATGTGGGTTGCCACCACAGCATGGCTGATGAGAGGTGTAGGTCCAGGCCCAGGATCCAAACCTGTGAACTCCAGGCCACCAAAGTAGAGCACACAAACTTAACCACTACACCATGTGGCCAGCCCCCTAGATTCCAGAAAATCTTGAATAAAAAGTTTAACTTTGAAAGACAATGATATAGACTCAGATATTTTTTTGAAAGGTGTGATATGATTAAAAATATATTGTAAGGGTATCTAATGTATAGGAGATAGGGTGAAAATTGATGGAGATTAGACATATGGAAATGGCAGGTATCAAAGCCAAAAATGAATGCTCTAGCTGCAGTATTTATACTTAAAGACGAAAATGCGCTATCTTGGAATTGACTTTTTGGAGAAATAGTGCATTTTCCATCACTGAAGAGTTCTTTTTTTTAACTGAAATATTTTCTGAAAATTTGAAAGAATTAAATAATAAACACCTGTACAGGGGCTGGCCGAAGGCATAGCGATTAAGTTCTCATGTTCTGCTTTGGCAGCCCAGGGTTCTCCAGTTTGGATCCTGGATGGGGACCTACACACCGCTTGGCAAGCCATGCTGTGGCAGGCATCCCACATATAAAGTAGAGGAAGATGGGCACGGATGTTAGCTCAGGGCCAGTCTTCCTCTAAATAAATAAAATAATTTTTAAAAACACCTATACACCTGCCTAGATTCATCAGTTAATAATATTTTGCCACATTTGCCAATGCTGTGTCCTTCTTCTCTCTGTCTCTTTCCTTCCGCTCTTTCCCCTGCCACTCCTTCTCCCCCTCACTCTCCTATTACCCCTACTTCTACCACCTCTCCCTTTCTCTCTTGGTTTAGTCGTGGACATCGTGACTCTGCACGCATCCCCTTGGAGCAAGGTCACTCGCCCACATCAGCACAGTATCACAGTGTCGTTATCCCACTCACTGAAGTGCGTGACTAGAGGCAGGACCTCTGGGTAACGGAGTTCCTTCAGGTGAGAGGTTGGATGAAACTGCAAGAAGCATCATCTGCAGACCAGTGCCCATCCACAAACTGTTTCTTACTGATCTGCAGCTAGATAAGTACTAACTTTAGCTTCTAGAAACTTTTATAACAACTTGCCAGAGTAATTTTACGTCTGTTGAATCTAATAATAAAAAATTGGGGCTCTGCTTTTGATGCCATCAGTTTCTTTTATTATTCTGGTAATGCACTTTTACTGTATTTTGCAAAAATATCAATCCACTGGAAATGTAAAAAAAAATATTTATATATATATATATATATATTGGTCCTTCATAGATTGAGAATCACTGTTCCATAGTTCTCCTTCCTGCTTGGAGAATGTGTGATTCTATGCATAATTATAAGGTACCCTATAACCCCCCACTGCATAAGAGCTATTTGATTAGGAAAGATATTCAAACTCATCCACCACAGTACTAATGGGGTCAGATTAGCAACACTAACTTGAATTTCTCTGATTCTTCTACCTGCCAAGCCTACTAACATAGGACACCTCCAGCTTTCAGGGAGCCACGGGGTGAGGGTCTCTCCTCTGCTCACACATTCCTCTCCCAGTGCCCCCTCCCCTGCTCTGCTCTTCCGGGCACTGCCGCCTCCTACCAGGACCTGTGATACAAACTAAACAGCCAAAGCCATCGTGTAGCCTGAAGAAATGGAGATCATTATGTTGACCTCTTTTAGGGAAACCCCGAAGCAGACTGCTTTGCCCAATATCATATATGGTTTTCAATGAAACACCTCTTTATGTTTTCACTCAAAGCTCTGTTTCTCTTAGGGACCCAGACATGCTTTCATGGGCCTAGATTGGCGACAGCTTTGAGTAACAGCTACCCCAAGCTGTATTTATTACTCCCCATCCAATGACTAAGTCTTTCTTATAGGGCTTCTCTGTCTAATTCTCTCTTTCATTAAAATGAGCCTGTTCTAGGAAGCAGTCTCAGCCCCCATGTCAGCAGGTTTCTTTCAGCCCTGCCTCACCAGTTGGCTAGACATGCCCAGACATGCTTGAACCCCAGCAACAGACTCAGCTTAGATTCAAGCTGAGATTCCTGCTACGCCACCCGTGACATACTTCTGAAAATCTCTCTCAAATACGCAGCTATCACATGTTTTCCACCTTTGTTTCAGGTTCTTCATTCTGCGTGTTGATACTGCCATAGTGAGCAAGATCAATAGCAGCCTGATGACCTCATTCTCTGATTGACTTGGAATCTAAAAAAGGTAAGCTGGAAAGAACTAGAAGTTTGATGAAAGCTTCCCCAATCTGTAGACTGTAATCCAACGAAAACCCAACCAAATAATGATGATAGTTTTTGAGTTAAAATTTCTGGAAGGATAGCCATTTTGAGTCATAACTGCTTTGGCTGGCAACTTGCTACAATAAGGACATTGTCCACATGTCTGGTATTTTGAATAGTTTCCCATTTGAATTTAGTAAAATGCTTTTCCTA
The DNA here is from genome assembly GCF_021613505.1 of Equus quagga. Classification (NCBI taxonomy): domain Eukaryota; kingdom Metazoa; phylum Chordata; class Mammalia; order Perissodactyla; family Equidae; genus Equus; species Equus quagga. Next base: position 39,368,325 of record NC_060267.1, read on the forward strand.
CAAACTATCTATGAAAGGGTAGGTAAAATGTGAAAGTTGAATAACATAAACACCACATTTTTTGTCCTTTCATATATTTTGTGTCTAACTTGCTAACCAAATAATGCAACGTTCAAAACTCTGTCAATTATTAAAGTTGAATTTGATGGGTTAGTTATTGTAGCACACAAGTTACAATACCACTTAGTACTTTATCCCTCAAATCTCTGAGAAGGCAGGAAAGAATCTAAACAAAATATTTAATTGGTGAAATATAAAAATAGTGTATCCTGGGCTGGCTGGGTGGCGCAGCGGTTAAGTGCACACGTTCCGTTTCGCCAGCCCAGGATTCACCAGTTCAGACCCCAGATGCAGACATGGCACCACTTGGCACACCATGCTGTGGTAGGCGTCCCACATATAAAGTGGAGGAAGATGGGCATATAATGTTAGCTCAGGGCCAGGCTTCCTCAGCGAAAAGAATTGGCAGCAGTTAGTTCAGAGCTAATCTTCCTCAAGAAAAAGAAAAAATGTATCAGCAGTTTGGATAAATTACCTTAGCTTCAAGCCAAGAAAAGGCCCCCCACTCCCTTCTTTCACCTGAAGTATATATGGCATCTGTTTGACTACTAAACGTATTCATATCCTCTTTTTTTCCTTCTCTTCCCTTTCTCCCTAATTTTATTATTTACTTTTATATCTACTTTGTAGTCCTTTGTACATATTGGTAAATTACTTCAAACTATTTTTTTTAAGTGACTTTTGTTGGGTTGTTTTGTTTTTGGTTTTGCAGAATCTGCTAAGCCGTCTCCCCACTCACTCCCACCACGTGTTTCTGCTGAGCGCATGACCTCCCAGCAACACGTAAAGCTAGGTTTGGCCATGTGGCTAAGTTCCGGCCGATGAGTTGTGAGCACAAGAGATCACATCTTCCTAAGGAAGCTGCTTGCCCTCTCTTCTCTCACTCTTCCTCTGCCCTGTGCGTGGGCTGGGACACAGACATGATGGTGGGAGTGAGCCAGCCTCAACCACACATACCACGACCACACCCTAGGATGACAGAGCCACAGAGAGAGCAAGCCTGGGTTTCCAGATGACCTCATTTTGCAATGCCACTCACCCCTACGGACTAACAACTCAGACTTTTTATGAGTGAGAAAGAAATCTTTTATCTAGTTTCTCTCTTCTAAACCAGCCAAAACAATATCCTAATTAATGCAGGTAAAATAAACAAACATACAAACATGGTTTCCTATCTCCCAGAAATCGGAGGCCTTCAGGTCCTTCAATGTCCTGCCCCTACATCTATAAACTTATCTGTATCCTCGCGCATTTTTTTTTCCCTATGCAAGCTAAGCTTTCTACTGTGGCCAACTCTTACGTGTCCTAAAAAGGGGGCGGGGGAGACCACATATGTTCTATTTTTTTCCTCCTCTTCTTCTTGGGCACGTGGCTGCCCAGCTGGAGACCACATTTCCCAGCCTCCTTTAAGCGCCCTTACACTCAGCTAATAAACCTAAGCATATTTGGTCAATCCAAGTGTTGGATTCTTTTGGATAGAGAACAGTAGCTACCAAAGAAATGTACGTATGACCAGTTCTGGAAGTTCAGTGAAATTCTAGCTCTCTTTGTCCTTTTAGGTGCTCTGCTGACATGCTGAATGAAAGATATGCTCAAGACATACAAAAACATTTCAGACACAGGATTCTGTGCCCTCTAGTCACCAAGATGGAATCAGAAATCCCAATGGCTTAACACACGTCAGCTTAGGAATCAGGAGGCATCCTTAAGTTATCAGATAACAAAACTTGCTATTCGTGCAAACATAAGAAAAGTCTCCTAACTACTGCAGACATCCCCATACCCTGAGTAACTTTAATTTCACTGTTTCTAAGGTTCATCATACTATTTAACAAATCACTAGCTTCCTCAATACAAAATCCATTTTTATATTCATTATGACAATTAGCAAGGGTTTATGGAGATCGTGACAGTAGAAAATTGTGCTACCAGCAACCTTTGGAATATGTTCTTTTCTTTTTTTTTAATATCTCATCTTTTTCTTTTTTTTTTTCCTTGTTAAAGATTGGCCCTGAGCTAACGTCTGTCACCAATCTTTTTTTCTTCTTCTTCTCCACAAAGCCCCGCAGAACATAGTTGTATATTCTAGTTGTAGGTCCTTCTGGCTCTGCTATGTGGGTCGCCACCTCAGCGTGGCTTGATGAACGTTCCTAGGTCTGTGCCCAGGATCCAAACCAGCGAAACCCTGGGCCACTGAAGCTAAGTGTGCGAACTTAACCACTCAGCCATGGGGCTGGCCCCCAAGTATGTTGCTTTCTGATCTAAAGCTAGCTGAAGACTGCTGAACTGGACTGGCCTTTGTTCCTTTAGCATGTTAGTTGACCCTTTATAGAATCAAAGCTTACATTCTTGGCACATACATCATATCATTTTTTTTTTTTGAGGAAGATTAGCCCTGAGCTAACTACTGCCAGTCCTCCTCTTTTTTTGCTGAGGAAGCCTGGCCCTGAGCTAACATCCGTGCCCATATTCCTCTACTTTATACACGGGACGCCTACCACAGCATGGCATGCCAAGCGGTGCCATGTCTACACCCGGAATCCGAACCGGCGAACCCCGGGCCGCCGAGAAGCGGAACATGCGAACTTAACCGCTGCGCCACTGGGCCAGCCCCTCATATCATATTAACTATGCTGAAATACAGTATTTTAAACTAAATTACCAAAATTTTAACACTTAGGGGTAGTTCCATGACTAAATTCTCGCCAAAAGAACATGAGCAGAGGTAACGCGTACAACTTCCACCTAATTCGTTCTTGCCTTTCTTTCCTACGTGCTGGAACAGGGCTGTGCCGTTGACCCAGCTTCAACATGTAGTGCTGGTGACACAACATATGGAAGGAATATGAGCCCCCGAGAGACTTCATGGTGCAGAGCTGCGTGTCAGTCTAAACTGGCCAGACTGTTACATGGCAGAGAAATAAACTTCTGTCTTATTTAAGCTACTATATTTTAGGGTCCTTTCTTTTTTAGTGAAAACTTAGCCTTTACTCAAATTAAGAAAACCTTACACCTTGAGCCGGCAGCTTACATATCTTTTTCTGTGTCTTCAACCCCACCGTCAATACTGCCTCCTTGTTTTCAATTCATGAACATGATCAAGTCTTTCCATCCTTATAAAGTATTGATTTCATTTTCATCCAAACTTCTAAAAATATGAACTATAGTTGCTTTTTCCACTTTCTCACCTCCCCTACACTGTCTCTGTACTGCAATATTATAGCCAGCCCCACTACAGGTTTTAAAACTACTTTCAGTAAAATCATTCATTGACAAAACTACAAGATACTCTCAGTTCTGATCTTACAAACTTGCTATCACATTACAATGAAAAGAAGTCTGAGACCAAGTTCTGCACTGCGTTCTTTGTCACATTTTTTCTTTTTCTTTTTTTTTTTTTTTGAGAAAGATTAGCCCTGAGTTAACATCTGCTGCCAGTCTTCCTCTTTTTGCTGAGGAAGACTGGCCCTGAGCTAACATCCACCCCCATCTTCCTCTACTTTATCACATTTTTATCATCTTTATCGCATTTTCTCCTCTCTTCTGCCCTCCTTGCCTCTCCTCTCTTACTTCTGTGATGCCATACTCATCTAGATTGCTGATATCTTTCATGGTTTATCTTGACTTTCCTGTTTTGTTTTGTTTTTTAAAGATTTTATTTTTTTCCTTTTTCTCCCCAAAGCCCCCCGGTACATAGTTGTATATGCTTTGTTGTGGGTCCTTCTAGTTGTGGCATGTGGGATGCCACCTCAGCATGGCCCAATGAGCAGCGCCATGTCTGCGCACAGGACTCGAACCAAGGAAACACCGGGCTGCCTGCAGCGGAGCGCACGAACTTAACCACTTGGCCACGGGGCCAGCCCCCTTGACTTTCCTGTTTTTTAAATGTTGATTCCTAAGTCTATATCCTTAGCCAACTGTCTTCTTGTTCTACAAGGTCTTCCTGGTAAATAACATCCATTCCGCTTGTTCTGATCTCTGATGAGAGCCTCCCAGATTCCTCCTCCACACTGCCAGAGAGCACTGATGCCTCCTTGAAGCAGAGGACTCTTTTTTTTTTTTAAGGAAGATTAGCCCTGAGCTAACATCCACCACCAATCCTCCTCTTTTTGCTGCGGAAGACTGGCCTGAGCTAACATCAATGCCCATCCTCCTCTACTTTATATGTGAGGTGCCTGCCAAAGCATGGCTTGCTAAGCGGTACATAGGTCCACACCCCGGATCCAAACTGGTGAACCCTGGGCCGCCAAAGCAGAATGTGCCAACTTACCCACCAGGTAGACCCCAAGAAGAGGACTCAATTTACACAGGAACTGATAGACAAAATGTTAGATGTCTCTGTCTCACAGTCTCTTTGCCCCTTCAGCAGCTGTCGGATTCTTTTAGTAAATATCAACAGCATCCATTGATTCGACTAGGTGGAAGCTAAGCTTGCCCTCCCCCTAACATTGATATCAGGTAATAGATTACAAGAAAAGCAAAATTTGGACAAAATTCTTCCAAACACATAAGTTTTATTAGCAAGTGGGTAGAAAAGGCGGCTGCAGCAATATTCAAACAGAATCAGCCAAACTTCTATTCAGGTCTGTGAGTAGATGCCTCCAAGAGTTGATTGGAAGACATTGCGGAGAGGTGGGTGACATAGAATCAGATAGAACTTAGACTGAGAAGGTAGTAGGTTGCTGGGCTTTGCAACAACTTATTTAACAAATATTGATTATATTGAGTACCTACTATGTGTCAGACACTGTTCTGGGTAGACGAGTAAAACCAATAAAAATCCCTGCTTTTATGGAATTTACTCTCTCATCAGGTGTTCTTTTTTTTTTTAAAGATTTTATTTTTTTCATTTTTCTCCCCAAAGCCCCCTAGTACATAGTTGTATATTCTTTGTTGTGGGTCCTTCCAGTTGTGGCATGTGGGACACTGCCTCAGCATGGTTTGATGAGCAGTGCCATGTCCGCACCCAGGATTCGAACCAACGAAACACTGGGCCGCCTGCAGCAGAGTGGGCAAACCTAACCACTCGGCCACGGGGCAGCCCCTCACCAGGTGTTCTTGTACTTCATTTGCACAAGAGCAATAGGGCTGTGAAATCTTTCTAGCTGGCCATGTATCTGGAACACCGTTCACTTCACCGAGGAACATGTATTTCTAACATCTCTTATGCTAATTAATGAACCTTCTGGTATAAATTTCAATGAAGATCCTTGAAATGCTTAAGTAGCCATCTGGAAGTATGGATTCCTGATTAGGGCTCTTCAGATTATAACTAACCACCCCTAGATCGCAAATTCCTAATAAGGTAACTCCAATGATAACTACCCTCCTCTAGAGTGTAGATTAAAGTTAATTTACTCACAAATACATTACACTGTCTATAAGGAAGTATTTTAAAGTAAATTATAACAGATGTAATAAAACAACATGGCAGGAAGCGTGGTTGCCCAGAGCTCCCAAGTTCCACATATGGATTTTATTGATTTATTTAAGTTTTAATTTTTATTTAATTTAATTTTTTTTTTTAAGGAAGATTAGCCCTGAGCCAACATCTGCTGCCAATCCTCCTCTTTTTGCTGAGGAAGACTGGCCCTGAGCTAACATCCGTGCCCATCTTCCTCCACTTTATATGTGGGAGGCCTACCACAGCATGGATTGCCAAGCTCTGCCATGTCCGCACCCAGGATCCAAACCAGCAAACCCTGGGCCACTGAAGCAGAACATGCACACTTAACCGATGCGCCACCAGGCCGGCCCCTTATTTATTTTTTTTAAAGATTTTCTTTTTCGTTTTTCTCCCCAAAGCCCCCGGTACATAGTTGTATATCCTTAGTTATGAGTTCTTCCAGTTGTGGCACGTGGGATGCCGCCTCAGCATGACTTGATGAGCGGTGCCATGTCCGCACCCGGGATCTGAACCGGCGAAAGCCTGGGCTGCTGAAGTGGAGCATAAGAACTTAACCACTCGGGCACAGGACTGGCCCACACATATGGATTTTAAAATACTGAAAGTTACCACCTCCCTTTGGCACCCCCATGTCCTTCCCATGATCCAGCAACAACACGGACAAAAAAGGCACATCAGGGTCCTTCAGGCCCCTCCTATTATAACATGGTTTGCAATCATTCTGAATGGCCAGTGCCCATACCATACCAATCATTGAATATTTTGAATACCACCCTTGCTCAAATCTTTGGCCAAGAAAAAGCTGGCAAGACTCTGAATCTTAACCTTAAATACCTTGGGGCAAGTGTTACCAACACAAACACAAGTTCATTTACCTGTCATATAGGAGGGCCAATAACGGGAATGCCCGGCTTGTGGCAAGGAAAGAGGTTTATTATTGAAAGGCTGCCAGACAAGGAGATGGGAGTTAAAACTAAGAGTCACATCCTCAAAGGGAAAAAGGTAGGGGTTTTTATGGGGTTTTAGGTAGGGGAGAAAGTGCATGTGGCATTGCTGGTTGGCACCTTCCCACCAGCTAGCATTTGGCTTTGAAGGCTAGATTTCTTTTCCCTTGACTGGACTATTTTGGTTTGTTTTCATCTTGAGCCTGTGTTTGGCCTTGTGAGGCTGAATCTTGATGTCTGGACCTTGACTTCCTGGAAAGACTGCTCACTCATATACTAAGGAGGGACAGAAAGACCTGGTTAGTTTTGAACAACAGTTGATTATGCTGAGTATGCACAGCTGCAGTTAGCAAAGCTTATCTCAGAGTTTTTCTTTTTTTCTTCTTCTAGCCCAGGGAAGACTTTTTTAACTCCTTTGTTCTCGGTTTCAGAAGGAATTCTAACTGTCCCAGCTTGAACGTGGGATTCATGCCAAAATTGATTGGGATTGGCTGGGTTGCAGGACCTTTACTGTCACGTTGGGTGGGATGATGGAAATGCTTGCAGACCTTCTGCACGAGTCCATGACAGGCATACTGGATTGCTCCAGCATCAGGGTTTTGCCAGGAGGGTAAATCAAAAGGGCAAAGAACCAAAAGAGTTGAAGATGTAAGCAGGAGAGTGGACAATGGAATGTAAGATGAGTAGAAAGGGAAGTAAAAACTGGACTTTATTAACTGATTTGCAGTAGACAATTTTATTTATATCAATGTACATTTGAAATGTTATAAGTTCTGATCCATTTACACAAATATATTCATGTAGTCCACAGATGATCTGATGATAGTGTGAATTAACACTACTTTAAAGCAATGACATTTTCCATATCTGATTGTGATATAATAAGAAATGTATATTTTGGTCTTTATCACTGACTTTTAGCCAGAGATTACAAAACCTTTGTAATTTCCTAACCGATAAAGGTGCTAGCATCTTTTGTCCTATTTGGTCTTTGACCCCGGTTCCTGACACAGAGCTCCTAAATCACTTGGAATTTCCTGGGTGATGGGACCATCTTTTGTTCTAATGAGGTGACTTTTCTGTGGGCTCCTGGATAGCTTCAGGATGGGGGCTGGTCACCAGAAACACCAAGCCATCACTAGAAACTTGGAACTTTCTGCCCCACCCTGTCTTTCAGGGAAGTGAGAGGGGCTGGAGATTGAGTTAATAATCGATCATGCCTATGTGATGAAGCCTCCATAAAAATCCCCCAACTATGGAGTTTAGAGAACTTCCAGGTTGGCAAACACATCCATGTGCTTGGAGGGTGGTACACCCCAACTCCACAGAGACAGAAGCTCCTTACTTGGGACCCTTCCAGACCTTACCCTATGTGTCTCTTCATCTCAATGTTCATCTGTGTCTTTTATCATATCCTTTAGCATATAATAAAGTGGCAAACCTAAGTATTTCCCTGATTTCGGTGAGCTGTTCTAGAAAATTATTGAAGCCAAGGAGGGGTTTTTGGAACCCCAATTTATAGCCCATAGATCAGAAGTACAGGTGACAATCTGACTTGTGGTTGACATCTGAAGTGGGGGCACTGTTGCAGAACTGAGCCCTTAACTTGTGGGATCTAACGTTAACTCTAGATAGATAGTGTTAGAGTTGAATTGAATTACAGGACAACCAGCAGGTGTCGGAGAGTTGATTCACACATCTGGTGTCAGAAGTATTGTGAGTGTGAGAGTAAAGAAAAACACAGTGTGATTTTCCTAGACACTTACAGTAACAAGGAAAATGAAATATGCACCCTTGCCATCAACTTCTGAGGAATATGGACAGAATGGGTCTTCAAGGACATCACAGCGTTCATTGGTGTTTATACTATGTCCAATGTTTCATTTCACTAGAGGAAGGTCTAGCTAGTAGTTGAATAATCAGTTTGGCTGGAGTGTATGGTAAGTGAAAGAGAGTAGTGGGGCACTGTTGTTTTGAAAAGATAGCTAAGGAGACAGCATGTGTCTCAGATTATTTATCACAGCAAAAAATTCAAAACTGGGTAATGGAAGTAACGTGCAAATATTGAAAACCTGTTATGTGCGAGTCTTGTTCTTGCAAACTAACCTGAGCCAATTTGGGCATGCACAACTTTTAGGTTCTTTTTGGTAGATACAAGAAGCCAAAAAATTTCTCTTTAATTAAAAGCAAGATTCCCGAGGGAGAATTGGGTCAGTCACCCAGAATCCTCCAGTATTCTTGGCCAGAGACCCCTTAAAGGATTTAACCTAGGGCATCATTGCTAAGGGTATAGGTTACAGGCCTCTTGGGATTCGTACACTCTGTTTTGCACGAGTAGAGAGAGTCTTTGGAGTATTTTTAGATAATTACATATCTTGAATATCTTTCATGTTGCTAGGAAAAAAATTCATTTCTAACATGCATCATGTTGGTCAACAGGCCACTGTTTTTACCAGTAAAATCCATGTCTCACATTTAGTCTGCAAATTACAAAGTGTCGTTGTTGATCAAGACACTGGAGGGGCTGGCCCCATGGCTGAGTGGTTAAGTTCGCTCGCTCTGCTTCGGTGGCCCAGGGTTTCACTGGTTCGGATCCTGGGTGGGGACATGGCACCACTCATCAAGCCATGTCGAGGTGGCATCCCACATGCCACAAGTAGAAGGACCCACAACTGAAAAGACACAACTACGTACCGGGGGGATATGAGGAGAAAAAAAGCAAAAATAAGAAAATAAAGGTTTAAAAATAAATAAAGGCGTAAAAAAAAAGACACTGGTAACAGAAACATTTGTAAAATCTGCCTCTGAATGTCAGAAAACAACTCCCCTCAGACTGTGCATTCTTTTCTTTCTTCAGCTTTATATCATGAAGATTTTTTTTTAAGTTTTTATTTTTCCTTTTTCTTCCCAAAGACCCCCAGTACATAGTTGTATATTTTAGTTGTGGGTCTTTCTAGTTGTGGCATGTGGGATGCCGCCTCAGTGTGGCCTGACGAGTGGTGCCATGTCCGCGCCCAGGATTTGAACCAGCGAAACTCTGGGCCACCGCAGCGGAGCCTGAGAACCTAACCACTCCGCCACAGGGCCGGCCCCTGAAGATTTTTATATATACAGAAAATAGAGAGCAGAGTATAATGTACACTCACATACTCATCACCTGGATTTAATAATTCTTAACATTTTACCATATTTGTTCAAGTATTGTTACCAAGCTCTAAGGGACGGGTGCCCTGCAAGTGGGTCCTTTTGCTTGGAGCCCCTGGCACCAATAGAAGGAGACGGGGTTCGGATAGCAGAGCAGAAACTTTACTCATTGATCCACGAACGGAGGAGGCAGAGCTCAAGCTCTAACGCTCCTTCTTCCCAAAGGGGAAGTGAGCAGGGTTCCTATGGGATGTGAAGGGGGAGAGGTCTTCTCAAAATCACTTGGGGCAGGGGCATTTGGGGCATGCACAGATCTTCCCTTCTTGCAAGTGGCACCTTTTGCACACTTTTCCTTTTGCTCATGGCACCCTATCGCCACTTTGGACCTTTCTGATTTGGACTGGTTCTGCCGTTTGGCCACCTGGCGATGTTCTGCCTTGGCTCCTATAAGCAAACATAACTTATAAACAAAGCATTAGGCATGAAAAGTGTTTTAGGCACTTCCCTGGGTGACAGTATTATATGGTTAATTATAAACATGATGACATTTCACTGTTAAATACTTTAACATGCACTTCAACAACCTAAATACATTTCCCCATGATCACAATACCATTATCACACTTAATAAAATTAGCAGTAATTCCCTAATATCCTCTAACACTGTCTGAACTCAGATTTCCACATTTGTCCCCTAAGTGTCTTTTACAATTGCTTTTTAAAAACCTGACCCAATGAGGATCTTGCCTTCCCTTTCCTTGTTACTGGTTTGTACCTGCTGGATGAGAATGCTGGCAGCATCTGGGTTTATGGCTTCATCCAAATGGTACACACATAGCCTCACAATATATACGTTAAAATATTTTAAAGAAAATGACACACCTCACAATGACTTTACCAGATATTTTCACCACCATTATCTCATTTGTCTCTTTCCCACAGAGGAAGAAGTTTTCCAAAGGACTTAGCCAGGCTAACATGCATTCTCTATAGAAAAGACCTTTCTTTTCTTTTTTTTTTTTTGAGGAAGATTAGCCCTGAGCTAACATCTGCTGCCAATCCTCCTCTTTTTTGCTTAGGACGACTGGCCCCGAGCTAACAACTGTGCCTATCTTCCGCTACTTTTTATGTGGGATGCCTGCCACAGCATGGCCTGACAAGCGGCGCGTAGGTCTGTGCCTGGGATCCCAACTGGTGAACCCCAGGCCGCAGAAGTGGAACATGCAAACTTCACTGCTGTGCCACCGGGCCGGCACCTGAAAAGACCCTTCTAATCAATTTGGGAATTCTGAAGTTAAAAAGAACAAATGATTCCAAGACCAGACTTTGAGAAACACTGAGGCATGGCATAACATGCAAACCCTTAGGTATGACTCTGCCGGCTCCCTAGGATTTGGCCTCAAACCACTTCTCTACTGTCTTCTATACCCACACAGGTACCCTGAGGTGTTAAATGTTCACTGACAGGGCCAGGACTGGGGTGAGGAGAGATGCCTAGGACAGAAGATGGAAGGAGACAGTTCTCTCAAATGCCGTGCCTGCACTTGCCTTACCCCGAGAGTGTCATATCCTTAAATTTTGCGTCCTAGTCACCTCTCTCACCTCATCCTAGTTGCTGCCTTGCTCAGGCACTTCAGATATACATGCAATTTCAGCGCGGCCTGAAAATCCACTGAGTTTGAGATTGCCCCTTATAAAAATTTTGGAAATCAGAGCTTCCGGTTTGGTGAACACCTGGACATGCAGGGAGAGTGGCGCACCCGCAGAAGGCACGGAAGCTCCGCCCCTTCCCCATACCTTGCCTTGTGCATCTCTTCCATCTGGCTGTTACTGAGTTATATCCTTTTATATCAACCAGTGATCTAGAATCACAAAGAGAATACTTTGAGATGGGAAGAAATCTGAGGAAATGTGTCATTTTTGTAAGCTGCTGATCTCCTGAACATTTCTCCAAGCTACTCAGACATGTGTCTTATCTAAACAAAGAGGCATCTTCAGAAGTTCTTCACAAACATCCCAAGAAATCATAAAATAAGGTCATCTGACCTTTGCCTATACAAACAAATGATGTTTAAATCTTCCCACTGACCAAAGAATGGAAACCTCATCAAAAAATAGTTTCAGAGAGACTACAGAAGGAAGCAAGAGATGACAGCACAACTCTCAAATTGTGTGTTCCTTGTACTACATGAATATAGTCATTTACAGTAAAATCATGGCATTATTATTTTAAAAACTGACAAATAAAAATGGCAAGCAATAGCATATATTGGAGAATATGAGGAAGCCATTTGGTATAAACCTAATTCGGCCTGAGCTTGTCTTTCCAAAAGGGCCTGACTGAGGCCATTGAGCATGCGTTGTATATCTGCTTTAGAGATTCCCCATGGCAAGAGCAAAGGCCCTTGAGATAAAGGTGCAACTTCCCTCCCCCTCCCAACGTTGGCATTTCTTTAAGGATTAAGCGTCTTTCCTTAGGCTAGGAACTGATTGCTGCGCTCACCTGTGACCACCCAGCTCCAGACAATAGACTTGCCTCCTGTTACGCCCTCCGAGATAGCAGACCACTACCTGCTGTGTCCATCAAGCGCTGTGCCGACAGGGCAATCTCGTGACTGTTGTGGGAGGGACATTTCAATCCTATGTGAACCATCCTGTATGGGGGTATATAACCACTCTGTATACCTCACTTCCTTGGTGCCCTTTCTTCCTTTGGGAAGAAAGGCCTCGGGCCATGGTCCTCAGATTTCAGCTCAGAATAAACTCACCCAAATTTTCATTTATAGATTGGTCATAGATTATTTTTGTCGACAAAACTTTGGAAATTAAAACATGCCTTCTTGATACCAGTGTCCATATGTGACTTGAATTTTGGCAACTTAAACTAAATGCTAGTTTCCCTAGAAGGATTTAATAAAAATTTAATAAATATGTTTGCTTCAGGAGACATTCCAGCAGTGGTGGTGGTCTGAGGCCTGCCAGGACCTGAGATAATAATAATAATACATGGGGCCAGCCCAGTGGTGCAGTGGTTAAGTGCGCATGTTCCACTTCGGCGGCCCAGGGTTCGCTGGTTCAGATCCCGGGTGCGGACATGGCACCGCTTGGCAAGCCATGCTGTGGTAGGTGTCCCACATATAAAGTAGAGGAAGATGGGCACCGATGTTAGCTCACGGCCAGTCTTCCTCAGCAAAAAGAGGAGGATTGGCAGCAGATGTTGGCTCAGGGCTAATCTTCCTCAAAAAATAAAAATAAAAAATAATAATACTGTCGACACAAAATAACCAATAACCATTCTACAGATAAGAGAAATAGGATGAGTTTTACTTGAGCCAGAGAAGGCATTAGAAAGTGTTCCTGGGAAACATGATTTTCAGGACAGTCTTAAATCTTTTTTGGAACAAAGAACATACGTTAAACGCACCCAGGATACATTTTCACCAAAGTTTCAAAGAGGTATTCAGTTGCAAATTAGCAGGTCAACATGACCCTGTGTCAGGGAAAGGGACTAATCCGGGCGTCACCAACAGGGCGTTGCCAGTAGGGCGTAGGAGGGGAAGTATGCATTCTTATCTTAAGAGAGTGCATTCTTTAATAGTTAAGCAGATGAAGAATGTATGTTTGTTAGGCCATAAATCAGGCTGAATAAATCAAGCTGAATCAGTTTTGAACCTGAATATTTACCCCACATACCTCAATATGTGAAAATCTCTTGTCATAACAATGATAATAATAAGTATTTATTAAGCCTTTACTTTGCCAGGCATTGTTCTAAGAACTTTCTAGGGATTAAATCATTTAATCCTTCCAATCCTATGAGGTTGGAATTTTTAAAATCCCCCTTTAGAGATGAAAAGGCCCTTGCCAAACAGAGCTGAGAACTGAAGGCAGAAGAGGAAATTCTTTCTCTGCATTTCCATCCATCTTCTCAGTTCACATGGATGGAGAGCTGGCCCTGCTGGGTCACCTTATGGCATGGTCTACCAGTCAGAGCACACACACTGCCTACCCAGGGGGTTTCCATATTGAGATGGTGAGCTGCCTCCTCTCCCTTGACCAATCTCTAATGTTATGAATTCTTAAATCAGCTGTATAATTCTTATAATACTCAAGCTGATTATAAGCACTAGATCCTAAGATGATTTCCTCTGTGTTTTACGAAATATGAGAGTAGGTTGATCTGTTTAGCAGACTTCAATAGTTTCCGAAGATTCACTCCCAAATAGTGGTCCAAGCTCCTACACATTGACTTTTAATCGTTTGCTAATAGCTTTGCCAGTTCTGTAGTTTATCTGTCAGTAGAACGGGCTGGTGTTTCACATCTGTTAACATCCCTGAGGGCTTTCAGGAAACCTAATCATTGCTGTCATCATCAACCTCTGTGTCATTGGTATGGAAGTTAACTTTAGTTTCAGTAACAAAAGTTAGTTTACCCAAAACAAATTATGCATTTTAGCACTTGTAAAGCATATTAAGCCTCTCCTCCACTGCCTTAAATGCAGCTATTTACATTTATTAGCATTTCGCTGACTGATCTCTTCTAGCACAGGGCGATGAGAGCTCTTCAAAATGCTTCCAGCTCCAGAATTCTTAGCTATCAAGATCCACGTGGGCAGAAACAGTTCTGATCATTTCCAGCAGTCTGGCAAACAGGTCACATAGGTCATAATTTGGTATTTTTAGTCGTTCAACAAATATTTACTGAACACCTACCGTGCGCTAGGTTTGGGGGATCTCTGGCAAAGAATTCGGAAGTCTTCCTTGGGTTGGAGAAGAGGGTGGATAAAGCCTAGAAACAGAGAGAAGCAATTCCTAGAGGCACCAGGAGGCTGTGGAAGGAGAGGGGCATTTACGTTGGCTCTCTGAGCTAGAGAAAATTCTGTCAAGGACCAGACACAATGCACGTTCTGTCTCAGATGTTTGAATCTATTCCATCTACACCATTTGGCTGGCAGGAAGTCCCCGCTCTCTGTGGATTTACTAATGGGAGACACAAACCTCTGACATAATGAAGTGGCAGGAGGTGTGCATTTCTCCAGCTTGCCTTGAAGGGAGAGAATAGGGGCGATTCTCCGGGTGCACATTGACGTGGGTGTGCATGCTGGTATGCAATCATCTGTTAAATCCAGCAGGCTTCAACTCCGTAAGATAGAGCAAATTAATTCGTTTATGTTTTCAAAGAGTAAGAAAAAGGAGGCTTTGCAGTGAAGTTAGGACACGGGACTCCGTTTTAGAAAGAGACAGTCAGATCTCTTGGAAGAAAAGCTCAGTTTGTACAGTTTTCTTGCCCTGGTCAGCTGTATTCTTGCACATTTCTGACGAAGTGTGCACCTTTCTACACAAACGAGCTACAGGCTGAAATCAGTTCCCTTGAACATATTTAGCTGCCCCCGAATCTGGGGGAAACTCTAGGTTTTAGAAGGTTAAATCAGACAACGATTGAGAAAGTTTGCTTTTAAGAGAGAGGCAATATAATTACAGCTCAGAAGAGAATTTTAATGCAGCCCAAAGATAATTAGCTACAAAACCTAAATTAGGTGCAGTGCTTGCTAAGTCGACTTTCTGTAACTTAGAGAAAAAGATTCCTACGCAAAGCTCACAGCACTATAATGAAAAAAGCTGTCTACTAAGTGTGGTCTGATTGACTTGGTCAAATGGTATATAAATTAAATCCATCTGAAGAATCTGATCTCCAAATGGGATTTTCGTTTCCATAAGACTGCAGTTTAAAAATGTATGTGAAGTCAGAAAGTAAGAGTCAAACCATGTCCCCCCACGGCTGGTGAACTTGGCAGGCCACGTGGAAAATGAGCCGGCTCTTCTCCTGCTGAACGAATCCATTCAAGATGATTTCATAGTTTTCCTTCCTCATCCTTTGGAATGTGGAAGCCATTTTCCAACGGGTTTTTTAAAAAATTTCTGAATTTAACCCTTTGGGAGAAGATACTTATTCTCTCTCTTTTAGAAAATTTTTCTAAGGGTATGCAGGATAATACAATGGGGATTTTCTTTTTTAAGCACAAATGCTGGAGGCAGAAAGTTGGTTCAATCTTGTTTAATTAGGACTCTGGGGAAATAGTTGTGCCTAAAATAATGCAAAGTTCTGTAATTGAACTAATATGATTTTGCAGCCACCTGCCAGGGAAAGACCGTTGCATGTAGATTAAATAATACAGAAAAAAAATTTTCCTTTTTGTTTTGGTATTACAAAATTAAATAAGCTAATTAAAAATCACCAGTTGAAGACTGCTAGCTTTTGTAGCCAAGTTGGATTCTTTCGGGGGTGTCTTTCTTGCCTTGCCTGAGTTTCCCTCTATCCTACACCAAACTGTCTTCCAGGTAGAAAATATATACACATATTTGCTTATATATGCATAAAATATATTTTCCAGAAGAGAAATACACAAAAACTTTTTAATTTTGGCATATTTTATATTTTCTTTTTTTTTCAAATGGGTAAAGTTAATTTGTATATCAAGACCCACAACATGGAGGCCACCCCAGTGGCCCAGGCCACTTCAAAAAACTAAACCTAAGTCAGCCTGTGCTTAAGGGAAATGCTTGTCAAGAAGCTTAACATACACCCATCACAATCCTCTGACTCAGCTTTAGCCGGCTTACTTTACCCTAGACAATGGGACCTGCTGGCCTTATAAGGAAGCCTCCGCCTTCATAGCCAATCATGCCCTGTTTCTGAGTTGCCTCTTCTGAAGATTAGCCCTGAGGTAAATCTGCTGCCAATCCTCCTCTTTTTTGCTGAGGAAGACTGGCCCTGAGCTAACATCCGTGCCCATCTTCCTCTACTTTATATGTGGGATGCCTACCACAGCAAGGCTTGTCAAACGGTGCCATGTTGCACCCAGGATCCGAACTGGTGAACCTTCCAGGCCACCAAATCAAAACGTGCTCACTTAACCGCTGTGCCACCAGGCTGGCCCCCTGAGTTGCCTCTTCTAAAGCTCTATAAACTCACTCTTGCCCAAAATCCCTCCGAAAGTGTGCTCTGCTGCTTGTGAGGCACTGTACTCGCCCAAACCATGGATTCTTTTCCCTTAGGTAAAGGACATCAAACTCATTACTGCATTATTTTAGTTTTGTCATTTATCATTCACATTAATCCAAGCTGAGAAAGGGTATACAGGAGAAGTCTTTCCACCTCTACCCTCAGCTGCCCAATTTTCCTTTCCAAAGTAACTAATGTTTTAAGTTTGTTTTGAGTTTATTTTTGTTGTTTTGAGGAGTATAATTCTTTCTGAGACATTTTATGAATGTTTAAGTAGCTACATATATGTATTCTTTAAATCCAAATCTCTATTATTATTTTTTTGTATTTTTTTTTTTTAGGAAGATTAGCCCTGAGCGAACTACTGCCAATCCTCCTCTTTTTACTGAGGAAGACTGGCCCTGAGCTAACATCCGTGCCCATCTTCCTCTACTTTATACGTGGGATGCCTACCACAGCATAGTGTGCCAAGTGGTGCCATGTCCACACCCGGGACCCGAACCGACGAAACCCGGGCCATCAAGAAGCGGGACATGCACACTTAACTGCTGCGCCACCAGGCCAGCCCCTCCAAGTCTTTATTTTTATACAAAGGTTAGCATAGCAAAATATTAATTTGTGCCTTACTTATTATTTTTTTTGAGGAAGATTAGCCCTGAACTAACTGCTGCCAATCCTCCTCTTTTTGCTGAGGAAGACTGGCCCTGAGCTGACATCCGTACCCATCTTCCTCTACTTTGTATGTGGGACCCCTGCCACAGCATGGCTTGACAAGCGGTGCCATGTCTGCACACGGGATCCAAACTGGCAAAACCTGGGCTGCCAAAGCGGAACATGGGCACTTAACCACTGCGCCACTGGGCCAGCCCCCTGTGCCCTACTTTTTTAAAAAAAAAAACTCAAAAAATAGATTTGACAAAGGAGCAAAGGCTGGAACAAGTGGACATCCACATGCAAAAAATAAAAATGAATCTAGACTCCAACTTTACACCCTCCACAAAAATTAACTCAAAATGGGTGGTAGACTTGAACATAAATCACAAAAGTGTAAACTCCTGAAAGATGACACAGGAGAAAACCTAGATGACCTTGGGTATATGGTGATGATTTTTTTGATACAACACCAAAGGCATAATCCATGAAGGAAATAATCAATAACCTAGATTTCATTAAAAGTTTCTCACGGGAGCTGGCCCCGTGGCCAAGTGGTTAAGTTGGCGCGCTCCGCTGCAGGTGGTCCAGTGTTTCGCCAGTTCGAATCCTGGGCGTGGACATGGCACTGCTCATCAAACCACGCTGAGGCAGCGTCCCACATGCCACAACTAGAAGGACCCACGACGAAGAATGTACAACTATGTACCCAGGGGCTTTGGGGAGGGAGAAAAAGGAAAAAAAATAAAAAAATAAAATCTTTAAAAAAAAAAAAGTTTCTCATGGATGTTAGCTCAGCGACAATCTTCCTCAAGCAAAAAGAGGAAGATTGGCAACAGATGTTAGCTCAGGGCCAATCTTCCTTGATGCGGGGTCAGTGAGCCAAGGAGTTGAAAGAAAGATTTCTTGGACTCTCAAGATCTGGCAGTAGTGCTCTTTTATTTAGGGTATAGTGTGGAATAGCATGGGGACAGGACCCATGGGCAGTCAGAGCTGCTGCGTGGGGACAGGGCCCACGGGCAGGAGGAGCCGCTGCTGCTGCCCCGAGTTGAGGGTTAGGGCTACTTTTATAAGGCATGGGTATGTGAGTCATCTCTTTACAAGACAAAGGAAAGAACATGAAAAAAAGTTAAAATGGTATCAGTGCAGGTGGGGTCTGGTCATTGGGTGATCCCATGACTTTTAGACAAGAATCAAATCGGATTAAGTAAAGGTCAGAAGCCACCACCCTAAATCAGTTACATGAGATTGCCAGACAGCAACCAACTTAAATTCTTGCCTCTGGCATTAAGAGTTTCTAGAGATAAGGCCATCCCCCTTCTTCCTGGCACAGAGAGGGAGGCATCTTTACAGATGGAGGTTTCCCTTAGAAATGTAAATGTTTCCCAACAAAGGGGCAAGCAAATTCCACTCCTCGGAGCCTGCCTCTCATCTGTAGTTTTAAAATTAACCAGCCTAAAAATCCTCATCATAAACCATTTTAAAATTAACCAGCCTAAAAATCCTCATCATTCCTCACACAAAAAAAAAATTAAAAATTTCTTCTCTATGAAAGACACTGCCAAGGGAATGAGAAGACAAGCCACAGACTGGGAGAAAATATTTGCAAAAGACATATCAGATAAAGGACTGTTATCCAAAATATGCAAAGAACTCTTAAAACTCAACAATAAGTGGGTATAATAAAAATATATTTGGCCTTTGCCTCCAGTTCCTGACACAGACTCCTAAAACCCTTGGAATTTCCTGAGTAATAGGAGTATCTTTTGTTATTCACAACCAGCCCATGTCCACCACTTCTGAGTTTAAGCTAAAGAGATGACTCAGAGTTAGGCCCTCAGATAAGAAGACCTAGTGATTAGAGGGTTAGACTTTTAGCTCTATCCACCAACCTCAGGGAAGGGATGGAGGCTGGAGTTTGAGCTCTATAAAAACCCTTGACAAAGAGATTGGGAGAGCTTCCGAGCTGGTGAACACATTAAAGTGCTAGGAGGGTGGTGCATGCAGAGCTGGTGTGGAAGCTCCACGACCCGACCCCTCCCACCCCTATACCTTGCCCTATGCGCCTCTCCATTTGGCCGTTCCTGAGTAGTACCCTTTGTAATAAATAGGTAAACATAATTAAAGTGTTTTCTTGAGTTCCGTGAGCCTTTCTAGCAAATTATGGAGCGTGAGGGGAGTTTGTGAGAACCTCCAAATTTGTAGGTGGTCAGGCAAAAGTATAGGTAGACTGGGCACCTCATTTCTGGTGACTTCTGCAGTAATGACAGTCAGTAGAGACTGAGCCTTCTAACTTGTGGATCTGACGCTAACTCCAGGTAGTGCAAGAATTGAACTGAATTGTTGCACACCCAGTTGGTGTTAGAGAATTGGAGAATTGATAGATATTGGGCAAGGCACTGTATATTTGGTGTCAGGGGGAGAAACAGCCCAACAAGAAAATGAACAACCTAATTTAAAAATACACAAAAGACTTGAACAGACACCTCACCAGAGAAGATATCCAGATGACAAGTAAGCATATGAAGAGATGCTCAACATCATATGTCAATAGGGAAATGCAAATTAGAACAACAGTGAGATACAATTACATACCTATTAGAATGACCAAAATCCAAAACTCTGACTACACCAAATGCTGATGAGAATGTGGGACAATAGGGACTCTCACTGATTGCTGGTGGGAATGCAAAATGGTACAGCCACTTTAGAAGACAGGTTGGCAGTTTCTTACAAAACTAGACATACTCTTACCATTCAATCCAGCAATCGTATTCCTTGGTATTTATCAAATGTGTTGAAAATTTGTGTCTACACAAAAACCTGCATACCCATGTTTATAGTAACTTTACTCATAATTGCCCAAACTTGGACACAACCAAGACGTTCTTCAGTAGGTGGATGGATAAACGGACTGTGGTACATCCAGACGATGGAATATTATTCAGCACTAAAAATAGATGAACTATAGAAGAATGACATGGAAGAAAATTAAACATGTATTACTAAGTGACAGAAGCAAATCTGAAAAGGCTACATACTATGTGATTCCAACTATAGGACATCCTGGAAAAGGCAAAACAATGGTGATAGTAAAAAGATCAGTGGTTCCCAGGGGTTAGAGGAGGGAGCGAGGGGTGAATAGGCAGAGTACAGAGGACGTTAGGGCGGTGAAACTCTGTATGACATTATAATGGTGGATACGTCACTGTATATTTATATTTGTCCAAATCCATAGAATGTACAAGACCAAGAGTGAAGACTAACGTAAACTGTGAACTTTGGGTGATAATGATGTGTCAGCATAGGTTCATGGAGTGTAACAAATGTACCATCCTGGTGAAGATAGTTGGGGAGGCTGTGTGTAGGGGGGTAGGAGTATGTGGGAACTCTTTGTATTTTCTGCTCAATTTTGCAGTGAACCTAAAACTGTTCTAAAAGTATGAAGTCTAATTTTTTAAAACTTAATAAAAAATAGAATATATACCTTGGAGATATTTCTGTATCAATATTTCAAGTGTTTGCAGTCCATTTGATAGCTCCGTGGTATGGATTTGCCATTATTTATATTACCAGTTTTCTATCAATGGACATTTAAGTTTTTTTCTAATCTTTTGCAGTTATTGCAAACCATACTGTTACAATGTATGTCATTTCACCTGTGTATATGTATTTTTTACATTAAATGTGCATTTGTAATTTCTACAGGTGCCACCAAATTGCTTCTATATCAGTTTATACCCTTACCAGCAAAATATGAGACTTTCTGTGTCTGTTTCCCACAACCTGACAACAGAGTGTTTGATCAGATATTTGTATCTTTGCCAAAGTGTCGTCTCAGTTTTTTTCTTTTTAATTTCTCTTATGGGTAATTTATGTTTCCTGCTTTATGAGATTTTAACTTTTTCATGATTAATCTATCTGGAATTTATTTCCGGGAGCAGTGTGAGAAGCAGGTAACTATTTTTCTTTCAGTACTATGTAACAGGGAGACATCGTCCACCCTTTCTTTGTCTATTTGAAAGGCTCCCTCTTGCTGGATGCTGCTTTCTTTCGTGGCTGTTTTTTTTACACCCAATACCAATGTCTTTCTGGGTTTAATGACTATAGCACCGGACTATGCTTCAATAACTATTAGAGCAAGATCTTACTTACTAGTCTTTAGGAAGACTCCTAAAATTGCTTTACTATTCATTGTCGTTTATTCTAGCCAATGAATTTTAGAATCGGTTTGTCAATTTATATAAAGAATCTTTACGAGAAATGATGAGGACTTTCATTGACTTCATAGACTGATTTCATGGGACCATTGCTATATTTCACTTTAGGAATATGCATGTCTCTCTACTTGTTTAAGCCTTCCTTCACTTCCTTCAGTGATGTTTTATATTTCTTGTTGATTTTTAGGTACTTTACAGGCTACGTTGCCATGTGGCTCAGATCTTTATTACATTCTTTTGAACTTTTGAATGGTTATTCCTCTTTTACAGGACAACTTTTTTCTATTTTATTTTTTCAAGATACATCTGGTGGCTCTCTTTCAGAATGATTTATTTAATTTTTCCTGAATTGACACAAAATTTTGAACAGGTATTGAAACCTAACATTTATTTATTTATTGATTCTTTTTTTTTTTTTTTTGAGGAAGATTAGCCCTGAGCTAACATCTGCCACCAACCCTCCTCTTCTTGCTGAGGAAGACTGGCCTTGAGCTAACATCTGTGCCCGTTTTCCTTGATTTTATACGTGGGGCTCCTGCCACAGCACAGCTTGATGAGTGGGGCGTATGTCCGTGCCCAGAATCTGAACCAGTGAATTCTGGGCTACTGAAGCGGAGTACTTGAACTGAACTGCTATGCCTCTGGGCCGGCCCCTGAAATCTAATATTTATTATGCAAGGAGAACTACTCTTTGCTGAATACCTACTACTAACAATGGCTAAGTCTTAGCGCAAGTATGTGTCAGCCACTATTCTAAGTGTTTCACATACTTTAATTCCTTACAATAATCCTTTGAGGGAGTCTATATTATTATTTTTATTTTACAGATGTATAAACTATGTCACAGAGAAGTTAAGTAACCTACTCAAAGTCACACAGCTAGAGAGTAGAGGAGCTAGGAATTATAAGCAATTTGGTTTCAGAGGCCTTCTTCATAACTATCAGGCCAATTCACTCCTAGTTGCCAAACATTGTATTTTAAATGTATTTCATTTTTTTAATTCTTATAGCCCTATTGGATTAAAAACTATTAAACATATTTTGCATGTGGGGAAACTTAGGTTAAGAGAAATGGAGTAACATGACCAAGGCCACATACCCGTCCTGGAGTTACTGGTATTCCAAAGCCAGCCTGCTTTCCATTACTCCCTGTCACATCTCATTTTGTCTATAAAACTGCATTGTTTATGAAGCCCTTAATTTGATCTTTAGACAAAGGTAAATAAATCTTGCAATCAGAGCATCTGATGAGGGTGGGGTAATCAGAGATACCGTATTGACATATATCATTTCAAACAAAGCAAATGACTTGACATTTAGCTTAACCCATGAAGCCCTTTTGCAGCTAAATTTATTATTTTCCTTTGGCTTTTATGTATTTATTATTATTTTGTGCATGTGTGAGGAAGATTGACTTTGAGCTAACACCTGTTGCCAATCTTCCACTTTTTGCTTGAGGAAGATTGTCTCTGAGCTAATATCCGTGCCAATCTTCCTCTATTTTATGTGGGACACTGGCACAACATGGCTTGATGAGCAGTGTATAGTTTCGCGCCCGGGATCCGAACCTGTGAACTCTGAGCTGCCTAAGCAGAGTGTGCAAACTTAACCACTCCACCACTGGTTTGGCCCCTCCTTGGGCTTTTAGAAATGGCTTAGTGGCCCTTTTTCATTTCGACATCTTAAAGGGCAGAGCTCATACTCTCATGAAAAATAATTAGCAGCTCTTTCTCCTCCGTGTACTAAAACACTATTAATTTAATATTTGTTACTCATTTGTCATAGAACAGGCACTATCCTAAGAGCTGGGTTACGATGGTGAACAGAACAGACACGGTCCCTCCACTATGGGTGCTTCCATTCTAATGGGGAGGCAGATATTAATAAAGCATCATCCAAATCTACATTTAAGAACTGTGATAATTGCTCTGATGGGAAATACAAGGTAATTTGAGAGCACATCACAGGGAAAGGGTCTAGTCTTAGTGTACGTTGGGGGAGGGTGTCAAAGACATGTCGCTCAGGAAGCAATATTCAAGTCAAGATCTGCAGAATGGGGTGTGTTCAAGGTGCTGAGAGGACGCTAGGGTGCCTGAGCACGGGTGACGAGGGAGAAGAGCTCACAATCAGTTGAAGACATAAGCATGGACTAGACAGCACGCAGGGCTTTGTGGGACCTTAAGGGATTTTGATCTTTGGCCCAAAAGCAAGGGGAAACCTTTGAAGGCTTTTGAGCAGTTTTTACTCACAATACCTCTGACGCCAAATGAGGTTATTTTCCCTTCCTGATACCACTTTTCCAACACTGCTTCTCCAACTCTCTGGTGCTAACCGCATGTGCAACGATTCAACAAATTCTGACACTATCTACCCGGAGTTAACGCCAGATCCCACAAGTTAAAGGGCTTTAGACCCACAAGACTGCTCCCACCTTAGACGCCAATTGCAAGTCTGGGCCACTCTCACTTTTGACTGACCAGCTATAAATCGGGGGTTCCCACCCCTCCTCCCTCCCACCCTTTTGATACTTTGCTAGAATGACTCACAGAGCTCAGGAAAAGTGCTTACTTACTATTCTTGGTTTATTATAAAAGATAAAATTCAGGAACAGCCAAATGGAAGAGATGCACAGGGCGAGGTATGGGGGGAAGGGGCTCGGAGACTTCATCCTCTTTTTGGGTAAGTGTGCCACCCTCCCGGCACCTCCCTGTGTGTTCTCCAACCCAGAAACTCTCCAAACCTCATCATTTAGGGGTTTTTATGGAGGTTTCATTTCATAGACATGATTGATTAAATCATTGGCCCTTGGTGATTGAATTCGATCTCCAGCCTCTCTCCCCTCCCTGGAGTTTAGGGGGTGGAGCTGAAAGTTCCAACCCTCTGATCACACGGTTTGGGCTTTCTTGTCAACAGCCTCCATCCTGAAGCTCTCTAGGAGCCCTCAGCCACCAGCCATCTCCATAGCTTACAAAAGACATTCTTATCACTCCAGAGATTCCAGGGGTTTTAGCAGCTGTATGCCAGGAACCAGGGACAAAGACTAAATATTTTTTTTCTGTGATATTACAGGTTTTAAGTAGAAGGATATGCTCAGGTTTCCATTTTCGAAAATGTCACTCTGCAGGGCGGAAAATGAATTGGGGGAGATAAATCAAAGTGAGTGTTGATGGTAGCTTGATCTAGGAGATGGAGGAAGAGATGAAGAGCATATACTTGAGGAATGCGAAGGTACAATAGCAGGACTATGAGGTGGCTTGGATATCAGAGGTAAGGCAGGAAGAGCCACGTCAGGGACAGCTCCTTGAGGGTCTGTCCATGCAGCTGGAAAAATAGGATACTAATCATGCGCTGGAGGAGGTCTAGGTTTAGAGTGAAAGTGTGTAAATTCAGTTTTTAGCACATTATATTAAAGGTGATTTTGACACATTCAAGTGGAGATGTCAAGCAAGCAGCTGGAGATATTCATCTGAGACAATGATGTGCTTCCAGATATCTCTGGCTAGAGATATTCATGGGATCACCCAGGGACAGAGCATAAAGTGAGAAAAGCTGGAGGCTGAAGCACGGGCTGATTATCTAGCTCATGAACTTGATCAGACTGTCTTCTTTTCCAGACTTATTATTTGGTCATTAATAGGTATTGAATAAATGTTTGACAAATAGAATCTTTTAATATTTCCTTTTCTTTTCTTCTTCTCCTCAAAGCTCCCCGGTACATAGTTGTATATTCTAGTTGTAGGTCCTTCTAGTTCTGCTCTGTGGGACACCACCTCAGCATGGCTTGATGAGTGGTGCTAGGTCCACGCTCAGGATCCCAACTGGCGAAATCTCTGGCTGCCTAAGCAGAGCATGCAAACTTAAACACTCGGCCATCGGGCTGGCCCTCCAAGATTTTCAAAGATCATTTGGACCTCATCTTGGACTGGTCATAAGAGCAAGTAAAACATGAGTTGGTATGCCTTTCCTATTCTCTCTCACACATTTTTTAGAGAGTGGAAAAGATAATGCTAGGACTCATTTCTTTGGTATCTGGTTGTAGCACAGTAGAACAGAACACTGGCTACCATCCTATCGCCAAACTTCACTGCCATTTCCTCTGGGAAAAGCTTTCCTTGTCCTCTCCATCTCGTAGAAGAAAATTCCATCTTTGGATCTCCCTATACTCAGGATATACTCCCACCATAGCACCAGTCATCATTCTGTTAGAGCATCAAGCATTTCTTTGTTTATGGGTCCGTCTCCCTATAAGACTACGAGCTCATTAAAGGGCAGATATGTTGTCTTAATCCATGCTTGTGTCTACAGTACATAGCTTAGCACAAAGGAGGAAGTGCTCAATACTTTTTTTTAAACTAGTAAACTTTATTTTTTAGTGTAATTTTGGGTTCACAGCAAAATGGAGTAGAAAGTACAGAGAGTCCGCATATACCCTCTACTCCTCACCCCTGCCACAGCCTCCCACACTATCAACACCCCACAACAGAGTCGTACGTCTGATATAATCGATGAACCTACATTGACACATCATAATCACCCGTAGTTTACATTAGAGTTCACTCCAGGGTTCTATGGGTTTAACAAATGTATAATGACGTGTTTCTGCCATTACAGTATCATACAGAATAGTTTCACTGCCCTAAAAATCCTCTGTGCTTTGCCTTCCTCCAGCTCCTGGGAACCACTGATCTTTTTACTGTCTCCATAGTTTTGCCTTTTCCAGAATGTCATGCAGTTGGAGTTATACAGTATGTAGCCTTTTCAGATTGGCTTCTTTCACTTAGTAATATGTACTTAAGTTTCCTCCATGTCTTTTTGTGGCTTGATGGCTCCTTTCTTTTTAGTGCTGAATAATATTCCATTATCTGGATGTACCATCATTTATTTATTCATTCACCTCCTAAAGGACATCTTGGTTGCTTCCAAGTTTTGGTAGTTATGAATAAAGTTGCTATAAACATCTGTGTGCAGTTTTTTTATGTGGACATACATTTTCAGTTTACTTGGGTAAAAGCCAAGAAGTGTGACTGCTGGATCGTATAGTAAGAGTATGTGTAGTTTTGTAGGAAACTGCCACACGGTCTTCCAATGGCTGCACCATTTTGCATTCCCACCAGCAATGAATGAGAGTCCCTGTTGCTCCACATCCTCACCAGCACCACCACACACCTATTATAATAGCCAGAATACCTTTTTAAAAATATTTATTTTCTATCTAAATGGATTGATTATATTTATTGGTAAGGTGACACGAAGTAGCTCAGAGCTAAGAAGTACTTAGGGGTTTCCCTTGTAGGAAAACTCCAAATTCAAACTTCTAAAACTTTGTGAAAAATTAGATTTCAATGAAATGTAGATTATATTTATTTGGCTCCAGTTAGTAACTAAAAAGTATTCCCTACAGTCTTAGAACAAGCATAACATTGGCAGATTAGTGAGGACAAGAAAGGACTAGGTACTGAGTAAACCTGTAGGTCGATTAGTAAGGAAACCTAAATAAGGAAGTTAGTTAAAAATTGAGGGGCTGGCCCTGTGGCCGAGTGGTTAAGTTCGTGTGCTCTGGTTCAGTGGCCCAGGGTTTCACCAGTTCGAATCCTAGGCACGGACATGGCACCACTCATCAAGCTATGCAGAGGTGGCATCCCACATGCCACGACTAGAAGGACCTACAACTAAAAATATACAACTATGTACCAGGGGGCTTTGGGAGAAAAAGGAAAAATACAATCTTTAAAAAAAATTGAGTGGCCTGCTCTGTGGCCCAGTGGTTAAGTTCGCATGCTCTGCTTTGGTGGCCCAGGGTTTGGATCCTGGGTGCGGACATGGCACCACTCGTCAGACCACGCTGAGGTGGTGTCTCACATAGCACAACCAGAGGCACTCACAACTAGCATATACAACTATGCACCAGGGGGCTTTGGGGAGAAGAAAAAAAAATTGAAAGGAACATTTTGGGAAGTTTATTATCTTTGCTGATTAAAATGAATGACAATATTTGTTGCTCTATATGCTTTGGGCAGAAATGGGCCATTAGGTGGTTAATGTTGGCCTGTTTGTAAGATGAGCCCGAGTCATAAGTTATAAGTTACGTCTACAGTGCTGTCCTTATTCATTTGAAATGACCTTTAATATCCCACTAAGAAACCTCCTGTTCAATTACTCAAGAACATTTAACTTCATAAATTGTGAGCTGTTTGGACAAGTTAATTCAATTAAGAGTAGAAAAAAAAAACCCATGTAACTATTGTCATAAAATTCTTTAAAATTATGCAAAAGCTGCATAATCTTTCTGAGGTAGGAGTGAAACAAACAGAGCTGTTTTCTCTCTACTGTGTGTTATTATGTTTAATTGCTTCATTCTCGTGATTGCTTTTGAAAGAGAAGGAATCAATCAAGCTTTCACCAAAAGCGGATGCCATTGCATTATGTATGAGGTTGGCAAGGGAAGAGAGCCCTGTGACCTAGAAGGAAATCAGGAGCTAAGGCACTGAAAATGTGAAGCTCTTACGTGCCCACGTCTCCTTTGTCAGGAGGTACGCTGCCTTTGCTCGTGAACTTCAACGTTATTCACTTGAGATAAGTTTCTCAGGTTTATTTTTTAAGATAGGGCAGGCCCTTGAATATGAAGATGATGTTACTGATACATTAAAAGAAAAAATAGAAAGACATCCTTTCCCCAGGAGTGTTGAAAAGGCTCTGTCTACACCGCCCCTCAAAATCCCCTGGGAATTGACAGCATCATTTTTGAAACGGCAAAGCAGGATTAGTGGTGGTGATGATGGAAGAAAACGTGCTTGTGTTTGAGTCTCCTGGTCCCCTGGGGGCAAGCCGTTGGCTTCATTGGCATCAGAGTTCAATAAGTGAAGGAGTTGGCCTAGATTCTTCATTTAAAGGCAATTATTTCACATCTGAATGCTGTAAGTGCGATGCTAGGGATGGAAAAATGATCCTTGTCTTTCTCCCCTGATCTGACTCCACATAATAGAGTTTGTTTCGTTGGTATAACAGGGGGTCACCATTGGGAACTGCTGAAGCTTCACAGAGATTTTATTTATTTGAGATATACGTATAACATGTATGTACATATCCATATACCACTCACTGAGTTTGATAGCCATGTGATAACTCATGTTACCCTCCAGCATAGTTCAGAGCAATTTCTCATGTTGAAAGCCTTCCTATTCAACCTGCCAGCAAGACTGGGCTTCATTAATGTGTAATTTATTTATCATCTTTGTAGGCAAGATTCAGCAGGCAGGAGAAACAGCTAGCAAAGACAGGGTGTCTTAGGTGGGGTGGAATCTCTGGATGGAAAATAAGAATTTGGGGACTGGCCCGGTGGCGTAGTAGTTAAGTCCACATGCTCTGCTTTGGTCGTCCAGTGTTCACAGATTCGGATCTTGAGCGTGGACCTAGCACCATTCCTCAAGCCACGCTGTGGCAGCATCCTACATAGAGTAGAGGAGCATTAGCACAGATGTTAGCTCAGCAACAGTCTTCCTCAAGCAAAAAGGGGAAGATTGGCAACAGATGTTAGCTCAGGGCCAATCTTCCTCACTCATACACACACACAAAAAGAATTTGGTAGAGATAGCATCTTTTCATGGCCTTCTCTCTAGAGAAATCACATCGTCTTCTGGCCTGACAGAGATTTGACTCTCTAGTCATTATAGTTCCATTGAACCCAACTATCATTAACAGACAACTCAAAAGCTGTTTCTATAAAAACAGGCATTCTTTTCTTAAGTGTCTAGTTTCACTTTTATTAAGAATAGTTTTAGTCTACAAATGGTTGAACTTGGAGCTGGACGTCCTGAATATGCATTCCTTCTTCCACAGCCCTTGGCAGGATGGAGAAGAGAGAAAGGGAGCTAACATCTTTTGAGAGTCTCCTTAGGGCCAGGCGATTTCCCAGCTTCCTTCATATACAGAGGAGGAAACTCTGGGAGAAGTTAGGATGTCTGAAGATGGGCAGATGGCAGGGCAAACTCTAAGCAAGTGCCACAGTCTGGTTCAGGCCACTATCCCTAGTACCTTGCTGAAGAACTGGTCCCTGGTAGGAAGGGAGAAGGGGGGGAGCATTACTGTACAAGTAGAACAGGCAGGATAGAAAAGTGATGAAGTCATGGGTGTCACTTTTGCTTGGGCAGTGTGGAGTGTCCTTCTGCGCTGTAGCTGTGTTTTACACAGCCTATACAATAAACGGCACAGTGCCGGAAACATGGTGGGTCCTCAAAGGAGGTTTTTGGAATTAATTCACCTTAACATCATTGAAAACGTATGTTCAATGTCAGTTGTCACCCCTGCTGTAAACAGATTTTGGTCATCATTTAAGTTCACTTTTCTGGACAGATAAACACTGTTGCTGGAATATAATGATTTGAGCAAGCGCTGGGTTGTGAGCTCCCCCTGCAATTGTAGCAAAAAAAAAATCTACTATTAAGATCACATTAGCAGCTCAGAATTTGGTTAATCTCTTAATTACAAGGCACTAGGTATTAAAGACAAGCTGACCGAAATAAGGTTAGCTGTCAGGTGCTGAGTTATCTGTCTCCACTGCTGTAGAATCTCTCAGCGGTGTCCTCTGATAATTGCAGGGGCCCTGCAAGCACAGGGGAAAGGATCAAGTGCCTCCAGTGCTATCCGGAAGGCAGGAGGAAATGGAAGAATATATTGAACGCGAGAAACTTGAACAGTGCTGCCAGAGAGCAGTAGAGTACCAAACAGGCATCCTGCCTCTGGGGAGGAGCGTCTTCCTTGTTTTCTGAAGTTAGTAGAATCCTCTAAACTTGGGAACAGCCTTTTCTCTCTCTCCCCTTCTTAGAGGAGATGTGGGGGAGAACAGGGCTCTCTTTTGCATGATTTTATATGGAATTCAGTAGGTAACTGGTTGCCCAAGTTCCCCGCAAAAACTTGAATACTATGTGTTGAATGTCTTGTGTCAGTATTCTCTCACTCGCAACAAAGGACCACAAACCTACTGACTTAAAACAGCACCCATTTTTTAGCCCACAGTTCCCTGGGTAAGGCGTCCTAGTGGATTTGACCGGGTTCTCTGCTTCAGGTCTCACAAGGCCAAAATCAACGTATCAGCCAGGCTGGGCTCTTTCCTGGAACCTCTGAGGAAGATTCTCTTCAGGCTCATTCAGGATGTTGGCATGGTTCAGGTCTTTGTGGTTGTAGGACTAAGGGCCCCATTTCCTCGCTGGCTGTCAACCAGGCGCTGCTCTCTGCTCCGAGAGGCCATTTGCATTCCTTCTTGTGTGGCCCTCTCCATCTTCACACAGGCAACAGTGTGGCATGGAGTCCTTCAAACCTTACATCTCTCTGAGTTCTTCTGCTACTGTCAGAGAAATCTCCATGATTTCAAAGGGCTTGTAAGGAGATTAGGCCCATCTGGATAATTTCTCTTTTCCATATAATGGGACCTAATCCCAGGAGTGATGGATCATCATAGTCTCAGCTTCCACCACACACAAAGGGGAGGGCATCATACAAGAGCAAGGGTCACTGGGGGTCATTCTTAGAATTCTGCCTACCTAAGTCTCAAAGTCTATTTTCCCTAGGTAGATGGTAAAGAAAAGGGACCATCAGGCACACCTTGAAGGGCATCGGTTCAGTATTTCCCTTTCAACTTTCCTGTTGTAAGAATTAGAAAAGGCAAGATTGATTATCTTGATGGCGCTGGGCAAAGCGCTCTGCCTGGGGTGTGAAGAGTTGGTGGGTCTCACCTTCCCACTTGAATGTGTGGCTCTCTTAAAGCCGGGATCAGACTTTTAGAAAGCTAATGCGTTTCCTGTTGTCCTCATTCCTTATCTGTGAAATCCCACATTCCTGTAGCCTTGGGGGACAGAGAGATAATAAAATTTGATTATTGAAAAACAGCAAACACTTATTACATACTTATTCATTTGGCAAAGATTTATTATGTGCAAAGCTCTCTGCTGAGTGGTGGGGATTCAGCAATGATACATACAGTTGCTGACCTCACAAGGTTACTAAGTGCTATGATGAGAGAGAAGCTAAAGCTATGAGGGACACAAAAGAGGAGCGTTTCATCTCAAGAGGGATGACGCAGTCAAGGAAGTCTTCTAGAAGTAGTGAGGTCTAAGCTGACTCAAAGGTAAGTAGGAATTTCTCAGACAAAGGCAAAGAGTGTGAGTGAGTGTGTGCTTGTGCGCCTACAGGGAGATTGTCCCAAGAAGAGGGAACAGCGTGTCTTTGTGGTTAATTCGGACACCCATACTCCATGAAGCGTGAGCTAGCCGTAAGATCTGAGGTGACAGGGTAGCCAGAGGATTGTCGTAACTGAGTGCACAAACTCTGAAGCCCACTGTCTTTTTTTTTTAAAAAAAGATTTAATTTTTCCTTTTTCTCCCCAAAGCCCCCCAGTACATAGTTGTGTATTTTTAGTTGTGGGTCCTTCTAGTTGTGGCATGTGGAATGCTGCCTCAGCATGGCCTGTTGAGCGGTGCCATGTCCGCGCCCAGGATCCGGACTGGCAAAACCCTGGGCCACCAAAGCGGAGCATGCGAACTTAACCACTCGGCCACGGGGCCGGCCCCGCCCTCTGTCTCCCCCCCTCCCCCCCCAGGAAGATTAGCCCTGTGCTAACTACTGCCAATCTTCCTCTTTTCGCTGAGGAAGACTGGCCCTGAGCTAACATCCATGCCCATCTTCTTCCACTTTATATGTGGGACGCTTACCACAGCATGGCTTGCCAAGCGGTGCCATGTTTGCACTCGGGATCCGAACCGGTGAACCTGGGGCCGCTGAAGTGGAATGTGCAACCTTAACTGCTGCGCCACCGGGCCAGCCCCTGTCTTTTCTTTTTAATTGTGGTAAGATACACATAACATAAAACTTAACATTTTAACGTTTTTAAGTGTGCAAATCAGTGGCATCGAGTACATTTACAATTATCTAGTGTGCAGACATCATCACTATCTAGTTACAAAACTTTCTTATCACCCCAAATGGAAACCCCATACCCACTAAGTAGTCACTTCTCATTTTCCCCCTCCCCTAGTCACTGGCAACTACTCTAACTGCGGGCTCTCCAGGACCAGTTCAACCGACCCCATCTTGTCAACTGAGTAATTAAGAATTGTCTCTCAGGAACTGAGAGTCCTTCCCTGTCCAGTTCAGGCTGATTGAGATCACCAACCCACCAACTGGGCCTGCACAAGTGCCCAACAGGTGAACTCCCAACATCGAGGAACTCCACCCTCAGATCATGCTGATACCACCATTTTGTGAACATGCGTCCTGTGAAGAGCCATGAAGCTTGACTATGCTTGTGCAGATCATCAATTACCTCACTTCCGCTTACCTCTAGTCATCTATCTCCACACTTCAGACTGCCCTGCCCTTCATCCTATAATTTTTTTTTTGAGGAAGATTAGCCCTGAACTTCCATCCATGCCCATCTTTCTCCACTTTATATGTGGGATGCCTGCCACAGCATGACTTGATACGTGGTGCACAGGTCTGCGCCAGGGACCCGAACTAGTGAACCCCAGGTGGCTGAAACAGAACCTGCGAACCCAACCACTGCACCACTGGGCTGGCCCCCATCCCATAAATTTTGCCCCAAGACTGGATTGGGGAGACAGATCTGAAAGCATATGCCCCTGTCTCCTTGCAGATTGATCTAGCAATAAGGCTGATTTCTTTTCCCGAAAGCTGATGCTGTAGTAATTGGCTTCTTTTACGTGCATTGGGCAAGAGAACCCCAATTTTGTGTGGTAGCACTACTGATCTGCTTTCTGTCTCTATGGATTTGCCTATTGTGGATATTTCACATCAGTGGAATCATATAACATGTGGCCTTCTTTCACTTCACACAATGCTTTAAGGTTCACCCCTGTTGTAGCATGTATCAGTACTTCATTCCTTTTTTTTTTTTTTTGAGGAAGATTAGCCCTGACCTAACATCTGCTGCCAGTCCTCCTCTTTTTGCTGAGGAAGGCTGGCCCTGAGCTAACACCCATGCCAATCTTCCTCTACTTTATACACGGGACGCCTACCACAGCATGGCATGCCAAGCGGTGCCATGTCCACACCTGGGATCCTAACTGGCAAACCTCGCGCCGCTGAGAAGCGGAACATGTGAACTTAACCACTGTGCCACCAGGCCGGCCCCAGTACTTCATTTCTTTTTATGACTGAGTAACATTCCATTGCATGAATATGCCACCATTAATTTATTCATTCCATCCATTGATGGACGTTGGGTGTTTCCATCTTTTGCCTTTGTGAATAGCGCTGCTATGAACGTTCGTGTACAAGTTTTTGTTTGAACACCTGTTTTCAATTCTTTTGGGTGTATACCTAGAAGTAGAATTATTGGGTCAGGTTTAACTTGTGGTGGAACTATCGAGCTGTTTTCCATAGTGGCTGTACACTTTACCTTCCCACCAACGATGTAAAAGAGTTTCAATGTCTCCATTTCTAGCCAACCCTGTCTGCTTTTTAATCCTGGCTCTACCACTCACCAGTTGTAAAACCTTGGCAAGTCCTTAACTTCTCTGTACCTTGGTTTTGTCCTCTGTAAAATGATGAAAATGATGGTGCCTTCTTTAGTAGATTATTGTGAGGATTAAATTTAGTTAATATATGTACATTTAGTTATATATAGGACAGTGTTTAGCCTGAGTTGGTTGAACCATATGAAATTGCTGATTGACTGTTATTGATGCACAGAAAAGGTAATTTTATGTGACTCGACCTAATAGCAAGCACTTTATTGCAATTTGTTTTAATTATGTAAAGGCCAGGTAAACATAGTTTACCTTTTGTCTAAGATTAATAGGGCCCTCATTAAGGGGTTTCAAACAGGGCAGTGATATGATGACATATAGAAAATAGATTGAAAGTAAGAGGTAACTCTGCATTTGGTTTGGAGGCTGGTGTAGTGATCCAGGTGGAAAATAATAGTGGCAGCGAGGATGGAGCTAAGCAGATACAATCAAGAGAGCTTTGAGAGATCAAATGGACAGGAAGGGTATATTGATCCAATGTGAGCACATGCTGATTCCATTGATTTTATCGCTTACATATGAATATTATTCAACATAGCTGGTTTTCTCCATCTCGTTATCACTTCACCAGCCTAAGTTATCATCATCTCTCAGGTAGACTGCTATAATGACCTCCTTTCCATATCAATTATTATTTCTATTCCATATCTATTCTTGATTTTTTCCAATCCATTATCCATATTGCAAGGTGATTTGTGTGTGTGTGTGTGTGTGTGAGAAGAAGACTGATCCTGAGCTGACGTCTGTCGTGAATCTCCCTCTTTTTGCTTGAGGAAGATTGTTGCTGAGCTAACATCTGTGCCAGTCTTCTTCTATTTTATGTGCAATGCCGCCACAGCATGGCTTGACGAGCAGTGCTAAGTCCATGCCTGGGATCTGAATCTGCGGACCCTGGACCACTGAAGTGAAGTGCACGAACTTAGCCACTACACCACTGGGCCGGCCCCTACAAGGTGATATTAATAAAATATTTCAGACATACAAAAAGGAATAAGGAATGGTGTATATCCATATATCCAAATCACATATTAAAAAAAGTAAAAATACTTACGGTTATGTCCCTCTTGTAACCCTCTCCAGCCATGTTCTCCTCTCCTCATTCTATCGTAATTAGTATTACAGATAGAGGTACCTGCTACCTTGATTTTGGTATTTATCATTTTCTCACATGGCTGTATACTTTTACAACATTTATATATGTCGGCGTATGTGTGTATTTGTGTATTTTCTTGAATATTGTAATGCTTCATAGAGATGAAATCACGTTGTATGCATCCTGCCACTTGTTCCCTCCCTACCCCCATTCCACTTAATCTCATATGAGTGTGAAGTTTTCATGCTGAAGCACGTTGTCCTAGTCCCTTTATTTTCAGTGCAGCAGAATCTCTTCATTGTACGAGTATACAAAAACACACAGTTATCTATTCAAAAGACAAATCGGATCATGTCAATCTCGGGCTTCAAATACCGCAGCAATTTTCTCCTGCTCTGAGGCTGAAGACTACAATTAGGCCTGGCTTGATTTCAGGCTCCTTCTACCACCAAAGACTCATCTTAAGCCCCTTGCTTTTTCCTCTTCTATTAATTACCTCCTCCGTCTTCGGATCTTAGCTCAAATTTACTTCCTTAGAAAGTCTTCCCCACCATAGCCACCCCACCCGCTAGATCACTTCTCTTACACGCTTTCATAAGACGGCAGTCTTTCCTTTACAGCACTTACCAGAACAAATCATCCCGTGATTTAATCAATGTTAGTACCTCCTCCCCACACCGGAAGCTTGCTGAGGTTTTATCTGCTTTTGCTCATAGTTGCATCTCCAACAGCCATGTAGATTAGTAGGTGTTCAATAAAACTTAGCTGAATGAATGAGAAGAGAAACAGATACCTGAAGTCTTTTCCTGCCCAGTAGGGACATTTTCCTAATTAATTCTACTTAATTGAAACTTATTAAATACTGTTAAGAGAGAATTTCCCACAGACAATTTACTGATCTAGCAGATTTTCTTCAGTGATCCATGAATTAGGCAGCATCCAGTCTGGCAGATAGAAAGGAGCTCTGAAGAGCTGTGTGAGGTGAGAGTTTTCTATAAACGACAGTTAGCAGGAACAAGGAAGTTATCCTGGGCACTTGCTGACTGCTTAAAGGAGAACCACTTTCTCTCTATGGGGCAAAGGGGAGCTCCAGCACCGGGTTAGCTAACTCACGCTGAGCAGGCAAGCGCTGACTGGCTGACCTAGGCCTTTCTTTTCTGAGAACGCAGAACACAGACACTTAGTTAAGTTTTGGTTTGCTGACGTGAGGCTTAGCATGAGCGACTCCATGTTGGACCTACTTTAGATATTTCAACGATACATATTCCAGAATTAAATTTTGGACCATGATGGGGTGGCTGGGACTAGATATACCCTCCCTCTGGAAACAACTAGAAAACTGGACAAAATATATGAAACAACTGTTTTCAGTCGTTGGACAACAAGTAGGACAGGATGATGATGCCTCAGGGAAGCGAAACAAAGGAGGCAAACCCTACCTTGTCCCAGGGGCATTGTTTGGACAGTGGTTCAGGGAGGAAATCCTAAGCAGAGACGGCACTCAGTTCAAAAGAAGGAAAAAAGAAAAACGGCCAAAGAACAGATGAGACAATAGGGAACAAATAGGAAGATGGTAGATTTAAACTCAACCATATTGATAATTATATACCAGTTGCAAGGCAGAGATTGTCAGATTGAACGAAAAAGCAAGGCCTAACTATTGTGCTATCTATAAGAAATGCACTTTAAAGATTTTATTTTTCCTTTTTCTCCCCAAAACCCCCCGGTACATAGTTGTATACTTTTAGTTGTGGGTCCTTCTAGTTGTGGCATGAGGGACTCCACCTCAGCGTGGCTTGGTGAGCAGTGCCATGTCCACGCCCAGGATCTGAACCTGTGAAACCCTGGGCGGGAGCTGAGCGTGCAAATTTAACCACTTGGCCACGGGGCTGGCCCCAAGGAATGCACTTTAAATATAAAGGCACATATAGGGTAGAAGTAAAGGGAAGAAAAGAAATACCATGCAGATATTAACCTTAAATAAAGGTGAAGTTCCCATATTAAGATCAGACAAAGTAGACATAAGGACAAGGAACTTTACCAGAGTTACAAAGCGACATTTCATAAGAACAAAAAAGTCAACTCACTGAGAAGACATAGCAATCCTAAATTTGCAGGCACCTAATATCAAAATTTTAAAATATACTAAGCAAAACCTGACAGCATCAAAAGGAGTGATAAATCTACAATCACGATTTAATTTAATTTACTTTTTTGAGGAAGATTAGCCCTGAGCTAACATCTGCTGCCAATCCTTCTCTTTTTGTTGAGGAAGACTGGCCCCGAGCTAACATCTGTGCCTATCTTCCTCTACTTTATACATGGGACACCTGCCACAGCATGGCTTGCCAAGCGGTGCGTATGTCCACACCCGGGATCTGAACTGGCAAACCTTGGGCTGCCCAGTGGAGGCCCCAAACTTAACCACTACGCCACTGGACCAGCGTCCACAATCACAATTTTAGTTGGAGCTTTCAATATTGCTGTCTCAGTAACTGATAGAACAAGAAGATAGAAAAATCTCTAAGGACACAGAAGATGTGAAACAACGCTATATTTTCAAGTACACGTGGAATATTTACCAGGATAGGTAAGATTCTGGGCCAGAAAGTAAGTCTCAATAAATGTAAGATGATTGAAAAACTACCAAGTGTTCCTTTTTATTACAATTGAATTAAATTGGAAATTAACTATAAAAGTTATCTATAAAGCCCCACAAATATCTGGAAATTAAACACACATCCTCATAACTCACAGGTGAGGGAAGAAGTTGCAAAGGAAATTAGACAATATTTTGAAGTAAAACACAATCTATCAAACGCAGTCAATAAAATGAATACACCTTTAGCTAGACTGATGAAGGAAAAAGAGAGGGAATACACAAATTACCAATATCAGGCATAAAAGAGGGAACATCTCTAAAGATATGAAAGGGCTAATAAGGGAGTAGTATGAACAACTTTATGCCAATCAATGAAATAGGCCAATTTGTTGAGGTTATAAATTACCAAAATTATCTCAAGAAGAAATAAAAAGTTGGAATAGTTCTATGCCTATTAATTACATGGAATTTATATTTAAATATTTCTTTTTTTTTTTTTTTGAGAAAGATTAGCCCTGAGCTAACATCCATGCCCATCTTCCTCTATTTTATATGTGGGATGCCTGCCACAGCATGGCTTGCCAAGCAGTGCCATGTCAGCACCCTGGATCCTAACTAGTGGACCCCAGGCCACCGAAGTGGAACGTGTGCACTTAACCGCTGCACCACTGGGCCAGCCCCCTTAAATATCTTTCCACAAATAAAAGTCCAGGCTCATATGGCTTCACTTGAGAATTCCACTAAACATTTAAGGAAGAAATAATACACAAGCTCTTTCAGGAAATAGAGGTGGGAACTCTTCCAATTCACTTTATGAGGTCATTATCAGTCAGTACCCAAACCTGACAAAGTCATTATAAGAAAAGAAAGCCACAGGGCAGGCCCATGGCTGAGTGGTTAATTTTGCGTGCTCCGCTGCCGTGGCCCAGGGTTCAACCGGTTGGGATCCTGGGCGCGGATATGGCACTGCTCGTCATGCCATGCTGAGGCAGCATCCCACATGCCACAACTAGAAGGACCCACAACTAAAATATACAACTATGTACTGGGGGAGATTTGGGGAGAAAGAAAGGAGGAGAAAAAAAAAAAAGAAGATTGGCAACAGTTGTTAGCTCAGGTGCCAATCTTTAAAAAAAAAAAAAGAAAGCCACAGATTAATATCAGTCATTAAGGATAGACACAAAAATTCTTAACAAACCATTAGCAAATTGAATCCTGAAATAGAAATGCAAAGGACCTAGACACTAGCCAAAACAATCTTGAAAATAAAAAACAAAGATGGAAGACTTACACGACCTGATCTCAAGATAGACTGCAGTAACCAGACGCCGCGGGATGGGTGGAAGAACAGACACGCAGACCAAAGACACGAAACGGAGAGTCCAGAAACACACACATCTCTCTATCTGTTATCCATCTATAAATCTCTCTCTATTTTTTCAATTGATTTCTGACTCTGTGAAGGCAATTCAACGGAGAAAGGAAAGTCTTTTCAACAACGGGTGAACCACTGGATATCTGTAGGGAAAAAAAGTGCACTGTAATCCTTCTCTCACAATACAAGCAAACATTAACTCAAAGTGGATCATATACATAAAAGTAAAGGCTAAAAATGTATAATTTCTAGAAAAAATATTGGAGAAAATCATTGCAACCTTGGTGTAGGCAAAAATTTCTTGGATAGGATACAAAAAGCACTATTCATAGAAGAAAAACTCGGTAAATGTACTTTATCAAAATTGAAACCTTGTTCTTCGTTGACTTTTTTAAGAAAACTAAGACACAAGCCACAAAATCAAAGAAGATATTTGTAACACATGTATTTAATAAAGGACTTGAATCCAGAATACATATATCTTAAAACTCAGTAATAAGACAATCCAATAATAACTTGGCAAAAAATTAGAATAGATACTTCTCAAAAAAAAGACATATGAATAAGCACATGAAACAATGTTCAACATTATTAGTGATCAGGAAAAACAATTTAAAAGCACAGCAAGGGGGCCAGCTCCGTGGCCGAGTGGTTAAGTTTATGCGCTCAGCTGCGGCAGCCCAGGGTTCGGATCCTGGGCGCGGACATGGCACTGCTCATCAGGCCACGTTGAGGCGGCGTCCCATATCCTACAACTAGAAGGACCTGCAACTAAGATATACAACTGTGTACTGGGGGTGGGGGTGGGGGGGGTTGGGGAAATAAAGCAGAAAAAAAAAAAAGATTGGCAACAGTTGTTAGCCCAGGTGCCAGTAAAAAAAAAAAAAAAGCACAGCGAGACACCACTATACCCTAAATAGAATGGCTAAATTTAGAATGGCTAAAATTAAAGACTGATAATACCAGGAATTGGCAAGGATTTGGAGCAACTGTAACTCTCATACATTGCTGGTAGCCCAAAGTGGTTCAACCACGATGGAAAACTATTTGGCAGTTTCTTAACAAGTCAGACTTACGCATAACCATATGACCTGTCAATCCTATTTCTATGCATTTAGTCGAGCAAAACGAAAACGTGTCCACACAGAATTTTTTATATAAATGTTCATCACAGCTTTACTCATAATAACAAAAAACTGGAAATAACCCAAATATCCATCAACAGGTGGGTGGATATACAAATTTCGGTAGCTCCATTCAATGGACTATTACACAGCATTGAGAAGGAATAAATTACTTATACATGCAACAACATGGATGAGTTTCAAAAACGCTGTGCTGGGCAAAAGAAGCCAGATGCAAAAGGATACATTCTATGAGTCTATTTATACAAAACTCTAGATGAAGTAAAACCAATGTATAGGGTCAGAAAGCACATCAGTGGTTGCCTGTGCTGGAGGTTGCCCAGGGTGGGTTGGGGACATGATTGTCAAGGCACGAGGGAATGTATTGGGGTTTATGGTTTTCTCTTCATTCTTGGTTTTGGATTAGTCTAGAGAGTCTCATGGCTAAGATTTGGAGATCACTGAGGGGCAGGAGGTCTCATCAGACGAAATTGTCTATATCTTCCTCTACTTTATATGTGGGACGCCTGCCACAGCATGGCCCGTCAAGAGGTGCCATGTCTGCGCCCAGGATCCGAACTGGCAAACCCCAGGCCGCTGAATAGGAAAGTGCGTACTTAACCGCTGCGCCACCGGGCCGGCCCCTGAAATGGTCTATATCTTGATTGTGGTAGAGGCTACATGGGTATACATACTGGCCAAAAAATCACCTAACTGTACATTTAAAATGGGTGTATTTCATTTTGTGTAAATTATAGCCTAAAAAATTTGTCTAAAAAATTAAATTGTTTGTCTAAAAAATTAAATGGTAAAAAAAAAAGCAGCCTTCTTGGATAAACTCTAGATTTAAAGAATCAGAACGTTGGGATGGTGGGGCTCAGGAATTTACATTAAAACAAAACAAAATCCACAAATGATTCTGTCGATCAGCTGGCTTTAAGAGACGCAGAGCGTGCAGGAAACACGGATAGTCTGGCTGGTTTTAAAATTTGATTTTAAACGCATATTCCTTTGGTTTCACCAGACATTTTACGAAGCTGCTAAGTGAACTCTATCCTTAAGAGTCGTACTTCTTAGCCTCTACTTGAGCTACTTTGTCTTCCTCCTTTCTGCCCCAGTCTTCATGTTTATGTCATTATTGTTCACTGATTTTTACCTTTCTTCCTTACTTTTGCACTCTTTTGCTTTTGTAAAAGGAGGGGTAAAGGGACCATCACTCATATATTGTTTCCACAAAGCATGTGTGCTGCTTCTCTTGTGGGTACATCCACAGGAATCTTATGAGAACTAGTTACTGTCACTTTGCAAGCAATCACAGACCTTGCTTGAGTTTGCCAGAACCTTCTGGCCCAGACAGCGTTAAGGTCAAAGCTTAGTGCCTCTTCAGACTGGAGAATTTGGGGGCAAGATAGATTTACACTATTATTTTTAAAAATAAGGCAGTTTTGATCAAAAAATGTAACTCTGCAAATGGTTTATTACAATGTCTTAAGTTCCTTATGAGCCATCTCATCAGCAATCAAACAAACCAAATCACTTGAAACTCCAAGGAGAGCCTATATGTTATGTTGCTGTTCCTGAGATTTCCTTAGAGATGACACATTTACGGTATCGAATTTTACCAGACCAATTCACAAGGAACTTTTCACGTTAGCATCCTCACCGTTGACTTTTTTCTGGCGTGCTGGGCAGTCTTCCTTCAGAATCGTGTTCTTCACGGTTTTGAGCTGAGCCTATTCCTGAAATAATTATCACCTGGCTTCATCAACTGAGCTGCTGTCAGGTCATTGAAGATGTGCTGGAGTTTGTCCATTAGAAATACAAGTGAAATAGAACAGACTGCAAATAACTATATTTCCCAAAATGACTTATTTATGGTTTTCTCTTTATACTTGGCTTTGAGTCAATCTCGAAAGTTTTATGGCTAAGATTTGGAGGTCACTGGGGGAAAGAGGCCTCAACAAGTTGATTTTAACTGACTAGTTTATCTCCTGTTTCAGGTCCAATGAAAACTTAAAAATGGAGATTTATTTTCTGTTCTTGATTCTAAAACTAAGGCATGATTGCTTGCCAAAAAAATTCAGAGAATGTAGAAATCTTTAAAGACGATCTGGAATTAGAACCATCATGTCTACAGGGTTTTTGTCTGAATGTATAGTATACACATGTATTTTTAGCAAAGTGAGATCCTGTGAAACACATTATTTTATAATCTACCCTTTTCACTAAATATACAACAAACAAGATTAACCACACCACAATCAGTGGCTGCATACAATGGATATTCTCTAATTTATTTAATCAGTTCCCTAAAGGTAGACATGTAGCTTGTGGGGTAGTTTTTGCAGCTTGGCTCACTCAACACCCACTTCAACTCCTTTCTCACTGCCCTCCTCTATTCTAAAAGCTGGAAGGATAAACATTTGCTTTCCCAGGTGCTCTTACGGTCCAGTGGCCATGTCGTTTGGTTCTGGCCAATGAGGCAGAAATTCAAGCAGCTCATAATGCCTCCTGGGCTTCCTGCTCTCCACAGGTCACACTGCCCAAGGTGCAGCAGTCACTTCTTCTTCTTTTTTTGAGCTGAGGAAGATTAGCCTTGAATTAACATCCACTCCCCATCTTCTTTTTTTTTCTGAGGAAGATTAGTTCTGAGCTAACATCTGTGCCAGTCTTCCTCTATTTTGTATGTGGGTTGCTGCCACAGCACGGCTGACAAGTTGTGTAGGTCCACGCCTGGGATCCAAATCTGTGAACCCTGTCCTCTGAAGTGGAGCATGCCAGACTTAACCACAATGCCATGGGGTCAGCCTCAGCCGTCACTTCTGATGGCAGAGCAGGAAGGGGGAGCTGGCTTTCTCACAGCATCCCCTCACAGCATCTTCAGCTGGTCCTGGAGACTCCACTGTTGGACTTCTCATGGCTTGAGATAAATAGACCCCTTATTTAAACCACTAACAAAACAAACTACGAAATCCCTCTGGGTACTCAGTATATCATTGAAGATAAATTCCCAGCAGTAGAATTGCTGGATCAATGAGTATGTGTTTTTAATGCTTTTGAAAAGTTTTATCAGTTGACACTCCCACAAACCCCATATGAGTATTACCCTCTTCCTACACCCTGCTGACTCTGGACATTATCACTCTTTCTTTTTTTAAAATGGCTTTATTGAGGGAAAATTGACATACACAGAACTGCAAGTATTTACTGTGCACAATTTGCTGAGTTTGGACATATGCAAACACCTGTGTTACCATCACCAGTCAAGGTAATAAATATATCCAACTCCTCCCAGAGTGTCCTTGTGTCACTTTGTGGTTTGTGTGTGCGTGTGTGTGTGTGGTAAGAGCACTTAACATGAGATCTTCCCTCTTAACAATTTTTTTCCAGCTTTATCAACATATAATTGACGTATAACATTATGTAAGTTTACTACTTAACAAATTTAATGTGCACAATACCACGTGGTGTTATCACTTTTTTTTTGAGGAAGATTGCCCTGAGCTAACATCTGCTGCCAATCCTCCTCTTTTTGCTGAGGAAGACTGGCCCTGAGCTAACATCCATGCCCATCTTCCTCTACTTTATATGTGGGATGCCTGCCACAGCATGGCTGGCCAAATGGTGCCACGTCTACACCCGGGAGACCAACTGGCGAACCCTGGGCCGCCAAAGGGGAACGTGTGCACTTGACCACTGTGCCACCAGGCCGGCCCCTGTTATCACTCTTTTTTGGCACTATTTCCAAACCTGTGGGTAAAAAAAGATACCTCATTGTTTTAATTTGTCTATCTTTGATTACCACTGAAAACGAGTATCTGTTTATATTTATACTTTTGAAAATTTCAAGTTAGACCAGGGACCTTACTAGTGGACGGTTTTCGGGGATATGGCTAGGGCCAATTTGGTTGAAATGCTAGCAGCTCCATTACATTGCTGTCACTTTCTGGTAGGACGTTACAGGATATTACAGGCATGAGCTCTGTCTCAGGCCTGCTCTTCGGCAGTTTCCAGAGGCCTCCACAGCTCCAACATACTTGGTAAGGATCTAGGTAAGATACGTTACTTAAAAAAAAACAACCCTGGGGACCTTTGAGCGCCTGCTACTTATGGCATATGCTGAACAAGTCTCTGTCTGCACAGCTTCAGTTGCTACTTCAGATCCAAAGGGACGAGTCATGCATTTTCTTAAGTTGGGCAGAGCTGGACAGCTTAAGAGGCAGACAATAGCAATTTCTTGTAAATAACACAAATGTCTCCGTATAAA
Organism: Equus quagga; assembly: GCF_021613505.1. Lineage (NCBI taxonomy): Eukaryota > Metazoa > Chordata > Mammalia > Perissodactyla > Equidae > Equus > Equus quagga. The sequence continues at coordinate 39,412,754 of NC_060267.1, forward strand.
TCATGTTTCAAATAATATAATTTGGATAGATATTGACATGGATTTTTTCATGGGTGCTACTTCATTTTGATGTGGAATAACATGTCTTCGTTTATTCATCTTTACTTCATGTTTTTGTAATCACCCAGGGCTAATGAGAACAAGGAAGCTTCAATCGGGCATGCTGGCTAGCTTCAAAATCTAAACACACCTGGGGATCGAGGCACGGCCAAAAGTACGTGTGGAAGCTGAAAAAGAGCAGATAGTCTAGGGAGCTTCGGTCTTTTTAGACTTCTTTACGAGGTCTGGATTCTGCTTTTCCGGGTCATTCCAGGGCCCAAGAGAGACCGAGAGGCTCTGGATGGCACTCACAGACACTGGAGCTTTCACTTCAAGGAGCAGACGGACGATGACTTGCAAGCTGCGCCCTGTCACAGGAGGCTGACCTGTATGGCCTCTAAGAGGGGTTCTCAAACTTCTGGGGCTCAGGATTCTCACATGCCTAATAACTGTGGAGGACTTTATATAGCTTGTTTTGTGGGTTCTATCTATTGGTATTTACTGTAGTAGAAATTAAAGCTGAGAAATGTTTAAAATATTTACTCATTCATCTAAAATAACTACATGTTAACATAAATAAGATCTTTTTAAGGAGAAAAAACACTGCTTTCCCTTTTTGGGACTCTACTACATGGATTAACAGAAGATAGCTGGATTTTCCCATCCACTTGTGCCTTCCATCTGTTGAAATATCACAGGTCAGATAGCCTTCGGGAAACTCCACTATTCCTAATTGAGAGAATAAAAATGAAAAAGGCGAATAACATTTTAGTGTTATTAAGAAAATAGCTTAGACTTCAAGGATCTCCTGAAAGTCTTGGAAACCCCCAGGAGTTCCCAGCCACATCCAACACAACTCCCATGACCTCTGAATCCCATTGGGTTCAGCAGATTGGAGTCCCAGCAAGAAACTGGAGTGATAGAAGACAGTGCCATCAGAATATTTATTCTCCTGGCTCCCTCCCTGTAGGATTGCCTACACTGAGGCTGGCTTTGTCTCTTGAAAAGAGAGTATCAGTTTCTCTCAAGTGACTCCCTTCTATGGATTCCAGCTACTTCTCCCATCATCCCTTTGGGCCCAGGGGTGAAACATCTTAAGTTATTGTATTATCTTTCTTAGTTCTTTTACATTCTATGCAAATCCTTGTAAATAAAAAATCCTGAATATATCCTAATTTTATGCCACCACACATAAATGAAACAAAAATGCAACAAACAACACAGACCCTTATTATTTGCCAAAGTGAGGTTCCTGGAGCATCAGCGTTACTATTGCCTGGGAACTTGCTAGAATTAAGAGTTCAAATTTTCGGACCACACTCCAGGCTGATTGAATCACAAATTCTAGGGATGGGCCCAGCAATCTGTAGTTTAACAAGTCCTTCAGGTGATTTCAAGGCATGCTAAATTGTGACCTGGTTTGAGAACACTGCTCAAACAAGGTAATAATAGTGCCCTGGTAATTTAGAAACTACACAGTTAGATAAAGTCAGCCCTTTGTTAATAATAGCTAATGGGTGCAAGCATTTACATGGTGCCAGGCACTGTTCTAAACACTTGAAACATGTTAACACATTTAGTCTTTATAACTATAGAGTGTAATAATAATTAGTAGCCCAATTTTTGATATGTGGAAAAAATTAGGCAGAGAGAATAATTACTTTGGCCTAAGGACACATATGTAGTAAGTGGCAGAGCTAGGTTCCCACCCAGGCAATCTAGTCTGTACTCCCAATCACTACAATAAGGCCGCGGAGCAGTAACAAGGGTCTGGAGGGACTCCTGTTTCCTAGCAACAGAGTTGGTGGAGGGTCGCTTCAGCGGTCTTGCAAAGCTAGGATGATTGCCTCTACGGTTTCCCAGCGCTGGAAGAATGGAGATGAGCCCCTTCTAGGAAAGAGCTGGAATTAGGGAGTCCTCATTCAAGTACTGGATAGGCTTTTCTGAACCTAGTTAAGAGAGATGCGAAGGACCTTCTAGTAAGCTTTGTGGGGCACTGAACTCGTGAGGGATACAGTTCTGGGGTTCTAGCCTATAATTAAACGTGTTGTCTCAGGCTTGACTTCTGTGAAATAGTTCTGCTGTACTCCCCCCATGCCTCTGAGCCAGTCTTTCACCTTATGCTTTAGGTTGACTTTTCACTGAAAATGATTTTGAAATTAAATTAAAAAAAATTTAAAGTTAAATTAAAAAAATATAAAGTTTCTGCTTTTCCAATACAAACCATACACTTTGATTCATTTTCAACCTATGGTTGAAATGTGATCCATTTTTCTGGAAGAATTCTGAGAAAACTCATTCTAAATTACTTTAGCATAACAAAGAATGTTCCTGCATTAAGCAAATCAATTTAATCCTCATACATTCATACAGTTTTGTTCAACAGTGAGTTTTCTCTACCATGTGCTAAATTTATATTAAACTTTTATATGATTAAAGTGATAAATATGCATAAATCAATAAACTTTCAAATATCTTAATGGCCAAATAGTCTACGGCAGCGTTCTTCAAATCAGTCCACAGAAACATTTCAGGGGTATGTGGGCCAGGATGATTTTTTTTTTTGGTGAGATTGGCCCTGAGCTAACATCTGTTGCCAATCTTTTTTTTTTTTTTCCTCCCCAAAGCCCCAGTACATATTTGTATATCCTAGTTGTTGGTTATTCTAGTTCTTCTATGTGGGATGCTGCCACAGCATGGCTTGATGAGCCGTGTGTAGGTCTGCACCCAGGATCTGAACTGGCGAACCCTGGGCCACTGAAGTAGAGTGTGCGAACTTAACCACTTGGCCACAGGGCTGGCCCTGGCCAGGACGATTTTATTGGACTTGGTATCTTGAACATAACTTTCCATTTGAACTCCTGCCCCAAACGGAGGACCCCTCAGCCCCCTGAGATCCAGGCCCTCCTTTCACATTAGCTCCTTTCTCTTTTACACATAAAAACTTACTTTTCTGAAACGTACTCTTACACCTCAGGGTATAAAATCCTTCAGGGTGGTGAAAAAGTTAATGATTGCCGTGGCCGAGTAAAAAGATATCCCAAAAATGGGATTAGAAATACTTAAAATAATTAATTAAAAAATTTTTATTGAGGCCATAATGGTTTATAATGTGAAGTTTCAGGTGTACATTATTATTTACCAGTTTCTGTATAGACTGCATCATGCTCACTACTAGTAGTCTAATTTTTCTCTCTCACCATATATATGTGCCCCTTTACCTCTTTTGCCCACCCCCAAACCCCCTTCCCTTCTGGTCACCACAAATCTGTTCCCTTTGTCTGTGTGTTAGTTTATCTTCCGCATACGAGTGCAATCATGTGGTGTTTGTCTTTCTCTGTCTGGCTTATTTTGCTTAACGTAATACCCTCAAGGTCCATCCATGTTGTTGCAAATGGGACGATTTTGTCTTTTTTATGGCTGAGTAGTATTCCATTGTATATATACATACACACCACATCTTCTTCATCCATTCATCCGTAGCAGGGCACTTGGGTTGCTTCCACGTCTTGGCTATTGTGAATAATGCTGCAATGAACATAGCGGTGCAAAAGTCTGTTTGAATTGTTGATTTCAAGTACTTTGGATAAATACCCAGTAGTGGGATAACTGGATCCTTTGGTATTTCTATAAAATAATTAGATTTAGGGGCCAGCCCAGTGGCGCAGCAGTTAAGTTTGCACGTTTTGCTTCTTGGTGGCCAGGGATTCGCCGGTTCAGATCCCGGGTGTGGACATGGCACTGCTTGTCAAGCCATGCTGTGGTAGGCGTCCCACATATAAAGTAGAGGAAGATGGGCACGGATGTTAGCTCAGGGCCAGTCTTCCTCAGCAAAAAGAGGATTGGCAGCAGTTAGCTCAGGGCTGATCTTCCTCAAAAAAAAAAGAGTTAGATTTAATGTATCATAATTTGTTGTGATCAAGTATGATGGGGAAAGTAAAATGGAAACATAAGTTCAAGGAGAAAAAGGAATGATGTAAACTATCTTATTAAAAAAAAGCCTGCTTGCGTCTTTTAAAAATGGATGATGGAAGCGTCAAGAGTATTTAGATTCTATTGGATACATTTTAAAGATTTTATTTTTCCTTTTTCTTCCCAAAGCCCCCGGTACATAGTTGTGTACTTTTTAGTTGTGGGTCCTTCTAGTTGTGGCATGTGGGATGCCGCCTCAGCATGGCTTGATGAGCAGTGCCATGTCCATGCCCAGGATTGAACTGGCGAAACCCCAGGCTGCCAAAGTGGAGTGCATAAACTTAACCACTCGGCCACAGGGCCCGCCCCTGTTGGATACTTTTTTTCTTCTTTCTTTTTTGAGGAAGATTAGCTCTGAGCTAACTGCTGCCAATCCTCCTCTTTTTGCTGAAGAAGACTGGCCTCGAGCTAACATCCATGCTCATCTTCCTCTACTTTCTATGTGGGATGCCTACCACAGCATGGCTTGCCAAGTGGTGCCATGTCTGCACCCATGATCCGAATTGGCAAACCCTGGGCCGCAAAGTGGAACACGCACACTTAACCGCTATGCCACTGGGCCAGCCCCTGTTGGATACATTTTTAAAAACTGATATAACAGTTTTATTTTAAAAGTCAATATTTACAGGATGCTAAAAACTGTACCCTTTTCAACTATTTGAACTTCTGAAAAACTGCAGATGTCAAATTGAAAGTTAGCAAAGGAGTACATAATTTTTTATTTTTATTTTTTATTTATTTTTATTTTTTTTCCTTTTTCTCCCCAAAGCCCCCCAGTACATAGTTGTGTATTCTTTGTTGTGGGTTCTTCTAGTTGCGGCATGTGGGACGCTGCCTCAGCGTGGTTTGATGAGCAGTGCCATGTCCGTGCCCAGGATTCGAACCAACGAAACACTGGGCCACTTGCAGCGGAGCGCGCGAACTTAACCACTCGGCCACGGGGCCAGCCCCAGGAGTACATAATTTTTAAAATCACTTTGTGGGTATGCAAGCAAAAAAGTTTGCAGACCACTTGTTTATGGTTATCTGTTAAATTTTTGAACACCATAAGAGTATGACTGTCAACTTCCCATAGATTAGGGGCAGGTGAGTGTGGGGCACACGGATGTGCTGACAGAGCAGCCAACCTGACAGGGCACGCACTCAACTATGGAGCTTGCTTCCACGCCCGAGCGGAGGCTCCATGGCAGTCCCCGTACGTGGAGTCATGGCCTGAGCAGCCTGTCCATCCTCCTCACCAGGAGCCTCCCTACTTCTGGGCTCTCCGCATGCCTCCCTACCAAGACAGGGGAGTTGGGGAAGGTGAGCTTTAGGTGAGAGAGAAAGTACTGATCTAGTTCAAATTTTTGAAACTAGTGGTCCCTTTCACTAGAGCCTGTAACAAATACCTGTGCTGACTTATCATTTGTAGACACACGATTTTCACTCGGCTTTTTGAAACGTTGACTGGAGTTACAACTACTTCATGCTGCTTTCTCCCAACCCCCAAGGCTTCCAGGTATCCCAGTATGGGACACTTTTCCCTCTTGAAATAGATAAAAAATGCTGCGCTTAATAAAACCAAAGTAACATACACCACACACACACAATAATCAATATAAAGACAAAAGCCCCACAAAAAAACCAAACAAAACCCAAAGACTAACAGCAACTCTCCCCGCCAACACACTGACAAAAGGCCTGTAAAAATAACTGTGTCTTGACTGAAGGGAAGTAATAATCTGTTGACTATTTCCTTTGAGAAGACTTGTGTGTGACGTCTTTAGATAAAGCTGATATGTGTAAACAATTTATGTTGATACAGAGAGCTAAGCGCTCTCCTTCCGTTTTAACCTCTTTTCATTCAGCTCCTACAATACAGACCGGATCTATCTGCATTTCATTTTGTGTGTTTCCGTTCGGAGAAGATGAATTTTTATACATCTGCAATTTGAATTAAATCTAAATCCTCTTTAATATAGCATGGGGAGGGAAAAAAAAAAGGACTGACCAGGGCCAATTTAGTTTCAGCCATTTTATATAGGAATCCAAAAGCATCAAATTTCCTTGTACCCTGGGAACAATATATAGCATGAACAAAAGGTTATAGAGGGAAGAAAATGTAATTGATTCTGAAGAGCGTGAGCATCTGCAAAGAATGTATTGTAAGAGAAAATGATCTCCGAGGGCCCTGCTTATGACGATGAAACGGTTTTTAGTTACCCATGTCAGAGAAATAACCCTCTCTGCTCTATACACCTCTCTCCAAGTCCAATCCACTAAGCAGAGCGAGACTGCAGATGCTGGAAGCCGCTTTCTACAACACGGAAACAAAGAGAAACAGGCGTAGAAGACTTCACACAACGAAATTTGCCCAGCGGTGCTGAGCTGATGGCCTTAGAGAAAAAGTCAGAAAAACTTTATTCTGGTCCAAATTCTGTCATTAACTGTAACGTGATTGTGGCCAGGTCAATTTATCTCTCGGAGCGTCAAGTCCCTTAACTTTGACATGGGAGAGCGGGACCGGGTGACAGGAAAGGTCCTTTTATGATGCTGTCAATAAGATTAACAGACGACTTTTTCACCTAGAAGTCTCTTTAAGTCTCAGACTTTTCATTTTAGATAGAAAGAGCAAAAATTCTAACACGAGTGATTTAAGAACATCAACATTTATTTAACATGATAAAAAAGAAATGAGATATGAACATTTGCATTTAAACAGTAGTAAGTAGCCTTTAATACTTACATTACATGTGCTCATTGTATAATAATACACAATGAACATAATTACATTTGTACATAAACTAAGTACTGGATTTGAAAACTTGCTTATTGCTGTACACATCTATTCCAATGAAGGAGAAGCCCAGTGCTTCAAAATACCTACATTTTAAATTGTTTTTTAAGAAACAGTAAGCGTAACATTTGTGTTTAAGCCAACAAGAGTATGGCAGTAACTGCTGACATTGCAATCTGACTGAGAAATAATTATAGCAGAAAACGGGACATACTTCACTTAGCAATAATAAAATGGCACATTTTAAATATATATATAAAATTTTTACAAATCAAGTGTGAAACAAAGCATTGCAGGAGCCAAAATGGGAAGGAAAAAAAAAAAGGAAACAAGCTTTGTTGGAAATAATAACTAAATTGTGTACTGAAAAGCAAAAAGAAATATAAATCCACCTCGACTTCAGAAACATCAAAATCCGGAAATCAGTAACTGAGTAAGCACTGGCTGTAGACCGCACATTAAAAGCACCTTTACTTATGTGCTCTGAAATCATAGCAGCAAGCTGGCGTCAGAATAATAACCTTGAGATTATGGAGTGCACATATGGGCCGTTAAAGCTGTTTTGGAATAAACATTTTCCAGAAGTGATAAAACGATGCTCTGTGGCCAAAAGCATCAGAACTATGAATTTCATAGATTAAAAATATACTGTACAATATCTTCTCACATTGCCGAAGGTCCATGTCCTCAGCTCTGAATGGTTTCAACAGAAGTCAGTGTAGCTGAAAAATAACGAGAGGGACAATTACTTTGACACCTGCAAAGAGAATGAATGACCATTTCCTAAAGTAATTTGGGGGACCTTGTCTCTAACAATAGAATTGACAAGCATGGCCATGAAAATCTGAAAACAGAACACAATTAAAGGACATTTTCTCTTCATTTCCATAAGATTGATTCACAAAGCAAAGAAACGTAATGCAATTAAATAGCAATTCAGAATTTAAAAAAGTGCCCCAAATTGTGGCTGAATCCAAAAGATCAACAAATGAGTAAAGATCTGCTAACTTCACTAAACTGTTGTAAAATACTGAGCAGCCTACATAGTGATGTCGTTTGTAAAACTTTCCTAAGTTTCCTGCCAAAACTACCAGCTCAGAGAGATGACATAGACACAGTGAGAAGATATCAAATAATACAAGTTTGAGCACCACTAGTTGTTTGTGCTGGCTGCACGCCAAAAGGCTTGAAAATATCCGGCAATAACTGTACCTCATTCCAGTGTGTAAGGCCACTGGCTCCTGGAATGAGAGTAAACAAAACAAAATCTAACAATAACAACTTAAGGAACCTGGAAATGTGCTCGAGTGTTAACTATGAACATTCTTTATTATCAGTATGGTCTGTGTACACTGAATTGTAACCTGTTTATTGAACCAAAAGCTAACGAGAGTGGCTCTGAATGTACACTTATCCACTAAGACAGACAGAAGCCATCGGTCAACTCCTTGCACAGGAGGAATCCAACAAGCACAGTGTTTATCACTCTTTTTTTTTTTTTTTGAGGAAGGTTAGCCCTGTGCTAACTGCTGCCAATCCTTTTTTTTTTTTTTTTTTTTGCTGAGGAAGACCAGCCCTGAGCTAACATCCATACCCATCTTCCTCTACTTTATATATGGGACGCCTACCACTGCATGGCTTTTGCCAAGATGTGCCACGTCCGCACCCGGGATCTGAACCGGCGAACCCCAGGATGCCGAGAAGCAGAACGTGCACACTTAACCATTGCGCCACTGGGCTGGCCCTAATGTTTATCACTCTTATGTCTGGTGTAATTCTGTCACTAGCGGCAACTGTCACTTCTGAATGGACTAAGTTAAAAGTTTAAATACATGAGTGACAAAGGCAAGACATGGGTAAGACTCTAACAAATAGGTGGTTTTCAACTCCAAAAAGGACATCAATCCTGCATGGATACCCCCGGACAGCAAAGGCCTCTTCCAGACTCCCAGTGGACATAATCTCGAATAAAAGTTATAAATACGACAAGACAGTTAAACATAAACCCTTCTGGATGAATAAGAGGACAGAGATTGTAACTGCTACAAAAAGGTGCGACTAGAAGTAGATTCTAGAAAATAAGCACTACTGGATAAACTTAGTCAAATTAATGTTTGTACTCATTTGAGAATCTAAAAATCAAAGAATACATTAGTAATAATGCGTGTAACGTCTGTGTTTTCGCTGCTTATGACTGTTTAACAGAAATCGGTGGTGAGCCCAAGGCGCCAAATATCACTAGATCTTATAGATACTGAGGGAAAAAATGCAGAAAATGGCATAAAATGCTCACTCCATACCTCACAGCTTTTCTGAAAAGTAAAAAAAGTGTATAGCTATAAGTACAAAAGCACAGGGAAAACTTAGCAACTGTCTATAACGTTTCAAAGCAAGACCTTAGGAAATTATTCTCAGTTCTAAAACTGTGGCCTAAGGAACACCGTTCAAGAAAGGCTCCCTCCTTCTCCTTGTCCCCACTCACGTCTTTTTCAGCAGCTACTTCCCTGGCTTAAAAAAAATTAATTATTTAGAAATAATTTCTGTACATCTTAAAGACTTTAATATTCCATCTAGTGACTATACCATAAACGTTTCTTTGTCCTGTAAAATAATTAACAAACTCCCAATGCGGTAGATATGTCACGCTCATGGTAAAACACATTACTCAATCAACACGTAATGACTTAAACAGAATTCTCTGATCCAACGATGGAAAGGGACGTTAAGTGGGAGCACAGCTGCAAAGCACCGTGAGGCTTGTCTTGGCACAGGCCGTACCCTCTGCGTTCCGCTGTTTTTACGGATGATGAAATAAGAGACAGAGAAAACGCTGTCACGGAGCAAATCCCTGGAAGGGCTAATGTTGGAAATCTGAGTTACTGCCCAGGGTTCAAAGACAAGGCCTACTTGCTCTGCCAACTACCCCTAATGCGTAGTCCAGAATTAATCTCAGTTTTTCTTCACTAAAACAACAAATGAGTAAAAAACAGGGAAGCACAAATGCAAAGGGAAACAACGTACTTTTTCTGAGACTACACACACATGAAATGGGATCCTTCTGTGAGCTGCGGCTGAGTGGATGGCACTGGTGATGCCGAGGACTCAGGAGACGGGGACAGACTTTTCACTGAAACACACCAAGAAAATGCGAGAAGGGAAAAACCTTTAGGACACATTTGGAGAAGGAAATTCTGATGCTGTGCCACAAAATAAGAACGTGTTTTGAGAAGGAATTAATAGTTGTATCTGGATTCTGTTCTTTCCTTTTTTAAACATTTTATTTTTTCTTTTTCTCCCCAAAGCCCCCTAGTACATGGTTGTGTATGTGTTGTGGGTCCTTCTTGCTGTGGTAATCAGGACGCCGCCTCAGCATGGCCTGATGAGCGGTGCCATGTCCGCGCCCAGGATCCGAACTGGCGAAATTCTGAGCTGCCAAAGCAGAACGAGTGAACTTAACCGCTCAGCCATGGGGCCAGCCCCCAGGATTCTGTTATTTTCTAATCTGGCAACTGACTATTCAGTATGAAATATCTCTTGAAGACTCTTTAAAAATTTGTCTTCCTGGTACACCTTAAACTTATACAATGTTATATATCAATTATATTTCAATAAAACTGAAAATTAAAATAATTCTTTTTTTTTTGCTTTAAGGTTAATTTTCGAGTGTCTGTCAGTGAATCACTTCTGTTTGGTCTCACTTTTAAAAGCTTTTCTACTTCTATGCAGCTAAATATTACAGACTGTTAAATGTTGTGGTTTTTGGGGCCAGCCTAGTGGTGTAGCGGTTAAGTTCACGTGCTCTGCTTCGGTGGCCCAGGGTTTGCTGGTTTAGATCCCTGGTGTGGACTTATGCATTGCTTATCAAGCCACGCTGTGGTAGGCGTCCCAAATATAAAATCGAGGAAGATGGGCATGGATGTTAGCCCAGGGCCAATCTTCCTTGGCAAAAAGAGGAGGATTGGTGGTGTACGTTAGCTCAGAGCTGATCTTCCTCAAAAAAAAAAAAAAAAAAAAAAGTTGTGGTTTTAATACACCCACATACCACTTTACCCAGACCTGCCATACCAATAACCAAAAGTGGTCAGTGACAATTAAAAAAAAAAAAAAGGTGAGAATTTGTGTGCACACTGCCTTATAAGCGAAAGGCAAAGGAAAAAATGCTTAACATTGGTTACAAGGGAACATGACTGATGATATAAATTTGCATGTTATATGTGTATACAGTACAGAAAATGCTCTGCCAGAACCCCATGCTCTTCCCAAGAAGAACAGTCCCGAACACAGCTATCGGCCACACAATGACGCTTCAGTCAATCATAGACCGCATGTACGACGGGCGTCCCATCAGATTAGTACCACATAGCCTGGGTGTGTAGGAGGCTATACCATTTGGTTTTGCATAAGTACACTCTGTGATGTTCGCACAACAATGAAATTGCCTAACAACGCATTTCTTAGAACATACCCTCGTCGTTAAGTGACACCCGACTGTAATTGAATTTCATTCTGCAAAAGGTTGGGGGGGCCATGGGGAGAGGAACGATTACTAAGAATGGTTTTTTGCTTATGGACTATGAGAAGCAAAGCTGATAATATGCACTCTTGGTATGATCCCTCATTCCTCCCCCTGGCCAAAAATCATAAAGAGAGGAAAAAAAGATGTGTGAAGAGTCCAAAAACTATGACAGAAGAATAGCATAGATAATTTAATTTTGTTAACATGCTATGGATCACGATCTTCTATCAAAGAAAAACCCAGATGTGGATTATAGTCGGGGCTAGAGCAAGCCAAGCCATTCTACCAGTTGAGATAATATATTAAGTCCTCCACAGTTTCCAAACTGGCAGGAAACAAAGTGTTCACAAACCTGTGAACACTCTGAGAATCCAGCCTCAGAGAAACAGGTCAAATTTCCAAGTGCTGAAAGATCTTCTAATCAGGAAAAAGTTACAGTAGTATTAAGGTTAAGATGAAAAAAAGAAAAAAAGAAGGAACTGATCCCCAAGCCAGGCCAGACCGTGTGGACCTAGCTGGTGAGGTAGGGTCCCTTCCCTCCTTTGTCCAGCTGCATCCCTGAAGGTGCACGTGGGAAGGCAAGGGCTGATGCATCTGCAGTCACGGTACTTAGGCGGCTCTCTTGATAGAAGCGCCACATGGGAAATCAACTCAGGGTTCAGAGGAAGCACCAGTGGGAAAATGATGAGATGTACCGTATGTACCTGCCATCGCTTGATTTCCTCTAGAAGCCTCAGGAGACCCGTCATAAGAAATAGCAGTTTCTTCCTGCTCAGGAATATCGTCTTTTGTATCTTCTTCAGGGTGGCCTTCCGCTTTATGATTTGTGATCTGTGTCTCATCCTGAGGGCTAATGAAAACAGATTGATGTTTTAAAATTTGTTGTTATAGAATGCAATTAAGTTTTTTCTTCCAATTTATTGTTACAAAACTTTTTAGCCATATGGAAAAGATGCCACCATCTATATTTAGTTTGTAATTAATCTCTTTTCTGCTTTTCCCCCTTTTTTACGGAAATTTCAAACATAAAAAAAATTAGAGCAGGGGCCGGCCCCGTGTCCGAGTGGTTAAGTTCTCGCATTCCGCTGTGGCAGCCCAGGGTTTTGCTGGTTCAGATTCTGGGCTTGGACATGGCACCGCTCATCAGGCCACACTGAGGCGGCATTCCACATGCCACAACTAGAAGGACCCACAACTAAAGATATACAACTATCTACTGGGGGGCTTCGGGGAGAAAAAGGAAAAATAAAATCTTTAAAAGAAAAAAATTAGAACAAATAATATATGAAACCTGTCACTCAACTTTAATAATTATCCACATTTCACCAATCTTGTTTCATCTAAAGCCCCAGTTCCCTATTCTCCAAATTATTTTAGAGCAGACTCCTGACATATCATTCAATACCTCAGTCTGCATTTACAATACCTTAATATCATCAAATTTCCAGTCAGTGCTCAAATTTTCCTGATTGCTTCATAGTATCATTTTAGAGTTATCTGTTTGAATTGGGATCCAAAGTCTGTACGTTGTATTTGCCCAACAAGTCTCTTAAATTTTACTTTAACCTAAAAGACCCCACCCTACACCCCCTTTTATTTTTTGCCACTTATTTGTGAAAGCACCTGGTTTATTTGTCCTATATTCTGGATTTTGACGAATGTATCTCTCATATTTTTTACTAACTGATATAATTTCGAGGCTTGATTGAATTCAGGTTTTTGGGGGAAGATGGGCAAGTGATACTTCGTTAGGTGGGGGTCATGCACTATTGCATTAACAGGTTGTCTCAGTGACTTGAATTAACAAAAGAGTAGAGATCTTTTTCTTATCAGCTATTGCCAAATATTTTTCAAATTCAATCTTGCTATTCACCGAAGAGAGAAAAGCATTCCTAACAACATCAAAACACAGTATTTGTCTTTTCCAGCTCTGGTAATTTTTTTTTGTGAGGACGGTTGGCCCTGAGCTAACATCTGTTGCCAATCTTCCTCTTTTTCCTTGAGGAAGATGGTCCCTGAGCTAACACCTGTGCCAGTCTTCCTCTGTGTTGTATGTGGGATGCCGCCACAGCATGGCTTGATGAGTGGTGTGTAGGTCTCCACCTGGGATCTGAACCAGTGAACCCTGGGCCACTGAAGTGCATGAACTTAATCACTATGCCACTGGGCTAGCCTCTGGTAATTATTTTTTTATGGAGGATGAGATTAAGGATATAGACTTAAGAAGGCTAGTTAACAAATACAGCTAAAAAATTAATAGCAAATCACTGCAATTTTTGGAGCATTTCTCAGACAACTTACACTTATGATCAATGTCTATCATTAGGTAGGCAACAGTGGGGTGGTTACTTTGTTACAGCTTATGTACCGTTGGCATTTTTTTTTTTTTACAGGTATTACAGAATACTTCCTAGGTGCTAAGGACAGTGTTAATATTTTCTTATTTAAGCATTACAGCACATTTGTGAGACAGATAACTATTATAATCCCCATTTTTACAAGTGAGGAGGCTGGAGCTTAGGAAGGTTATGCAAACTGCTCAAGATCCTACAGCTCCTAAGTAGCTAAGATGAGACTGGGATCCACGACTTATTGACTCTGAAGTTCAACAATTTTTTTTTTTTTTAAAGATTGGCACCTGAGCTAACATCTGTTGCCAATCTTCTTCTCTTCTTTTTCTTCTTCTTCTCCCCAAAGGCTCCCAGTACACAGTTGAATGTTCTGGTTTCAGGTCCTTCTTTTTTGAGGAAGATTAGCCCTGAACTAACTGCTGCCAATCCTCCTCTTTTTGCTGAGGAAGACTGGCCCTGAGCTAACATCCATGCCCATCTTCCTCTACTTTCTACGTGGGACGCCTACCACAGCATGGTGTGCCAAGTGGTGCCATGTCCACACCTGGGACCCGAACCAGTGAACCCCAGGCCACCCAAGCAGAACGTGTGCATTTAACTGCTGCGCCACTGGGCCGGCCCCAGGTTGCAGGTCCTTCTAGTTGTGGCATGTGGGGCTCTGCCATGGCATGGCCTGATGAGCAGTGCTAGGTCTGTGCCCAGGATCCAAACCAGTGAGAACTCAGGCTACTGAAGTGGAGTGTGTGCAAACTTAACCACTTGGCCACAGGGCTGGCCCCTGAAGTTCACCATATTTAAGCAGTTATACAATTTTGTGAATAATTCCTTTGTCCATTTTCCCTAATTATTACCTGTATGAAACATCCTCAGGCATTTTTTCTTTGTTTCTTTCTTTATCCACCACTTCTTCAGAATTTACTCCATTTGGTTCAGGTTTGAAAAGTGTTTCATAAAAAGCGTTTTCAGTTTTTTGAGACTACAGAATAAGAAAAATTTGCAAAGCATTCTTACTACATTTAATATTTATTAGTAACCTAAAATAATTCAAAAATAAAAATTTATTAAAAAATTATACCCTGTCAAATATTCACTGAAATATAAATTTAGATTCAAATATATTAAAAATATGAACATTCTTTACTCCCAGGATACAAAAAGCTATCTGCCCAAAGAGATAATGCACTTTGCTAATAGCTAGCTGCTTTGGGACACAAGATTCTTTAACCAGCTTAACAGTAATTTATTCCAGCATTGATTGACCATGTTTTAAATTTCTGATTAACCCATTTTTTGACATGGCTGAATTCATCAACTTAAAAGGAAACCCATCATTTCACTTCGAGCTACGGCCTCTGTGACGCGATGAAACATAACTTTATTTTCAATTTTACCACTTGATCTCATCTTCAAAAATCTACCCCTTTGGAATATCTGTCCTGAAATAATCTCTCTACCTCTTTGCTGAAATCCGCATTTGGAGGCTCAGTTTCTTTTAGTCGAACAATTTCTGCTGCAGGAGCTTCATCATCTGGCTTCACATTATTTTCTTTAATAACAGTGTCCACTTCCTTAATGTTATCATCCCTCCTTCGAGTCTGTCCAAAAGACATACAGCATTTTTAGATTCATATGATGAAGCCATGTATAGTTTTTAGATAACACCTGTTAATTTTGGAAAAAAAAAAAAACCCAAAAACCTGGATCTTCACTCACACAGTTTCCTTATGAAAATCAAAAGAAATTTATACATGTATGTGTATATATACTAGTATGCCACACACTTTTTCTTCTCATCTCTTTTATTTTAACCATCCGTTTTGTAATCTGCAGGATGGAGAGTTATTCAACTGTTAATCTGTTGAATCTCCAGGAACAGTGCCTGCTCTTGATTGACGGAAAGAGGACTTCTGTGAAGACAGTGAAGCCCTTTCAGCTGATGCATGCTTACTCACAGGCATAGACCAGACAGAAGCCACTGAAAAAGTTCACTAGTCTCTGTATTTACAAATCGCGGTAACAAACAAATAAGAAGAAATGGAATGGTGTCACATCACAAGGCTCAAGTTGAGATGTGATGAGCAGTAGACTTAGAACTTTGACTTAGAAGCTCTCTCCTCCTACAATTTAGGTCATGTTAAATTAGGACACAGAGCAATATACATTTTATTGGGAGGGGAATTGGGGAATGTCTTGGTGACCTGCATGGCATTGAACATTTGCTGAAAGCACTTTTATCTTCTTAGTCTCTCTGTGAAGTAGATGCGGCAGGCTGTATCATTATGCGACTTAGAGTAGAGATGAAGTCTATAACTGGTCCAACGGCATCCAACAAGTAATACAGCTCTGGTTTTTTGAACCTAGGGCTAATTCCACTTTACTAACCTGTCTTAGCTTATTATTATAAGAGTTAAAAAATACAAAATAGTTGTATATATTGTAGACATCTACAACCCATCAATCATATAACTCGATGATTCTAAGAGTCAAGTGACAGTAGATGTACACACAGGAATGATGAAAAGCAATTGATATACCCACCTGGGCAACCCTGAATGGATGGTCCCTCGCACTTGAAGGACTCTGTAAGGGTGACGGGTCTAAAGCACCAATGATGTTTAGTCCCTTTTTCTTTTCCCTTAAGCATGCTTGCTGGTGTCTCCTGATTCTTTCCATCTGCTCTTCCACAGTCATCCGAGGTCGACTAGTTTCGGCCAAACAGAGCTGTTCCACTGCACTTCTTGGTCTTTCCTTCAAATTAAAAACAACACACGATCACACACATACAGTCACTTCTGAAAATGATTTTGGAAGAAAAAATGTGAAATGCATTTTTTTTGTTTCCAAAATCAAAAGTGGAGGTTTTGAATGTCCTTTTGCTGACACCAGAAAGGCGAATTATTTTATCCTTAAATGGTAATTAGTGATGCCTGGTCAACGACGCAAAGAAAGAGAAAGAGGGGAGGGAGGAGGGAAAGAGGAGGAATTTCATCATGGTATTTTCTTGTTTGGAAAAAAAAAAAAGGTCTGGCAGCTCTGCAGTGAACCCACCCCATGGCTCAGAAACAGGAAATTGTATAAAACTCAAACCAGGAGAAAATAGGGGGCACAGTGTCTAAATATGAAGGATTTCTTTTATTTTAATGAAAATATAAGGTTTTTAAGTCACATATTTACTGTGAAAAGACTAATAGAAAAAATATCCTTAGTTTATGATCAATAGAAAAACTATGAAAGTATCTATTTTCCATATGTCACTTATATTTGAAAACTTTTTACACATACGGCTCATTTTTATGGTTTACGGAAAGGTTTAAAAATATTGGTCAGGGGCCGGCCCGGTGGCGCAGCAGTTAAGTTCCCACATTCCACTTTGGTGGCCTGGGGTTCGCCGGTTCAGATCCCGGGTGCAGACATGGCACCACCTGGCAAGCCATGCTGTGGTAGGCATCCCACATATAAAGCAGAGGAAGATGGGAACGGATGTTAGTTCAGGGCCAGTCTTCCTCAGCAAAAAGAAGAGGATTGGCAGCAGCTAGATCAGGCCTAATCTTCCTCAAAAAAATAAAATATAAAAAATATTGGTAATGGGCTGGGCCTGTGGCTGAGTAGTTAAGTTTGCGCGCTCAGCTCCTGCAGCTCAGGGTTTCGCTGGTTCGGATCCTGGGCATGGACCTGGCACCACTCATCAAGCCATGCCGAGGCGGCATCCCACATAGCACAACCAGAAGGACTTACAACTAGAATATACAACTATGTACTGGGGGCCTTTGGGGAGAAGAAGAAGAAGAAAAAAGAAGATTGGCAACAGATGTTAGCTCAGGTACCAATCTTTAAAAAGAAAAAGGCCACATTAAACAATTAATTCTTATGTCTCATTTTCTTACTAAAGATATAAAACAGTATTGGTATAAGACCCCAAATAAATACTTCAATCATTAGTCATAGGCAAATTTTAGCTTATTTCATAAAACAGAAATTTAGGGCCGCCCCAGTGGTGCAGCGGTTAAGTTGGCATGTTCTACTTCTCGGCAGCCTGGGGTTCACCGATTCGGATCCCGGGTGCGGACATGGCACTGCTTGGCAAGCCATGCTGTGGTAGGCATCCCATATATAAAGCAGAGGAAGATGGGCATGGATGTTAGCTCAGGGCCAGTCTTCCTCACCAAAAAGAGGAGGATTGGCAGTAGTTTGCTCAGGGCTAATCTTCCTCTAAAAAAAAAAAAAAAAAAACCAAAACCTAGACATTTAAAAGACTAAATGTACTAGGATTTATAAGTGGAATCCTTAGGTTTCCATGTGTCCTTTGGTCTGAACTGACTGAGACACGGGTGGAGTTGCGGGAGTTGCTGAAAGAACCCAGGGCAGAGGCAAGTGTTTCTGTGACGAAGCGTATGTCAGGCTAGTGGATAAAATTCTTTTGTCTCCACTACAATCTGAAAAACATCTGCAGGGCAGGAGCTGCAAACTATTTTCTGCTATGCAGAAGAACTTTTTTTTTTTTGTAGCACCCTTCTTATAGCATTTTCTTATAGATTAAAATGGTCTCATATCAAATAAGTAGATTTATGAAGGATAAAAAGTAAAAGTTCTTTTGCAGCCAAAATTTCCAGAGCCTACTTGGTGAAAGGGAGTTAAGTACCCAGAGAATCTTCCCAAGAAGACCAAGGTTAGACTGGTTTTAAGCCAGTTTGAATTAAACAGATCTCAGATGAAAACTGTGAAATTTAGGATTTATTTCCCAGTCTCAATTCAGATTTCTCAGAGCAACCAGAGGATTGCCAAATTCCAAATCCACCGCAGCTGAAAGGCTATGCGTGGAAACCCACTAACTTGGAACACCATAAGACACGTCTATCACGCTCATCAAGGAAATTCTTGGAGGTGTCAAGGGATGTAACACAGGGTGGCTATCTGAGAGCAGTTTCCACAAACTGTGGACTCCGACCCCACGTCAAGGCTGATCAAAGGAAACCTAGATTAGGTACTGAGTAGGTCTGTTCTCTGAGGTGCTAATTCCCTGAATCTAATTTTTAAAAAAATAAGATAATTAAGCTTTTCTTAGAGTACGTAAAAAAATATTTGATAGAATACTAAACATGGAAACATATATAAGAAAGCAACAAACAGGTTTGAGAATCCTTCTAGAAACTAATTCCTAGTTAAATACCGTTCTTGTATCCATCATCTTCTTAGTTTTCCTTAAAGTTACATATGAGGCTATTGTCGAAGATTCGGGCGTTGGTGATTTTGTCCTTGGAGGGACTACTCCAACAGGAAAGTGGGGACCTAAAAATTAAAACAGCAGTAAGTTCTACAAACATCTCTCACACAACTTGGCTTTCTTTTCACACAGTCAATTTCTGAGGCTTTGAAAATTAGAAGGCAAATTTATTGTCTGAATAGACCAGGGGAAAATAGTTCCATTAGTTATTCCACCTAATAGGTCAGCCAAGGATACTACCAGACAAATTTACGGTTAGATTTTAGAAATGAAATTCTACAGATGGACAGATGACAGAAAAAATTAATTATAAAATTTGGTATACTTACTGGGTCATATATCCTTACAATAACTCAGTAAAGAAAAGAAGGTAAGGGAAGTTCAGTATATGGGTTAATTCACTTCCTTGAGTCCATACAGCTCATCAGCAGTGTGGCTGCAGCTTCTGCTTTAGCCCTCTTTCCACTGCTGCTCTGCTTTCTCATGAAGCATTCACAACATTTTCAGAGGCTGGAAGTACCTTAACTGAATCCTCTCACGTATCACAGATTAGGAAAGTTACGGCCCAGAAGGGTTAAGTGATTTACCTAAATATCCTCAATTTCCAGCTGGTCTCCTTCAACCACACTCTACTGCCTTAATGAAGAATCCACTAACAATAGTTAACTAGAGGGAATCATTGTTACTTTCTCTTTCGTACTTTTAAAAGTTTCTAAAATGAACACACACCACTTTTATAAATAGATCCACCCACACAGATACAGAAAGTCATTAACACAACAACGAAATCTAACAGTAAGTTAACATATAAAATGTACGCATTTATACCGTAGACATCTTGTATAAGCAGAATGTACACACTATTGTCCACTGAGGACATCAGTAAAAGAACAAATTACTAAGATCTCAACGGTTTGCTTAAAAAAAATTCATTCTTGTTAGGCTGACTTATTGAAAAATGGTAGATCAATTATTCAGGGCCCCTTTAGGTTTATAAACCAAACAATCAGCAGTTAGAATAAGTTTTAATATTATTTATGAACTCTATATTATAGAGTTACATACTTGAGAATGTGAAGAACTGAATTGACACACAATACAGGTAATTTTGCAATTCAAACAAAGTAAAGGCCTCTATTACGCCAGTTAGTGGTCCATTTTTAAAAGCCCTACTTTATGTCATGTGGTACAAAATAAATTATACCATAATTGACCTGTGTACTTCAGACAATTTATTTAGATGAGAGCTTATAAGTTAAAAAAACCCCAAAAACCCCAAATTTTAAAAGCTGCATAACTTCAAGTAAGAATTCAAATCTGACTGGAGAACATATTTCAGATGATATATTTTATGAGTAAATACATGCATTGGCAGAACAAATGATTATCTACTTCTTTACTTTTTTCAATTCAATTCAATACCTATCGATGAGTCAAAATCACTATACACAATCACTTATTAAATAATTTCTACATTTTGTAAACTTGACCTGTTGCATTTATCCCATCATGGGGCAGGATGGTCATAAGACTGTGTAGGAACCAGAAAAAAGAATGCAATAGGATATGCGAAATCAAAGAATAAAACACAGTCCTTATCTTACATATGCTTTAAACACTTTGCCCACAGGATCAGAAATGTTATACATGTGATAAATGGCAACTCTCTTTCATCCCCTGCTCAAGGGGGCAGACGCTACAGTAAACCAGTGCTGTTGGCTCAGATGCAGTCTGGAGAGATCTGAGTTTTTAAAAAAGCTGCAAAGTTCTAATTTTTAAATGTTCGCAACCAACAATGCTTTTGAGTTAAAAAAAAAAAGAAATCATAGGGGTCGGTCCCATGGCCGAGTGGTTAAATTCGTGTGCTCCACTTTGGCAGCCCAGGGTCTCACTGGTTTGGATCCTGGGCGCGGACATGGCACCGCTCATCAAGCCATGCTGAAGTGGGCATGCCACATAGCACAACCAGAGGCGCTCACAATTGGATTATACAACTATGTACTGGGGGGCTTTGCGGAGAAGAATAAGAAAAAAAAAAGAAGATTGGCAACAGATGTTAGCTCAGGTGCCAATCTTTAAAAAAAAATCATAGATCAAACTTATTTATAAATATTCATGTAAAAATCTGAAATAAATCATTATCAAATATAATCTACTAGCACATTAAAGGAAAAATACACCATAACTGAGGTTTATACTAGGAATGCAAATGGATGGTTTAATATTAGGAAATCTACTAATTGTAACTCAAAATATTAATATATATAAAAAAGAGAAAAATACGATCATTAGGAAAGGCATCTAATAAAATTCAGTACCCTTTCATGAAAAAGAAACACTTCACTAAAATAAGAATAAACGACAAGTAGAAGGACCCACAACTAAAAAATATATACAACTATGTACTGGGGGCTTTGGGGAGAAGAAGGAAAAATAAAATTGAAAAAAAAACAGAAGAAGAAACAGATACTTCCATAATATGACAAAACATAGATATCCCAAACCAAAGCCAGGATCATGATCAGTGGGAAAAATTTAAAAGCATTCTTGCTAAAGTCAACAACAGAATTAGGATGCCCACTAAGCTCCTCTATTTCTTAATAATACTGCGGAGCTACTGGATCCAGAGAAGGAAGAGGCTTAGAATTTAGGAAGGAAAAAGGATAGTTATAATTATGACATAACTGTATATCTGGAAAATCCAAGCAAAACAACTAAAATACTACTAAGAAAAGTTAGACAATTCAAAAAGGTAAGGTCAGTCTTAACTTTAGCCATTCCGGTTTGTGTATGGTGGTATCTCATTGTGGTTTTCATTTACATTTTTCTATGACCAAAACGACTGAGCTCCTCTTCATAGGCTTATTTGCTATGTGACTATATTCTTTTGAAAAGCGTCTATTCACATGTTGTATACTCCCTGACTTTTATATCTTGGCCCTGTGTTACGTATTCACCAACAAGAAACGAGAACAAAGATCTGGCTTGTGGGCCGTTGGTTGTAACAACTTAAACCTCTGCTTCAAGTTTCTCCCACTCATGGCTGTATGCCTGATATTTCATGAACTGCTACACCACCCAAATTTTCACTTTTCACCTACTACATAATTGCTGATTGGACAAATGAAAAAGATTTACTTTTAAAAAATTTTTTTTTAATTAAATAGAGCATATAAATGAATAAGTACAAAATATGTGCAAGTATAAAGAAAAATGACCGGGATAAAGAAATATCATCACTTTTAGTAGCCTTTTCTCAACCTTCTCTAAACCTCTCTCCTCAGAGGTAGTAACTGTTGAATTACATGTTTATCTTTCCTCTGCTTTTCTTTATAGTTTTGTAATATTTGAATTCCTAAAAAATATACTATTTTCCTTTTGCCTATTTTAGACTTTTATATACACGGAATTATATATTATGTATCTTTCTGCAACTTGACGTTTTCACTCAACATTAGGCTTAATTTTTTAATAGACTTAAGTTTTAGGTGTGTTTGTAAACACTGTATAGCCATATTTTTAATTTTAATCCAGTTTGACAATCTTTTTCTTTCGAGTGAAGCATTTAGTCCAATTATAGTTGTTGTAGTTATGGATATATTTAGGTGCATTTCTACCAACTTAGTTTTTGCTTTGCATTTTTCCCACTTCTTCCATTTTTTTTCCTCTTTCTTCTTTTGGATTACTTTTGTTTGCCTCCTTACTGGTTTGGAAGGTATGCACAGTCTATTTTTTTTCTTTATCTGATACCCTAACATGCATATGTAACCTATTAAACTCTAACCAGGATCATCATCATTCTCTGGAAGAATATAAGGACCTTAGAACACGTTAATGCCAACAGACCTCTTGTTTTATATGCTACTGTTACCAAACGTTTTAGTTCTAGGCCTCTTAGAGCTTCCATATCTGATCAATTTCCTTCTACCTGAAGTATTACAGAACGCTCTTAAATGACGGTCAGTAAGCGGCAAACTCACCCAGTTTTTGTCTTTACCACTCATCGCAAGTTTTTACCAAGGCAAAAGGTATACTGAAGGGTACAGATATTAGGTGTACAACTGGTGAGGTCTGACAAATGTATATGCCTGTGCAATTATCTCAGTTAAGATAAAGACCCTCTCTATCACCCCACTAAGTCCCCTTCCAGTCAATCTCACTCTTCTGCCAAAGGCAACTCTTTTCCTGCTGTCTATCACCGATAGACCAGTTTTACCTATTCTCACACATAAAGAAATCTAAACTATGTCTCCTTTGTGTTAGGCTTCTTTCACTCAACATAATTTTTTTCATGTTTATCCATGTTTTTGATATTCATATGTGTACACCTGTCAATAGTTTTTTTTTAATTGCTGAGGAGTATTCTAGTATATGAAGATATCACAATTTGTTTACCCATACTCTTGTTGACAGACATATGGGTTGCTTCCAGTTTTTGTCTATTATGAATTAAAGCTACTATAAAAATACTTGTATGAGTCTTTTTAAGGAATTATGTTTTCATTTTCCTTAGGTAAATATATAGGAGTACAATTGCTGGATATGATAATTGCATGTTTAACTTTATAAGAAACTGCCAAACTGTCGTTCTATTCTATTACTACCATGAGAACTGTGTGTGAGTTCCAATTGTTCCATGCCCTAACCAACACTTAGTAGTCAGTGTTGTTTTTTTTAAGATTGGCACCTGAGCTGACAATCTGTTGCTAATCTTTTTTTTTTTTTCCCTTCTCCTTCTTCTCCCCAAAGCCCCGCAGCACATAGTTGTATATTCTAGTGTAGGTCCTTTCGGTTCTGCTGTGTGGGACACTGCCTCAGCATGGCTTGATGAGTGGTGCTGGATCAGCACCCGGGATGCGAACCAGTGAAAACCCCTGGGCTGCAGAAGTGGAGCACGTGAACTTAACCACTTGGCCATGGGGCTGGCCCCAGTTAGTCTTTTAAATATAGCCTTTCTAGAAGGTGTGAACTGTGAGTTTAATTTGCATTAAAACTGCATTTTTTTTTAATGATAAATCAGCTGTAAACTCTCTGGATATCTGTATATCTTATTTGTTAAGTGTCCAAGTCTTTTGCCTACATTTTCTTGGGCTGTTTTTATTATTGATTTGCAAGAATTGTTTATATATTCTAGATACAAGGCCTTTGTCAGATAGATATATTGGTAACATTTTCTCCCCTTCTGATGGGCAGAAGTTCTACATTTTGATGAAATCCAATTAACCAGTTTCACTGAGAGTACAGCGCTCAGAAGGTCCCAGCTTTAACTGAGGGGGTCTCTTACCAGACTCCTTATTTGTTCAGGCTCTGAGCTTTGTCATGTCACAAGGCAAAAGCTGGCTTAGGGCTCCACTTACCTGTTTGGATCCCTTCTGCTGTGGACTAAATTGTGTCCTAAAATTCACGTTGAAGCTTTAACCCTTGAACGTAACTGTATTGGTGATAGGGTCTATATGGAGGTAATTAAGCTTAAGTGGGATCATAAGGGTTATAATCCGATAGGATTAGTGTCCTTATAAAAAGAGACACCAGGGAGCTTACATGTGATCTCTTTCTCTTTGCTCACACTCAGAGGAAAAGGCATGTGAAGGTGCACCAAGGAGCAGCCATCCGCAAGCTGGGAAGACAGTCCTTACCTGAAACCAAACCCTGCCGGACCTTGATCCGGGATTTCTGGCCTCCAGAACTGTGAGAACACATTTCTGTTGTTTCAGCCACTCAGCCTGTGGTATTTTGTTACGGCAGCCTAAACAGACTAATGTGCCACCCTGCACATAATCTTTGGCCTGAGCATTCCTTTCTTTACTTTTGCTCAACTTGTTGAAGCTTCTCAAAAAATTTAAAAGTATATTAACAAGCAATTGTAGTCACTTTTTGTGGGAGGAGTGGCCAGGGCATGTAGTTAGCTGTATTGCCAAAAACATTTACTTTTGTTTGCATTCTGATATTTCCTGTATATTTATAATAATATGCACCAATATGATACGGACTAAGACTATGACTGTTTAACTCACATCTGTGTATGAAAAGATAAAGTTTTAATAAAGTCTTTCAATGAGGAGATGTAATGATTTGAATGAGAAGGAGACAGATGTATAAATATTAAGTTTTCAAGATGGTAGTATTTTTCTAATTAAAAAAACCCCGACATTAGAAGACCTAGAAAAATATTCCTATCTTGGAAGAAGCTATGTAAACAATGACCATTTAATGTTTCTCAAACTTTACTTCGTGATCCTTTAGCAGATTATAAAAAAACGTCTAGTGGGTTATAGATCAGTAACTATTTTTCTGCAAAAATTTACATTTGCCATATTTGCTTTAGTTTTGTACAAGTGTGTACACATACATGTACAGACGTACACACAAACACACGTTTTTGGTGAAACATTTGAATGTAAGTTGTGGATACTTTTCTAAGTGTTTCAGAATTCACACAACACATTCTCCTACATAACTACGATATCACTTATTAGATAACGTCTAGAACATATTTAAATTTCCATAATGGTCCCAAGAATGTCTTCAGAGCCTTTTCTTTTAAACCATGATCCAATCAAGCTTCGAGCACTGCACTGTATCTGGCCTTTTCTATCTTTTTAATCCTAAATAGTTGCCCTTCTACCCCTTTTCTTTACAACACTGAAGAATGACCAGCATTAAAAAAAACAAAAAGTCAGAGTACACACAGTAAGGCTAAGTATTATTTCATGGAATTTATTTGTATCATATAAATTGTATGAAAATTTGTTTCAGTCCTTAATTGTTTATGTACAATTTTGAAATAGAAAAAAACAAAAAATAAAAAATCTCAGGAAATGGAAAGCTTTTCAAGTTGGGCATAAACATTTCTCAGTAAAACCTAACTGGAACTGATATGAAGCTTTTTAGTCTTTATCCCACTTAGACTGAATATTCCAGAAATATTAATATATTTAAAAAGGGGTTGCTGCCTCCTAACTAGCTGAGATGGTTTATGGCTCGTGATATCTTCCTAATATCTGAAAACTGAATTCAGAAATTTATCGGATTCCAAAGGTTTCACATAAGGGATTGTGGACTTCTACAGGTACTAGGTCAAAAAGTAAAGCGAAGTTACTGCTAAAATGTCTGAAAAACATAGGAGGTAAAATATATCTCAAATGCTGACCTTTAACTGAAGTTTCCATTTCTGAAACAGGTTCTGATTTTTCTTCCCCATTAGACTCATCAACTTCTGCCACAGTTGTTAGCTCTGGCTCACTCTTGTAGAGTCTATAATCTGGACCCTTGAAAGGAAAGTACACCATTAGAAAAAAATTGCTACGAGTTTCTTTTAAAATGTTTACCTCTGAAGACTCAAATCAAACTCTACAAATTAAAAGCCCTCAGTCAGCTATCTTGGATATAACACAATTAATGAGTATGTTTTAACTAAGGTTGGGAAAAAAGAATTCTAACCAGTAAAACTTTTGGTTTTAAAATTAATTATATCATATTAACCCAATAAGCCCTATTCCTTTTTTCCTTATCCTTTTCTCCTTGCTTAGTACATTTCACATTTACTGGCTTAACCTCAAACCTCTTATTTCCAGTTTTCATGGGTAATGTCTCTCCTTGGCAATGTCCACATCCTCTAATAGTTTTCCTTGGCTGAACTGCCCACATCCTAACCTTTTTATCATTCCTAGTAACAATCTTTTTCTTTCTCGCTTCTTGCTGATCTAAAGATATCATTTTGCCTCTAACATCTTGAAACGGTATATTTAAGGTATGGCCCCTTAAACACATGCAAAGTAACCACTTTATGAAAATACTTATGAAAAATATGAAATTATGAACTAGTATTAAAATTGTGAAAATACTAAAAAATGAGAATGGTAAAACCCAAACAGGAACAACACAAATGATAACGTTATCTGTAAACAAAAAAAAGCAGTGGCTAAAAGTGGTGTTAGAATAAAAAAAAAAAGTTTGAGTGAAAAATCCATTTTCAAAAAGGAGAGGGCACGTATGACTGATCATTCTGTGGCTACTGCAGCCACTTACACAGTGAGATCCATTTCTTGGATATCCTTGAACTTGATGAATCTTCTTTTCTTCAGGCAGATGGACTGGGCCCCTGCTATAACAGAGCAAGGAGCTGCTGTCACTGGGCAGAGAGGGGATTATGGGAAGCTGCTCTGTAAAGTCATAGGACCGAGGAAGTGGAGGACGAGGTGGGACTACTTCCTCTTCCTAAAGATTGTAGAACAGTCACCTTATTTAGACAAGCATATTGAATGAAGTGTATCTAAATTCTTTGCAACGGTAAGTTAACTGAAATTCGCTTTAAGATAATTAAAGAGACACTGCCAAGCCAAAAGTCTCATATTGAAAAGTAAAACCGAAAATGTTAAAATGTTTTTGATAGCCAGTAAGTGGGTTTTAAATATGGTCTCTAATTTTTTCCAGCAACACAGGTTAGCTTTATACTGAAGCTGAACATCAGAACAGACGTATGAAACTACTGTGTTTCATTTTAAAAAACAGAGGAAAAGGGTTAATTAAAAAATCTCACTCCATATTTTTTTGGTAATTTTTAAGAGAATAAAATAAACATTTCTTTTTGATTGGCTTTTATACAGATTTCAAGACCACAGATGCTTTCAATTAGGTTGACAGTATCTCTTTGTAGTGGTAATTTATTTATGGCATACATGATACACAGCCAATTTATCTATCAATCATCCCATACATTTTAAGAAGCATAAGAAACAATGATAAATATTCAAATCACTTAGATTAGAAAAAGTATGACAATGTTAACATTCTAACATACATGAAAAGTAGTGATTCAATTTTTTTGCATTACGAAAAGGGAAGAAAAATCACATTTGTTAGAAGTACCAAATTACTGAACCAGTGAAATTTCAAGATTAAAACAGGTTAAACACATTCAGAAAACATTTTGTTATGAGCAAAGACAGTTCTAATTCATGTTTTAAACATTTAAAATAATTTATAGTTAGACAAACAATCCAAACTTACCTCATTTTTGTACTTGACTGTCGAGAAAGGCTTTGGTCCTGCCATACCTATCAAAGAAATTATAAAACATAACTACTTGTACTAAACATATCTTTCTAAATCTACAGAAAAAAGGGAATAATTTCATTCCACTTAATGAAGACTTCAGTTTTTAATCCTTCATTTACTAATGTTTTCACAATTTAAGACCAAAATTGGAGCCATCCTGGTGGTGCAGCAGTTAAGTTCATGCTCCCCTTCAGCAGCTTGGAGTTCACCGGTTCAGATCCTGGGCAGGGATATATGCACCACTTATCGAGCCGTGCGTGGCAGGCGTCCCACATATAAAATAGAGGAAGATGGGCATGGATGTTAGCTCATGACCCATCTTCCTCAGCAAAAAGAGGAGGACTGAAGTGGCAGATGTTAGCTCAGGGCTAATCTTCCTCAAAAAACAAAACAGAGCAAAATAAATTAAAATATCTAGTTTAAACAAGAGTATTGGGAAAAGGGTTTTCTCAGACATTACTGGTGTAAGCACACTTTGATATAATCTTTTAGGAGAGTAATTTGGTGGTACTTATCAAAATGGACAACGTGGGCTCACTTTCCACTTCTGGAACCCAGAAGCACCAGCATATGTGTTTAATTATACATATAACAATGTTCATTACAGCATTATGACAGAAACAAACAAACAAACCAAAAACCTGGAAACAATCTACATGCTCAGCAACACAGAAATGGATAAATTGTAGTTCATCTACACAATGGATTCTTAGGCAGCTATGATGTTGTATTGTTAAGGAGAAAAAGACAAATTGTTGAAAAATAGGTACAGTATAATTCCATTTTCTGTTGTGGGAAAAAAAACTCCTAAAATCAAAACACCACGTGTGTTTTTAATTACACACACAAAACGAAGATTTATTTTTGTGTAAGTGTAGTTGGCAAAACTTGTGCTTTTTACTTTACAAATTTGTGTAATGACTCAATATTACAAAGGAGAGTGGCCTGTTTTCTGATGTCAAAATCCACTAAAATGAAAAAAGAAACCCGATTCTACGTGTCATTCCATTTAGATATACTATTATGGTCAATTACCAAGAATAAAATACAAAGCTACTTGACCTGTTTCTGTGGTGCCTCTCTGCTGCTTGTGTTTACTCAGTCCTTCTGTGACATCTTGAATTCTCCAAAGTTCTTTCTGAATCTGTGCACGCTGAATTCCTGCTGATTCAGTCTATTAGTAAAAATGGATAGACCAGATGCAGGGGAAAAATCATTAAATGAAGTTATGTCTCCTACTAATTATACATTTAAAAAAGTGGATTAAGTTTTGGGAATATTTAATATGATATTTAATATGATCTATGTGACTCTCCCAATTTTGCAACTTCAGTGGTAAAGATAAAAGATAAAGCAGAGAAAGAAAAAAATTAATTTTTCAGACTTAAGCACACTATTTCTTATCTCTTCAATAAGCTTTGCCTTCTACTATTTACGATCCCAGGAAGGAATGCTGATCAGAGGGCCTAAAAATGGAAAAGAAAACCAAAAAGATAACAGAACAAAACAGAAACCCACAAACCCCAAATTAAAAAATCATATATTTTAGGGGGAGAAAAAAGAAATGGAAAGTATACCAGCTTCTTATGGTCTAGAATACAATGAGACATGACAAAAAAGAAATTAAAAGGACAATTAACAAAATATATTTAGAGGAATTTTAACTGAGAGTTAAATAAATGTTATTTGCAGGACAAATTTTCAATTTCGGAATCTAGAATCTAGATTTTGGAACCTGCCATTTTTATTCTATCCTAAGCTATATCTACTTTCTTACTTCTAACACCCCATTTCATGCCCTCAGGCTAAATACTATAACTGAAACCAAAATAAGATCATATTGATTTTCTGTAAGATTCTAATAGAACCCTATGACTCTCACTGACAAATATTTAGGATAACAATAAATATTTTTTTAGGAACATAACTTTATTTAAAAAATAGGCAATAAAGTACAAAAACCATCACATTACCTAGAAAACAAGGTTTTTTCCACTGAATATCAGTTTTTGACAACTGTAGATATTAGAATACAAAAATCATAAAGATAAAAAATCCTCTGAGGGGCAGAAATATGTTTTCAAAGTCTATAAGCCTAAGGACTATGTAGTAACACTGCCTCAAAACAAGGTACCACATAACTCTGGTTATTGAGCTTTCCAAGCCACAGGCTGGAAGCATCAAGGGAAAGGAAGTACCCACACAAGACCCAAACCCAAGGACAGTCCAGAGACGTGAATACTGATATACTTACGGGGAGGGAACATCAACCATAAAAATCAGACAGTTGGCATGTGTTTTATGACATGTATTACTTTTGCAATAATAAAGAAAATATGTACATATTTTTGCCTCTCTGAAAGGTGTACAACGGACATCTCATTTTTGTTTGATTTTGCATTTCTCTGGCTACTAGTGACTTTGAACAACTTTCAAACACTTGTTAGCAATCTGAGTTTTACTTTCTATGATTTAAAACGACTTATGTTCTTTGTCTGTTTTGCTGATGTATTGTTTCTCCAAATCAAACAGAAAAAGTTCCTTGCAAATCTAGACAGTAACTCTCGTTGAATTTTAGCGGTCAAAGATACTTCTTTCCAGTGTGTCATCTTTGAAGTTTGTCTAGGCTACCCTCATTGTTTACTTACTTATTTAACAACATGTATGTTTTATGTGCCTGGTACTACTTAAAGTGCTTCAAAAATATCAACACCTTTAATCATTTAATAAGCCAGTGCGGGTACTGTTGTTGTTTTCATGTTACAGCTGTGGAGATGAGATGCAGAGTTGTTACATGACTGGTCTAAGGTCACGTGTGCAATGCACTTCTCATAGAGTGTGCCTTCTAGTTTTTTTATTTTTTCAAAAACTGTCTTAACTACTTATGGTCTTGATTATACGTTAAAATCATCAGAACCATTTTGTTAATTTTTTTCAGAAAATTCTGCTAGAAATTTGGTTGGAATAGAATTGAGCTTATGGGAAGAATTTTCACCGTGACAATGTTAAATCAGGCCATCCATGAACATGTTTGAACTAATTACAATTCTCCATTTATTCAAGTCTTCTCTTATGTCCTATAATACAGAAATTAATTTTTCATGGTTTATATTTTTTTGTTAGTTTATATCAGGATTGGCCAACTGCTCTGGCCTGTAGTCTCTTTTTCTACGGTCTGTAAGCTAAGAACAAATTTTTACATTTTTGAGTGATTATAAAAAATCCCAAACCACCAAAGATTATGTGACAGAGTGTATATATTTAATATCTGGCCCTTTATAGAAAAAGTTTCCCGAACCTTGGGTTAAATTTTAGATATTTATAGTTATTTTTCTAATGTATTTAGTACCTCATTAGTCTAACTTCAGTGTTCAATACAAAAGTCACAACCACATGTGGCTACCTAAATTTAGATACTTAAAATGAGATATAACTAAAACTTCAGTTCCTCAGTCACACTAGCAACATTTCAAGTGCCCAACAACTACAAGTGGCTAATGGCTACTACACTGGACAGCACAGAGAGAAGACAGTTGATTTTCTATGAGTCAACCTCACTAACCATTTTTTTTTTCTTTGAGAGGAAGATGGTCCCTGAGCTAATATCTGTGCCAATCTTCCTCTACTTTGTATATGGGATACTGCCACAGCATGGCTTGATGAGTGGTGTGTAGGTCCATGCCCAGGATCCAAACCCACAAACCCTGGGCCGCTGAAGTGAAGCACGTGAACTTACCCACTATGCCGCTGGGCCAGCCCCCTTACTAACCTTTTAGTCCTTCTATTGATTTGTCTGTTGAGTCCACTGGGTTTCCAAAGCAGATGACCAAATTTACATAGGGCCACAAGCATGAAGTGACTTTTATTATTTTCTTTTTTTTCCCCTGCTTTTTCTCCCCAAATCCCCCAGTACACAGCTGCATATTTTAGTTGTGGGTCCTTCTAGCTGTGGCATGTGGGATGCTGCCTCAGCATGGCCTGATGAGCGGTGCCATGTCCCTGCCCAGGATTCGAACCGGCGAAACCCTGGGCCGCTGAAGCAGAGCGCAAGAACTTAAACACTTGGCCAAGGGGCCGGCCCCCCCCTATTATTTTCTTAAATGTATATTATCTCCACTCCTCAGAAGAACACTTTAAGAGAGGTATTATTACTTCCATTTTACAGATTTGAAAACTAACCCCTGGAACTTGATCCCAGATCTGCCTGTCTACACAACTGGACTCTTTATGCCAATGGTGTTACATCTTCCCCTATTCTAATGATACATCAGTTGAGATTATAGGCTAAATATAGTTTGATAAAAAACAACCATTTAATATAGATTAGATTAGAATACATTTTATAAAAAAGACAAAATAACAATTATTTGATAAGTCTATATAATTCAACACCTCAATACCAAGTGACATAGTTAGCTAGAGGCACAGAACACTCCAGAGATCACCAATTACCCAACGGAATATAGAACTTTTCTCTTCCCATGAGGAAGACTGGTGCTGAGAGAACATCTGTGCCAATCTTGCTCTACTTTATGTTGGGGTGCCACCACAGCGTGGTGTGATGAGCAGTGCTAGGTCTGTGCCCAGGATCTGAACGCGTGAATCCCAGGCTGCCAAAGCAGAGTGTGCAAACTTAACCACTATGCCACCAGGCCAGCCCCAAGAATAAAGAACTTTTAAACAATGAGGGACGGGCTACTTTGTGAGATAGTAAGATTCCTATCATTGAAAGTATTCCCACCCAGGTCTTAGGTAGGCAACAATATAACAACTGTTAAGGGCGTGCGTGAATCTAACAAGGTGGGTTGCACAGTATCAGTCAAAATCAGTTACAACAATGTAAAAAAATGACGCTTTCGTACCTGAACTTCACCCAGGCGATCCAGCTGCTCTTGCATCTGGTTCCTGGTAATAGTGACATCGTATTCTAGCTTGTCATATTCTCTCCACGCTCGCTCCAGTTCCTAAAATCAAAAAGCTTTAATTACTCAAATGGGGAAAATGTGTTTTTATGTTGTTATCAACTGTGCAGTTTATGTTCAGCAAAATGAAAATTTTTATAACCCATTTTCCTTTACTTTTCTCTCTCTTTTTTGCTCAATTCTACAAGAATTTACTGAGCCACTGAAGTATTCATTATTGCGCCGCTGCTGTATTCAAATTATTGGATAAAGAAGATATGGTATATATACACAATGGAATACCACTCAGCCATAAAAAAAGACAAAATTGGCCCATTCACAGCAACGTGGATGGACCTTGAGAGTATTATGTTAAGCGAAATAAGCCAGTCAGAGTAAGACGAACTCTATATGACTCCACTCATAGGTGGAAGTTAATATATTGACAAGGAGATCTGATCCGTGGTTACCAGGGAAAAGGGGGGGTGGGGGGAGGGCACAAAGGGGGAAGTGGTGTACCCACAACATGACTAACAATAACGTACAACTGAAATCTCACAAGGTTGTAATCTATCATAACATTAATAAAAAAAAAAAAGAAAAACAAACCCAAACAAACCCATCACAACCCCTATTTATGCATTCATGACATCAAAATATTTGAATTTATTCTCTCTAAAGAGTTTTATTTTGAGGAAATACATTGTTTTATTCATGGCGATACAGTAAATTTTCCTTGAATTTCTTAAAATGCAGTAAAGGCATAAAGAAAGCATTTTCTTATCTGTCCTGACTAAAACTTCTCCAGGAATACAAATACTAAACAGGATGTGTTTCAGCATGTTGGATTTTCAGTAACACCAGAAGCCTGACATGATTTTACTTAGAATAAATTTACAGTAATGTCATAACCTAATTCAGCTAACTAAACAAGTCAGTGAATCCTGCTCAGAGACCCAATATAGACAGCATCCACCTATACCTTTCTCCTTTGGACAAAAAATTACCCCAAACTCTCAAATCAGAGAAGTTTTTTTGTTGTTGTTGAGGAAGACTAGCCCTGAGCTCACATCCACTGCCAATCTTCTTTTTGTTGAGGAATATTGATCCTGAGCTAACATCTGTGCCCATCTTCCTCATTTTATATGTGGGATGCCTGCCATGAAGTGGTTTGATAAGTGATGCATCCACTGTAGGTCCGTGCCGGGATCCGGGCCGGTGAACCTTGGGCCACTGAAGTGGAGTGTGTGAACTTCACCACTGTGCCACCGGGCCGGCCCCACAGAGTTTTTCATACTTGGTCTTTAACTACCTGTCATCTATTGAATATAGAATGACTCTACAAGTGCTCAAAAATACGCCATATCATTCTGTTTCAGGGATGCTATTCTATGGGAGTGCAGACACTCTTCTTTGGGCTAATTATATGTTGGAGAGTGGTATGAGGTCAACAAATCGAGAAAATAAGGGCAGGGACTGTATTTGACCACTATTTTTTTTTTCTGAGGAAGATTAGCCCTGAGCTAAGTGCTGCCAATCCTCCACTTTTCGCTGAGGAAGACTGGCCCTGAGCTAACATCCATGCCCATCTTCCTCTACTTTATGTGTAGGACGCCTACCATAGCATGGTGTGCCAAGCGGTGCCATGTCTGCACGTGGGATCCAAATTGGCCAACCCAGGGCCTCGAAGTGGAACGTGCGCACTTAACAGCTGTGCCACCGGGCTGGCCCACCCGCCCCTTTTGAGGAAGATTAGCGCTGAGCTATCTACTGCCAAACCTCCTCTCCTTGCTGAGGAAGACCAGCCCTGAGCTAACATCCATGCTCATCCTCCTCCACTTTACACGTGGGATGCCTACCACAGCATAGCCCTTGCCAAACGATGCCATGTCCACATCAGGGATCTGAACTGGCGAACCCCAGGCCACTGAGAAGCGGAACATGCAAACTTAACCGCTGCGCCACCGGGCCAGCCCTGATCACTATTTTATCAACAGTATCTAGTGTGCTGTTGGCACGTGTAACACAACCGACAAACACTACCAAACGCTGCTGGATTTCTTGCCTTGAACTGTTCTGAATGAAGCTCCCCTGGGAAATGTCAGTTTACCAACAGCAATAGTCTTGGGATAAGGAAAGAGGGTAGTGAGTGCAGAAAAAAGGTTACTTAAAATAATCTTAACAGTTTAAAATAAAAAGCAGCAATACCTCAAGTTCCTGCAGGTTCTCTTTTAAAGATTTCACAATGAATTTTAAAAAGGCACAGTGATAAAGGACTAAAGATTTTTATCTCATCTATACTGTGTAAATATTAGTCTCCTTACTTAGCTTCAGCGAACTGTTTTTACCTGAGCAAATAACGATACTGATCTCCTTTAATAAAAATTGCTTCTAGATATCTTCTAATTTGTTTATATCACAAAAACTGGGAATCTAAATAATGGGCCTTTGAAGGCTTCAGGGAGGGTAAAATGAGGATAACAGACCCCCGTGGCAGCCCAGAGAGTAAGTCAGATGGCATTGCCAGGCTCACACCTAACCTCTCTGGTAGAAAAGCTAGAGGTCAGGGTGGGCTCAAAGGTGCTGTAGGGGCATCGAAATAGAAGATCATTTTAGGATGGCAGGAATTCTTGTCCTTCTTACAGAAACACATGAAAAATAGAGACTGAGAGCTAGAGATTTTTTTACCAATATTTTAGGAGTGAAGAAACACAACACACTTTCAGTTTCCGTAACCTGGAAAGCCCTCCATTACACTGTTTCATTTGGCCTGAGTCTCATAACCCTGCTGGGCCTACCCATTTCCGCCTTTACCTCTCAGCTCCTTAAACATCATGATGGGTGGACAGAACACAAGGCAAGAGGGGATGGCAAGAAAAGGGGCAGCGCTGGCATAACACCAGTCTCCTCCTAGCACCTGACTGAGGATTCCACTCAAGAATTTCATAGATTATCCAAGTAATGTTAAAATCTTTAAATATGTCCTACTATTTTTTGTCAAGAAGGGAATACATAGGTACACTAAGGCAATTAAAAGGGGTAATGACAATTATCTCAAAATCACAGGCACATGTCAGGAAATAGTGCTTTCAGTAAAAAGGTGGAGTTTCAAGCCACATTGTTAAGAGAATGCATGAACTCCTGCAATCTGCAACCACATAGATAAACCTCATACTGTTAAAAGAAGCCAAAGAGCATATACTATATGATTATACTGTTATAAAATAGTTCAAAAACAGGCAAAGTCAATAATATATAATTTAAAAGTCAGGTAGTGGTGTT
Organism: Equus quagga; assembly: GCF_021613505.1. Lineage (NCBI taxonomy): Eukaryota > Metazoa > Chordata > Mammalia > Perissodactyla > Equidae > Equus > Equus quagga. The sequence continues at coordinate 39,448,869 of NC_060267.1, forward strand.
TTTGGGAGGGGGCAGTCTTCGGGAGAGAAGCTTCTGGCACGTCAGTGAAATTCAATATCTTGATATGAATGTCAGCTATATCTATGCACCTAATCTGTGTACTTTTCTGAGAATGTGTTATCCTCTAACAAAGGTAAAAAAAAAAGGGCGTGCACGTGTGGGATTGTTACAGGGATGGCAGAAGACTTTTTACCAAATTTGGCCTAGTCTAAGTTTAGGGCATGGAACAAGCAAACTGTAATAGTGGTTACTTCTTTATAGTCTGTACTAAGACAAGACTTGCCACTGTGGGAAAAAGAAAACTTCAAGCAGGTCTGCAACACTCAGATGCACCGAATCCCAGACTGCCAGAAAGATCAATGAGCTACAGCTGCCACCCACTGTGGTCCTTATTAAGAAAGGATTAGGACTAATGATTCATTTCCAAGTTTTTAATATAAGAAGAACTTTCCTCTTCTTGTCCAGGATCAATGGCAATTTATAACAAAATCTACTCGAGGGAATAGTTATACAAATGCCACACATAAATGTAAGTAATTATTACCATTATTATGCTTAGAGCTAACAGGCAGACTGGTTTATTTCTGGTTTGCCTTTCAATTAGTGTTTCCGAGTTTTAATCGAAGAAATGTTAATTTACTGTTCTGCTTTTCTATTTAAAAAATGAAGCATAAAGTTTTGGTAAAGAGTTGACAGTAGACTTTCCGTTTCAAAATGGAAGGGGGTAACAGTACAGATGAAGTACGATTATTTATTAGCCTCTTAAGCTTCAAACAAGTCTTTTCAGTTTTAAATATTACTGATTAATGTCCACTACTAAATCTCAGAAAATGAAAGCGTTGAAATATTTAAACTTACTGTTATGTTTTGAGGACTAGACACAAAAAAACGGCAACTTTCCGGTCACTATCACCCAACCATAACAATTCTGTCAACTAGGTATTAGAAGCAGTTGACTTTTGAGATTAGTTAAAATAAAGCTAATCTGACTTCATCTTTACCTTCAGGATGTAGAGATTTCTTGGCACAGATTTTAAGAATGTGCTTAGTTATTTGAATAATTTTTCAAAAAAGAATATCTGTCTTTTTATATTTGCATTATCATACAACTGCATCTCAAAGAAAAATCACTATTTACTAAGCACATGACATACTTACTATATTATCTAATAACGACTATATTGGCTTTTTAAAATTTGGCCAAATTTAAACTGTGTAAAGGGAGGATCAACTAAATCGGCCACATTAATGGAGCTGCCTGTATTTCAAATTTCTAGTCGATGATAATTATAGTCATTCTACTTCTTGGCTATTTATAATCTTTAACTCCCATCTTCAGTTTCTCCTCTAATCTTGGCTTTGAAACAAAATTATATTCCATCTCCAAGAAAGTTGTTACTCTTTACTGTACAAATTTTAGATATAATAAACTTTTATAATTATAAAAGTAGAAAAGCTAGAACACAGGGAAAGGGAAAGAAAAAAGTCCTATTACTGTGCTTCACCTTTGTTAGCATTTTCAAAGGATTTTCCTTTAGTCTTTCTCAGACATGTACAATAAAAATTTCAAAATATACACAAAAGTAGTGCCCACTTGCGCCTGAATTCAACAGTTACCCACACACAGCCAATCTGGTTCCATCCACAGCACCCATATCCAATCCCTGAGTGATTATTTTACAGCAAACACCAAGCATCATCCCTTTTCATCTGTAAATACTTCAGTATGTATTTCCAAAGAAAAGAAACCGCAATGAGAAAAGTAATAGGAAAATTTTTATTTTTTAAATTATTAATATGTATTCCTTTTTTTAAATTAATTTTTTTATTGAGTTAATGATAGGTTACAATCTTGTGAAATTTCAGTTGTACATTAATGTTTGTTAGTCGTGTTGTAGGTGCACCATTTCACCCTTTGTGCCCACCCCCCACCCCATCTTTCCCCTGGTAGCCACTAATCTGTTCTCTTTGTCCACATTTTTAAATTCCTCATATGAGTGGAGTCATACAGAGATTATCCTTCTATATCTGGCTTATTTCACTTAACATAATTCCCTCAAGGTCCATCCATGTTATTGCAAATGGAAATGATTTTGTTCTGTTTCACAGCTGAGTAGTATTCCATTGCATATATATACCACATCTTCTTTATCCATTCATCTGTTGATGGGCACTTAGGTTGCTTCCATGTCTTGGCTATTGTAAATAATGCTGCAATGAACATTGGGGTGCATAGGACTTTTGGAATTGCTGACTTCAAGCTGTATCCATTTTTTTAAAAAAACATTTCTAATTATAGTAATCCCCCCATCCCTTGCTACTTATTTGTTGAAGAGAATGGGCTACTTGTCCTATAGAATTTCTCCTATTCTGAATTTTGCTAATTGAATCCCTGTGGTACTGCTTGGAGAGCTCTTCTGTTCCCTGTATTTATTTCCTATAAGTCTGTAGTTAGATACTGAGACTTGCTGAGATTCAGATTTGATCTCCTGGTAAAAATACCTCGTAAGTGTTGTTGGGTCTTTTATACTGCAGCACATTAGGAGGTGTATCACATCTGGCTGTCTCTTTTTGGGGGAATGTTATATCGTATTCCACGACAATTCATGGTTGTTGACAGATCTACTGTAAAAATTACTTTGCTATAACCATGATTCTCAGTAGCTCTTTATAATATTGCGAATGAGTACACGAAGACATTGAATGTGCAAGCTTCTACCCGAGGCAGGTCCTTAGTCTTGCTTCTCTGTCCCTTTAAGTTTACAATCTTACACCCTAGTATATCCATTGTAGTCTAAAACTCTGTTTACGCATGGCCCTCCCATCTAGAATCCAGCTTAGTTAATGCGTCAGTTTGTCAAAAACACAGAAATACAAATATATTTTGCTGCCATTATTGGATGAGTCACAAATTCTATCTATTATGATAAGTGAATGGTATCTGCTTTATCTGGCTCCTTGAATTGTTGGGAAGAATAAGAGAAGCACCTGTTGAACTGATAAAGCACAAGAATATTTCTCTGACATGCAGAGAGATATAAGGCCTAATGTCCCCAAGAGAGGTGACTGTAGCAGATGTTTATGGAGCTCCACACCACATGCCCTTTGCCCACCTGATTTCAAGGAACATGCATTTACAGTCCATGCGTGCTGGTGTCTCATGGCAAGCTAGCTAAGGCAATATGAAGTATGAATAAATTAAGGACCCCAGGGCAACTTCGACCAGAGTGAAGGATAGCCCAGCCTCCCAGGCGTTCAGTGGAAAATCCTGAAGCATTCTGCCTATTTCCTCAGTAAGTCCCCAGTGGGGTCAAATCCCTATTGCCCACAGTTGTAACCAAGACAGCAGTGAAACATATTGGCTCCTCCCCCTCCCTGTCTCATTCTCCACACCCCCACTTCCGCTTCCTGGAAGCATCTCCCAAACAAACCCAGTCCTCATCTCAGGCTCTGCTTTCAGGAGAGAACCTAAACGAAGACGGCGACACGCTGAAAGATTTCCAGGTGTAACTGGCTGTGATAACAATCTTTCTCACTAATCAGACTTAGATAAAAAGAAGTAGAGGCAAGGAGGGGACACAAAGGCGCCGTGTGCTTAGAGCATGTGTGTGTGGGATGGGGCACATGGAGAGGAGATGTGCTATCAAGATTTAAATAAAACGTAAAGGGAACACTGCTTTACAGGTTCACCTTGTGTTAATCCTAGCTTTATGTACCTTAGTGGCCAACCAGGTGAGGAGAAGATGTTCTCAGAATCAAAGATTCGATCTATGGAGGCCTTAATGGTATACCTCTTTATTATATCTTTTATACCTCAGGACTTGGATCAGAACCAATGACCCGATTCAACTGTGAAAGAATCAGCGGAATCCTTTGGGATTCTGCTGGCATAAATGTAACTCAAATTTAAATCTAATCAACATCCACTGAGTGCCAACCATATGCCCAGTATGATGTTACACATCATTTGTAGCCTTCAGCTACAATCTGAGTGAGTTTACATAAAGGCACAAATAACACAGTTTGTATTCTACGTAGCAAGATATGTCTTAGAAGAACATATTGACGGCTTGTAATTGACCGCTGAATAATGCTGAAGGCAAGGCAAAGTGATTATATAGGATATCAACAGTATATTCGAATGTGACTAATTTCTACTAAAACATTTTTTTTTTTTTTAGATTTTACTTTTTTCCTTTTTCTCCCCAAAGACCCCCAGCACATAGCTGTGTATTTTTAGTTGTGGGTCCTTCTAGTTGCGGTATGTGGGACGCCACCTCAGCATGGCCTGATGAGCAGTGCCATGTCCTCACCCAGGAGCGCATGAATGTAACCACTCGGTCACGGGGCCGGCCCCTAAAACATTTCTAATAAACTTCCATCAGGCCTGGAGTTAACCTTAGGATGAAGCAAATTCTAAGCCTACCAATGAAATTTGTTACTAAACCCATTTGGGAAGGGAAGAAGTAACGGTTCAACTGAACGCTCCACGTCCCTAGAACTTTCCAAACCAGACAGCAAATCATAAAATAGCTTCTAACTAAATTTTGACTTGACTCAGGTTGTCATGGCGATTCTGAGCTTTTCATTAGCTTGGCATTGACAGCTTGACCTCGTATTCCCTTTCTAATCTCATATTCCTGATCCTCTATTCCAGTCAGTCAGTTAGTTCTATTTCTTGCTTCTCCAAACACGTCTCCCACATTCTCATCTCTGTGCCGTGGTTCAAGGTGTTCTGTCCCTCATGGACAGCCCTCATCCTTCACCTCCCCTTTCTTCCCATCTAAATCCTACCCATCATTGATTAAGTAGGCACTACTCCATTGCAGACAAAATATCAGGTGCATATATTTTCTTTATGACTATATTATAAAAATCCACGTAGAGCCAAGTCTCAGGACTATGGTTAGAAGACCTGGATTTGAGTTCTAGGCATAGCATTTTTAGCTCTGCAACAGTGACGCAGTTCATTCATCAACTTCTTAATGCATATCCTATAGTGCTAAATGCTAGAGCTAAAAGATGAACAAGATATGGTTCTGATTTCAAGAAGGTCACAATTGAAAGGATATTCAATTCTTAAAAAATATGTAAACATCACAGTATAATTAAGAGACTCAACTGAGATAATGAAATAATATTTTAAAAACAGGAACAGGTATATTAAATATAAGGTATTTAAGAAGCACAAAAACTAAGTTTTGACTTATTTAAAACCATGGTATATTCCTTTAAAAATAGCTTGTGTTTGGAATGTTAATTTAGTGTTTGGAATTGAAGCCCTGTTGCGATACTGGTATCTTGCCAGCTTGGAAAGACCTCTCTTAGCTAAGCCATATTGTCTGCGAACCTTCTTAAAAGGTAGCTGCTCCCTGGACAGCCCATTGAAAGTATACACAAGGGTGTGTTAGCAGTTTTCTCTAACAGGTGGCTTTTGCTGGGACTTCTCCTTCAAAGGGCTGCTTGGGCAGGTGCTCTTACTATGTTTAGAGATGACTGCATCATAGGCTCTAAAGCAGACTGTTTAAACTCTTAAAACACTCAATTTATAAACTCGAAGTCAGACTTTCAGATTGGGTAATCTCAAGGGACTCTTTATTAAGTGACACGACTATGCGTTAAAAGGTTCTACTAATTATATTTGTTACTCACACCTACCATCTAAACTTAGGTCACACTGCAGCTATGACATGGTAATGTTGACGGCTTCTTAAAAGCATTTCACAGCTGCTTTTTACTGAAATGGTTGGTTAAATAAATCCAATTAGCACTTTCCCCAAATTATTCTAACTCCCCTAAAATCCACAAAATATTTATTTTCCTTTTTCTTTTGTGAGAAAGATTGGCCCTGAGCTAACATGTGTGTCAGTCCTCCTCTATTTCACGTGGGATGCCACCACAGCGTGGCTTGATGAGTGGTGCTAGGTCTGCACCTGGGATCTGAACCTGCAAACCCTGGGCCGCTGAAGCAGACTGGTGAACTTAACCACTATGCCAGGGGGCCGGCACCAAAATATTTATTTTCTTAATGCAGTAAATATTAACATAGTTAAGAATTTTGCATTTGCATGATACATAAACAGGAGTATTTATCTCCCCTGTAAAACAACTATGTCACAAAGGACAAAATGCCTACTATTTAAATAGAGAAATAAAGATCACTCCTTATTTTTATTATTAATTAATTTCTTGTTATAGTGAAGAATAACCCTAAGGACAGTCCAATTAAAAAATACATAAATTAGAAAGAAGAAAAAAAGAAGTGCATAATATTTCAGTGACTCTTACTAGGAAAAAAAATCTGCTACTTACAGCAGTGGCTCGGGAGAGTTCCCGACACGTACTGAGCAGTCCATTTTGTAAATCGTCCCTCTGTAACACCACGGTCTGAATGGCTGCTGGGTTATCTGCGTTCATTTCTATCTCTTGGCTGGCTGATAGCAAAGCTTGCTCAAGCGTGTACTATTATAATAAAAATAATTACACTTAATGTTCTGCATCATCGAATTAATTCTTTTTTACTATAGTTATCAGTGTCCTGATAATAATCATATAAAGTAACGTCAATTGTAGATAATAAACATAATTGTCCTACTTTCTCCTTGTGGAGTTGCTGAAGTTTCTCTTCCAGAGCATGTACCACTTTATCCTGTTCACATAATCGGCTTAACTTGGCCTAGGTTATAGGAGAAGATGTCTTTCATTAGCAACTTTTTATTTTCCCTGTAATTGGAGGAAGGCAGTCACTCCCGTAACTGAGGTATGTATAACAAGAAAACACACTTAAAACAGCCATGGAATACCTAATCAGGTCAATCTTTATTTCAATCAGTAAAATAAAAATTAAAGTATAGCTTATAAAGATAGAATGCTTAAAAACATGCAAAGTGAAAAAGCATTTCAACCATACCATTTAACCTACATAATTCAAAATATTATTAGTCATCAAGCAGTCTCATATGATTTTAACAAATCATTTCAATGTGGTTAAGATTTTTTCTCTACAAATTGCTGGATAGGTTAAGTGATATACATTGTCCTTAATTAGAACACCAGCTGGATTCTGCTTTTATATTTTTTAAATGTGCGCTTATGTTCTGAGAAAAGAATATAAACAAAAGATTGCTTCTAATTGCAATAATACAAATAAAAATATTGGTGATAGCCAATGGAGAAAAATCACTTTCAATAGTTTTAATGTTTTAAATTCTTGGTACTACCCCAATTTTTATGAAAATACGAGAGGGTACTCTAATAAAATTTCAATACTACAATAAACCAGTCCTCCAAACATCTGAAAATAAAAACCCTGGACAAACTGTAAATATGTCCCAAATCTAACTGCATAATGACAAGCAAGCAAGAAACTTGAGAATTTACTCTTTGCCATTTGTCCATTAAAGTAACCACCTTATTTTTTTAGACAACAAAACTCAAGCTACACCAAATGGACTGTATTGAAATGAGAAGCTACACCTCAATGGAATAAAAACCAGAGGAAAGGAGGGAAGAATGAGATATAAATACAAAAGAATGTATGGCAAGTCAGCGATCTAAAATAGATTTTAAAAAATCCAAACCTTAAATTTAAGTGAAAAAGGAAGCAGTGATAGAAGTCACAGACAATTTTACTTTGTCTCCAGTTCTCTATCATTTTTTTAAAAATCAGAAATAGTCTTTTACTTTCATTTAAGTGATTCTTAATATGTTTAAGCACTAACTATGGGGGTAGGGGTGGGTGGAGAATAGACGGGGAGCGAGGATTTAATTGAATCTAAGTGCAAAAGCAGAAGAAAATGCGAATTTCTTTGATGTCATTTGGGAGAGCGGGGAGGAAGAGCAAGTTTTCTGTCATGCTTATTTCCAAAGTTTTGGCAGAGAATATGACAGAGCACTGACAACATATAGCTTACTAATACTTACATCAATATCGACTTCTTCAGGTCTGTATTTGTATAATGTGCCTCTACATTCATCTTGTGACAGCTATAAGGAAAAATGCCATATAACAACTTTAAAAAAATAATATTTAAAAATATATTTATTTAGTCTACACTTAATATTTAGATTTACATAACAATAACAAAAATGGGATTTTAAGGCTTCTTATGCTCTTAGAAGTTTACTTCAAACACAGATCATTACAAAAGTAGAAAAATATTTCACAGTGATACGGTATGCAAGGTACATAAGAATGATGCTAACTTAGGCTTGTCAAACAAAATAAGCTATTCAAGCAAAATTATATAGCACTTTACATTTTCCATTTGTAAGACACACATTCTTTTAACGAAAAATTGACAAATACAATCATAGCAACTGTGTTGAATCAAATATTCAAATCAGGCATATTTCAACAGTCAAAGCCATCCTTCAAGGTATACACATAACACACAACTGTGTATGTGTACACTCAAATGCCAACACGTCTTAGTACAATTTTGTTAACAAAACCTGCAACATACTGTATACATGTACGTAATATATAAACACACATACACAATAAAGACTTATCTTGTTCTTCTGTCTTAAGAACTAAAAGATAATGGAGGAAAAGGATGGGTTTAATTGAAAAGAGGAAAATCATTCAAAACCTCATAAAGCTGAAAGCCTGTTATAAACTACGGGTAGTCAAATTTCATAAGTTTATATGTGTTCACTGACACCTTTTATTATACTGTAAGGAATTATTATTCAGCGTAAACATCCTTCCTTCAATTTTTTCCAAATATCTTTTGGTCAAACAAATCCTCATTTCTGACTCTGCTTACCAAGATTTCAGTAGCCCTCCCAGTCAGTTATACCACAGATCACATCACAGCCTCTGCGGGCAGTATTTCACTCTCTCTCCTGTCTTTGGACTTTATATTGAGCGCCAGACAGTAACAAAAACACGGTAGGAAAAATTTAATTGGGGCTCACTGCATGTTTACTAAATGGTACACTTTTTCTCAAAGTGAGGATGGGAGTAACGTATCCCAACTACATTCTAGGTTGGAAAACTAAATTTCATATGTACATATACAAATGCCTAAGAAGGTATAAGCTACAACTATGTATGCCCTCTCTGTAAGAAACTGCTTGACAGTTACATCTTTAGAAGAAGGCATGATTTAAACAGCAGACAACTTTGAATAGATCTAGAAATGTGGGAATTAGGAAGTTAAAAATGTAAGCATTCCAAACATACAATAATAAATCCTAGATTTACGTGTTTCATTTCAAGACATTACTTTCACGTACCTCATGCAAATGAATCTGTGACTATTTAAGGGTATGCACAGTGATTAATAAACCACAAGACTTTCAGAGAAATGAGTATCACATGAAAAATGAATTTAATGGCAAAAGTCACAACATTTATGTACTATTTTAAAATATCCAAGGATCACTATGAATATGTCCTGAGAAGTGTCAGCTGTCATTCTGAATTAAAGCACCTAGATCCAAGAAAAGGGTTATGCTCCTATCTGAAAGAAGGGGCACGTAGAGCAAGTTTGAAAATGGCGCAGATCCACGAGCAAAAATGCAAAACAACACGAAAATTAATTCCTCTCATTTATAAGAAATTAAAGATAGAAAGCCTGTAGCTACTAAATGTCCAAATATACTTTGCTTATTTAATATTTAAAGTTAAATGCAAAACAGCTTTACTAAACCATGGAATGTATAATTTGAATGTAACTAGTGGACAGTGCTACATTTAGATAAAAATATGAATTATATTCTATATCCCAGGGTCAAGAGAAAAAACATTAGTATTTTAAATTGGAAATTTAGTAATCTGTAATGAATATTTAGGATATTGGTATGCTATTTTCATTTAGGAATCTTATTGCACGTTCATTTTCTTATCAGTTAGTATATTATAAAAAAGAAAATGTGTGCTGTGTAGTTATAATTTTAGAATGACACATCCTTATAGCCATATAAACATATTCCACAAGTAAATTAGATTCATTTTTGTTGTGCCTCTATTTTTAGTAGCACTGAAAAATTTATTTAAACCTTCTATCAAGTTATTCAATAAAGATATTCATTATTAGATACCAACTGACAAAAATCCTAAAATAATTAACTTCCCACTATATATTGCTTTTACCTGTCAGAAGAAAAGCATTAAAAAAACCAAGATTATTCTTTAAATAATTAAGCGTTAAGCATGGCCTATTTTCCATTAGTGATAATAATTACTGAAGCTTTTCTTAAGAAAACATGGATATAATTTATTAAAAAAACAATTTCCATCTAGAATAGAAGAACTCTGCTATTTAGTCCTGAATATGAAAATCCTACTAACAGGAAAAATGTAATTTCATGAATATTCTGATTAGCTCAAGTTCTTTATAAAATAACGTTTCATGGCAATACTTTTCTATCGTTTTTCAATTTCATCTTTAGCCAAGAAAACAAAAAAGTTCTGGGCTTGGATGCCTGTGTTTGAAGTCCCTCAGCAACATCAGAACAGTAAATGAAAATGGGCTTTGTAGTTACATAAGCTCGAGCTGTGCTCAGGCTCCAATTTGCAAAGTGTATTATACAAACTTTACTGACTAGATAACATGTGCTGTATTTTATTTAGAAAGTCAGAGCTTTTTCATAATAAAATACCTAATTATTTTTTTTTAAACTAGCTTGGCATTAAGTTGAGACAAAATTACTTTTGTTAATTAAAATTCAACTTTCTGAAGTATCCTGTTTAAGCAGTGGGCTATGTATATATTTTAAAGTATATGAATATATTACAAACACCAAAAAGGATTTTGGGGAACTATTTGATAAAATTAGATACTATCTCCTAAGAGGACTCAAAACTGCTCAAAGGGCTGTAGGTGTTTGCCAATATTAGTATCTTTTAAAATAATTATTTATCAGGTGATTAATGTCACCAACATTAATTATGTTATAAAAACTCTGGCACAAAATGTAATTGTGAAAGGTGGTACAAAGAGTAATAAATGCAGAGGAATTTTTCGACTTGCTCACTTATTTAGCATTTGTTTTGATTCAGTTTTACGTCTTTTTTATTTGACTAATTTTAAGAAAATCACTGCCTAGGTAATTTCTCAGGTGTCCTCTTTCTTCTAAGAAAATGCAAACATGAAGGTCCTCTTGAGAGAAAACCTGAATGGCTATGAAAACACTCTCTTGCCACCGAATTTTCAGCTAAATTTCAGGAACCTATTAACGCAGCATTGCAATGCGCCAGCAGAGAGGCAAACTGTAACAGTGTACGATAGAAACTTTCATCAAGATTTTCTTTGGATAAGAACATGATAAGGGAAACCTGGAGAAAAAATAAGGTCTAATTTCAGTTTATGCAAATTTATACCCAGAGTTTATGAAATGTGTCTGACTGTCACTTTTATCCAACAATGAAGCCCTGCAATAATTAAGTACTTTACTAGTGGCTGATGGAAGAAGGACTGCCCAAAGTCTCCCTAGACTTGACTGCATGGACAGTCAACACTCATTACCTGGCAACTGGTCACCCATCTCGTGTCTCGGCATGGCTGCTGACATAGCACACTCAGATCTTCCTGTACTGTACAAATTTTTTTCTTTCAAGTATTAATGTGAGAAAACATACTTATATAAATCTACTGCTCTTTCGGTATTCAAGGTCAATGATGCTATATAAGACCAGTTCCAGATATCTCTACACTTTTGGAAAACCTCCAATTCGAACTTCTGGTGCAACTGAGTAATTTCAATAGCTGTGACTTCTGCATCATCAACCCTGATTACTGATAAATTAAAAAAGAAAAAACAAACCAAACCAAAGAGAAAACCCAGGCTACCCCTCTTACTGAAAACATGAAAAATGTGAAAAATGAAAACATAACCTATTACAACAAAATGCCTTTGATCTCATGTCAATTTAGCATATATAAAATGACAAACTGACAGCTTCAGACACTGAAAAAGGTGTTAATTCCAGAAAAAGTGCTAGGGTTCTCAGTGTGGCATTTTGGAATGGAGTGTCAAGATTCTATAATCTGGTGACCTTAAGAACGACAAGATTCCATTTTCTTTTGGAAAGTAAAGCTGTTTAACTTTAAATATTTAATAATTTCTCTCTTTTTTGCAAATTAAAAACTGTGCTCAATCATATAATATACTTTAAATGTTTTGAAAACTGTGCTCAGAAATAAGTCACCCTCCCACCAGCTGGGTCAATCTCCCAGTTACATGGCCCACGATGCAGACCCCAAGGCGACTAAAGCAAACCAGAAGCCTTTAAAGCCAGTGTGAACTCAAGGTTTCTTTTCACCAGGTGCTTTTAGATATTTTCATCAAAATATATATTCATTTTTCATGTTACGTTAATTTTCTTCTTCTGTATGATTTTTTAAGTATTGGAACAGGTCAGAGGCCACAGAAATTTGAGGGTGTCGAGTGGAAGAAGCTGATGTTGCAAAACACACAGCTAAGAACATTTAGACCATGAAATACAAAAAAACTGGATAGGAATGTATAAAATGACTTCTTTTGCAGATCTGCAGATTAGCAAGGTCCTGAATTAAAGCCAGCCAACTCCATGGCTCATATGTTGAGTTAGGGAAAAGAATGGGGTAAGAATGACTACCTTGATGACTGCATGAGAATGATAAGAATACAGGGAGAAGGTACTCCCCGTATATTAAGGAATGGCTATCTTCAAGTTTTACCATACCATAGTACACAAATTAGATTTCAATAACTCCCATACAAATATAATCTATTCCTAAAACACTGAGCACCGGGGGGTTTGGGGTGGGGGTGCTGCCCCTAAAAGGACAAAAAAAATTTTTTTAAAGTTTCCTCTAAAAATCTGTTATAACGCTTTTAGAGTTAATTAAAATTAACGACAATCTAGTAAAAATTTTGCAAATGTACTGCAGACCTCCAAGTACATATCAATCAAATACTCTGCACAAAAACTTCAGGAAGATGGCACATTTAATATTCAACAGCAAAATGTTCAGCGAAGCCATGCCAAGAATACTGCAGCATCTTGAAAAGCATGGATGAATTGCATTTTTCCAAATAGACATAAAACAAAAAATGGAATAAAAACACTAATGTTATGAGTAACTCTGAGGATAAACCAAAACTGTCACTGAGGGGTTCTGCAGATGATAAAGCAGTATCATTCACTGTCCAAGACCTTACTTGCTGGTACAGTTGGGGTCTTAGCGCCGAATTCTCAATCAATGTGTGAACCATGGCGATAATAGGTTCATTTTCTTTCATCTATTTCAAATCAGGAGGAGCATACAGCAAACATCAGTTTACAGCACAGCTAGATTTGAAAGACGACACTGTAAATATAGCCTCTACTTTAACATCCTCCTAATAGCGCAGTTGTTCACATTTTACCCCAAGGTTGTACAGATTAAACGTATATAAACCATTTCAAACAAGTATTACATGCTGTAAAATACTTCCGAGGTTATAAAGAAAGCTTACGAATTGCAATATTGCTGCAACTAGGTTTTACTTTATAATTAATATAGTCAATTAATGAATACTTCAACACATATTAGAATAGATGATAAAGCATCATGATTCTAAGAATAAACAACCTATAACCTTAAAAAGAGAAAAACAGCATCATTTGATTATTTATTCAGTAAAAAGGCTTAAAACGATATTCAGTTCTTTATTAGGTTAATCAGAAAAAAATTTAGTTCTAAGTATTAAAACTGTATAATATAATAATCGATATATCTTGTCACTTAGAAAATCACATATTTATTAAAGTTAATCTCGACAGACATTTATATACATTCTATTTTGGATTTTCTCACAGTATGACACCAAACGTAGAATTATTTCAAGGACACGCAAACTAAAATTTATTTAGCAAAGACTCAGTGTATCTCCCCAGTGCCTAAAAAGGCTGAAACCATGTTTCACATTTCCAGCTATGTTGCACTTAATTACTGCCTCTAGAAAAATATTTGTTTTAGCAGGCTCTCAAATCAAGAGTCATAGCATCCAAAAGACAATCATCATGATATATATAGAGTAAAAGGCCAACAAGGTTTATACCATTTGTAAGCAAACAAGTCTGTTTATAATTGCAATTTGTGACATTTAGTTCACGTAATTTTCATCCTCCATGTTACAGAAAATAAGCATTTCCATCATGGTTAATGAATGCTACTTTACTGATTTAGCTAAATCTACAATAAAAGTTTACTAACATTAAGGTTAACACATAATGTAACTAAAAAATAAATCTTGAAAACTGTATGTCTAGACAATTTCATTTTTAGCCTAGTTACCAATGTTTCATGTCAATAAACCTGTTTTGGTTGTCAAATTAGAAACCTCTTGTGACTGGTTTATTCTACTTTTAAAAAGTTTTATTCAAGCTAAATAATTTATTTTTTATTTTTATTAAAGATTTTTTTCCCTGCTTTTTCTCCCCAAATCTCCCCAGTACATAGTTGTATATTTTCTAGTTGTGGGTCCTTGCAGTTGTGGCATGTGGGATGCCGCCTCAGCATGGCCTGACCAGCGGTGCCATGTCTGCACCTGGGATCTGAACCGGTGAAACCCTGGGCTGCCAAAGCAGAGCGCGTGAACTTAACCACTCAGCTACGGGGCCGGCCCCTAAATAATTTATTCTAAAATCTACACATCTACATATTAAACTCAAACTCCTCCCCGCCAATGTTATCCAATAAGGGCCCAAGCCATTTATAGGTGACATTGCACATGGGACACAAATGTGTTGATATGCAGTACAGGATAAATTTTTTTAGGGTTGGAAAGTAACTTATAAATAGACAACTATAGATATAAGTTTTTCTCTAGGAGAAAAAAAGCTTTTATTACAGAAATTTAAGACTCCTGTGTTTTAAAGCACCCTCTATGTTTTAGGGAATGCCAGTTATTTTATCTTAATCAAATGTTCATCCTGGAATAAACTATAACTGCCTTTTGTTTGGCTTAATCATTTGACCGCACTGATACACACTTCCCATAATACAAGTAGCTTAAGTCTCTATCCATTTTTAGCACCAACATTAATTTGCAAAGCCACCTCATCTATACACGCTAACATTACTGGGGGTTGAGGGGAGGTCAGGAGCATGAATTTTTACGAAATAATGGAGATCAGATAGTATCCAAAGGTAAAGGATACTCAAGATCAAACTGAAATTGCCCGTGGAGTCTTGGAAATCTGGCACCATAAATGGGCCTCTGTGTCAAATGGCTAGGTCTGTCGATGCGGCGCACACCTGTAAGTGCAGCTTCAGTGTGGCACAGACTAATGACTAATGTTCATACTCTAGGCCTGAGGAATGTACTTTAAAAAGTATTTTATTTATTTATTTATTTATTTATTAAAAAAGATTTTATTTTTTTCCTTTTTCTCCCCAAAGCCCCCCGGTACATAGTTGTGTATTTTTTGTTGTTGGTGCTTCTAGTTGTGGCATGTGGGATGCCGCCTCAGCATGGCTTGATGAGCGGTGCTGTGTCCACACCCAGGATTCGAACAGGCGAAACCCTGGGCCGCTGAAGCAGAGCATGCGAACTTAACCACTCGGCCATGGGGCTGGCCCTTAAAAAAGTATTTTAAAAGGGAGAAGGGACAATATGGTTTCTGCAGAAGGATAATCACGCCTGATTTATTTAGTGGAATACTTTGAGAGGGTCAATATGCACATGTATACAGGGACACAATGCTTGTGATTTAAAAATGCTTTGTTTAATTTACATGTCAAAGACCGTTAAATATTAAGTCACTGAGAAGGGATCTCTGCAAGAAGAAACTGACTTAGAAAAACTAAAAGCCAAAAAAAAATACATATATATATATTTTTTTTTTTGGTGAGGAAGATTGGCCCTGACCTAACATCCACTGCCAAACCTCTTTTTTTTGCTTGAGGAAGATTAGCCCTGAGCTAACATCTGTGCCAGTCTCCCTCTATTTTGTATGTGGGATGCTGCCACAGCGTGTCTTGTTGAGCGGTGCCAGGTTTGCACCCGGGATCCGAACTTGTGAACCCCAGGCCGCCGAAGCGGAGCATGTGAACTTAACCACTATGCCATTGGGCTGGCCCCTAAAATAATACTGAAAGTATACAAACTCCAGTGTCTCTGAGATCACTTCTGGAACGATTTTTCATTATGAGAAATTTCACACATACCTAACAAATCCTAGAATACTAAAATTTGAAGGCATCTCTGGAAGCTGACAATTTAGTAAAACAAAGGAATGAAAAATGTTAGCAATTATTTTGAATTGTGGGACTGTGGATAATTTTTTTTCTTTCTCTATGCTTCTCTACATTTCCCACATTTTCTCCACTGAGTAGATACTGCTTTTCTAACATAAAAAAAGTTATTAGAGAGACAAGGATAAAAATATATGCCTGAAATAAACTAAATTAATAAAACAACTATATTCTCTGGCAAATACTTGGTGACACAAGAGGCTAAGAGAAAGTTTTAGCACCAGGTGTTCATAGCGTGTTCAAGGCTGGGAGTTAAGCCTGCTGGAGTCGTTCAGGGCAGAGAGGCCCTCCCTCATCCAGAGAAGTGTTCTCACACAGCCTTTACTCTGTCTTATGATCTGTATCCACATCAGAAATTTATTGGAAGGAATGTTAACTAATTAAGAAAAGCAAGCTACCCAATGCATTTGGAAATACGTATAACTATCTTACAATACCATTTTTCTTTTTCTTACTGGCTACTTCAGAAATCAAAGTTCAAGTTTATTTAGACCAGGGGTTCTGAACCCACACCAGAATCACTCAAGGAGCCTGCAAAGACTACAGACACTGATTCCCAGATAATTCTGATGTGCAACTTGAGAATCTCTGACGGAGACAATATCATTAAACACGATCACAGGCTGGCCTGAAGATCCCTTTGGCAGAACCATGATGTTCTCCAGGTGTTAAAGTAAGCTAAAAGCAACTTGATAATGGTGAGTGTTCTTCAGCTCACATACTCCTGGGAATCTCATTTTACTCAAGTTGGAGAAATGGGATAGGACTATACATGGAAAGGCAGAAGCAGTGGGACCACTTCAGAATTCCCTTGGGCATCATACCCACTAAGCCCGGGCTCTGAGGATGAGTAGTAGTGGGCTATAAGAATGACCTGTGCAGGCTGAGTGGTCCTGTATCTGGTGGCTCTCTCCCTGCACATGGCCTCCTGCACATGGCCTGCGACAGCTGAAGCCAACTAAACACAATAATCAGGATGCCACACAATGGGAGTTTGTCCCTATTAAAAAGTTTCAACGATCCGAGGACAACTTCACTCCTTCCAGATTTACTGATTGGAAATAGCAGATCTATCTTATCTCCAGAGTTACCCTAGAAATAGGCTAGTGGCTCCTTTCACTAAACCATCACATATATATTTTTTAATCCTTAGAAACTGTCTTGTTCCTGTATCTCACACTGAAACAGCACATTCCATCTGGCTTTTGCTATGTAAACTTCATAATAGCTTTTGAATTACAGCAGTAAACTAGGAGCTAAAAAGAAAAAAACACATCTAATGCTCCATGAGCACCTTGGAATTTTGTGCTTAAGTTCTTTAAAAAAAAAAAAAAAAGGGCATACCCAGCAATTCTCTTCTGGTTTGAAGACAAGAACCCTAGACAGCATTATGATGGTGGTGTTAATAGCTGACATATTTTGGTTTAAGGAATGAGAGCAATAGAAAGAGCAAGAGAAACGTCTAATCAGTACATGGAGGATGTTTAATAACTTACTTGAAAATGAGCTAAATGCTTTGCTTCCTGCTTTCATTGCTTCTTTGAAGTGACAGGTATTACAGGGTTAGGTTTCCGTTAATTGCTAAATGATAAAGCTATTATATAAAAAGCCCATCATTTTATAATAGTAAAAATAAGAATGTATGATTCAGGCATTACGTTATTTTCATAATTTACTTCAGCAATAAATAAGAAAATGTAAGTGGAAACATCTTGGAAATACACTTAGGTAATGCCAATGTATTTCTCTTTACAACAAAAACACGTATTTTTACTTGACATTTGTAAGTCCAAAACTACTTAGAAAATCTGATACTCACTCTGGCCTCTTTCTCAGTTTTGGGGTATGTTGGGCTAATACGAATATAGAGCATCTTTTGATGATTCTGTCAGAAATATGTTGATTTAAAAACCCATCATGAAAAAAATTATTCAACACGATTCTGTGTAACTACGTCATACTTGCTAGGATCTTGAGCAGAACTTCCCACTGACTCCTGCGGGCTGGGAACGGGTTACAGGTGTGTGGAGACAGGGACTACCTCAGTCCTCAGGGGGCCTAACATGTTTCTGACGCATCTCCAGTTATTTTCAAAGCACTGCACAAACATCGTCACTTTCTATGTGTGCCTTACATGGAAAAGATTAGAAAGCACTAGGATAATATTTCTGTTTCAGAAAAACTAGACTTTGTTTCTTTCTTTGGTGTTCCTTGTGATTATTTATCTCAGCAGTTCTCAATCCTGACTGGGAAAAAAAACAAATCTCCTTGGAGATTTTAAAACATGTGCAGGGCTTGGCGGCTGCTGGCAATTCTGACTGAAGCCTCGGGGACAGAGGGCCTTGAGTACTGTTTTTGTCTTTCTAAAGGTCCCCTGGTAGTTAGGACAGGAAATCAGGCTTCAGAAGCATCCAGCCTGGCACTAATTCGATCTCACTAATAAGGAATTTTTCAAAGTCCTGACAGATCAGTGCTAAATGCTGGTCAAGATACCTGTACGACTAAGAAATGATGAAAAATTTCAAACGCATTATCTAAACACAAGTATTGCATCTAGATTAAAACATTCTCTTGTCTTTGCATGAGATATGGCATTAAGAGACGTTAAGCAATCAACTGATTCTCCTTATTAAGAATATGAGTGGACTCTTTTTCTTTTTTTTAAATGGGAACATCATATTTTTTTTTTAAAGATTTTATTTTTCCTTTCTCTCCCCAAAGGCCTCCGGTACATAGTTGTATATTTTTAGTTGTGGGTCCTTCTACTTGTGGCATGTGGGACACCACCTCAGCATGGCCTGATGAGCGGTGCCCTGTCTGCGCCCAGGATCCAAACCGGCGAGACCCTGGGCTGCTGAAGCAGAGTGCGAGAACTTAACCACTCAGCCACAGGGCCGGCCCCATGAGTGAACTCATTTTAATCACTGGGGATCTGGAATGTTAGTCAGGAATCCAATTTCCAATTGCCAGTTGTTCTATTATTCTAGCAAATTCTAAATATTGGTTTCAAAGTCTCTATTTGTATAGAAATTAGACCAGCTATGAATGCAGAAGGAACAGGATATTCTAACTCATGAGCTAAATGCTCCTGAAAAGAAATTTTTTTGGGGGAGAGGGGCTGGACGGAGAAAGATTAGCAGCGAGCAGAGCCAAGACGGTCATTGGTATAATTTATTCTTGGAAAACCTTAATTCTCCAATCTTCCTTTAAGTATAAGAAGTGGTTAAGTAGTGGCTTAACTGCTCTTTAAAGAGTTTAAATAATAAACCATCTAGAACAGTGTTGTCCAATAGAACTTTCTGTGATGATGGAAGTGTCGTATATTGCTGTGGTCCAGTCCTGTAGCCATTAGCCACACGTGGCTCTTCAGCCCTTGGAATGTGGCTACTGTGGCTGAGGAAAAGAATTTTACTTTTATAAAAAATGTAACTGATTTAAATGTAAATTTTAAAACATATGGCTAGTAGCTTTCATATTAGACAGAAGCTCTAGAAGCTCTAAACCAATAAAGTTAAGCATAATTTTTCCCTTGATCTGGATCTTATTGCCAGCAGAGGAAAACATTTGCTCAAGCTCTGTCTTGTAACTGAGTTTTCTTGAGTCTGAATTCTGCGCCAACAGCTTCCTCCTTTCTTTGAGAGAGAAGGCTGGATGATCTCTATCTCCCCTGCAGAGCTTTTGTTCTCACTGATAACCAATGAGAAGACCCATTTCTGTGCTGTTATTTTCCATTTAAATGGAAAATGGGCTTTTCCCCGAGTTCTTAATGACTTCTTAGGAAAAGAATTTTTAATTTGGGAATCTGTCTTAACAATAGCAAAAAACCCTAATAGCCTAATCACTGAAGAATCCATTTCTCAAGAATGTCCTCCTGTGTCTAGATCAATAAACTCTTAAGATGTGTGGCAAAACTAAAAAGCTAAAGAATTTGACATGCCTAGGGTGAAGCTTTGAGGAATGCGGGGGTCTTTATCAACAGGTCATTTAGATAATGACAATGTAAATGCCTTCCCCTCTCACTCTAGGCACATCTGAAAGTCCAAGAAGCTGAGATTGAAGGGTATGACTACCTATTGAAACGACTCATTGTTTAACAGAGAGCAGGGAAATCTGAAGTGACTTTTTTAATAGAAGAATGTAAATAAGTCTCTTTATAACTGATGGGGCAAAGTCTCGAGGGCTATTCCTTGGGAAATTTTAAAGCGCTCTGAATAAACTGTCCACGCTATACATGTTTTCTAAAAGTAAAACTTTGGGGAAAAATTACTATTGTTATATATTTAGAAGGGAGAAGACAGATTCAAAAAAGAAAAAAGAATGACAAATTGGAACACTAACACAGGAGTCAAACGTACCAGGAAATAAAAGCATTTCTAAACTGGCCGATGCAGTACACACTGGCTTCAGGAATACTGATAAGGTCCATTTACTGAAAAACATTATGGAAATACCCTGAAGCCAGCAGAAAAATCAGGGTAACCTCTATACTCACAACCTCATTTAAATTGCTGAATTTTTAAAGCCACCATTTTGATATATGTATACATACCTGTGGTATATTTTGAGGAAAACTTTGAAGGTCTAGGCCAATGTCTTTGCAAATAATTTACTTATATAATTTACTCACAGTGAGTTTCACTCTTTTTCATCCAAGGGTCTTTTAAGTACTTTTTTAAAAATCAAAATCCTTTTGGCTACAGGATGAACTTTATAGAGTTGATTTTTAACTTCAGTGGTTTAATCTATTTTCCTTGTACAACCACCTTTTCTTAACCATTGTTCCTTTAACCTCAAGTAATATGTATTACCTGATGCTACCATCTTTATTCCTGGCATCCAAAGGCAACAGGAAATAGTAAAAGAACTCAAAATACACTTTCTACATATGCTTTATTGTGGATATAACATTTGAAATGGTCACATTTTTCTCTTCTTTGCAAGTATTTTAACGATACCATTTTAAAGGGACAAAACATCCCTTACACCTCTTTGAGTAAAAAAGGTATCTGTTAATTAAAATATCTTCTAGATACAAGGATCTGGGTTTTACTGACAGCAATTGTATTATTCCTGAGTTATAATTAGCGCTAAGTAGTAGAATTCCTACCATTGACTCAAAGATTTATCAGCTTATGTTTTAACTACATAATGACACCCTTAGGTCAATCCGAGAAATGTTTCTGGCATCTATGCTCAACTTTATTTCCTTCCTGGGCTTTGAAAATCATTTAAGAATTCCACTTTGTAAGCACTAACATCCTGCCTTGCACTGAGCTCCATAAATCTCTGCTGAATGAACTTTCTGAAAAATATATAAAAAGAAAACAGAAACAAAAGCTACAATAATTGGGCTACAAAAACACTCGCTTTTTGTAAATACAGAATAGAACCGTATAAATATTATGCATTTTAGGCAGCGTGGAGAAATTTTGTTTTCATTTTTCTATCTTACTGGATAGGAGAATGAATAGAACATAACTAGAGCTGATATTCTTTGGCTAACAAAAATCAGCAACCTGAAACAGGACTACTCTAAGCGTAAGAATGGCTCGATTCATTCTGAAGGAAGTCAAAACAGAGTTTTTAAAAAGGGAAAGCAAATTCATTAATACAAGGTATTTATCCTAGCTTGGTGCTTCTGGACAAGCCGTTAAACCTGACTGCATGGGGCTAAAGGGAACGGGCCCACGTGCTGCAGAGGCTGTGGAAGAGAAGCCAGTGGGATTCTGCATTTGATGGAGCTCTGTAAACTGTAGAGCGATACGAAGCTGTTAGGACGGAAAGGCACTGAGCAGGTGCGTGGTGTAGAGGATGGGAGCACTTCTGGAGTTATCTGAGAAACAATGAGTCGTCGGCTTTCTTAGAGAAAAGGGTTTACAGGGCAGGAAGTGTCCCACAGGTTGAGGTGGTGATACAGGGAGGGCTTCAAGGACAAACTAAAAAGAGATCTTATTTTGTAGGGAACAGGGAGTTTGTGGAATTTCCTGAGTTGGCTGAAAGACATAATGTGGCAGATGCTTTCAGCGTTGCCAAGATTTGGCGACTAAATGGTAATAAGGAGCTTAGTGCCTATAAGGTGTTATGGGGGCCTCTATCATCCTGACTAAACACCATGCAGATATTGTATATTCAGCTAAAATAATCTGTTCAGAAAGTTCTATAGAATCCCACGATCTTCCTGTTTTCAGTAAAACTATTTTCAAAGTAATTTTAACTCCAGTTTCAAGGTGTTTTTTGTTTGTTTGTTTTGTTTTGAGGAAGATTAGCCCTGAGTTAACATCTGCTGCCAACCCTCCTCTTTATGCTGAGGAAGCCTGGCCCTGAGCTAAGATCCGTGCCCATCTTCCTCTACTTTATATGTGGGACGCCTACCACAGCATGGAGTGCCAAGTGGTGCCGTGTCCGCATCTGAGTCCTGAACCGCTGAACCCCGGGATGCCGAGAAGCGGAACATGTGCACTTAACCACTGCACCACCGGGCCGGCCCCCTCAAGGTATTTTTAACTTTACTTTGTGCTGGTGTTGGGCAGATGAAATATTAGGAGAAGGTACCACAACTCCAGGAGGCTGCCTGACTTAATTCTGCTATTTTGTAAATCTGAGTGGTGGAACATGAGGCAGGATGCCGAGGATTGTCATATCTTGGGCCCTCCCAGGTAGTCTGCCATTTGTTTTTCTTTTCATCCACCAGAGAATCAGGCTGAAAGACTGGTGTCAGGCTGTCCTGGCCACAGCTGGAGGAGGAGACTGGGTCTCACTTTCCTCTCTTCCTGTTTGGGCTTAAACCACTTCAAGTTCTGGGGCTAAGCAAACATGTAAGCAAAGGTCCTGATCCTTCTCAAAGCCCAGTGAGCCCTGCCCCAAGGATGATGAGCTACTAAACGTTTGCTCCATCAGGGAGTTTAAAGGTGACCGATACCTTGAACCATTTTGGCTTTTAGTTTTCTGGTCAGGGAATTGAGGGATAAAATGACAACCTTAATTTTGGACGTGTTAGGGAATGTACCGAAGGCAGAACTTTCAAATGGGGATATCTATAAGCAACTAGAAATACCTAACTGAAACCACAGAGAGATGTGTTTTAGATACCTTTTGTGCACCTCTCCACATCCTATTAGCCTATCTTTTGTTTCAGCTCTTGCTGAGCCAACCATTTTGTGTACAGGACCCACTGGGCACTCATAACCTCAGTGTACTGGAGAGTTAGTCTCAAGGGGCAACCCCTGGTCAATGGAGGATGGGAACCAGTACAAAAGGTTCCCTCTTCTGTTGTTCATTTGGGTAATTCTGCAGTGCTCCTATTCATTTGTCAACAAGTATCAGTCAGACAAGGCTCAAGTTGCCTGTGGCAGTTGATAATATATTCCCTCCTTCCTTGCTCACTTTCTACTCCTATACCTTGGTAGCACTTCCCAAAGTAAACTTCCTGCAAACAAGCTCAAATCAAGGAAGCCCACATCACATGCTCTGCTTTCCAGGAGAAACACCCAGGGCTAGAGATGAAGAGCAGCAAGGAGACGACTAGTAAAATGATGAGTAGACGAAGGTCCAGAAGAGAGAACACCAAGAAACAGGGAACCTCCCTGGTTAGCGTTGAGATGGGTGAAAACAGTTAGCAAACGAGACTGATTAATTACTAGTGAGAAATAGAGGAACCACGATAACAATGTGTAAGCACTGGATAGGCCAAGAGATCAGAGTATTAACACACGTATATTAAGTCTTTCCACATTCTAAATTGGAATCTACCCACTGTCCATTTATTTAGTCTTCTTAGAGTTCTGCTCTTATAATGTCATATCCTGGTTTAGAATTTTCTGGGTGTCATCTCCCTCTCCCTACTACTTCTATGATCAAATATGCAGATGAAAGGAGAGACAGGAAAAGAAAAAAGGAGAAATGAGGTGCGAGGAAGAGAGACAGGATTGCGACGGGGTCGCTCTTAATAGCAAGGTATAAGAAAATACACATGTTCTGTACCTTCTAACGAGTTTGGGTTAGTAAGTGTTAAATAACCTACTTTCAATTTTCCAGGTTCCTTAGGTTGCTTTCTCCAAATGCCTATTCTATATCCCCTAGAAACATTACCTCTTGGAGCTCTCAATCATCCCTAAAAATAGAAGCTCCAGGACCCCCTGAAATATTAGAGAAAATGGGGTCTTGCTTAACAGCTCAACAGAATGAAGTTGCTGAACTGACACGAACAATGAAAGCCATCAAGAATCTTTTCAATCATCTTGTTAGTGTTTCTTCCCTTATAGGGAAGCTGTCTTTCATGAACGCAAAGAACAAAATGCAGAAAAGTGCTCTCGGATCTTTACCTTGAATGGTTTCAGTACCAATTACATACACCCAGTTAACTGTTCCTTTTTACATTTCCCTTGGCATAAGTGTGTTAAAAAGTGGTCAGAGTTGCTGTCTGCATGGAGTTTTTTCATTGTGGTTTCTCGAAAGGATATAGAAAGCATACTGATGAGGAATGTCCACAGCAACCAGTGGTAGAATATCAGACTTTCCCAAAAGTCACTAGTAGTTTTAGTACACAGTTCATAAAATATTAATATTTATAAAAAGAATTGCATCATAAAATCTGAATGCTACTAAACTTTTGCAAATTAGAAAGTTAAGCTTACTTTTAAAGATGTTTTAGAAGTTAGTATTAAGCAAAAATAATTTTATCCTCCCGCAAGCATTTGATAATACTTTGAAAAAATGTACTGATAAAACAAGATAGAAGAATTTAGCTACTGACTTTTGCAAACCTTAAATATTTTCATGCAAGAAGGAACACCATAGGTGTGCTTGAGCAAGATTTTTCTTTTATTATACTACGGCAAACTGGTTTGCCATGAGAAACTTTCAGCTTCTCTCTGAGATTTGAGGATATGATCCTTTAGCCATCTGGTGTTAAAGAACATACTATTTGATGCTATATTCAGAAATGACTTAAGTGTTCTAGCTGGGGGTAGATAGCTCCATCTGGGCAGAGACGAATGAATTTTATTAAATTATCATAGCAGAGGCATATTCTTTTCACAAAGAACTTTTGAGTACATTGGGAACAGACAATCCCAATGTAAGTGTGGCTGACTGAGGTTACGTCCCTTCCTTTCTCGTTCTCATGCAGACATTTTTGATGCCATTAACTATAGTGACTCTTGAAGGGAGAGTGCTAAAGGCAGAATGTCATAATTTTAGGGATGAATTGTGAAAGCACATTCATGTTACAATGCCACTCTGTATTTAAAAGATGAAAAAAATACCTCCTGCAGTACTAGTGCAAGTAAAGCTCAGATCTGTAGAAGTCAAACTCCATTTACTGTAGCGGGTATTCTCAAAGGGGGAGGCCGGTTACTGGAGTGGTATCATCTGGGGGCAGTTAGAAAAGAGGGTTGGTCTATGTTTAGTTTATCCACAAGGGGGCAGCATGCTCACAACCATCGGTCCCTACCTACACAGCTCTTAGCTTCACTTCCTAGCATCTCTTTTCCTTTTATCATTGCTTACAGGGAAAGCTGGCAGGAAGGTTTTAGGAAGAAGGCAAAGGGAACGTCATCTAAATTCCCTCATAAGTGTTCTTCAATCACTAATAGGGAGCATTAGGAAGAAAGAGCAAGTGAGGCAGAAAGACACAAATGGAGGCAAGAGCTAAAGTGGGCTGGGGAAAACAGACGAAGGGATGGGAATATGTTCTAATTTCCTCACTCTTATTAATCCTCCCTTCATGACTGATCAAAAAAGGCTCCAACTTTTGTTCCATCTCTTCATCCGGGGAGAGGCCTCACCTAGTTTCTCTCTTTAGCTCCTGGTCTAGTTTCTAAAATCTCAACTTCATTCCTTTGCTTGATCCAACCAGTCCTGCTTTAGGCAACAGGAGCCAAGAACTAGACACCAAGGGATGTCCTTATAAGTGACAAGATTAAGAAACTCGAAGTCCCTACTCCCAGTGTTAGATCTGCTGAAGAAGATACGTATGTTCCTAAGATGCTGGGTTGGCGCTCTGAACACATTTTCTGCGAGAGATGTTTTCCCTAATACAGTTAGGGTGTATGATACTGTTAGTCCAGTTTTTAGGTATATTACTGGGCTAAATACAGTCTTTTATGGCCTAATTTGGGACTCTAACCACCAGGGGTGCTATTAAAAACAATCACCAGTAATGGTATAGGAACCAAACCAACCAGGATGCCCTTTCTGTGTCTTACAGCTGACTATCCAGATGGTCGACTACAATAAACTATGGAAACTTGTTACTCCAGTTTCAAACAAATGATTTACATTTGGCGCTACAGAAACATTAGGAACTCCTAATCATCAAATACTTTTCCAGGAGGGCCACATAGTTCTAAAACTCATGCTCAATCTGGCCTGTTCTGAGAAGAAAGGAAAATATATCAAGATATTCTCTTTTCCCTCACTTTCAAAGAACTGTAAGACACTCCATTCTTCAGAGGAGGAGATGCCATTACCATTGCTGATAATCTCGAATTTTCTTCCAACTTCCTGGCAAGTACAGAGCCATTGCAAGATTCTACTTATGGCTTTCCTCCCTCTCTCCTCTATATTCTGCTAGGCAGAGGAACAAACCAGGAAAAAGCTACTAAGCGTTAAGCCCATTCCATAGAAATATTTTAGGATGAAATTTGCAAGTTTCATTTAAACTATAATCAAAAGTTTCTCTAATATTCAGTGATAATTAAGCTGAATGAGAAGAAAATGAGTTACTGATGTTACATATTTATTCATTTGCTAAATAAAATCTGGATGAGGTATATAAATTATCCAGTTAGGATTGTTTCTGTTCACAGGTTATACTTTGGGGTTTTCTATCTTAAAATTCACAAAAACGACAAATAAACCTAGTCTAGTCTTAATAACTGTAGACTTTGAGCCGTCTACTAACTGGGCTATAAGAGCATAAACCAACAATAACAGCATACTTCAAAATGAAATAAAAAAGAGAAGAAAATTCTACCATATGATTAGCCTTGTTTTTGCTATTTTAAAAAACACTTCAGTACATGACTTGTGCTCATATGGTGATAATTAGAAACCAAATTATATTGCTCCAAGTCAAGATTTTTGGATTGACTGTATATAAGCAAATCTTCAGAATTTCAGATAAGCCATTTTCATTTTTTCTTTGTTATAAGCATTCCAGTAATATCAGAAATGAATTTACCTCTGAAGCAACTCAGAGACAACCCTTTGTTCCTATTCCTCATGAACAGTGATAGGGACTAAGAGATTTTAAATCAAGTAAAAATTTTCTTTTGACTACTGTGGAACCTGACAAGGGGTACGAGGAAGATTACGTTTTGTTGCTGGCCTTAGGTTATTCTGATGATTTATTTGAGCAAGTGGAATAAATGCCGAAAGTGAGTTATCAATTAGTACATATTCATTTGGTATGAAATATAGCGTAAAATGTGACCACAGCCTTTTCCTTTGACTTTCAGATTTTAAAATCTACTTTCCAATTTGTAGTTATAAAACTGATGAATCAATTTATAAATCCAGGCAACCAATAATGCCTATAAAAACAACAGACTTGGTAATCTAAAATAGGTTACTGGCAGTAACAAGATTAAAAGCTGGAAATGTTTGAGCTGGATGAAAAGTTTCACTGAAATTCAAAATTAGCAAGAATTCTTTTTATATTATTTAATAACCTTACTACTGATATAAAATACAGGACAGTCCAAAAGTAAATATTTCATTTATATTAGATGCAATTGTCTGAAACCATAAAAATTTTTGATTTACTTAAAGAGAGATTTTCTTTAGGAAACCTTAAGGATATTTACATTCAGGTGTATTTGAGTTTCTGGGCAAAGCCGCCCATGTTGCTGTATTTTATCTGATTAATATCTAAAAATGGCTCAATGTGTGTACCATCAGAAACAGTCTTATTTCAATGCATATTAGCATTCAATCAATCAAATTCTGTAATTCTCATTATCACAAAATTTAAAAATTGGAATAACAGAACTTTATTTCAGGATCTAACATAAGAAAAAGGGCAATTAATGGAAAACCTCTGCTGACATGTTGAGAGAAGAGGGACGGTCAATAAAAAGTCGAGATTTTTAGAGGCCATCTGTAGGACCACCAGCCTGGTGCAATACGAAAGGCTCCAAATAGCAGCAGAGCGTTGTCTCGTCTGGGTGAGAGGATGGCCCGAAAGACCAGGAAGGGCTCAGCTCTGTTCACTGGGCCACTAGGAGTCAGACTCCACTCACAGCACTGACGGCAAATACATTCACTAACAAGAAACGGCAGAGGATGCTTAGAGAGAAGGGATGGGAAGAAACCTCAACCGATGTGGGGTACTTAGGTCAAGGGAAGAAACAGAGCTTGACCTGGGAAAGGGAGTTGAGGAGAAGCATCTTAGCAAATGGTGGTATTTCCTAAGATTTTCTAAAGTTCTGTGTCTCCGCAATTCCAATTTTTGATTCATTGAGGTGAATAATAAATCACAGCAAACACTAGGTTTATTTCCAGAGACAGATAACTTCAGATTCACATTTATCTACTGTCTTCTAAACAATTTTTGTAATATTCCATTATTTCTCAGAACTCTCTCTAGCTTTACAGATGAGGGAGCTTTTAAGAAAGTTCTTTCCCATGTATCTTAGAAGCCTTCTGGCAGTATGGAATTTTGAGGGAAGACTAATTTTACTATTTTATTGGCTAACACGTCTTTATTAGACTGCTTTCAATGTGTACAAGGTAGACTGTGGTTAAATTTCAACAGCACCAGTCTGGAGTGAAGATGAAAATTTGGATTCACGAAATGCCGATTTCTAAAGCATTCCAATATGCGAAGTCATGATGAAAACATTTCATGGGAAAATAACTAAATTACATATTAACAAAAGTATATTTCTGTTAAAAATTAAAAGAAAAATGATCAAACATCTTTTAAAGGGTTATCCTAATGCAAAATCCCTCTTTAAATCTAACTAATTTAAAGCAGGACATTATTATTTTGTCTCAAACAGGCAAATATAAATATGTAAACATGTGTCTTAAAACATTTTCCAGAGTAACCTTCCCATTGGGTAAAATATTCAAGTTTGAACATTTTGAAACAAGCTAAAACAAGTTTTAGCTTAATTTATATTAAAAAAAAAATGCATTCACTGGGGAAGAAATTCTACGTTTAACAACATATCAAAAATTCTCATCAAATTAAAATTAAGCATGAATAGTGAATTTTATAAAAACTAAACAATGGGCGCATCAGTCCTTGTTCATGAACTGCCACTCACACTTCTGAACGTTCACTGTAACCAACTACACTCATCGCCACCACTGAGATAATGCTAGAACGGCAGGTCGTATAGAACCGACTCTACACAGTTGACCAAAGACCAAACATGGGAGGAGGGGGAGGACAAGAAATAAGGACACACAACTAAAAATTATCTTCATTGCAAATTTCATGCCGTTAAACTCCCCTTTGGGGCTAAAGAGCACACTACTGCTCACCCTCCTTCCATCCTTCCAACAAGGCATTCACAGCTTGGTGTCTATTTCTTTAATTAGGTCAACTCCAAGCTGGGATAAGCCTCGAGGAGTGTGAGTTTTCTTGGGATAAGAAGAAACCAATCTAGAGAATCCAGGCTCTCAATTGCAGATGACCCAGCACTTGGATCCCTCTTTACCTCCACAACTGTCCTTTCTACCTGTTTTTTATGGTATTCCTGAATTCACCTGGTTAGGGATTTCTTATTCTGCCACTTGTAAAAGTCATGCTCTTAACTCAAAATGACTGAAATCTCTAAGTAGTCTGAAAAACTGTACTACACTTAAAAACTTGTATTAGGTATTATAAGTAAGAAAATTCTACAAATCCCACCTGATGATCCAAATATATGGTGTTCCTTTGAAGATGATGTGAAAGAATTTCATTCTAGTAGGCATCAATCAAGAAACAAAGGGATAGAGAAAGAGGGTGCAGAATTCAGGAAAAGGTCAATTTCGAAGTAAGAAAAACAGGTACTTTACCACAACCTATAAAATCACAGCACAAAACTTTCACACACACGCTCCCCTGTAAATGGGACAGACGACATATTGAATTATTATAAAATTACACTCAATTTGAGAAATAAAGTAGACATGCATATAAGCTGAAATATTAAGCAGAACAATCCTTCAAATGTCTTTAGCAGACTCAGTGTTAGAAGCTTTACATGTTCATTCTTTTCTGCAATATAGTCCTGGATGTTTCCCATATAACCAGATGCTATTAAACCCTTTGAGAAATGTCCACCTGCGTTTATTCTTTTAATCAAGAACAAAAGAAACATCTTAAAATTAATCTTGGACATTTAAAAGGCAGGATCATTAAAACTATAATCAATTTTCAACTTACTACTTTATGGGAAATGATAGGACTTTTCAATATCTGCTTTACCAGATGTGGAAGTTACAGTATTCAGTGAACGACAACATGAAAGTCTGTATGCATTTCCTTCCTCGCAACCAAAAGGGGGTGGGTGAGTAAGTGAGTGGAAGGCTAAGAAGAAATGCATCCTGCCTGTATTTTCCTTTAACAACGTAGAAAGAAGTTAATTCTCAAAGGGTCAATATGAGATCCTGGTGTAATGGCCGCAATGATAGGATGGACTCATGCTCAACACTAACGACACTGATCCAACTGATTAATGAATGACTCAAAATAAGTGACAATGGCAGACGACACAGACAAATCTCTTCATAGCTGACCTTTGGGCTGTGGGCCTCAAGTTTGAGCTGCATGAGCTGTGCTAACGTGTGCTCCCGGATACTACTCAGTTCAGCTTGCTGCCGTCTCAGCTTTATTAGCAGCAGCGTAAGCTCCTCTGGCTGAAGGAGTACAATTTAAGAATCCAAACAGTGGAAAACAGATTAATTGTTGTCTTAAGTGACAGATATTAAACCAAGATTTCTTGGCAAGTTTCCTCTTACGGTTGACATCAAACATAGTGCCTAGACACTATGATGATAGGTCCTACATAAATGCATAGATATCTAGAGAAATAGAAGGAACAGGGTTACTTTAAAAGATACAGCAAAACAACAGTATATCAAGGCATTTTCTCAGAACTCATGAGAGAATATTTAAATGTTAAGCATAAAAAAACACAGTGCCAAAAAACCATTATAAAGGTTTGCACATAAAAGCTATTAAAAGATTACTATTAAAAGATATTTTAATAAGATGTTTAAAAATGACACCTAAGACTTTTACAGCAATAGAACAATACCTGCACGTCCAACATTCTATTTTAGAGAACAGAAGGTAAATAAAAAGAATTAAAATTCATGTAAAACTTGGATGATATGTTCACATCTTTGAACTCGGTACCTGGAATCTATTAATTGCTTCCCGGTTATATTTTAAACGTCACTGTTAGTGCTTTCACAGGGTATATTACATGACCAGAAGATCAATTTTTTCAGAAAAATTTTTTTAAGAAAAAAAATGTATTTCATATACACAGCAAGTTTCCATGGTGCATAAACCCTCCTTCCACACTCTGAGGAAAGCAGAGAAGCTTCTGGTTCCTGAGTGGTTACAGTGATCCCCAAATTTATTTGAAAATAAATTTTCGAAGACAGAATTCCTTAACAGGCCAACCTGATATATTTTTCTTTGTTAGAAATGCAGTAAAGTATGGTCACTGGCAGTCTTACAGGCCATAAAATATTATATTTGGTGCTTCTCTGCACTTCGTTATGACTAAAAATTGCAGACGGGCCCGAGGGAGGCACTGCTCACGTGAGGGCGACAGCACGCCCTTAAAACTTCCCCGCCAGAAAGTGCTCCTGAGGCGGCTTTATTTTCTCTACACCGCAGCATCACACGACTTCTCTTCTGTTCATTTGCTGTTGCTCATTATTTTGCATACTTTTTTTTTAGGGACAGAAATAATTTTTAACTATTTGAAGTTACATTAAAAATTTTTGCCTTCAGGTGAGAGAAGTGTCAGAAGTAAACCACAGTCACTACTGGATTCTTTAGATAAAACAGAGCATCTATATAGATGAGACAACAGTCTTTTATGCAAAACAGTCAAAGAATGTGTGTGTGTGTCTGTGTGTCACTTAAAGAAGAGACTCCATAACAGGAAAATAGCTGCTTTTGCTTTGAGGCCAGCCACACACCCTGTGACCTCATGACTGTGGGATGGTCCATGTCTTATGATCATCGTGTCAAGCTCTGAGGTCTTGCCAGGGAGAAGGCAGTGTGGGGTAAGGGATTGAGATATTCTAAGAACCAGAGGGATATTTGACAGAAATACCAAAAGAAGAAATCTTGAAATTCTGCTTTATTATTTATGCAGTTAAAAAAAAATAAAGAGACTTTTAAAAGGATGAAAGATTCCAATAAGTTTGCTAGATATTTAAATTTTGAAGCAAAATAAAAAAGCGGCACATATGACCCCTAGAGAAGTAGGAGGTGGTAAATAAGTTTTATCCTAAGTATCCACTAGAGGGAGCAATGCAGAAGAGAAAATTTCATTACGTAATATGTAGCATTATCTTGTTATTAACGTCTTTTTGTCAGATCAACAGTATAATATTTAAAATTTGCAACATTTGAAAGTTTTTAGTTTTAGTCAAGCAATATATATATAACCCTTAATAAATAAACCACAAGTAGTTTTAAGCCAGGAAATCTTCCTTAGATATAAGCATGTAAAAGATGAAAGATAAAAAGAATGTTTGCAAAATGCATACAAGATGAATTTGTTTTGACTACTGCAGGAAGAGAATTTTATGTTACTCTATTTAGTTTTTATTTTTTTGAGGAAGATTAGCCCAAGCTAACATCTGCTGCTAATTGTCCTCTTTATGCTGAGGAAGGCTGGCCCTGAGCTAACATCTGTGCCCATCTTCCTCTACTTTATATGTGGGATGCCTGCCACAGCATGGCTTGACAAGCAGTGTGTAGATCTGCACCCGGGATCTGAACCGGTGAACCCCAGGCCGCTGAAGTGGAACGTGCGAACTTAACTGCTGAGCCACCAGGCTGGCACCAGGAAGAGAATTTTAAATAATAAACAACTATATAGGTCCTCAAATCACATCTTCACAGAAATTGAGACTACCTCCTGATATTAAAGCATAGTTCTCGAAAAAAGAATGCCATTAAAATAGAATGAAGTGACGAAAAGCCCTCTTTTCTCTTTAATTTGAAGAATAATAGTGTCCTGGTAATATAACTCCTTCCCAATTTGAACATAACACTGATAATGAAATGAAAATGTTAAGTACTTGCTTGAACCTAGTGTTTTTATAGTCTCTCTTTCTCTGCATAAATATGTAAATCAGTTTCTTTCCTCGCTCTAAGTAGTTAATCTATACAAAAATCCACAGGAGAAACTTCTTAATAGGCCTGTAGTTTGACTACACATGGCTGCTTGCTGGATTTGTTCCTCTAATAAACTATTCCAACTTCTGTTTTAAGGATGAGGGAATTAACTACTAACAAAGTAAAGAAAACCACCCAGGTCATGCAATAAACCTTGAAAATATCATCTTATATTTAGGGAGTCAGACATTTAGGGAGAGGTATCCAGTAAGACACCGCAATGGCTACAGGATTCCAAATTCTTCTGATGAGCATCTCTTCCACAAAAGTAGTAATGGTTTTTCTTGGGAGGCACGTCTCTGAAAATTCAAACTTAGAAGCTATGTCAGACGCATGCGATCATGTGTAGCACGTAAATAAAACCTGATATGGTAAATAAAGATATCATACTCACCGTTTTGCCTTGGAGGCTCTGGGGACTAACAGACTGTGAAGTCAGGCCAGCTGGCATTGACCTCCTGTCAGGCACATAGACATGCTAAGAAATAAAGGCACAGTATAAACTCCGTGGTCAACGTCAGCGATGAGAAGTCTTAAATTTATATTATAAAATGCCACTTACAAAATGCTATTAGTGCTTACGAAAGAAGACAGAACTAAAATTTCTTGACTAAAATACAGATGCTCAAGAGCAGAGTAATTCTATATAATCCGGCTCAGTGGTTCTCAAACTTATTGGTCTCAGGACCCCTTTATATTCTTCTTCTTTTTTATTTTGGTGAGGAAGATTGGCCCTGAGCTCCTATCTGTTGCCAATCTTCCTCTTTTTGCTGGACAAAGACTGCTGCTGAGTTAACATCTGTGTAAATCTTTCTCTATTTTGTATGTGGGACGCTGTCACAACATGGCATAATGAGCGGTGTGCAGGTCTGTGCCCGGGATCTGAACCTGTGAACCCTGGGCCACCGAAGCAGAGGTGGCAAACTTAACCACTATGCCATTGGGCCGGCCCCAAGACCCCTTTACATTCTTAAAAAAAAAATTTAGTGACAACAGTGGCATTGTTTTACAGTTTTGCAAATCTCTTTAATGTCTGCCTAGATTTTCATATTTGCTTCTGTATTCAATATGTTGTGATAATCTCTTTAAGTGGAAATACATGAAGAAAATCTACCCTCGGAAAAGGGAAGAGAACTGAAATAACTTTTCTGGATAAGTTTAGCTATGCATCTTTGAGATTGCAATAAAGCTGGAAAAGTGGTATTTTCTTAAAGGTTAGTTGCAAAGCAGTATCTGAAACCCTATCAATGAACTTCTCATACTTTGTTACATTAACACCCATTGGTCTATTTGCACTTTGAATGAATCTTTTACCCATCCATGATCTGGTAATAGCAAACACTGCTCATGTGGAAAATACTGGTTTGGTGACTTATGCAGACTTCCAAATGTGGACACACACTAGTATACAAATAGCAGTAACTCACATTTGTTAATACCACCGCTGATTTTTAAGCACTAGAAAACTGTCAATCTCATGGTGGCAGGTACAAGATTTTCAAATTCTAATTTTTGTTTGAAAGCTCAGATGTTGTCATCAGCAACACTGTCAGTTGTTTCCCTTGAAGTGACAGGTTAACATTTCACTCTGAGAAGTGTCTGTCAAATACCAAGTATGAACAACTACAGTTAGCCTGTCATTCGTCCTTTCAAGTAAAAATGATGTTTCATGAAAAAAGGAGCTAGTCCAGCTTCCAACTCAAAGAATCACCCAAGTGTTTTCCTGTGAGACAATCTTTAGGACTTTGGTATGCAACAGAAATGCTTTAAACACATTTCTCACTTCATCACACAGACTATTAAAATGATATGTAATAAAAAGTGAAGATTGAATAAAATTATCTTTTACTGTTTCATCAAAGGGATTCTTAAGTGAAATTGCTACTTTATTTATTTTTATCTCAAGTATGTGTCAGTGAAGCATACAATGACCACTAGTACAGTCTGGAGCCACTCTCTTGCTTTATGCTAAGGTGCCAGTACTTTTACCCACCATTGCTTATCCCCTATTAGAAAATGGTAACACAGTGAATAATGCTTTATTGTTATTACAAAACATTTTGAGTTTACTTACAGACTCCCTGAGAGGGTCATGGAGACTCAGGGGTCTGTGGATCATACTTTGAGAACCACTGATCATATCAAGGAAGCTGACAGGATAGTTTGAAAGAAAAATCTGGCAACGCTGGAGCAGTTTTTTGAGCGGAGGAAGAGGAGGAGACGTTTAGCTGACTGGCAACTGGATAGACAGCACACCTTCACCTCATATTTGTTGTTGAAACAGATGATAAATCTTGGGCAAGAATATGAAAACTACTAACAACCATGAGAACGCTTTTCAGCCACACACTAAATTGTATTAGACCAGTTTTTTCTTGAATATTGTGATCATTTTTATCAAACACGATTTAGCCTTTGGATGTACCAAGTGACAAAATATCGAACTTTGTTACAGTGGAGTTCAAAGTGAGCCTTTTTTTGGTGAGGCAAACTAAAGCTTCCTCCAAAGGAAAATTCTTGATTGATTGATTAATTTCTAACTAACATTTATTTATGGAAAAATCAAGGAAATGCTTTATGCAGTGATGTCACTGAAGGATTCAGCCTGTCACAAGGATAAGAAAAGATGCATTTTAAAATGGTAAAAAGCAAGAAATACTTTAGCATTACAAAGAAAATGAGAGAAAAATTCCTTTTCACTTTAGGACAGACATTAGAGAACTGGCTGCATATAGGCTGATTGATCAAAACAACGCTTTAGCATCATGAAAAGCTGATCGATACAAAGCACTCCGAATTCACTTCAAATAATCGACTAAGCAAGGCGTAAGCCAACTCACAATACAAATTAAAATATGATCTCAGTCTGTATCTTAATTTTTAAAACATATAAATACTAATAAGCATTGTTACTCTAATATTAAAGTGGGTATCTAAGCAGGTATTTCAATATGCCATATATTCAGCTGGTTAGAAGATGAGGCTGCACTTTGATCTTAGCAAAGAACAGGATGAGCCTGACACAAGAGTGCAGGTACGCTGGAAGAGGGCAGGTGGAGAATTGGCAAGTGTGTCAAGAGCCAATAAAAATGCATGCGGTCTTAACCTACATGCAAAGTTGATGAGATCTGCTATCAAGCAGAGAATGCATAATGCATCTGCTCCAAAGAACTCTTTCCGTGCTCCTGAGAGATGAAGCATTGCAAGCTTAGGTTTTATACAGGAGATTTTGACATTGCAGAATACTCTTCCTTAATTCTTAAAACCAAAAAAGAAGGGCTGCCTTGCTTACCTCCTCCCTATTTGTCGCTCACATTTAAAGAACAGAGTGCTAGAAATAAAACCCAGCATCCGCACAGCAGAAGTTCCCACGGGATTAGCAGATCTTTTACCTTAGGGTGATGGGCCCTGTGCCTGCGGTCTATCGTCACATCTCCTCTCTGAATGGGTGAAGACACTTCTGATCTGTAGGTTCGCTGAGGGGAGTATCCCTGATAAGCAGCAATTGACCCATGGGAAGGTGATGTGGGAATAGAGTGCATGGTCTGGTCAGAAATATTAACCATGGTTTTAGGACTGGTCAAAGTGCCATGACGAGGGAGGGTGCTCTGCTTATTATAAAACTGACGCTGCTGCCATTCGTAAAGCTGCCACATCGTGTCATCTCTCATTGATCTCCGCTTCTCTTCCACTCCAGGTCCTGCTATTTTGTCATGAGTGGAGGGGGTCACGCTGCAGATACTTTCAGGCCTGGTCTTGCTGTTTCTTGGGAGAGTTCTATAACCTTCAGGGTAGCGGGCCACGATCTGGGCTCTGTGGCTTGGCATATTTCTTGGTAGTGTTTGGTAAGAAATTATTCTAAAATAAAAGAATAATTGAAATGTAAAAATAAAGGAGAGAGTGGTTTTCTAGATTCTAGAGTACATTTTCTTTTCTTCTGGCATGTAAAATATACATTAGGACTTATTTTTCAAAAGATCAAAATATTATACAAGTTATAAATTTGATGGATTCAATACATTAAGTAAACAGCATCCATGTTACTTACATAAAGCCTATTAATTCCACACAATGTGCAGTTTGGTTTAAAGAAGGAAAAATGTTAAACTTCTTTCAGAAATAAGAATGTTCAAGATCTAACCTCAAACCTGTCTCCATATCTTATTTGTTGTTATATAAATAAACTCCTAGAATGTCATTTTCATACATTTCA
Source organism: Equus quagga (assembly GCF_021613505.1). Lineage (NCBI taxonomy): Eukaryota > Metazoa > Chordata > Mammalia > Perissodactyla > Equidae > Equus > Equus quagga. Next base: position 39,486,685 of record NC_060267.1, read on the forward strand.
CCAGCACAGCTGCATAGGATTTCTGTGTATGCATGGGATATTGAAAGTATTTGGTTGTGCCTATGGAGCATGAAGACAGGAAATGAACTAGTGCAGGTGTATGTGACAACTCTGCTGCGCCATCTCCCTCAGACAGCATGACTATGGGAAGAAGCACATCAGTAGATTTCTGGTTGGAATAAATAATTTCCCTTGATAACTTTCCTTAATTTGAAAAATAAAAATGACTTGAAGCTAAAGCTCAAAATTCAATTATTTACAGACAAAATACTTAAACATGACAACATTTCAGATATAAAACTGCAAATCTTAGGAATTTTACAATGTTTCTGACATAGAAATTAATATTTCATGAATGGTAATCAACATCTGTGGGGAGCTTTTTAAAGCAATGCAAAAAATTCCTTATGTATATTAAGCATTTAAAATAAAGTTCTTTTAAAATGCTAAATGTTTAGATATGAATATGTAATGACATATTACTAAGCATAGATTATTTCAGTTTCCTAAAATGAAAGAATAAAATTTCAGTTTATGATTTTTTAAAAAGACAGTGATAAAAATATCTTTTTTGAATTTATCAAAACTATCCTTGTGCTAACTTCGTGCTGGGTCACACATATTATATAAAAAGGATTTTAAAAAGTCAATTGAAAACTCTAAATAAAGTTAGCATTTGTCTTTCCCTATTACCTTCAGAGGTAAGTATAAGGTATAATTACAATTCAAATTCTAAATGCAAACATAACCTTTTAACAATAGCAACCACAATAAAATCTAGATTAAAAAGAACAATATTAAATCACAAGTATTCATCTTATGCACCATCTTCTTTGGCATAAATTTATATCCTAATATCATATCTAATTCAACGAACCAAACATGTGGGAAAGCTGGGACCCCATAAACCCAGGTTTCCTGATCTCTTCTTTCTATGTTTAGTTAGTACCTTTCTCCTGGTTAGTTATTGTATCTTCGCCATAGAGTATACTTGGGAATTGTGCATGCATAATTGCATAATATTTTGCTGCTTCCTAATGGGTGGTAAAATGTCAAAGATGTTGGTGATTACATGGGCCAGAAGACTCGATTTGTAAGTTACTTGACCATACTCTTAAGAATCTGGGCAGCCCGGGCTGATAATCTGGATGTCAGAGCTCTCTTTTGACCCAAAGACTGCTCTCAGTAACAATGCATAAATACTAATGTATTATAAAAAAAAGAGATTTCATTATGATCAGATGTAATAAATTGGGTGCATCCTGGGCTATGAGCCATGGTAACAACAAAAATCCCTGCACAATTTGTACCTACTAGGGCAGTAAAATTACGTTACCTTCATACAAGTGAGAGAGCCTCATGTTAGATACACCTTTTTGTGGCTTAAAACACCCACAGAGGGGATCCAGTTTTGAATAACAGAGCAATACAGTGGAAAAAAGCAGTTGATCAAAACGAGGAAGGCTAAGTTTTGATTCTTGCCTTCCTACTAAGTATGGAGACCTTAGATGAGTTACTTACATCTTTTGGGATTCACACAACGATAAAGTGTGTGTTTTGTGGGGTGGGTGAGAGAGCATGAGGGGAAAAGACCAAGACATCATCTTCCTTTTAATATTTTGGTTAAGAAAGAGTTAGTGAGCCAGCTAGAACTAGAATGCAGGTCTCAATTCCTTTTCATTATGCCAATGATTCCCAAACTTTTGTACTTACTGAAAAAGTAAACTAATCCTTGTATTTTAAAAACTTCGCCAAAAGTATGGAAATTGTTTTTTAAAAACCTACTTTACTTTTTTTATCACAATGATTTAACTAAAAATAAAAAGATACCCTCCAAATTAGGAAGGGCATAATCTTAAAGTGCTAGGGTTCTTCATATGCTATCAAAATCTGGCCGAAACCTTCTGGGATTTGGTTTTCTCATCTAGAAGATGATTTGATCATAAAGTTATTTTAAAGTTCTAAAATCCCATGTCTTATTTTGTACTTGAAATATTTCCAATTCCTTCAACCATTCCCCCTAAGCTAAATTTCCTTCATCATGCTGGTTGTTCGTCAGCTTTTCAAGCCTGCTTAAAACAGCCCTGTTCAAAACTGAACAAAACCTCCCAACCCAAGAACCACTGCAGGAAGCCCAACCATCTGATGACCCCAGGACTGGAGTGAGGGAGAAAAGTACCCAATACTCTGATGAAATCAGTATAAAGAGTTCAATTCTTTGCTGCATTCTCCATGTATATTTCCTATTTTCTTCCCTGCCTAGTCTCCCTTCCTATCCTCACCTTCTCTGTTAACATGAAAGCAAGAAACTGGACCAAGTCTAGAGTTGGCCACCCCATGGCTATCTGCTCAGAAAGTGCGTCAGCAGGGGAAGTTGATTCCATCCAAGAAATTCTGCTCTAGCACTAAAGCAATTTACCCCAACATACCATGGTTTATTTGGTCATTCATAAATTCAAGAAATATTAGAGTGACCTTAATAAGCAAAAGGCTCTGGATTAGGCACTGAACTGTATCCCTGAAGCATACACGGACAATATAAATGATGATAACTTTATATATTGTTTGGAAATCAGTGAAAAGATCATTAATAATCATATAAAGAAGGGGACGTACATTGTCAATCTAAAACACACTAAAAACTGCCTATAAACAAATGTTTAAATTCCATTTCAGAAATCTAATTATACCAAATACCTCTATCAGAGCTCTGAAGCATTCATACCATGTGAGCTGGTTCCTGGTGTAGAGATGTATACTGAACTTGAATTGTCCACCTATCATATGATCATTAGCAGCTGCAGGCTATTTTCCTACTAAGCTTGGCTAATTAATGACTACAAAATTTAAAAGGCTCTTCTGCCACCTTTGGAACCACTTTTGGGGAACTTTAATAAAAAATTAGGTTATTATCAAGTAAGTTTATTTTTATCCCATATATTCTCCAGCATTTTGAGACCTGTTTTTCAAAAGCTATGGTTTCTTTCAGTGGTTTTCGCCAAAGAAATTCAAATTAAGCAAAGTGTGACTTCCTTTTAAGTGAAAGCTTAAGAAATGAAGACTGTGAGCTCCTTCAGCAGGTTTAGGGCTCCGTTCACCAGCAGCTGCCTGTCACACACCATGAAAACCCTGTCCCTGTGATTATGCCATGCAGAATAATGGCCTAAGGCACCAGACATCTCAGCAGGGCCTGCCACCTCACAAAGGAACTGAAAGGCTCTGTCCGCAGGTGCAGGGAACTCCTATCTGACCAAATATTAAACTTCTTTTCTTTCCATCAGAACTTTAATAATAAAAGCAACCCTCTCATAAGTGTTGCAAAATCAATTATTCCACGAACTACCATTACGCTTCTTTCCACCAATAAAAATGATTTTATTACACAACATCACAACTATTTTTTAAGTATGAAATTTATATAATAATGTAGCTAATATAGCTCAGTGATCCAAATGGGACTGAAGCCATGAACCCGAAGGAGCAATGTGGAGAAAATCTTAGCTCAAAATAACCGAAGATCAGCCTGCGGAAGCTGCAGGGCTGCATTCAAAAGAAAAGGTCAGTGACAGCCTTTATGTATGTTAAATATCCCCATCAAGGGACCTAAAAGTGCTTAGACACATATGTAAGTCCCAAAACTTAAAAAACGAACTTCCAGAGATTTGTTGAACCCCTTTGACTACACACTTTCGACCTTAAGAAAATATGATTTACTTCAGGAAAAGCGATTCCACTAAGAAGTGAGATTTAATTTGCTGGGTAGAGATTCAGGGAATCTTCTAGCTGGGATTTTTATTATCGTTTCCCTGAAAATGATTACCTTAATAAGTACTTCTAAACATCCTTTCATTTGTTTTTTTCCAGAACTATCTCTGGCCTCTCTTCTGTCTAATCAAATTTCATTTTTGAAACAGCAAATGTTTCTCCCAACTCTCCCTTGGGAAAATTAGGAAAGTGAGGCGTGAGGGTGGGGAAGAAGAAAATGGAAGTGAACAACATATCACAGAATGTTTCTGCAGCCTGGCTGAGATAACAAAAGATAAAGCCAAGCGGGCCCAGGCCTCTGAGCTGCACTGCTGAGAGAAAAGAGACTGCCTGACAACCGCAGACGTCAGCCATGACCGCTGAGCAAACTGGAAGGACATTCCTGTACCTCAGAAGTTTCACTATTAAAATAGTTAATCTTCATTTAATCTTAATAGTAACGTCATTGTTTTCTACTACTGAGAGGTAAGTGTTACAATAACTCTTCGGTTAATTTTTAGGCACACTCGTACATGAAAGTACTTTCAAAGTTTTTTTTTTTATTTTTTTTTATTTTTTTTTTAAGATTTTATTTTTTCCTTTTTCTCCCCAAAGCCCCCTGGTACATAGTTGTGTATTCTTCGTTGTGGGTTCTTCCAGTTGTGGCATGTGGAACGCTGCCTCAGCGTGGTTTGATGAGCAGTGCCATGTCCGCGCCCAGGATTCGAACTAACGAAACACTGGGCCGCCTGCTGCGGAGTGCGCGAACTTAACCACTCGGCCACGGGGCCAGCCCCTACTTTCAAAGTTTTGCATCACCAAATTCCCACCTAATGAGAGAACAATTTCTCATCCACAGGCTCCTAGTTTCTTCCATTTCCTCTGGCCTTTATTTTTGGTCTCCTTTGTAGGCCCCTTCATCCTTTTTTTCCTTAACTGTAAATGTTCTTTCAGCTTCTCCCTTCGAATCTTATTTCATCCAGCCACCTGCTGAATTAATTTATCTACTCTCATTCTTACCTTTAAGGACTTCTGCTATAACGATGATGCCCCAAACCTTATTCAAGTCCAGATCTCTCTTCAGAGATACAGACAACAGGCGCCTCAAATTTAACCCGTCCAATCACTCATTACCTTCTCTCTTCCCAAATCTTTTCTATGCAGTGAAAGGCACCAGACAACCCTTGATAACCACGCCAAAAAGCAGGGTGTCATTCTTGATTTCCCCCAGCCACTCAGACTAGACTTGAGTGAGACTACTTTGCAATCAAGCACATCCGACCACTCAACTAGTCTTGTCAGTTACATCTTGAATACATCCTCTTCCTCTCCTCGTTCCACTTACTCCATTTTTTTTGAACTTTCTCCAATTGATTCTCCAGATTCTGCAGCTGGAGTGATCTTTCTGAAACACCAATCTCTTCTGGCTTCTTTCTCTCCAGCCTTATTTCTCATCTATCATCACAGCAGTTAGTTATACCTAAGCCATAATGGATGTCTGTGGATTCCTTTCCCTGTTCCCTGTCAACTCTGGAATTTTGCATATCTAAACCAAGATAAGTATACTATCCTTTCTATCTCGACTTGTATTTCATCTCCTCCAGAAAGGTTTCCCAGAATCCTGAGATTGTGTTGGTTGTCCCTGAAACACATTCTTACAGCATCCTGTTCTTCCTTCACTGCATTTGTCACAATACACTGCATCTGCTTCTTTTACTCTCTCCTCTACTAACTAGGTAAGAATCTCTGTGAGAAATCTGGACTAAATCTTTTCACTATTTTACTTTCTGGTCCCATGTTTAGCACATAGTAGTTATACAATAAATACATGAAAGAACAAGTGTGTGTATGAATGAATAAATGCTTAGATGAATAAATATAATTCATGTGCATTATGAGTTTAAGAAAGCCAAGGAATGAGACTGAGAATGAGAGAGCATAAGCCTTTACTGTCTTCACATTACTCGTCTCAGGAGATCCTTGCATTGCACCAAGCTGCAGAAGCTACTAATGGAAGACAGTCAGAGCAGGGTAGTGGGGAGAGTGAAGACAAGTTTTCATTGGGTGTGGGGTGGGGGGGAGAAAGAGTGGGACTAGGTCTTGCTCCCTTCCTCATCCCAAACAAACGTGATCTCTACCCACAGCCTAAGCCTTCCCTTGTGCAAGGCCAGGGAGGATGACTCCTCGCCATTAACAAAGTTGGGTGACAGAACAATGGGGGACAGAGAGAAAATACATCTGATTACTATGAAGAAAAGATATAGCAATGAAGCTGTTAACATCTAAAACACAATTTAAACTAATACTTTTAATCAGTATCTCAGAAACCAATCTCCACCAACACAGCATGAAAGAAACCCGGGTTCATAACACATAACGACAAGACACTCACCCCCTGGCTTCTTCTTCGTGACCCCTCCCCTTCTGGATTTTAATCCACTGTTCCAACTGTTGCATTGAATTCGTTCTCTGTATGACTCGATCAACCTCTGTGTGTAAGGGCCCTGCATTTGGGTGGTTTCCACCTCTAAGATCTGCCAGGCTAACATTGACTGTTTTGCTCTCTGAACTATTCACATTGACTGGCCTGTAGTGTCCAGCCTGAACTGGGCATGTTGACCTGCTCTCATATTCAGATGGCAGAGAATTCAACTTTACGCTGTTAATTTTTGTTAAAGGTCTATCTTGACCATCCTTCTGAAATCCGTATTTTTCAGCTTCTAATGCCTTTTTTTCTTCAGTTTTGCTTATTTCCTTGTTTTTCTGGTTATTTTGGCCCTCTGGTTTAATTAGCACTCTATGGTTGGGAAAGTTATTGATTTCTTTAGTTGGTGCATTTTCAGATGTAATCTTGTCCACTCTGAAATCAGAGAAGAAAATCATAGTAAGTTAGGTGAAAACTTGGCACATGTTATTTCTGGGATTCAATCTAGGAAAAACATAAAATTACCTCTGACTCTATGAAAAAAACACAAAGGGTCACAGAGGACAAATCTGCACAAACTCCCAATGTTGTAGTACGAAAATTCAAGCACAACACCAGGATGTATAAATAGAAAGGGGAGAAAGAAAACATAAAATATACAGTGTATGAAGCCCTGGAGGATAAAGAATGATGAGTGTCCCCACCGCTAGAAATTTGGAAATAAAGCAAATAAGATTGCCCTTTGACAGCAAAACCACAAAATCCACAGTTGAAGGACCACAGAGCTAGTCATTTGAAATAAACAACATGGCATCCCGCCAGGAGGGCTAATTCATCATGAGACAAACATGAGGCTGGTTTGTGGAAATGGCTGCACCAGGAAATTATAGTCTTATGCTATCAAAGATCTGAACCATGTGACTAACTGTATCCAAGAGGACCTGAGTTTCAGTTAAGAGCTCTTGGAGCCAGACTGCATGCCTTGCAATTTCTTCAGCTTGTAGCCCTGCCTCTTACTAGCTGTCTTTGGGTAAGGTGCAGAAATTTACCACGCCTCAATCTCCTCAGTGGTAAATGGGGATAATTGCAGCACCACGGTGACACGATTGTTGTGAGGACCAGATAAATCTATGAGTGGCTGCCACAGATTTTATTACCATTATCATTCCAACTCATCAAGCAATTTTAGATTAGAATCTGGCATCCCGTGTCCATCTCCCCACCGGAGGCATGTGCTGCTTAACAGCATGTGTCTGGGCCACTGGACAGTTTTATTGCTCACCATTCCAGCTGCTATAGCTAAGTCTTTTTGATGAGCATCAGCTTTCTTGAGACCGATCACTTCCAGGCTCTGACAAGACCAAGCTGAGTGTCTGAACCTGCATGGAATTGTCAAGATCATGCCACGTCGGGAGGCCTCTCAGGAACTAGCCAACCTTCCACATTTCAATATATAACAATGCTACTACAGGATTCTAAGTGTGGTACTGCTGTCAGTTTCAGTGATGTGTGGAAAACACATAATCCATACATATACACTATATATAAATAGTTTGGAATAGGATCAGTGAGGAAAAAATGGAAAGAAATGTGACTATTTTCCTTGGAGCAAAGTTATGGAATTATCCATATGTTTAGGTTAGATACAACTTACGGCTTCTAGATTGGTAGCAATATTAGACACTGGGAAAGTTTATGAAGATACGCTATGGAGCTTCTTTCCCTTGAAAGGTAAAAGTCAGAGATGATTTACACTAAAGTGAATTTATCCTGGCTAAATTTGGGTGGGGGAGATTTTTAACATCGAATATCAAATACCTGAAAAGATTTTTAAAACTTAGTTACCGCTAGTCTTTCTAAAGCTATTATTTTAAATTAGACTGTATTGGCTTTTTTCTTTTTCCAAAGATTTACCATTTAAAAAATGTAATTAAAAAAAGACACATATGCTGACTTTCCTCTAAATGGAACAAAACTGATTCAGAACTGTATACTAAGATAACATAAATAATGTAAAACTTGTGATCTAATTTTTAAAAGTGACATTTAAGTTATTACAGAAGATACATAGAAATATAGAAAATGAAAATAATGAGCCTGGAGATAGAAATTATTCAGAGAATGTCTATTATGCTTAGATTCTTTCATGCCATAACTGATCTGCACACTAGGGGACTATGACATTGTACTTCACAGGTCAGATACTTCACGAATTTAGAAGAAATGAACTATCTAGTTAAAAATTGGATATCTCTTATCTCTTAGGTGGTATCTCTTATGTGTTAGGCGATACACCTTGATAACTATTCCTAAGTATTCTGGCCATATAGGAAAGAGAGCCCAAGCAGACAAAATCTCCCTATCCATATGAAATAAAATATTACAATAATTAGGTACAGTCAATTTGAATTGGTTAAGACAAATGGGGCAGGATAAAAATGCTAACAGCTAGAAGTAGAATAAAAGATGTAATTTCTACAGGATAATGGTGATGGACACGAGGCTGGGCACACAGATGGTGCTCAATTGTTCCTGGCTAGCCACCCAGATTATATCAATATAACAGGCTAAAAATTGTTCCCAGTACATAATCAACTAATAGGTTGTCAGAAGTCAAACCAAAATATCGACTGTCATCTTTTTCACCCTAAATTATGGGTTTTTAGAGTGGAAAATACAAGAAAAGAAAATGGACATAAATTGAAATTCTGAGATAAGTACAACATACCATATTGACATTATCTGGAAATAAAATTCTAATTATTGATTTCTGTATTCTAAATAATTGCCTGAAAAATTTACTCTGAGGTTAAAATTATCTTAGGATTTTCAATTAATTCTTTTCACTTACACATTCTCTTTGGCTATCAGTGCTAATCACCTCGGCTTTACTTCCATTTGGGTCATTTTTACACATGGAATTCCAAAGTGGATTTTCCTTTTATTAGCTCTCAACCTAGAACATGCATATGGTTGAGGTGCGTTTTCTTAAAAATAGGTATCCTAGAGTTCAATCCTGGGCCTTCTTCACTTTTTTCGCTGTCTTTTCCCCTAGCTCTAATTACTAGTGATTGGTTTAGTTGATTTGGATTTGATATTTTAAAAAATAAACACAAACATATACCATCAACTTAAGTCTTTTAACCAACAAGTCAAGATTTTATTAATATGTACACTGGAAAAAACAAAAAAGACTAAAGATATACACTGTAACAATCTCCTAACTTCCTGAGAAGAGAGAAAAAAGACGAAACTTACAAGTTAGCATCTTTTTAATATAAGGCAGCTGCTCAACTGTTGCTAAACTGGAAAAAATTTAATTGTATCATGGATCTTTCTTCAAATTACAGAAATATAAATTTTTTGTTAAAGATTTTAATTTTCCTTTTTCTCCCAAAGCCCCCCAGGTACGTAGTTGTGTATTTGTAGTTGTAGGTCCTTCTAGTTGTGGCATGTGGGATGCCGCCTCAGCATGCCCTGATGAGCGGTGCCATGTACGCGCCCAGGATTCGAACTGGCGAAACCCTGGGCTGCTGAGGCAGAGCTCGCAAACTTAACCACTTGGCCACGGGGCTGGCTCCTATAAAAATTTTTTTAAAGCACATTATTCAGCTGCTATTTATGGAGTTTCGAAAGAGATTTCCTCTCACTAGTTCTTAACATAGTTTAATATTAAAATGATTCATATGTTCAAGCAGGAAAAGAAAATCACACTTTGATCAACTTTAGCAGTACACATTTATATTATCAAGGAATCTGAGTACTGAAGTCTCAAAAAAAGGTAGGTAGAATTCATCAAGAAGTAGATATATTTAGAAATAATCTAAACACTTGATGAACTATATTCTGGAGCCATTCATCATAAAAAAAAAAATCAGAATTAACCAGGAAATGCTGAAGAAGTAAAACTCATCAAAAATTTTTATTTTAATTTATTAAACTTCAAACATACAACATAATATAAAAACACAGTGAAATTAACTTCGTGAGTATAAATTCTCTTCTAAGATTTAGGACCTTAAAAAACAGTGTCATGTGTAGTTGTAAGATAACAATTAAAAATGTACTTACCGGAAATTAAAGGTAATTCTGTAAGAAGAAAGAACATTCAGTTTGAATGTTAGGATTCTGGATTCCCCTCAGTACACTGATAGGTGAAAATGAATAAAGAGGGAAGGTGGAATAAAAATGCAGGTGGTATCTGAAACTAACTAAAGGTGTATTAGTTTAATACACAACATGAACTAATCCTTGCTTTCTGAGGAAGAAATGATTTCATATCATGACTATTAAAATGACATGTACTATGACAGTGACATACTTGCAAAGCATGGACTAAAATGTAAGTGGAAATCACCATTATTTTCCCTACAAGCCTTTACCTTTTCACAGGTTCTGTCTGGACCAGGGCAGCATCTAACATGGCTTTCATCCATAACTCCATTTCCTTTCCTGTATCAGTGCAGAAATAATAGGTCCGCATGTTTGGATGGGCTGCCTGATTGAAAATGACATGATGGTTTTAAATAGAAATATGGGATCTGTAAAAGAAAAAGAAAGCAAGCTAAGTGGTCCCCTATATACACCACTACTATCAAATCTCAGAGAAAGCAGACTTGTCATATACAGATATAGAAATGAATGACTTAAGAAAAATATAATTCAATCTTGGAAAATATTAATTATTAAATATTAAATATTAAATTTTTCTCCTAACTTTACCCTTTTGCTTTTAGTTGAAATATACTTGTATCTTAATATAACATTTATGTCTTGAAAAGGATATAATTATTAAGTTTTTTCTAACTTTACCATTTTTATTTTAAAATTAAAGAACAAAAAGTGTAGGGGAAGGTAAGGAGATAAGAAATGAAGCACCTAGTTGTGCCTGTTCCATGTACACAGCCCTAGTAATTTCCATTTACTGCAATTCACATCTTTTTACTCAAGAATGTTCCAGAGCAACCAGCAACAAAATTCAATGAAGCATTTCCCCCAAGGGTTAGCAATTCCTTCAGTCCTCAAAAGGTGCTGCTGTTAAAGCATTTTGTCTAATCCTTCTAGATACCTACACACAAACATAAAAGATTTATAAGTGATCCAAAATGGCATTTCCCTTTAGCTTCTCTTCTCGAGTTTTAGAGATAAAATGTAAATATTTCGGGTCCGTGAAAGAAGGCCTTTATGGTGGTTCAATCTGCCGCTATTCCAGAGAAACAGAAGAAAACAAAACAAAGAAGGTGCTGATGAGGGATTGCTATCCAAGTGCGCAGCTTAACTTGGGGGCTGACGGGGCACAGGGCGACAGCAGCAGTAGCTGTTTGAAAGGAGGAAAAAAAAAAGCCGAGATGGGGACTTCTGTGGGGGACACATTCTTAACTTCCATTTAAAAATGCCTCTGACAGTTTCCTATTAGACACTGAAAGACTAGGGAAGATTAAAAAAGGCTATTTCAGCACAGAATGAGGTAAAGAGTACTAAGTGTGTTGCTAGCCTGGTAAACATAAAAAGATGAGAGGAATAAATCTGGAGATACGCACTTTACTCCAAGATCGTGACTATCTGCTTTACCTAGAGTGTCAAATCAGCTTCATCAAAATCTTTTTCAGAAAGAATTAGGGTATAAACAAATTCAATAACCACAGTGATCAAAATAACTACATACAACAAATCTCACTTGACCATGTAAGAGAGAGAAACCTATCTACAGAAACAGCGCAAAGGAAACAGCTTAAATGCTACACGCTGTTAAAATGATGAAAACCACCACAAAATATCACTGGACTGTTGGATGGGATTCTGGAGAAATGAATAAAGACCACTGTCCATATCTGTGATCAACAGAAGGAACGGCGGGGGCTGGTGCTAAGAAGATTCAGTAGTAGCCAGGACTCAGACACTAATGGACCACCCCACGCGTGCCATCTGTCACATGGAAGTATGTACCAGGTGATGGCAAACTTCTCTATCTAGTTTTAAGTTCCACAATCGTCCAGAAGTTCCTACTTACCACTGTGATAAAGAAGTAGCATCAATGTCAACAGACTTGGCAGGAAAAGCAGCTCAGCAATTCAGAGGAAACAGAGAATTTGAAACAAATTACTATTCTTGTTACAGATAAAATTTAGCCAAATAATTACAGAGAAAATAGATTTAACATGCATGGTCACTTTTTTTTTTTGCTATTTTAATATTCTAGTGGTTTTTTTTTTTAAGAGTCTAAGAACCCTGCAAAATATCCTATGAATAGTACGAAGCCAATAAACATTTGCCAAACTGATGAGCAAGCAAAAACATTTAACTCCACGGCCAACAGCAGTGCTAGCATCACACAGTTCTACACGCGTACTTTATCAAGTTATTATTTTAGGTCATCAGTATTAAACTTTATTATAGCATCTTAAATATTTAATTCTGTTTCTCTGGTTCACACTGCTAATAAAATTTATTGAAATATGAAGCTAGTCCCCTCTCATCCACAGGTCTTCGCTCAGACAGTACTTTCTCATTGAGGCCATCCACCACCCCCTCCCACTATCAGCTCCCTGCTCTTTTTTCTCCATAGCTGATAATGTAATACATTAATTAGCAAAAGTTGTAAATCAGCTGTAATCCTGAGTATTCTTTAAAAAGTTGGATGGGAACAAAAAGCAGAATCAATTTTATGATGGTATAAACATTTTCACTGTCAAATAACAGCATATGTCACCCGTACTGCCTTCCTCTCTTTTAAAATGAAAAGTTTACATTAAAACCCTTTAGAGTTCTTAACTTAAAACTGATTTAAAAATTAGGTGACCCCTGAAATTTATTTCAGCTATAATCATAAAGCAAAGAATGCAGCATGGTTTTTGAAAACAAAAAATAACCAATTTAGCATTAAAGTGGTCTCTTACTTGAGGGCGCTCCACAAACCAGCGTATCACAGAGGTGGGGGTATTGTTAGTAGGGGGAAGGGGGCCCAGGTCTGCCAGGATTTATTAACAGATTTAACGCCTCAACTTCAATATTCTCTCAAAAGTACCTGATTTTCACGACATACTTAGACCCAAGAAGATCTTTGCAAATATTCTATAAGATCATAAATGTACCAATATTATGTTAAAAAACATAGTTGTTGTATCTTATAGTACTCTCCCCCCTAAATTTATTATGAGAAAATTGAAACACACAGGAACCTTAAAGAAGAGTATAATGATCACCAGGACACAGCTGTATTTACCAACTATTAGCATCTTCACGTATTTGCTTTCTGTAGGACCATTTGAAAGAATAAACATAAAGACACTTGGCCCCTAAATATTCAAGCACATGCTTCCTAACTAAAGAGATAGTCTCTTACTTAACCATAAGACTTAATATATTTTAAATATAAAAATGACTGTAACGGAAATATCTTCTTATAATAATCTATGGGTCAATATCCATCTTTTAATCAATGCAAGATGTAAATACAGAATAAAACAGTATGACTATTTCCTTACCTTAAAAGCATATTTGCGATTAATGTGATCCTCAGAGGTAAGCATAGCTATCTGAAAACTAGGTAACAGTATGCTTCCCAGGATACCCTCTTCTTTCTCATCTAAGAGATAATTGAACATCTGATTAGAATTTTAAATGTTCTCCTGAAGCAGAATACATTTTCTCAAAATTTATTTTTACCAAATCAAAAGGTTCTTATATACAAATGAACTGTATTCATCTACTATTTAGGTATAAGGGAAAATATTAAATAGCAGAAGTATATACACCTCTTTACTTTTAATAAGCTTCTTTATCCCAAGCGAATCAGAAATCGGTCCCACATGTCAGAAAAATGTCAGTTAGAGATAAAAACAGCATACATTTGTTTGACATACATATTGCATTCTACAAAGCCCTTTGATATGTAATTCACTGAACATGTATTAATATATAAGTAACGACAGAGAAGCTTTATAAGATTAATCCACCCACACTTCTGGTAGGATTTAAACCTCCAAGCATTTTATGCCCAGACAAATGCATGGCTCACTTGCTCACATCCTTCAGTTTTGGCTCACACAGCTCATCATGAGCTCATGAGGTCTTCCTTGACTACTGTATTTTAAAGTGCTTCCCTTCCTAACCCATCCCAGAGTCCAGCTCTCCTCTCTCTCTGGAACTTTACCACCACCTATACTCAATACCTCTGACGCACTATTTGTCTTACTTATTTACTGATCATCTTTCTCTCCCCACTAGAATGTAAACTCCATGAAGACATTTTGAACAATAGTAGAATATGCTCAAAAAAACTGAATAAATACGTATTTCAAACTATGCTATAAAAATTATATGCCTTCTAAAACATAACTTTAAAGGCTTGCCTTTACCAGTCACTCTGATACACAATAAAGTTATGGGAATAAATTACACGCCTATAAGGCAAGCACATAAAATATACCTAGGAAAGTGACAAAATATTAATCATGGCATAGTATAGATTCACATTATTAACTTGCTGCTTGGGGGCAGAGATGTTTATGAAACTTAAAATATAGAGTTCATTGCTAGAGACCCATAAGACAAATTAATTAAGCTGTGCTGATGAACTCACCAATGAGAAAAACCATAAATGAGAAATAATTCTTTTTATTATGCTTGCCATGAGAGATTTTATTTATTTTCCCCTGATTTCTAGAACATACGGTGAAACTTTCAAAAGAAAAAGTGTTGCATTAAGTAGAGGTTATTTATACAGCTTTCTCATAACAATGGAAAAAAAATTTTACTTTTACTATTCTGTGCTCACTCAGGTATAGTTCACTAATACAAGAAAGAATGAATAGAAGTGCAGATTTAGTCAAAAAGGTAAAAAACCAAGGTAGAAAGCAGCCTCTAATTAGCGAATATGACAATTTAAAAGAACGAATCACATTTTAATTTTAAATCACACTTTTTCTTTATATAAAGCATACACTCAGAACAGCTCATGAAGTCTTTATTAAAAATCATTTTTATCAAATAATACATTCTCTTATGTCACATAATTGGAAAAAGTGGCAAGTTGTTTCAGAGTATGCAGAGGCAGAACGGCATAGGGTGACTTCACTGGATTATCATGGATTGTTTCCCAGCCGGACACTAAGTAACTATGAGATCTTGGGCAAGTTATTATTGATGCTGGGTATCTCAGTTTCATCAACGATAAAACTGAGGAAAATAGGACTTACCCCAAAAGACTGTTGTGAGGTTTACATATGTTAATAGATAAAAAGAACTCAATAATGCACACAGCCCACAGTAAGTGCTCAATAAACACTGCCATTATTATATAAGATTAAAAGGACTGCATATAAAATCTTCATCTTCTGTCAGATGACCATTCAAAGAGTTCTTCACTAGATTCCTCAAATCTTCCTAATCATGGCATTCTTCTGTTTATGTCTCTCTCAAGCCCGACCGAAGTAAACTGTCTTACTTTCTATCAGCCAGAGGGCTTCATACACTGCCAAGCAAAAGGCAGGTACTGAGT
Source organism: Equus quagga (assembly GCF_021613505.1). Classification (NCBI taxonomy): domain Eukaryota; kingdom Metazoa; phylum Chordata; class Mammalia; order Perissodactyla; family Equidae; genus Equus; species Equus quagga. The sequence continues at coordinate 39,502,353 of NC_060267.1, forward strand.
AATGTTTGTAGAAAGACATGAAAGGTCAGCCGGGCCTTTTCTAGACTGCACGACAGCCAAACTTCCCCCTCTTCAGCGAATGTGTGAGTTCTGTAAGGAGAGGGGTTTATATCGTTCATTTGTGCATCCTACTCCCTAACAAGGTGGTGCATCAAAAGAGCTCACTGCTCCCTACCATATCACTCTAAGCCATCATCGTTTCTATACAATAACTCCTAACTAGTCTCTGCTTCCTTCCTTTCGCTTTATAATCCATTCTCCAATAGCAGCTTGAGTGAGCTTTTCAAAACATAATCCAAAGCATAGCACTCTTATGCTTAAAAACATCCAATTGTTTCCTTATGGCATTTATAGTAGAATCCAGACTCCAACAGATTTTTACACGGGTGTGATCGCCATTTCTCCCCCGTCCTTCCAGCCTCCAGCTTGGTACACTGGTTTCTTCCTGCTCCTTCAACATTCCAGATACTTCCTCACTTTAGAGCCTTTGTACTATTGCTCCCTCTGCCTGGACCACTCTGCTCACTCTAGCTCCTCCTTGTCATTTAGATCTTGTTCAGAGTGCAGATCCAAAGAGACTTTTCCCCATCTTTCACATTATGTCCATCTTTCATATTATGACCTTAGTTTCCTAAAAGCATGTATCATGGTCTTGTTTATTTGCTGTCTCCCTGACCTCTCTAGAATGTAAGCTTCATGGGAGCTTCCTCTCATGGCTGTTTCGACACACCTGGAATGAAGCAGGTCCTGCTCAACTGTTGAATGGATTAAGTCCCAGGGTAATTTTTGTCAACAGACTGACTATAGAATAGAGCAATCTAAGCGCTCTATCACAGCTGGGTCACGAATACGCCTGCTTTATTGCAAAGAACAGTGGGAATGGGGGCTCGCATCTGGTATCGGCTTCTAACCTACTGTAAAAAACAGCAAATCACTTTCTCTCTGTCTTATTCTCCATATCTGTAAAACACAGACTGATTTGTCTAAAATTCTGACAGCAGACTCTGTATGTCGGTCTACTAGATGCTTTGAGAGATACAGAGGAAACAAATGGGACTGTTGTGCTCAGCGTCGAAGAGGAGATCTGGGTGGGGGCAAAAACTTGTGGTTAAGAGAAGTGCCTGGGTGCAAATCCTAGTCCCGACACTTGCTAGTTGTGAGATCTCAGGCAAGCAATTTGACCTCACTGTCCCTTAGTTTCCTCTTGTGTGAATGGGCATAATAAGATTTCCCCCCTTAACAGGTGGCCATAAAGAAGAGATAAAATAGATCACCAATGTTACGTGCTTGGCATATAGTAAATGCTCAAAAAAAAAAAGCACGCTATTATGATCATCTCACTAAAATCTGATAGTTTTAATTTAAAATAAGACATTTTCTGTTGATAAAATAGTAAAGTATACATCATATACTTTTTTCCAGCCATCTGAAGGGCAGAAGTGAGCTAAATGACATTTCTTTCCTTTCTGTACTTTCTTCTTTTTTTAGATTCCTCCTGTTTGGAGAACCATACTAAAATTAATAAATATATCGAACGTAAAATGAGTATGGTTAATAATACGGAATCTCATACTCAACATGGCTTCTGAACTCACCTTTACCCTTTTCAAATTACGTTAAAAATTCTTCTATTTTAATAAAAATGATGAGCAGCACCTTTCCATAAGCAATAATAATAGCAAATTATAAGGAATTCAATGCTCTTTTTGCTAAAAATTAAAATTAAGAAATTTTTGTATGAGAAATAGTAACAAATATTTTCTTATTTCATTTAAAGCTCTAAATAGTCCATAAATATACTGTGAAAGAGAGGAAAGTGCAAATTATAAGCTTAGGAATAATGCCTGAGTTATAACTCGCGACTTTCTGAAAGAGTGGGAAAACCTTTAAGGAAAATTGTAGAGTAAGCTTGGCACTTAACTAAAGATAATACCACAATTACAGCCTGACCAACAACTCTATGACAAAATGAAATTTTATAGGTTTGGTTAATTCTGACTCAGCAGTACTTCTCAACCACAGTTTGCAGTGGGGAGGAAAAAAGATGAATCCAATTCTAGTAATTTCAAATTTTGAAGATTAATATGCATTATCTTGCTTTGATAGATGACCACAAAATTCTGCCACACTTTTTTGTGTAATCACAAAGTAAATTTTAAAACTGCTAACCAGTTCTAAAATCCTGTTACAAATTATCAATTATGTGTTGACAATCTATCTAATTCTTTAGTGACTGTTTCCAACCAGACTTTAAAGTAGGGAAGAGAAGTAACTGTCTAGATTCACTATTTTAAACTTTTTTTTTTCTTCTCCCCAAAGCCCCCCAGTACATGGTTGTATACTCTAACTGTGAGTGCCTCTGGTTGTGCTGTGTGGGACGCCGTCTCAGCATGGCCTGGTGAGCGGTGCCACGTCTGTGCTCAGGATCCGAACTGACAAAACCCCGGGCCACTGAAGCAGAGTGCACAGACTCAACCTCTTGGCCACGGGGCCGGCCCCCAGATTCACTATTTTATATGACAGGTGAAGTAGATTTCTATGGAGAGCACAGCCTATGTACACCTTTCATCGTTAGGTACCAACTTTATAGTATTTAACAGATCCTTGCATAAGAACAGAGACTTACCTGGACTTTGACTTAACATTGTATTATCAATAACTTCCTAACCAGAAAATGTAAAAAAATTTTTAAAAAGGGAGTTTATGATAGCCATATAGGAGAAATGAAGACTGCTACTCCATACCTAAGACAATACTTATATTTCCTTTCCACCAACATTAACAGCCTGGTATGTATCCTTTCCACAACTTTCTCCATGTTTCATGGAGGTCACTGTTATTTATTAAAAAAATGAGGGGTAGGAGGGGATCATAACAAATACATTTCTTTGAAATTCTTTTTTACTTGCCAATACATCATAGTCGTCTCTGATATTCTGAAATCATTTGCTGAGGAGAATTGGGCATTCAGTGGACCCACAGTTAGATCTGACAAAGCTGACACCTAAGAAGAATCTCATCAAACTAATGATTTTTATCCAGCAGGCACTGAATTCAAGGACAACATTCTAGAGTGAAGAGTCACATGCTCTTCACTCAAAACAAATCAGATTAACACAATCAGATTACAGAAATTGGACCAGAACTCAGACTAATCAGCTTGAAGCGCCATATTGTCTTCTGTCATACCTCAATCACACAGTATTGTGTCACTGAAGAAAAGATTTTCTTGATACTATTTGTTGATAAAATAGCAAAAAAAAAAACTATAATGTTTTTTCTTTAAAAAAGTAAATGACATTTAATATGTATTCTATATGTTACATAGATAATTATAAAATCATACAATAAGACAGTTTACGGTAAACTCACCTCTGTAATAAAAGAGGCAAAGGTCAGAAAGCACGAACCAGCGTTTCTTCCACAGCTTCATGCCAGTACTGTCCTGCATTAAATCAGCACAGTAAAGGATTTTTCTTTTCATTTCAGAAAATTAAAACTCATTTCTCGTGCAAGTATTTAAAATAAGCTTTCAAAACAAGGTGTGTTTGACATATGCTACATGGAAAGCTAACTAAAAAAGCCAACTGAAATTTTGAGTTCGTTTTCTAGAGACTTATGTTAAGATATTCCCAAGTATACTGGTCTCTGAAGACTAGTGGCATGTGAAAGGAATACTGTTGAAGCAATCTGATTTGGTTTCACATTTGTAAGCAATTTGAAATTTACTCTTCTGAACCCATATCTGCCGGCATGAGGATAATGTAAATATAGCAGGGTAGACATTCTGGTAAACCAGAGTTAATAAATATGTTAATCTTCAACAAGAAAATAAACGTGAACTGAAATTATTCCAAAAGTAATGTGATTTAAAATGATTTTTGCTAAAGGAAACTTAGCATACAAATACATTTCATAAACACTCTCTTCTTGTTACATATACAGCTTAGGTTTTGCTCATCCTGCAGAAAATAGTGCCTATTTGGCAGCTCTTTCTAAGTAATTTAGCTCATGAAAACACCAAGCTCAAATAAAACTATAATTTTAATAAAAATTACCTTCCTACATGCAATAAAGCAAAACTGGAAGAGAAAATGAAACAGAGACAACAACAACAAAAATAAAGCAAAAAAGAGGCCAGTTTGGATGTGCACTGATTAATATTTCTTATTTCTAGTTATGGCCATCATCTAATAATTACTTTAGAACTGAAGAAATTATACGAGTAAAAATCTCTCAAAGTAAAAGATTTGTCTTTAAAATCGTCAGCTACGCGAAGGATGAAAAAAATTAAATGGTATATGGTACGTTTAATTTCCTAATTCTTCCTTTAGTACAGATAATTTTTAAAAGTTTAGATTTTTAAAATAATGTCTGTAAGTCATACACTTATGACAAAATAAACACCCATGGTAGAGAAACTGGTAACACTTTCGCAATACTAAATTAATCAAGGGATCAAGAAACAAGAACAAGAATCATTTTAAATGAGTCCCATCTCCTCTATTAAGCTCAATATCACACTGAACTATTTGGATTTATTAGAAAGACCAGTTAAAAAAATCTTTTAGCTTGGATAAGTTTAAACGTCACATAGTTGAAATATAGTAAATGATCTTTAAATAAAAAGTAACAGTTGGTATCCAAGTTACATACTCAATCAACTCAGTAAGAAACTGGCAAAACTAATTTGCTTGAATGAGTGGGAAGTCTCCGGATTTTAAGATGGTCCTCCTTCCAATACATTAGCTGCCATCCAATTTTCAGATGGAACGACTAATGAATGTTTCATAACAAATTCATTATGAATTTTAATGAATATAATTATTAGGTCATCTGAAAGCAATTAGCAATATTTGACAGAACAAAGTAACACCATCAATGAACTCTTATTTAACCTGCTCTGTATCATCTGTACACATGTAGAATCAGAAAGACAGAACAAAGACGGATAAAGGTCTTGAATGCCGAGTGTATCATCTCGGTTACCTGGTGGTCACCTATCTGAAACTCAGCTGCAAACCAGAGAGTAAAAAAGAAAACAACAGCCTCAAAGTAGTCAAAATAGCTGTCATAAAGTCCAATGTACACACACCCTTACTAATTTCAAAATTAATGACAAGTTTCCAGGAACACTACATTATCAGGTTTCTAGACAAGAGAACATAAACCCCAACTTATCAGGGTGTTTAAGAGTGAACTATGCTTGAGCAAACAGACAGACAAGAACAGAAAAAGAAAAAACAGTACAAGCACTTAAGAGAGCTGTCTTGAGAGTAGAGAAGCAAAAATCAGAAAAATCTCAAATTATGATCAGATTTCTCTATAAACCAAAGCAGAGAAATGTATAATTGTTACATTTCTCTAGTGGTTTTTATATAAATAGAAAAATGAAGAACATCTCTGTATTTTTGTTCCATTTAAAAAATATATTCTGCCTGGATAATTTTAGCATGTTACTTCTAACATTTTCATACAGCATATATTTAATTTCAAATCCAGAAACACTTAGACAAACACGCGCATAAGCTCTGTTCTAAGTAACATCCATTCCCTTTCTTTCTTCACTGTTCCTTTAACTTTCTTCAGTGGTAACAGGAAATGAAAGAATCTGGATGACTACTCTCCAGTTCCTTCTCCATTTTATATAATTGTCTAAGGGATATTCAGTCGAAAATGTCCCTTTTGATTCTGTGCTTTTTCCACATCAAATAGGCAAAAGAAAAAAATACCTGTTTATAAAGCCAACCTCGTCTGACCACAGGTGCGTTAGGATTCCTTTTAATTGAATTTGATCTCTTTCCAAAATTGTGAACTTTTTTGGAAGCCCGTGAAGTCTAAACGGAAAGAAGCACAACATAAAATTGGCATTAATGCGTGGATATTTGAGTTCATTTTTCATCTTCATAATTTTAATCTCTTCAGGTTTCTCTGAAACTTGCAGGGCTTAATCTTTTCAGATGAATCACTGCGATCCTGCTTTTGCTGGCATAGTTGTTTCAAGTCTAAGAATTCTGGACAAAGACTTTTCCCCCCAGGATATTACAAAAGGATCACAAGTTTCACCATCTCTCCTTTAAAATCTGCACATACAATTTTTAAAAAGGCACAGCGAGTGCGTGGCTGTTATTTTGTTCTACCTGCTATATAAACGGAATGACTGCTGAGTAAAATGACTAAAACATCTTTAAGAATAAACCAAATGACAGAACTTTTGCTTTCTATCTGCATTTAATAGTGTGGTTTCAATTAAAGAAAATTAACAGCATCAAGTCACGAGAAAAATACTCAGATATAAAATAGAAACAAACATATCACATAAGTCAAAACAAGAGGGGAAGGATCTGCTTAATGTCACATGTTTGCTGCTTTATGGACAACTCTGAACTTGAATGACACCAAACAGATGGTGTTTACTATATTCTTGCAAGTACACATAAGGATACACAATCTTCAAAAATACTGCTATGTTTAGCATGAGAACTTATTTTGGCAAGAATAGTAGTAGTAATCAACAAACATAAAAACAAGCTGAATTTGAATTTCTCTATGAAGGTAAGTAACATCAAATTCTCTCTTATTTTTCAGCTTATCTAGAATCTTTTGAAATCTAGCATTTTTTACAAGAATTTTGTTTTGTGAACCTTATATTTGTACATATAGAATTTCTAAGGCCCAATATCAACTGTATTTTGTTAAAGCACGTTTTTTTAAAAATAAATTTTAATTTACTTTTGAACAGATAATGGTTAAATGTGCTATAAAACTCAAATGCTACAAAAAAAATACAAGGACCCGTCTACTTTTTCACCTCTGGGCTCCAGCACCCAACAACACCCACCCACAACCCTAGCTAGCAACCAATATCATTGTGTGCATGTGTGTGTCTATCCATCTAAAATAATTGTTTTCATAGTTATGGAAGATCTTTTTTTCCTCAAGTGACTGCCTAGATAATACCCACTCTTCTGTCCCACTACTTCTTGGAGTTCACCACCTAAAGAGAATGCCTATTTACCCAGCTCTTGGCAACATACTGTGCTATACAACTTTTTAACCTTTGCAAATCAGATAAGTAAAAATGGCGTCCTTTTCTGGTTTTAATTAGCATTTTTCATATTATGAATGTGTCTGGGAAACTTTTTCATTTACTTGAGAGTAATTTCCATTTTCTTTTCTGGGAAGTGATTTTACAAAATTCGCCCATTTAAAAACTGGACTGTAAGCCTTTGTCTTAGTGATCCATAGCACTTCTTTAATTAAAAAGGAATTATTCTTTCATTGTTATATGAATTGCACATATTATGCAAGCACGGTAATTTCCTGTGGTTGAATTTCTCATTATTTTCCATTTTGACTTTTGAGTTTTATGTCATATTTAGAAAGCCCGTCTACATTCTGAGTTTGTTTGTCTTTGTAAATCTTCCATTGTTCTGTGTAGTGCTTTTATAGTTTTGTTTTTAACACTTCAACACCTGATTCATCTGGAAAATTTTTGGTGAAAAGTGTGAGGCACAGATCCAAATTTCTTTCCAGACAAAGAATAGGGGGACCTCAAACCAGCTATCATATTTCTAGATTTTCATTAAAATATATTGATGAAGCATTATAATACTCAGTCATCCATTAGCATTTTATGTTATACAAGAATTAGAAATTATTCACATTATTTGAAAATTTACACTTAGTTGTAATATTCTACAAAATTTCACTTAAAAACCTTAACAATAGGTACTTAAAATAGATAATTGTCTATTATCCCTTTCTTTACAGTAACCATAATTTACCATTACAATTATTTTACCACTATAAAATATATAATTATTTTTTAAATAAATAAAAGATTACTCTCTTATTATCCTTTGATTCTCTCACTATCCATTAATTTAAGAACTGAGTAGTAACTTTGAGACAATTACAGTGTTATGATTTAAAGTGCAAGAAGCATTAACTATAAGTTTTAGAGACACACAAACCTAAGATCATTAATTAAACAATTAACATTTTCATTTCTGATTATAAAGAAAAACCATTCACTTCTTCTTCCATATGGCTATGGCACTTTTCATATAATGGACTCTCAACACGACCTCAGAGTCGCTATTACTGGCATGGGGATTCCCTTTAGCAGTAAGGGATTTTACATTTATTTTTAAATAGCGTAAGTCTGCTCTATCCAGGCATACTTAATAGTCAGAAAATGGGATTTATAGGCCATTATATTAATATCCACTTTTTAAACTTAACTTGATTCAATAAACTGCCATTCTCTCACACAAACATCCACTATATTGGTAAAATTATTCCAAATCTGAACTCTACAATATTTTAAAAAATGTAAGCCATTAAATTATTAAAATATCTTACTACTTTATATTCCAAGTCATTGCTTCTTATGTCAATTACCTTGAATGTAATCAGGTTCACGTAATAATAAAAATGAAGTGATTATTCTATAATTCTAAAGTCCACTAAGTAACAGTAATAGACATTAATATATATAGACTACTAATTATACCAGTTATCAATAATTAACAGTCAGCAAAGTAACTTACTCTGCCTACAGGGCTCATTGGATGCACTGAATAATCTGAAGAAATGTTGTAGTTAGAGGCTTCATTTATCATACTTATAGGTCGTTCCTTCTTTTCTTCAGACGTCATGGTTGCAACGGTCCTGAAAATATACTATGTCAGAACGCTAGAACTTGCTGTGTATATGAACTGCTTTACAATAAAGCTTCTCTAGAGTTAATGATGCTGGTGCCCTACTTTTTCAAAACAGATGGATACCAGTTAGAGCTTAATAAGCTCTGGACTGAGAGCTTAATATTTACAATTACTTTCAAAATAACTAAGACTTCTCTTAGGCACAACGTATGTTGATACGATGTCTATTTTAATAAGCATTACTATAGATATTCCACTTGGTCATCTAACTGGAAAATTAAAATTTTAATTACAAGAGTAGCTATTCTAACATTGAAAACAACAATGATATCAGTAACAAATTTTTGTGAACAGATTTATAGTATAAAAAATATTTTCACACATATTTCATTCGAAGCTTATAAAAATCATGAGAAACAGTAATTACCATAATCTCTGATTTAAGGATGAGAAAACTGAGCTCAAATTAGTTTAACAATTCCACCAAGTTTATAGTTTCTCTGACCCTACACCCTGGGATCTTGAGCTTACTATTTCTCTTTGAACTATTGTAAAAAACAGCTTCTGAAATTATATTCCTCATGAAAAAAATAAGTCATGTTTCCATACCACACATAGTATAAACAGATGGCATTCCATTATTATACTGGACTGCAATGTTCAGCTAAGAAAATTGTTAAATTGTACCGTAACAAACATGGACAACGGCAATCTCAATGCTAAGCCCATCTGAAGGGAGGCATTCCACGAAACTCTTTACTTACTGTTCATTCACTACAAAAATACAATTGTCCTGTGATGGCTGTCCTGTGACAGGATGTTTACAGGTCACTTTCCTTTCATTATGGCTGAAAGAAAAGAGAAAGAGAAAATATATGTACTTCTATCATCACAAATGTTTGTCTAATAATCTGGTAGTGAAATAGCCATTTCTTCATTGTAACATTAAAGTTAGTAAATAAAGGAGATGAAATGCAAACCCCCAGGTGTTGAAATTTCTAAACGCATCTTCGATACTCTCTACTGTGTGTACATGGATGTGTAAATGCTACCTACGGTTTTATAACACAGCTAAATTCACCCCCTAAGTCTGACCTCAATTCTTCCTTCTCACTATTTCATAAACAAATCAATTTGGCTCCACAACCATTGTATTTTATATTCGATAAGTGGGTCACAAAAAATAAGTATGAGTATCTACCTACCTCCATTATTTTGTATCCCAATTTAGGCCCATGAGAGACCCAATGCCAAATTCATATACGGAAAAAAATCTAACAGTACTACTACATGGGCACCAGCACATTAAAAAATAGCCAGCACCACTGAAGAGCAATAATTTATGGTGTTTTTATTTTACAAAAGAATCTTTATACAAATAAAGTAATAGGACTGATCAAGAAAGTATGCTATAGAAAAACAGAATCTGAAGGAGAAAACAAAAATCAAGTGAAACGTACAAAACAACAGAAACAAAGAAAAATATAGTTATGTTTGCTGGAAAAAAAATTGCTTTGAATTAAAGGATGACTCTTTTTTTGAGAATAAGACCTTTGCTTAATACTATTCTTTCTAGGTCGAGTGATAAGATTAGGTCTCCAACTATCTTCTTGAAATAAGAAGAGAAAAGAATCCCAAACTATTTATTTGTCTAAGCCAAAAATATTAGATTCCCAAAATAACATGTAATATACATTGATATTTTAAATAATAAACATTATCAGTTGTAAATTAATTATTTTTTTCCTATTGGGTTACATACCATAAAGCAACCCATAATGAGGATCTATCATTGGTGTACCTTACCTTAGAAAATGCACTTTCATTATGGAAATTTTCAAGCTGTTGTATTTAATATTGCCCTGTTAATCTTAAAACATTATTACACGTGCTCTGCAATGTGGGAAGTCTATACCTACAGGTCACACACTTTCTAGCAAACTTTAGATACTCAAGGTCTCCTTCCAAATCCGAACTCCTTAATATTTTTATTGGTAACTAAGTACTCAAAACTTTATCCATTCAATAAAACTAAAACCATATAAAAGAAAAGGTACAGATACAGTTTTTACAAAACTACATAATGACTATTGTGACAGTAGAATATAACAGAGGGAACATGATGTGTTTCTATTATTCCTTTAGCGAACTGGTCTACTAAGCACACAGGACGACCAAATTATCAGATTTTTGAGGTGGTTTTGTCTTTACACCAACACATTGAATAGGTGTTACCAGATTTGGTGGGTTTAGATATTTATTTGGTGTGGTATTTTCACTACATAAATAGTATGCAAGTGAGCTTTTTTACCTGCTGATTTTAAAAAGTACGATAGTAGAAACCGAAGGTCTCAAGGGCTATGAGTTTATGTAATAAACAATAAATTGATACTGGATTAACTAAGAAAGTATAGCCTCTGGAGATAAGTGGAAAAGCCTGAAGTACCCAAAGGTGATGAATACTACAAATGTGTCAAAGCATGTAAATTCTGATGTTTTAACATATTAAAACACTGTGGGGAGAATGGGAGTAAAGTAACCTGTGATAGGGACCAGACATCTTAATAATGAAAAATGGAGGACAGCATCTTTTTCTTTGGGAAGGAGCATTAGAAAGCTAGAGCTGGTTGAGTAGTAGATAGAACAGAAATACACAAATTCTTTTTATAAAAATCAATATTGCAAAAGAGAAAACAAGCAAGCCCCAATATACTGCATTATTTCCCTGTGCTATGTCATTTTGTTTGGGAGGACTACAGTAGACTCTAGTCCTAATATTCCAGAAGCTCTAAATCATACAACATGGCTCTGTAATGGTTACTGGGCTGACTACCTGGACCTTCCGAACACTAAATAGATCTGAGTGCCCATCACACAAGGACGCAGGGCAATGGAGATATTTAAATAATGAATGATTCAAGTGGAGGCCAAACGCTCTTTTCTCCAAAAGTGGATGCTATTTCAATTGAACTGACATTTTTGTCGTCCAAGTATTTTTAAGATCACAACGTCTTAAAGTAAAACTACTAAAAATCTTAGTATTCCATCTTAGTTAAGAGACCAGTAAACTGAACCCAAAATGAAATATGAATATATTTATGTACTTTTACTTCTTCAAAGTATCCAATGTGTTTTATTTAATGTTATGATATTAAATTGACATAAAAATTCATATAAAATCTATAAGGACTCTCTAGCACAAAAGTCTTTCGCTATGTTTTTAAAGAAAGAAATAACTGCATAGGCCTAATTATAACATAAATAAACAAAGAAGTCCTCTCAAATGTTTATTCATTTGTTCTGACTTAGACAATGCCCCTAAAATCTGGCTCTTTGTTACTAATTAAAAAAAAAAAAAATATGTGCATTTTCTAAAACGTTAAATTGCAAAATCTGTAATGATGTGTTTTAAATTGTAATCACTCAAGCTCCAGACCAGCAACCATGAAGGCTCTGCAGTAAATTAGTCACTCAAGATTACTAGAGGTTTCTATAAAAATTCAAATTCAGAAGATTGAGATTTTATAGACAAGTAGAATAAAAAACCCCGTCATCTCCTATAAAACAACCTACTTATCAAACAGAAAAAGCAGAGTAATGTTTTCTAATCATCAAAAATGAATTAAAATAAATTAAAAGCATGACTAACATATCAATTCCAGCCTTAACTGTTTAAACATGCTAATTTTCCACTATTTGATAGGACTTGTCAGTCTTCACTGCTCTAAATACATATATGCTTTAAATATATTTTTAAATTTCAGAATCCTTCCTCCTTACGTTGGCATTTACACTTCGTTTTTATACTAATGTTGCATTTTTAAGTACTGTAATGGTAAAGGATAAACATCATTTCTAAATCACTCACAGAAATTGAAAATATGAGTTAAATAAATACTGAGCGCCAATCAACAAAAGCAATGTAAATGAAATCCAAATGAGTCTTAAAAAAAATTTCCACAAAGCCATCTCTGTTAATGTATAGAATTCTTTCAAAAACATAATACATTAATTCTTTAATACATATAGCAACTAGGCCCTCTGGGAGGGGCTGGTGCACTGGTAAGTACCAAGTCATGACCACTGACCTCGGCACAAAGGAGTGAGTGCTCAGGACCGCAGGGCAGGGCAGGGAAGACAATGACTCCCCGCCTTTCTTCAACTCTACCAAAGTTTGTCCCCTGCGTTATTTACAAAGCTTATGTTTTCATCTACCCTTGCCATCATTTTTGTAGTCCACAATTTAAAAAATTCTTTTGAAGGGCTCCAAAATTCAGATCAAGAGTACTACCACTTTTGCTATAACGCTTGTGTAGAAGCGTGTTCCACTGCAATTCATATATTAGGGGACAATTTGAGCATCACATGAGATCTGTATTTGTTTATGCATGATCTTTTCTGTGGGAAACTCCAGGTGAATGCAGAAAACTGCACCCAACAGAATTCCAGCCACACAGGAGTATACAAGTCACTCACTGGCACAACCTCAAACGTCTACCAGCCACTTCAGTTCCTTGCCTGTTTTATGAAACACACCCATCCACGTGTAGTGATACAACTTTCTATCTAACTTCAGCTAGCCCTACTTCCAACACTGCCAACAGCTCACAACCCTTCCAATGTCCATTTCCACAATCAAACTGCAGGACTTTTTCAAGGCAAAGTGTATGTGCAGCATTTTTGCATTTCCTAATTATGTAAGATATGTGAAACTGTGTAACCACTTTTATTAGGCTCCTATCCTTATTTTTATATGTCACTAATTAAGTTTGTGAGCGGTATGCTCCTAAACCCACTTTGACAAAAGCCCCATGCTTTTCATTGCCCAATTCTGCACAGCGAGGTGATTCCTAGGAACATTCGGGTTGTGTTATAGCAAAACTGACTGCACCACTAAATTACGAACTAACACACCTCAGTGCTACTAAAAATGCACTTGAAGCTTTGATAGACAAGGTGTCATTTTTAAAAGCCTTGCCAGAGATTTTATGCTCTTCATGAATGAAAAGAAAAAACTGGAAAGATATGTCTTTATAAATTTGTGTTTCTAGAGGAATCCTTACAAATAAGGCATAAAATTCAGGTCTCGATATAAAACACACTATGGTCACAGAACGAACTAATTCCTGCCTTGTCTCTCAACTCACTGTGGCACATCCAAGCTTTTCTAAATGTAATGCCAGGTGTTCACCTACTCTTCCTTCCAGATTTCTGTCTGTGGTATTTTAACGTGTAGGTTTAGACCAGTGGTTCACAACTGGAGGTCACTTTACCTCACAGGGCACATTCGGAAATGTCTGGTAATATTTTTGAATGTCACGAAGGGAAGCTGCTGCTAGTGTGTAGTGGGTAGAGGCTAGGATGCTGCTAGACATCTTAACAATGCTCAGGAAAGCTTTCCAGAAGAAAGAAGCACCCAGTCCAAAACGTCAATCGTGCTGAGGCTGGGAAACCCTACACTAGACTAACACAGCTCTCTAACAACTACCTTATTCGTCAGAGGTTATCAGACTACCTAGGTTTGAATCCCAGCTCCTCCACTTACTCACCAGGTGATCTTAGGCAAGTTACTTTACCTCTCTGTGCCTCTATTTCCTCAATTTACTAACAGTAGCTATGTCACAGTTCATTACTTTACTTTTTTCACAACTGTTCTAGGTACCGGTGATAGCATGAACAACATAAAAAAATCCTTGCCTTCAGGGCGCTTACTTTCTAGTGGCGATGTTTACGAGGATCAACAAAGAGAACAGTATCAACACGGCCTGGAACATAATAAGCCCTCGATAATTGTTATTTATTTTTATTATGAACTACAGGACGTTCAGCATATGTCATTGTTATTAGATTACTGTTCAGTCAACCGTTTAAATTAAAACAGTTTAGCACCTACTCAAATAACTGCTTAAAACTCACATTTCACTACTCAGTATTTACTGTAAAAGATTAAAGTTGTGATCTCTCTTGGCTTCCATGCTTCTGGTAAAGATACCTGCCCCTCATATGTCAAAAAGATAGAGGGGAAAAGTAACTCTAATATAAAATCCCAGAGAAAGATTAGCTGTGTTTTTATGCTAGCAAAGGCAGTATGCGAGAAAGTTCTTAAAGAGTGACAAACACTTAAAAAAAAAAAAAATGGACTCAGCTATTCCAGAGAGTTCAGGACTGAGGGAAATAGGTCACATTCGCTGGCTCACACTGAGGTTCATGCTGTATCAGAGGCTCAGATAATAGGACTGAATCAATGCCCTTTTTAGAAAAAGATATCAAGAAATTGACAAAAAGCAACACAATTCCTTGTTCTGTGGCGTTATGCCCTCTTGACTATTTATTACTAGACATTTAATCACTTACTATAACTAGAAGATCAAATGAAAGACCTGCTTATTTAAAGCCTCCATGGGACTATTTCATTCAATAATAATTTGGTTTTAAAGGATCCTAAGATGAATAAATTACTGTGGGTATAAAATGGTATATATTTCCATCAAATTATATAACTAACAAATTTAAAATGACATGTCTACTGGAGAAAGAACATAAATTCCTTAGTCCACTCAATTCCTTTTTAAATTTTATATATTTGTGAACCCGATAATGAATCATGTAGGTTACTGTACCGAAAACCTGGGCTGAGCTGTGCTACTTTTAAGCAGTTCTGAGCTTTCTGGGAGCCTACATAAAGAGGGAAAGCTGATGGACTATACAGCGCCTAGAACCTACTTATGGAAACAGAGCCATTTATTGGGTTTCAATCAACTCTAAGTAAAGATGCTTTCACATCACGAATAACTCGTGTATGGCTGTATGGCAGCATTCTGAAGATCGGCGAAGCTTGAATCTGTGTCCCTTTCCAGGGTTGTTGGAGTGAGATTTTTTTTGTTCAGTCCTCATTGCTACACTCTTCCCTCAGTATAAGAAGCGTAAAGGAGAAGGCAAATGAGACCCCTATGGAAAGAACTGCCCCCCCCCACACTAAATAGATGAATAAAATGCACAAAATGGCCATTTCAAATACAATCCCCAAGAAAATCTTTAGAAAGGGATGGAAAAAAGATTTGTTTGCTAATATGATGTTTTAGATTTCTACTAGTAAAATGATAAAAGTCAGTAATACTGAACAAACTAGTTCATTCTTAACGGACTGTTATTTCAAACTATACAAGGAAAAAACCGAAAGAATTCAACACAATTAACTATGGACTGACAAATGAAACCTGGTTTTAAAACTCCTGCTATCCGACATAAGGCCCAAACTATGCAACCTTTGTTGAAAGCAAATGTAAATCTTATATCTGATACTTACATATAGGTAAAATACTCTCATGAGAAGTTCTTTAAAATACTAGGATTTGTTTGATTTTTGCAACAATGAATATAGTACTGAGTTCTAGATTAAAGAATTAAAACTAAAAATTAGAAAAATGCTACATATATCAGTACATACTATATTCTTTGAACAAAGTATGGAAAGGATCTATTCCTGATATAAAAATAAGAATATTTATGATTTCAAGGAGATACAATTATTCACGATTGTCCTATTTAGTTAGGCACCCTCACAGTCACAAACTGGCTGCTGTAGTCTTACATATCACATGCAGACCCCAAAGTCCGGAGGTGAAAAGAAAGTTTCCCTTTACATAACCCCTTTCAAGAAGCTTCCCAAAAGGTCCCTGGCCATCTTTGTCTAGAATCTCCATAGCCAGATATGAGAGTCTGCCTAACTGAATCGACAGCAAGTGAACTTACACCAATCAAGATTCACAACCTTGTCTGTGGCCCATCTAGAGGAAAGGGGATAAAACGAGGTTATATGGCAATAGCAAGGGAGGATGGGAAGGGAAAGGCTATTGGTTAAGGAAACATCTCATTTTCCTTAGAGAAAGGAACTCACATAGGTTCCAAAGAAAATACTTGCACTGGCATGTTCCAAACGAGACTTCTCTGTTCTATCTGGTAAAAGAGGAAAATGGCTTTTGCCAACTTCTTACTTTGGGAAGGTACAGAGGGTAAGACTTAACATGAACTTATTTCCACTCTCAGAATTTTTTTTTTAATGCTTTGGCCAATTAATAACCATGTACTGGCTACTTCTTAGTGTTGCAGTTCCTTCCCACGAGAGTACCTGTGTGTGTGTGTGTTTTAAACACCTTATTTCATGGGCAACCCTCTAGTGACCGCTTTAATACAAAATCCATTCTGTTTTGTAATTTAAGAAATAAACACTGAAATCGCTATTAGCATATTGTCAATAACAGGCAATGTAACTCTTCCGAGTGACATATTAGACAAAGCAAGCTTTATTAGGTAGTGTTTTTCCTATGTGTAACTGTGGCATTAAGGTTGATAATTATCTGCTATGCACAAAAAATATATATTTTAGAAAACTCTGTCCCACAGAAGAGGTTCTGGTTGTCTCTTATTAAACTCAGATGCAGACCCATTTGTATGATTTGCTCTGATTACGTATTTTCCTTAGGACAAAGAAAGACAGATTTAATTTAGTCTAAGAAAAACAGGGTATCATAGTGGTTTGGCAATTCTTCTGGCACTCCTGGTAATGAAGCCAGTATCATGACTTAGACTTTGACAAGGGCCCAATTCAAAAAAGCTGCCACATATCCACAACGCTGTAAGACTGGCACAAGGTAAAGAGGTGTAGAAACCATGGAAGTTACTGTATTTCTCAAATTTAGGTAGAAAACTACATAGCAAACAGCTCAGATATGTACCTATAACTCTTTTACTTTCAGTATTTTTCTACTCAAACCAAAAAGAGTATTCCACATTCACAATTCTGCCTATTCTCCATTACACTGTCAAACAACTATGTTCTCCAGTTTGTTTTAAAATTGAAGAGCTTTTATCGATAGAAATCATAAAGCCTCATCATTGAGACTCAAACAGTCTCAAATTAGGTTTAAAAGCATGTTTGTAGCAGTGACTTAGTTAGTCAATTGGTTATTTGTTATTAAATCACTTCACTCCACGGCAGTCCAAGATAATTTTTAAAATATTGTAAAATGTAAAAAGTTCATTAATGTTTTGTATAGATAACTATTTTAAGTTTTTTCATTTTAATAAAAAGGAGAAAAATGTTATGTTGAAATCTGGCTACCACAATGTTTCTGCAATTTATTTTTAAACTGAAAATATGCTGGCATGGAAAACTGTGCCTACAATTAAAGGCAATGTTTAAGAACAAAAGAAAAACACGAAAAGCACCCTGCCTTTTCTTAAGGGAAACTAAATTCTTGAGCCTGAGTTATGTGAAGAAATAACCACTGAGTTAGTAATCTAAAAGATTGTAATTTTTTTTTTGCAAAACATGAAAAGTATATATTTCCTTTCCCCACATTTAGTTCTAAATGCCATTTGCCTTTAACTTAGAACTAACTGCTTCCAGACATCCTGCTCCAACCTCAGTGATTCATTTACCCACCAACTACAAATTCTCCTCAAGGTCTTAACCCTTTATCTTCTACTCTTTCTCCTCTCATCACTTAGAAAATGGAAAACCTTGATTTCTTGGTGGAAAAGGAAGAATTCATCAGATGTGAGCACCTCACCGATCCTCACTCCCAGGAGATAAATGACTGTTTAATGCTAATAAATACTAAAATCATCACCTTGACAATCACCACCACTTGAGCGTCGCGCTCATTGCTGCCCACACACCCAGCTGTCACAGGCTGCACTTGAAACTTGACCATCAATCCCCACACAGACCCCCTGAGGTATAGTCTGTTCATTTTACAAATGAGTAAACCGAGGCTCACAGCTTTGACAAAGCTGTCAGAAGTCACACAGTGACAGGGCGAGGAAGAGGTGCCCCCAAGGGCCCAGCTGCATCCTTTTCAGGTCCTCCCCTTTCAACAGCTGCCGCTTCCCTGACTCTTATCACAGCCAATGAGACTTTTCAGTTCGGCCCTACATCTTCCCCCACGTTTCTGCTCAGTGGTACTCAAAGCAAACAGAACACTATACTTCCCTCGGCTGTCTTTCCCCTCTTCCATGACCACGTACAAGCAGCGTCCTTCCCTGCGCCTCTTTGAGCATCACCCCAAGACAATTTCTAGCTGAACCAAATAACAAAACCTTTCTTGATTTCAATTTAATTTTAAACCGATTATTTCTCTTCCATCTTCCATTCTCTAATTCTTCACAATCATTTGCCACTTTTAGTTAGCTGCTTAGGCAAAATTACACAACACCTTTATAAATGCTATCTCACATTTCCCTGATTATAGGTACCAAAGAATTTAAGCACAAATAATAACAATTGTAACACACGAGTTTTTAGAAAAGCAGCCAACGGGAACTGCAAATCTTGTTTTTTCCAAGAGTACGATACAATGCTGCAGCACAAAGCTGAAAGCATTATTAGAGACCAGGAACAAGAAAGAGAAAAATAAAAAATCCCAAACATGAGGCTTCCATACAAATTCATCTGTTTTAGTTTTTGGTTATTTACAAATAAATTTCAAATCATCTTTTGAAAAAACTCTTCATAAATAAAACCAACACGCACATTTAGAATCTACAAAATAAACACTTTTTAATAGATTTTAAATAATTTTGGAAGTAACACAAGAATAATTCAATTAATACCATGCTAGTTAGGAACAAAATGTACCTATCGCATTAAGAAATGTTACCTATGCTGAGTGTCTTGGTATGGGGACATTGTAGATCACTTGATAAATTACATTATAAGCAAAAATGACTAAAATAATTTAGATAATTCTTTCACTTGTAAGTCATGTGAGTGATTCTTAACTGAAGAAGCTTTTAAACAGGAAGGTTAAATGGCACTTCATGGTCAAAACAGAAATATGACTTTTAGAATGTACATACTAATCCAACCAAGTAATTTTCTGTCAAGTGTTCAAGAATCAGGTGACATTTCTAGCTGCCACCCAGAACTCACACTATGAGAGTAGACAGCTACTCACATCTCCATCACTGCCTTAGTTTAGA
Source organism: Equus quagga (assembly GCF_021613505.1). NCBI lineage: Eukaryota > Metazoa > Chordata > Mammalia > Perissodactyla > Equidae > Equus > Equus quagga. Next base: position 39,522,005 of record NC_060267.1, read on the forward strand.
ATCTTACGTCCATAAGACCCTGTTAACAGCATCCTAATCCACCTCATAGTAACAGGCTCTCTCCCATTGAGACCATTCTCCTCACTGAGCCTCAACTTCCTTCTGTAGAATGGAAACCCAAACCACCACAACCAAATACTCTATCCCACAGGGCTTTTGAAAGGACAGAGTACCTCGTGGCAACACAGTATTTGACCCGGATCTAACAGAGCCCTCACCAAATATTAGTTAAACTTGAATGTACTAGCAGAGTTAGACTTCTTGAAAAGAAGTAAAACTGTCACTTCCTTGCTTTAAAAAGGTGCTGTCTCGCTGCCCTCTCTTTATTGGCAAGCGCAATGGTTTGCATATAACTCTAGTTTAATAAACGAGGAACCTGACCATTTGATCTAAGGTTAAAGTTTGCTGTTGAATGATCTAGGCAAAAAATCACTTGGAAAACCACATAAATGCTCACAGGGTATATTTTAGTGGTTTAAAAAATACTTACTTGAAAAACCACAGTCACTTGTATATGAAATATTATTAATTATGAAAGTCTAATGGAGTTTTAAAATAAACTAAGCAGAAGCCCAACTCAGAAACATGTCAGTGGTCGGAAATATTATTCTTGTCACTTAAAAGCAATAATGTGGCCTTTAAAAATATATATAACCTAGAATTTCATTAATTCAGACAACTCTACTACTCCCTAGTGAATGCTAATTACTAACGTTTTATTGTTAACATGCATTAAATGGAAGTTTACTACGCTATTGGGAAGGAAGCAAACAACAAACTAGAAAAAAATTTAAGCATTGTCTCTTTTGCATGTGGTCACACACCACTTAAAAAAATTAACTTAATTCTAACACACACACAAATAACAACAGAATTTCAAAATGACCCAATTATTTTATGGTAGATGAAACATTCTTTCCAATTAAGTCAAACTGACAGAATAAATAGCTCAATTCAAATAGAAAAAAAATCGGTAATCACTTAATTTTACTATTGTTCACTGCACAGTATTTAATCATTTTAATACTGCATGAGCTTTTATCTAAATAATTACTTCAAGAACAAAAAGGCAGTTACTAATAAGTCAAATGATACGTCTAAGAAGCAAAAAGATCTTGTAAAAACAGTAGACTTTCTTTCAAAATGGTTATGTTGTAGTGGAACAAATACTTTCATTCATTATGAGACAGGCACTGGTGACAAAGCGTCAATAACATTACAAATAAACAAAAGGGAGAGTAATACAACCATAAATGAAATACAAAGGGGGACGGATTAGGGATTGATTTGCTTGCAACAGGGAAGAGCAGGGAAGATGTCACAGCACAGAAGTGGCTGCCACTTGAACTTAGCCTCCTAGGACCAGCAGGAGTAGTCAGATACGGGGGGATTTCAGCATAGACTGAAGGGAGGGGACACAAAAATGGGGCAGAAAATCTAGGCTTTGAGTCACTATATACTTATGTATATAAAATCTACTATGTAAGTTTTGACGCAATGTATTTGCTTTACTCCCAGGTTCTTTGTCACTTCAATTTCAAGCAATACATTTTTTGTAACTCTGAAAAGGTCCAAATAGTAACGCACTTATGTGACACACACAGCACTTAATTAAGGCTCCGTTTAGTCCACAAATCGTTACCCCAAGCACTGAGAAATTTCTCACTTAGAGATGAGGCAGGAGTGGGATAGAAATCTGACCCAGAATAGCAGAGTAAGGCCCACTTCCTACAGCAGAGACCAGATACAGTGAGGAGAGCCGGCAAGGACATGCAGTGGTCACTGCAGGACACCGTGAGGGCAGGCCTGGACTCTGAGAGACACATTTCCTCCTAAGAGAGCTCAAGGCCACGGGACACTATTAGTTGGTTAGATAACCAGCAGGTTTCCCCCATTACAGCAAAGACGGAATCTCTCCTATACAAGGATCAAGATATCTTCATTCATTTAACTTGCTCATAATCAATTCATTTATTCATGCTCAAATATTCATTAAGCATCTAATATGCACAATGTTTTGTACTGTACACCAATAGGAAATAAAAATACAGTTCAACAGTATAAGGGGCTTAAAGAATACTATTCCATCTGAGTTTACTAAGCTAAATTTCAAACTTGAAGAATAGCACAATTATACTTTTCCATCGGGCTTCGGTATTGGTGGAAAGCGTTCCTTCAAAGCATACTTTATTCATTAGAAAACAGACAAGAACTTTGTTCTCTACTGCTTTAGACTTGAGTAAAACTTTTAGGACAATTTCAGGTTACCCGCCTTGCCCCCGAAGCTCTGCTCATCACCCCTCCTTTTTTTTTTGGCCAGATTTAATTTCCTGTTCATATAAAAAAATTTAAGTAGCTTCTCCTCACTTGAACTTTAGTAGCATTTAGGCCAATGACCTTTGATGTCATAATTCCTCAAAAACATCTTTGTTTAAAATATATACTGAATATATTCCAATTCATCGTTACTACAGTAACTTACTGATTATGTTTAAATACAGGCTATTTTAAAACCATGTTAAAATAAGTGGATTCAGAATACATTTTAAAGGGAATAAAAATATTCATGAGCTCTTCATATACTTAAATTTTCTAGCTCTGGGCACAATTTTCAGCTGGAAGCTGAAAATTCTGCAACTTAAGGGAAAAATTGTGGATCTTGAATTAAGGCCATCAAGTTAAATAAAATGAACTTGAAACCTTACTTCTATATTTCCAAGCTTCTCAATACAGAAGTATAATGTACTAGAAGTCATAATATGAAACAGTTATTGCTAATTCCTCAAATTTGGTATCTTGGCACATTCACATATAAAAAGCTCATTTAGATCATTTCCTTTTAATACCTAACTATCTTATTCACATAAAAATATATACAAGTCTTATTCTTTAATTGCTTTGGAAAATTGATGTGAACATATTTAACATATTTATTAAGAATCTCCATATTGCCTTTTCCTCCACTAGACTTAAAAAGGAGAAAGTGCCTGTTAAGAGAAAACTTTGTTTGAAAATTCCTCCAAAAGACCTTGAAATCACAAGGCAGCTACTGAATCTGCATGAAAAGAATTATGCCAGAAATGGCAAAATGTACAAGACTTTAAAGGCTTCAGTTTGTACCTTATAATTAGTATGAAATTAAAATATCATTCATCTACTCAAAATGGAGAAAAAAGTTATAAGCAAAATAGCTATTTACAAAAAAATCTTACCCAATATAACATACTTGTTAAACTAATGCTTTCAAAACAACTAAATAAATTTACATAGTGCAATTCAAACAGATGGGAATTAATGTCAATAAGAAATAACTATTTAAAAGTACGTTGCCCAGCCTTTACAACCAATGGCAGCAGCAACTTTCTTAATTTCTTTAAATCCAAAATGTTGTCTATAATAATCTCCTGTTATTATATTGCTCTTAAATTTTAGGTTAATGAGGATTCCTATTTTGAATCACAGCACTGAACCAGCCCAAATAACTAAAGAATTGAATAAATAGCAGCAGCTTCAACGAATTGCTAGTTTAGACTAATAAAAAAAATTTCAATGAAAGCATTATGTAACAAATAGCTAGTATTTCTGAGAATTATTTGTTTTGTTTTAAGAAAAAAAAAATCAAGCTTCTCCTCTGAATAAGTTAAAAAATAAACAAGACAAATTTAAAATTTTAAATGAAAATCTTTAGGCTTTAAAGCAATCTGCAACTACTCTGCATTTATGCAGCTTAAAGTTAAGGAGAGACTAAGAGGAAGATTACATCTTAAAATGCCCAAGTCATTTGAAAACTGATGATATATTTTACATTTCTACAACAATAGTCCAGTTACAGCAACATTTCTATATGTAAATCTTTTGCACTAGGCACTATGTCTGGCACTCGGGCTACAAAGATTATTTACCACAGGACCAGTAACTGAGAAAAAAGGACTACTGCTCATTTAGCCATTAGCTATTTATTATCAATAGATAAAAATAACTAGAATTACTCACCAGCCTTCATTGAAATCGCACTTGTAAACTACAGGCAAAAAGAGTACTGGAATAAAAAAAGACTCAACTCTTTCCTTTGTCTCTGAGCTGCTCCCAAATGAGCACTGTGGGGACTCGGAACCAAGGCAGTGCACGGGGCTGGCCTGCCACTCTGCAAGTCTGACACCAGACTGACGTCACACACTAACATGTCACTGCAGTCGCAAACTGAGGCAGCTTCTCCGGGAAGAATCTGTTGTGATTATGCATGCCGTCAAGCCATAAGAGTAAAATATGATGTCAATTCCTTTAAAGGTGGCACAGAGCAGAGGGTAACATACCAGCATATGTGGTTGCAAACCGCTCTGGAAAACGTTCAGTGAGAAATTTTAAATAACCTCAGCTCTAAACAGATAGATAGTTCCTGTTAAAACTGTAAGCGTACCAATTCAAACGGCTCCTTTAAAAACGTTGTTTCCAAAGTGGATATATACTTATTTTAAGAATTTAACCAATAAAATGTATAAAGAAAACTAAAATGGCCTGGAGTTCTACCACCGAGAAATTATAACAGCTGCTCAGATTTATTGATCACTTATTACGTCAAGCACTTTACGAACTCAGCCTCACAGAGGCCTGTTAATTACGTATCTTCACTTTACTGAAGAAACTGAGGCACAGAGCAGTTAGGGAAAGTCCCCTTGGTCACAACGCTAGCCAGAGACTGAGCAGGATTCAGACCTAGGTACAGGGTCTCCAGTGCCCACAGGTTTGCTCACTAAGTTCTACTATGTAGCAGGAAAAGATAACAGCTGTTAACATTTTGGTGAACACCCTTTTAGACCAGAGTTTGAATATGCAAACATATATTTATTCAAAATACAGAAATCAAACTACACATGTTGTTTTGCAACCTGCTTTTTTCATTCAACAATATGCCATGTCAGCAATTATATTCCTAACTTGTCCTTATTTGACACTGTCCATCACAACTATGTAGACCTGATTCCTGCTGGACACTTCATTTTTAATTTTTGGTTATTATAAACAACGCTTAACGTATATCACTGTCCAGACATCTTTGTGCTTTTCTGTGTTTATAGAAAAATTCTTAGAAGTGGGATGGATCGGCCAAAGCGTGTGCATGTTTCCAACGTGTACGTGCTTAGTGCCCCAAAAAGACCTCAATTTATATTTGTACCTCAATGTATTAGATTTCTCCTCTCCCCACATACCGGGTATAGACAATTATTTTTTTCTTTGCAAATCTAATAGAAAATACCACGCCATCACACAGTTGTAACTGCAGGTGAAGTCAAGCCTTTCTGCATACGCCTGTTCGCGCAGGAGGCAGTCCAGCTCAATGGTCACAAGCACGGAAGCTCTGGAGTCAGACCACCCAAGTTCAAGCCCAGCTTTTCTTCTCAAAAGTCCTCTGACCACAGGCAAGTGGCTTAGCCTCTCCAAGCCTCAATTTCCTTATATGGAAAATAAAGACAACAATTTAATCCTCATGAGATTTTTGTGAGAATTATATGAGAAAAACCACGGAAGCAAATGGCGCAGTGCCTACCGCATAATCAGGGTTTAATTAAATGTTAACTCATATTTAACGGCTGGCTGTATTTCTTTGGCATTTCATGCCCTTCACCCAAAATGGTGATTCTTAACAGGGTACAGACAAAGCATCTTACAAAATATATTATAAATGTCTTGTTAGAATGCTAACGACATAAAAACGTTCAGATAGCTCAATGTGAGTTGTCTTACAACTAAATCTAGCATGTGACATAACTGGTGCTAAAACACTCCGTTGATATGAAACTGCTGTAACAAAAATTAAAAATAGCATCTCAAGTTGAGAAAACAAAATTGTTTCATCATGCAGTTTGAAATATAGAGAAGCCAGCCAGCACCGTTTGCTATAACCAGAAGGGTCTGCGTATGTCTTAGAAAAGTAGTGATTCACGATCTCTCTCATTTTTTTCAAAATCAAGGTTTTGCTGGTCTCAATTACGTACAGTTTAAACTTCTCACACTAAAATAGAAAACAAAACTCATTCTTGAAAACATCAAAAAGAAGTCAGCAAAATAACTTTTCCCATAGTTCTAAAAGCAAAGGACAGTGTCTTTTAACTGACATAAATCCTAACAACTTAGAAACAGCATGTATGAAGGTTAAAATGTACTAAGTTTATTAGCCCTACCCCAAGCCAATTTGACCTTTTATTATGTAACAAAGTCTTCGACTGCCCTCCCATCAGTTAGTTAAAACAAAACACCGCTAAAACACACTAAGAAGGAAGATTTATATTATTTTTGCAGATCTGGTTTAGATGTATTCATCGGTGTATATGCTATAAAATTATCCCATATGAAGACAGACATTTCTGTAATAAAACCACAGCATAATATGTTTGCAAAACCCCATGGTGGCATGGTTCGTTCTGCATATGGCTGCCAGGAGAAAAACAGTAATAATGAAGCAGCAGAGATCTATCAAGAGACTCTGGAAGATTACCAGGAATACCGAGAACTAACAAGTCGACCAAGGGTCTGGTTTATGAAGTTACCAGCACCCTGCACCATTTCTCTAGGACCTGCAAGGCTCAGGACCCTTCATCCCCCACCCACCCACCCGCCCACGGATTACGGATGGGCTTCCACAGGGAAAACACTGTGGTCGGGCAGTGGACAGAGAGACGGAGTAAGATAAGGTCCCTCCTTCTCAAGGCCATAACAGCCTGGAACTGACAGTTTAATAGGGAAGAGAGAGCTGTAAACAGATCATTATAACATAACCTGATTTGCAGAGCACAGAACAGGAAGTGGCTAAATGCCTGGGGGAATCTGGAAAAGGCTTAGCAAAGTAAATGACAGCTGACCGGACTATTTCAAGAGGAGATTTCAGTTTGAGGTAGCAGTAGTTATAAAAGCACAAATTTAAGATGCAATCTAAATTTCACACCTACAAAAGGTGCCCAATTAACAGAGAAACTTTATTTAAGGAAAAAAATGCATAGTGATAGGGCAGTTCTCATGAGTACCTTGTAAGATTCTGCCCAGCTTTTCCCAAACGTCAGTGATGGCTTGTTTAGCTTTCTCAATTCTGCCCAAACCACATTTTATGGAAAGGAAGCGGAGGGAGACTGTGGATGTATGCCCCACTACTTTGTCAGAGCTAATAAACTTCTTTAAATCAGTAGGGAATCCTAAATCTCAATGAATCCTGATTCTCTTTTCATGTATCTCTATGCTATAGGGCAGGAACCACGCTTCATTAAAAAGCCAAAGGAAAACCTCCAGTGAGGGCCTCCAAATTATCTGCCACCAAATGACGTGTTCTGATGCATTCCTTCAGCATGTTTGTGATAATGATGGAGGATTCAGTTGTGATAACTAACATTTTTCACAGTTCTTATTGTTACTTCACTTCTCAGTGGCATTTAAAACTCTTGACAATTCTTGCAAATGCGACCCTTAACCTTGACAATATGTGACCTGGCCCCCCAACATTCACTTTGCAAAACAGTCTTTAGTCCTAATGACTCAATCCAGCACCCAACAACTTGTCTCCAGAATTTGGTGCCAATTTACTCATCACTAATACCCAAAGTAGAAGTTCTTTTAAGGGGAAAGGAACAGATCTACCAATCTCTTTTCCATACAGTGTCTATGCTGTATAACACTCATGTTTCATCAGCTGATTACTGACTTTTATCTCTCAAGGCATTTAAAACAAATTGTTTAGATCAGAAAAACACTAGTACAATGAGAAGAACACAAGTGTATATTTCCAACATGTGTTTTTCCCAACACCACCAAGCAATTAACTCAATCCTGACACCATCTACTTGGAGACAGCACAAGAACCCAGAGGTTAAGGGCTCAGTCCCACAAGACTGCCCCCACTTCACATATCAATTGGAAGTCCAAGCTGTCACCTGTGCTTCTGACCCTCTGGCTATAAAATGGAGGTTCCCATGATTCCCTCCTTGGGTTTGATTAATTTGCTAGAGGGGCTCACAGAACTCAGAGAAGCATTTACTTATGTTTACCAATTTATTGATAAGAATATTATGAAGGATAGAAATGAAGATCCAGATGGAGAGGAAAATAGGGCCGGGCTCAGAGGGGGAGCCCAGAGTGCGGGAGCTTCTGTCCCCATGGAACTGGGGTGTGCCACCCTCCTGGCAAATGGAGGCATTCACCAATCTGGAAGCTCATCAAATCTTGTCATTCAAGAGCTTTTAGGGGCCAGCCCAGTGACGCAGCAGTTAAGTTTGCATGCTCTGCTTTGGCGGCCCAGGGTTTGCCACTTAGGATCCCGGGTGAGGACCTAAGCATCGCTTATCAAGCCATGCTGTGACAGGTATCCCATATATAAAGTAGAGGAAGATGGGCACAGATGTTAGCTCAGGGTCATGGCATCTTCCTCAGCCAAAAAAAAAAGAGGAGGATTGGCAGCAGATGTTAGCTCAGGGCTAATCTTCCTTAAAAAAAAAAAAAAAGAGAAAAACAGTTTTTATAGACCTTAATCTGTCCCCATTCCACCTCCCACTTCGCCTTCCCAGAGGTGAGTGAGTGGGGCTGAAAGTTCTAACCCTCTAGTCACTTGGTCTTTCTGGTGACCAGTGCCATCCTGAGACTATCTAGGGACTCCACTTTAAAACATCTCATGAATGACAAGACACTCCCATCACTTAGAAAATTCCAAGGTTTTGAGGAGCTCTGTGCCAAGAACCAGGGACCAAGACGAAATACATTCCCTATCCCAACACAATATTCAAACACCAGGTTACAGAGAGGCAAATAAGAATACCGATGGTTTCCTTTTCTTTTCATTCCCAAATTCCCTTATCTTATCTTGGCATACCACATACCACATCTTCATGATCTAAAGAGAAACACCAAGGTAGCACTAATTACGAAAGTAAATTTGAAAGAAAATATGTTCTCTCTCAAATTCTCATCACCTTCTGTTAAAAAGTGGTAAGCAGGTAAAGAGTAAATCAACTCACAGAAATTAAGCACTCACACCTCACGATAACCTGATAGATTTTAAATGTACTTAGTAGTGCCCAGAACCACCACATCAACACAAACAAACTCTCTACCACCAAGGAAGACAATCAATGTGAGTGCTGGGCCAACAACTTCTAACACTATGTTAGTCATCCTCACTTGACACTGACACGACAGTTCAGATATTCTCAATTTATTACCCAAGAAATGTTCAAGGGTTGTTCCATGCTGTCATTTTGGTGTTCTATTATAGCCAAAATTTCACAACACAGCACAACTCCTGGAAAAAGTAATTGGAAGAGTTAAGTGATTTAAGAATCAAATTAATCCATAAACACCTGCTTAGAAAGGAACCAATTATACTGAAAAAGTCCTCCATACCACTAGAATCTTCTTCCCCAGGGAGTGGCAGCTACTAAAATAGACTTGCTTGCTAAAGTGATTCAAGAACTTCTAATTTGAAAATATCCAGTTCTCAGGTCATCGAGGAAGAAGCTGGCCCCTTCTAAGGCCAGTTTAATAAGACACTGACTTAGCCATTTTGTAATCCCTCTAATTTATTTCTTCTTCCAATCCTTTCCACTTTTTGTGTGAGACTGGTGGCCATAACTTCCTCCTTCTGAAATCTGTCATAACTTGTGTACTCACCAATTTACAAGATTTAGGTCCAGCTCAAGGGTTACCTGCTCAGAGAGATTTCCCCCAATCTCCCTCACTTGGCAGTTCCAGTACTGCATATCAGGAACAACTGACGTGATCAACACAATTTGCAGTCATATAAACTTGCATCTCAAAGAATCTGCCAGTACATAAACTATTTCATACAATAAATGGAAAGTATATACTCATGGAGACTGAATTAACTGTAATAGGTTCATTTATACAACCAAATACTAACCAAAGTGAGAGAGAAAACCTAAAAGGTGACGACATAAGCACTAAAACTGATCATCGTTCTTCCCTTTCTCTGTTATCTTATGACATCTCAACTTCTGAGCTATAAGTGAAATGTCTGGTTATATTTATATCTCCTTTGAATATCTGAACTCTCTACTACTGGGTGCTTAAAGACAATTTCACTTGATAGGGAAAGAAATGGATTCTGAGTGGTGAATTTTTTAATAGGCTCTGGAATCTTTGATTACATTTTCACCTTAACCATTAAAGTTCTAGAAAAATTTCACGTCAAAGAATGTATATGCAACAAATGTAGTACAGAAACTTTAAATTTACTAATTTTGTACTTAAATATGCAATGGTTAACTAATATAAAGTTAGATTTGGAAATACTTGTGTTTTATGAAAGATAAGCATGATTTACCAATAAAACATTTATTATTCAAGTACTAAGTCGATCCTACACTTGTACTATCTGCCTGGCAGACACACGGTCTGTTTTTCATGCAGGAATAGAATCAAACATATGACAGTGTTACCACTTTCATTATCATCCAAAAATAGGCCTCAAAGAAACAATTACAATGGTTGCTTTGTGTGTCGCTTGATTTACTCAATAAGAAATTCCTGCTTATCCTCTTGCAAGGAAGTAAGAAGACATGCATGGTTTTGTAAGTTTTACTACCAAAGAACAGGACAGAATACATCATGGAGGCTCATGATCCAGATACAGCCTTAGGACCTAAGAGATACTTTTCTCTCTACAACTGACTCACCCAAAGGTCCTGACAAAGTAACTGACTTCATAAACTGTCCTTTTCTCGTCACGATATTACACAACAGACACAATCCAGTGGTCTTGTGGCAACAAGTACAGCCAAGACCATTTGCCTGCCAAGGTCCAGTTTTACTGAGGAATGGTATTCTCCCGTAAACCCAAAAACAAAACAGGTTTTAACTTGCCATACTTCTACACTCACATTTCTGGCACTGGAGGGATCATCTGTCTGTTTTTATACCTCATTTATACAAATTCCTTGGCCCACAAGTTATTACTTCTTTTAAATGAAATACTTTATTTTGGAAATTTATTGGAAACGTTACCCATACTGCTGTCTGGTGTTAAAAAAAAAAATATCAAGGGCTGGCCCCGTGGCCGAGTGGTTAAGTTCGCGCGCTCTGCTGCAGGCGGCCCAGTGTTTTGTTGGTTCGAATTCTGGGCGCGGACATGGCACTGCTCATCAAACCACGCTGAGACAGCGTCCCACATGCTACAACTAGAAGGACTCACAACGAAGAATATACAACTATGTACTGGGGGGCTTTGGGGAGAAAAAGGAAATAATAAAATCTTAAAAAAAAAAAAAAATCAAACACACCAACCTGAGTTGAGATCTAATATCCTTGACTACTATTAATACTTCTTTTTATTCACTCAATAAATATTTACAGAAGATATTGCTTCTTCTGTAGAAGAAGCATTTGCTAGATCCTGTGGGAGAATTAAAACAGAAAGAAAAAGGAATGAAACGTCCAAACTTGTTGTGGGTAAGTAAGTACATAACTAAAATACAAGTAAGAGTATGAGATGCTATAGCATAAAGGGATTCCGAAACCAGACTGCCTAGGATCAGAATCCTGGATCAAGACTTAGGCACACGACTGGACCTCTCTGTGCCTCAGTTCTTCATCTCTAAAATGGGTATACGCAACACTAGCCTCTTACCCACAAGACTCTCATACAGATCAAATGAATGGAAACATTAAAGAAGTCACAATAGTATTTGACACAGAAGTAGAGCTCATTAAGAAATAACTATTATTCTGAAAGCTGTCAATCAAAATGGCAGAGACAAACGTAAATGGGCTTTGAGCGTGAACCTATGAAGGAAGGGTAGGATCTGGAGAGCAGAAAACAGGAAGGTCATGATGAAGAAATACTGTAGTAAAAATGAGGTGGTTAGTTTGGCTTGGTTATAATGCAGTGGTTTAGAAAGGAAGGTCAAGAGCAAGGATGAATTCTGTGAACATTAATTAGACAAAGGAACCTGGGCGTTACCTGGTAGGCCAGGGAGAGCTATAAAGAGAGAAGGATTATGATCAAAGGGGATTCATCAGCAGAGCTTTATAAGTCACACAGAGGGTTGGTGAGGGTTTGGATTTTTCACTAATGCCCTTGAGAAAGTTGATTTTCCCATATAGCAGTTTGCTTACTGTAAAACAGGTCTGATAGTAACAACCCCACCACTACAAATAAAAAGCCTTGAGCTGGAATCTAAGTGGGCTTCCACTGTGTGGAGATGCTGAGTGGACTGAATACACAAATGAACGTAAAATAAAATGGGATTTGATATGGACTTGAAAACCAGTTTGACTCAGTTTATACTACTGCTTAGATTTTGAGTGAAAACTTGCCAATGAACTCTCAATATGGCCGACCTTTGATAACTCCAGCTGTGTCACAGGCGGGTCATTTCTACCTACGACCCTTCTTCCTTTCTTGCTCAGCTTCATTCAGGACAGCAGTGCCCCCAACTACAGTACTCAGTTTCCCGGCTTCCCATGCAACTAGGTAAGCCCACGTTAATTAGGTACAGCCAATGAGATGTAAATAAGAGTGTCACGTGGAACCCCTGGAAAGGATGCTTAAAGGGAGCTGACGCAGCTAGGAAATGAACGCTTTTGCTCTTCTGATTTTATTCCTTCTGGACATAATGGCAGCCACTTTGGTCCATGAAGTAATCTTGAGAAAGCAAGTTTCAGGCAAGGATGGTGAAGCAAGAAAATGGAAGGAATCTACGACCTGATTCCAAACCTAGAAGGCCTATCTCTGAGACTGCTTTACTTGTGAGAACAAAGGACGCTGTGTTTAAAACACTCTTTAGCAGGTCACTCTTACCAAATAGATTTTCCAACTAACATAGCTAGTTACTAAATGTTGCTAGTACAATTAAGTTAGCATAACGACGACGTCCCTAGATTTGGGGATGTAGATAGCTCAGCCACCCTCACTTGACTACTGTAATTGCAAACATGTTTCTCTTGTTCCCTGTCATCTTCCCAGGACCTGGCACAGCGCTTGTTACAAAGCAGTCTTTCAGGAGAGGGTCCTCCAGGGTGATGAAGCTGTGGAGCTGGGGTCTGGGACCTGCCAGCAGCCACTGTTCTAACTCCTCAGAGGAAGCAGGTATGACAGAACGAGGCCAACCAGCAGTGAGAGGCAGCAAAAATCCTGCAGAGTTAAGAGCTATGGCTTCCAACCCCTACACCACTCCCTGGCCCAGTCACACCCAAGCCTTCTAAAGAGTTTGGGTATGCAAACCACTTAATTTCTCTTTTGTCTACAAGTGTGAGTTTGAACAAAAGTTCTACAAGTTCAAGAACAAAAGACAATGTATTTATTGAAAAGTAAAGGGGCTTATTACGTATACAAAAGAGAATAGAAAAGAAAGAAAACAAAAAAATCCCTTTTCTCAAATTATAAAATATTTGCCACATCTAAATAAAGCTGCTAAATAAATAGTGCACAGAGAACAAAGAACAAATTCAAGAATGGTACTTTCACATGCATTTCATATCCCTGACAGCCAATGTTTCAGCATAAATTTAGCTTCTGAAATGTGAAATTCAAATACTTTTTTATTAGCAGCAAGAAAGGGCAGCAGAACGTACAGTTCTAAAGTACTGAGAAATTTAGACACGTGCCCTGGGTCAGTGGTTCCCAAACTCAAACACGGGTTGCCTCAGAATCATGGGAGAACTGGTTTAAAATACACGGGACTAAAGTAAACCCCAGGAGATTGACTCAACAGGCGTTCGGGCGTTACACTCTAGGCCACAAAACTATTTTCAGGTGAAAATAGGCTTGAGTAGTTGATATGTGCAAGTGAACAAAACTAGTGACTATTTCTACTTGCTTCTTCCCTTAGGGAAACTCCATCTTTATTTATAATTTATATGATGGACTATAGCTACCTCAACTGTAAATGGAAAGAGTTTAAATAAAATGCCTCAGCTCTTTTCTACCTATACAATTCCTGAATTTTACATGTGGGAAACATGAAGTATAGCAACAGTTTTTCACATTTTAACAAAATACTTTTTACCTGTCCTTTGGTGAGAGCTAGGATGCTTTCAGTAACAGAATGCCCACTTAAAATGTGGCTCAGACATGAAGAATTTAGTCTCTCACATGACAAGAGGAGGCATGGTAGTCTCTGGGTTGACATGCAGAGGCTCAACAATGCCAGGGTCCTTGGGTGGGCTCCTCTGTGACTCTTACTTCTCTCTCATGGTTTCACAATTGCCACTGCAGCTCCAAGTGTCATGTTCTTATAGTAAGAAAGGGAACAAATTCCTGTCTTAGGTTCCTTTTCTGTGCGTGTGGGTGTGTGTGTATGTGAGAGAGAGGAAGACTGTGCCTGAGCTAACATCTGTGCCAATCTTCCTCTATTTTATGTGGGATGCCGCCACAGCGTGGCCTGACAAGTGGTGCCAGGTCTGTGCCAGGGACCCGAACCTGTGAACCGCAGGCTGCTACAGCGGAGTGTGCAAACTTAAACCACTATGCCACTGGGCCAGCCCCTTGGGTTCCCTTTTTTCAGAAAATGAAAAAAACTTTCAGAGAAGTTCTTGGGCTTAAACCAATCACTGGCATAGGGAATAGGATTAACTCACTAAGAATAATTTCTATCTATACCCTGCGGCTGAGGAGGCTCGCCTTCACACAGCACACTGAAGAAAAAACCACTAGAACAAAATCTGGACTTTCTAATTGGAAGAAAGTTGGAGGAAAGGGTGGATAGCAGTTCGTTAGGCACCAACAGCAGCCTATCACATCCTGTGTCAAATTAATTAACCATATTTAAATCAATCAAAATGTAATTTAGAATGGAGAAGCCCAGTTCAGTGTAGTAAGCGATGGAAAGCATTAACAATGAGCAACAAAAGGAAGATTAAGCTGCCAAAACTTTAAGTTCTGCACAACAGAAAAAGAAACAAAAGATGTACCCACTGGCAACCAGAAAGATATAACCCACTTCCTTATGCAGTAAAATTCAGTCAATCAAATCAAAAACATCGTGAAAATTACTACTCAGGAATGTTTTCCTACTCTAAATAATCATTCTGTGTATCCATTACTCTCTGATTCCTAAATCAGCTACATATTTCAAAAATTACTTACATATCTGATATAAAAGACAAAACAAGAAAGGAATACATATATTAATTTGATAAACTGAGCAAATTCAGTTCTTAAACATTGTTCTTAAAACTTTTGTTCAGAAGCCTGAGGATCAATGGCTTAACAAATTATGGATACTCAAACACAAACTAGAAATAGATCACTTTCATAAGCTGCCTTTGAAAATTTTCATAAAACAAAATATAGTAGTGTTATCTAATCAAAAATAAAAAATCTCAATGGTTCAGAATTCAATCTGGAAGCCTCAGAGTCAGTTCAGGATCCCAGAATAAATATTTAGCATTGGCAGGAAGGCAAAATAGTTAAGCCGCTATGGAAAATAGTTTAGTGGTTCTTCAAAAAGTTAAACGTAGAATTACCATATGACCTGGCAATTAAACTCCTGGGTATATATCCCAAAGAATCAAAAACAGCTATTCAAACAAATACTTGTACACAAATATTCCTAGCAGCACTATTCACAATAGCCAACAGGTGGAAAAACCCAGATGTCCACCAACTGGTGAATGAATAAACAAAATATAGCATATACATACAATGGAATATTATTCAGCCACAAAAAAGAATGAAGTACCAATAGATGCTATAATGTGGAAGAACCTCAAAACCTTTATGCCAAGTGAAAGAAAGCAGACACAAAAGGTCACATAGTACATGATTCCATTTTATAAGAAATACTATGAATAGGTAAATCCATAGAGAAAGAAAGCAGATTCGTCATTGCCAGGGATTGGGGACAACGGGGATGTGGGGAATGATTGCTTAACAGGCACAAGGTTTCCTTTAGGGGTGACAAAAACTGTTTTGGGGGGCTGGCCCAGTGGCACAGCGACTGAGTTCGCACGTTCTGCTTTGGTGGCCCGAGGTTTGCCAGTTCGGATCCTGGGTGTGAACCTACACACTGCTCATGAAGCCATGCTGTGGCAGGCGTCCCACATATAAAGTGGAGGAAGATGGGCAGGGATGTTAGCTCAGGGCCAGTCTTCCTCAAAAAAAGAAAAATAAAAAACTGTTTTGGAATTAGATCGAGGTGATGGTTGCCCACCTTTGTGAATGTACTTAAATGTCACTGAATTGTACACCTTAAAATGGCTAATTTTACACTATATGAGTTTTACAGCTGTTAAAAAAATAACTGATGTTGCTGTAATATGAAATATGTAAAGATCTGAAGGAAGATGTACATTGGAATTTAATCAATCCTGGTCAGTAGCAGTACTTTAACTTTAATACAGTACAGTATTCTGCAGTTCCTCCCCTCATTGGACATAATCTTGGATCTTCTTTCTGACATCCAGCATTCTAAGAAGATTTAAACTGGGAGTCTACATACTGAAATGAAGATTAATTCCTACACATGCAAATGGAACTGCCCACCCATCTTGTTCAGGAGAAAGATAAAGAACATTCTGACCTAAACCACAAATGAAAGAGACCCCCACTGTTTACTGTTACGGAGACCCATGGGGAAATTCGTTGGCAGCTTAGGACCCTCTGACATCACTTTATAAGGCTGTTTTTCCTTCTCATTTAAAGATGGGACAAACAGATTGTTTACTATTGTTGTTTTAAAGCAAGGTTCTGCAAGGATCAGAGTGGTCCTTCCCAGAAGGCAAACCATACAGTATAATGTAACAAGAGAAAAGAACATGCAACACTTGCAATTCTGTATTAAAACTCCACAGATTCTGGGGGCTGGCCCTGCAGCATAGTGGTTAAAGTTCCACACGCTCCGCTTCTCCACTTTGGCAGCCCAGGTTCTCAGTTTTGGATCCCGGGCACAGACCTACACCACTCATCAGTCATGCTGTGGCAGCAACCCACACACAACATAGGGGAAGACTGGCAACAGATGCTCAGAGCAAATCTTCCTCACCAACAAAACAAAAACAAAACCTCCACAAATTTTGCAATTAAACTCCATCTTTGCCTAGAAATTTTACTTGTTTGCAAATGTTTTACATGTGCTAAGCAAGTTCTGCAGTGGTGTAGAATTTCTGCCCTGAGGAAAGTAATGATAGGAGCTACACCCTTCTCCCCTGTGGAATGGGAGCTGGCTGGGGCTCTGGGGCAGGCAACCCTCTAACATGGCTCCACAAAGGTGGAGCAAACGTAAGCAGTGCTGGGGCCCTGAAATACTTAGATATTGAGATCCTCACCCTTAGGGAGGCAGGCTGGAGTCAGCATATAGGCACTAGCCAGGTAGTGCTTGGCATTTCATATCATGTGGAATAAAGGGATTGTAAAAACCCTTTTCACTGGTGTCTGTCCCTTATTGTCCTAAAATTTGCTGGCCCACTGTGGCTGAAAGAGAGGTAATCTCAATTCTGACAGATTCTAATCCATTTATAAAATATAAAGCATACATGTGTCACAAAATAAGATGAACTTTACTTTTAGAATGTGCATATACATTCAAAGCCACATATTTGTGAAGTATTATCATATTAATCTTACTCTATTAGAATACTGACTAATAATTAGTGAAAATGTTTTAAATAGAAACAGTAATTGAGGTAAACTGTCTACAATTCCATAAATTAGTCATATTTATTTAGCAATGTTGCATAAAATTCTCTAAAACTGACGAGCATCCAAGTTTAAATTTTCTGTAAGAAATTCTTTTCTACAAATTTCATATGGGAGGCCGGCATCGTGGCCTAGTGGTTAAGTTCGGTGCACTCTGCTTGGGTGGCCTGGGCTTGATTCCCAGGTGCGGACCTACAGCACTCGTTGGCGGCCATGCTTTAGTGGCGACCCACATACAAAATAGAGGAAGACTGGCACAGATGTTAGCTCAGGGTGAATCTTCCTCGGCAACAACAACAAAAACAACAAAAATTTCATATGACATTATTTGGTCATAAAGAAGGTAGGTATTTTCGTTGGAATAATATCTTACCAACAAATTAAACCAAACATAGACAACTGACTTATCTAGCAAATACGAGCACCATCCACTGACAATATGGGCAAGTGAGTAAAGGAGTTAACAGTAGAAATCTGCCCAGAAAAGAAAAGACATTCAATTAAACTAGAGTTCTCCATGTCAATCATTCCCAGACATATCTGAGATTCTGCCAAATCTGAGTATCACATATATTGGTAACAGTATTTGAAAGTTACTTTATTAAAAAAAGCAACTTAAATTGCCTCTTCCTAAGCACTATCTGAGAAATCGTAAGTTTTGTCCACTAGCAATAAATACTAAAACGAGAAAATTTCATTCACGTTACCGTGTTACACTGCAATTAACTTTAAAATTCTTCAAGATAAAGAGTGGAGGAAGGCAGTAGCTTAACATATTACATGCCTGATCAGCTACCCACATTCAGGGCAACTAAGAAGACCATTACCCAAGTACTGCACTTAGCACGACATAAATCTCTCTAAGAGGATTCATTAGCATAAAGGATATTGGAAACATTTTTTTCATGGTGAAATGAGTGTTATTCAAAGTATGTGGGTGGGTAGAACGTCCCTGCATAAATAGGAAACAAGAATTTGGCTACCCCAGCAGCCAAACACCTTTGGAATAGTGGGCTGGTATAGAATTCCACTTGGTTCTTTGTTCCTCTCAGTGAAGGATTCTGCTGCCTGAACGCATTAAGTTAGCTGATCCCTCTGTCAGAACACTGCTACATTTGGAGTAAATCTTTCATGTAAGGTGCCTGTTGGAACACCTAAAAAGGACACAGAGTAAAGACTTTATTATTCTTACAGCAATAGGTTAAATGATTGTGTCTGGACCTACGTGCTAATTGTGTGTGGGGCAGGATTCAGTCCAGGACATCCTTTCCTGCACTAACACGACAGGGAGCAAGGCTGTGGGGAAGGAAATATATATAGGTCACATCTACCTATAACGGTCAGAGGGTACAGGTATTTATCAACAGAATTAACAAAGGTGAATGCCTAAATTGGCATATCACACCTTACAAATACCTAAAAAACCATTTTATATACGACCAGTGACACGTGTACCATGCTTTGAGAAATGACATATTAAATAGTATGCAAAAAAATAGGAACTACTAAATCTAACGAAATGAACAACTATGGCTGTAGACTGACAATCCAGATTTCCCCGATGAGCTGCTGGTGTTCAAAAGTATTCGTATAGCATCTCACAAAAAGAACACCACCAACACGCTTCGAGTACCCTACTTCATTTGTTCTAAGAAGCGCTTTTAAAACCCATTTTAACAGGTCTGAAATGGGGAAGCTTCTCGCCTCTCATGGCATTTTATGATCACCGTCCACCAGGCAGCAGCTGTGGTATCACTCTCATTACCTGTGTATGCTCAAATGTCAGAAGCACAGTGTGTGTGTGTGTGTGTGTCAACCGCCTGGAATAAAATCCCAGAGACAAAGAGCAGAGCACAGCTTTCCCCCTGGGATCCAGTGGGTGTGGTGAGGAGGCACTGAGCAACATTTCAGATGCAGGAATCAAAATCACGCCAGGACTACCTAATTGCAAAGCTCTCTGGATAGTATCATAGATTTGATGATAACAATTGAAGGAAAAAACTTCACTCACAACTATTGTTCCTCCCGCCCCAGTAAAACACACACACATTTTAATAACATCTTTTGGATCATGTGAGCTGATGTAGGGAGCAAAAATTTAGGCCAAAGCAAACTAGCAGCTCCCTCCCCAAAGCAGTGTTCAATGGAGTGAACGCCTCTGGCTGGGCAAGCAGAGGCCCCACCACCCCCTGTTATATCATACTTGACCCCACTGCACACAGAGCATTTACAGTCTAGTATCTGCCTGGCTCTCCTAGGCCTTGGAGCTTGTCATCCCAGAATTAAAGACTAGCTAAAAGAAAACCTGATGTGCTTATATTTCAAAAAATATTTACATATGCTTGCGGGCCTGACTCAAACATATATTTTCTCTGGCACTGATTTTCTACCTTCTTTATTTATGTATTATTAATTTGTGTTTTTGTCGTAAGCCATTTCAAATTCTCCAGAGGAAGAGGCTGGTTACAAATAAATGGAAGTTTCTAGGACCTGACCCAGCTCTTCACTCATTCACTATTTCAATCATCAATTACTGAGTACGCATGCAAGAGGAGGTGGTGTGCGTTAAGGTGTGTGCACCTACAAGTGCACTCTGTAATTCCTAAAGCTGAGGATGAACAACTCATCAAATAAGGCTCTCCTTACATTTTCAAAAGCCATTTCTATTGAGATTTTTATAAAGCACAAAATTATTTGGTGTATATTCCAGATAAATTGCAGGAACTAATTAAGAAGTGAACACAAACAAGCCTAAACCCAATTCATCTGTAACTCTGAGGAACAAAAAAATGCAACTTTGTCTGAGGACGTTTGCACAAAGAGATCTGGATAGTAAAAGAAATACATTTTATTAACTAAAGTCCATAGTTTATTCAGATTCCCATAGGTTTTACCTAATGTCCGTTTCTGGTTCAGGATCCTATCCAGGGTACCACATTATTTTGAGTCATCATGTCCTTAGGCTCCTCTCGGCTGTGACAGTTTCTCAGAGTTCCCTTATTTTTGATGACCTAAGTGTTTATGTATTGTGTCTTTTGTCTTTAGCTTACCAACGCCACTCATTTCCAAAGTTACTTAGGTCAGCACCCTTTTGCCCCATCCCCTCTAGTAAGGTTGTGTCATAAATTTGTAATATTCTTCTGTCACAGTCTGCATTCTATCCTAGGATCCCTTGACCTCCTAAATGATTTTTTAAAATTTGCATACAGTCTGGTTTCACTCTCTGTGCTGTAAAGTTCAATGAGTTTTGACAAATGCACAGGGTCATGTAACCACAATTAGTATCATACAGAACAGTTTCACCACCCTAAAAATCCCCTGTGCTTCACCTATTCAACCCTTCTTCTCTTCCCCCAAGCCCCTGATCTTTTTATTGTGTCTATAGTTCTGCCTTTTCCAGAATGTCTATGGGAATCATAGAGTAGGCAGACTTATTAGACTGGCTTCTTTCATTTAGCAACATGCATCTAAGATCCATCTATGTCTTCTTGTGGCTTGCCCATTTCTCTTTACTGCTGAATAATATTCCCTTATGTGGATGTACCGCATCCATTCACCTATCAAAGGATATCATCTTGGCTGCTTCCAGTTTTGGCAATTATGAATAAAGCTGCTATAAACATTCACGTGCGGATTTTTGTGTGGACATAAGTTTTCAGCTCATTTGGGTAAATACCAAAAAGCATGATTGCAGGATCATATGGTAAGACTATGTTTAGCTTTATAAGAGACTGCCAAAACGTCTTCCAATTTTGCATTCCCACCAGCAATGAATGAGAGCTCCTGTTGCTCCACAATATGGCAGTAAATGGCACTGTCAGTTTTTTGGATTTTAGCCATTCTAATAGGTGTGTAGTGGTATCTCACTGCTATTTAACTTGCAATTCCCCAATGACAAATGTGTTGAGCATCGTTTCATACGCTTATTGGCATTCTGTATATTTTCTTTGGCGAGGTGTCTGTTCAGATCGTTTGCTCCTACTTTAATTGGGCTGTTGATTTTCTTACCGTGAGTAGAGACATTTTTAATGGGAGAATTGTCTTTTTGGTTCACATTCACATAATTTATCAGAGAATTGATTATAAGTCAATCCATCTCTTCATCTAGGTTAGCAAAGTAGAACCAATAACAGACTACTTGATTCTTAGCGTTTCTTTCTTTTTAAGAGCAGCACGTAAAATAGAATCAACCCAAATGTCACAAATCTCTTATGGAGAAATGATTAAAGAAATTAAGGCACATTCACAGCAACAGTGTACTACGGAGCTTCTAACATGCTCATTATAAACCCTGACTACATTCTGGCTTTAGAAAAGATCTAGAGTTGCACTGTTTAAAATATGAGCCATGTAAATGACACAGCTTGTCCACTATCAGAGCTCTGGCAAACATCTATGTTTCATTTTTACACCTCAGTCAAGCTTAATGATGCAGACTGCAGGTCAGGTCAGCAAAGATAACTTCTCTCAATTGGCACTGAGCACTTTATTTGGAAATGTGCCTAACAACAATTTAAAGGAAATTAACTTCTTTTCTGTAGAAATTATAACTGTATTCAATGAGTCAATGTGACAGAAGCATAAACCAAAGGTAAAAAAAAAAAATCAGCTAGAGAGTTTCTTTGACTTTCTCTTTATGTGAATTTGTTTTATGAGGAATAAAAAAATCTTTGGCAAGAATACATATTAATGCTATTCTATGGTGTGTTTAACACAGCCAGAAAGAAAAGTGCTTCTACTGTTCCCATTTTTTAACGACTCTTGCCCTTCCATATCCTTCAAAACCAATTATGTAAGATCTTGTATCAGACATCCTCCCCTGAATAATAGCAGAGGTTCAGGCTATACATTAGGTGGAAGACAATCTATGCTTCTAAAATAAGAACAAGGAACTTATAATAAGCATTCATTATACAGTAAATTAGTCTTTCTATCTAAGTTATTATCGCCAACTGATAGTACGAAATCAAAAGAGAAAACAGAAGTAATATGGAGCAGGACATATCCAAATGATTCACGAATCTTTCATGCCTCTTTCTAAAAACAAAGCATACACACACATCCCCTCGCCCTGCAATCAACCACCAACAACGAAAAACTAAAAATAAATACAGCCCTACTGGGTTAAAAATAGAAATATAATTGACAAATTTATTATCAGGAGGTTTTGATTGCATTTCAAGTTTGGAAATATATTTATATTTTAAAGTATTTAATAGTGTATCTCACTACACATAGTACCTCTTTTAAAAAGAATAATATTTACTAGTGTTTTTAAAAATACAGAGACAGAAGAAAATCACAAAATGGGCCAACGAGCCCATGCCCAGGATAACCTGTTGGTAAACAAAAATAAGTAAATGTAATATATATCTATATCTATATATATATCTACACACACACACAAGATTCGGTAATTCAAAAGCCCATTTAGGCTGGGTGTGAAAAGCAAAACCCACTTAAACCTTGCCTCCCTACCCAGGCAACCTTTGTTATTAACTGCTCAGACAAATCATTGAAATCCCTGCCTCCCTTCTACTGGAGCAAAATCAATCAGACAACTTTAGACATATTTTTTACAGAGAAAATAGCTTATTTTATGGAGAAACATTTCTATTCTAGAGCACTTTTGGATACTGCTGCAAGATCATGAATTTTTAAATATAGAAGGATATGTTGTTATCTCTTATTCTTTTTGGATCTGATGAAATTAAGGCTCCTTTCCCAATTGAGAACAAAACATATTTATTTTGGTGTTTAGCACTCAAGTTTTCATCCTGTAGTATTCTTGACAAACAGATCAAATATCCAGTATTATACATAAAAAAAAAAAGATCGGTGTCCCTAATTTTTTAACTTACAAGGAAGGTTAAAAGCTGAGAGATTTAGGCAGAAATAACTCAGTTTTATCATTGTAGGAGTAAACATTTTGAGCAAAAATTACGGGTAACCTCTGTTACAACTCTCTTTCTCTGATACATCTAAAACAATGCTACTGGACAACCCATTTCTCTTTAATTCATGCCCCCAACTCCCAAAGAGGTTACTTTTAATCTATTAGCCTCAAGTCTCGGCAAACGATCTTACTTTCTAATTTACTGAGATAACTGAAATCATCTGACGTGTCCTCTCTGTTACTACACTTACCATCTGCAGTAGTTGGCTTCCAAGATGGCACCCAACCATCCTGGGCTAGAACCAGTCAGCTCATCTGCAGCAAATTTCTAACCCACAGAAATGTTTATTGTTTCTTAAAACACTACATTTTGGGATGATTTGTTACACAGCAATAGTTAAGTTAATGTAATTCATCTAATTTTTCCTAAAGCTTGTAAATATTCAACTTTTCTCAAATGTAAAAAGCACTCTTTGCTCAGTTCTTCCATCTTTCTCCTTCTGCCAAACTTCTCTGGAGTCCACACCAATCATGCTACTAAAACCGCTTTCTCAAAGGTCAATCAATATTCTCATAATTGCTACACCGATGGTCTCTGTTTCTTTCTCATCCCTTTGACGCCTATGCAGCTTTCGACAATGGGAAATCTTTACATCCTTGGCTTCCATGACACCAAATTCTCCTGGGTCCTGACTCAGGCTCTCAGGACTAATTTTCTGACTTTCTTCATATGCCATATTTTTATTCAGACCCCTTTAACACAGGCACTTCTCCAAGATTCTGACTTCAGTCCCCATATTTTCCCACAATAGGCATGACAGCAACAGCAGCAGCAAACAGCACAACTAAAATTTACTGAGCACTAATGTGCCAGGCCTATGCTAGTCTCTTTACATGTCATATATATCATCCCATACATGCTTAGCCTTTCCCTTAACTCCTGATGCCTAAATATACACTGCAATTCTGGATTATCTACCTTCAGTCAAGCTTTCTTTCCCTTTCCAAGAGTAAACTGCTTTCCGAATGCCTTATTCTCTCATTTACCATCACCTCTCCAAAGTTTAGAACAGTGTTGACATACAGCAGGAACTTACGGAGTGCAAGGTAGGATATTTGTTGCACAAATGATTGGAAAACTCACAAATATCCCATCTCTTTTTGAGATAGGGTGTCCTGCAATCAACTACTGGCGTAGGGCTAAAACTACAATAGTTGGAAATTCAACCTGCTCGCCCCGTTTCTAAAGCACATGTCTCCTTCAATGTGTATTATAGGGTACCAGCATTTTGCAAGTTGTGCAAGACTTCTACATAGAAAACTATAAAATATTACTGAGTAAAGTTTTAAAAGTTCTTAAGAAACAGAGGGATATACCATGGTATATAATGAAAACTCAATACTGTGAAGATGTCAATTCTCTCCAAATTGATCTACAAATGAAGATCAATCCCAAACAAAATTCCAGCAAGATTTCTTGTGGAAATTAAAACTGATTCAATAATTTATACGGAAATGCAAAGGACCAAACGAGAATAACGATCTCTAAAATGACAATTAACAATACTGTCTTGGTGAGGATGTGAGGCAACTGGAATTTTCTCACAATGCTTTTGGAAGCTTAAGTTAACACAACCACTCTGAGACAATGTTTGGCAGTATTTTTTAAAATGAAAATACACATATCCTGTGATCCAATTTTCTCGTTGAGAATAAATTCAAAGAAAGGTGTAAATATGACCACTAAAAGCAATGCAAGAACATTAACAGCAATATTATAATAGTTATAAACTGGAAATAACCCCAAAGTCAGTGGAGAAAATAAGCAGTGGCATATTTATACAAAAGAACATTATACAGCAATGAAAATGAAGAAACTCTGGCCACATGCAACATGGATGAATATGAAAGATGCTAATGAGTGAAACAAGCCAGATACTATACTATACTGCATCATACCTTATATTTTTATATAAAGTTCAAAAACACGTATAACTAACCTTTGGTGTTAGAAGTTAAAACAGAGGTATTTTGGGGGCAAAGGGAGTGGGTTGTGATCGGGTAGAGACATGAAGTGGTCTTTTGGGGTGTTAGTAACGTTCTATTTTTTGAGTAGTGGTGCACAAGTATGTTCGCTTTGTGATACTTTATCGAGTTTTACACACAAGATGTGCACTTTAATGTAGTTATACTTCAAACTTGAAGGAAGCAATATTCGTAGAAGACCATGTAAGCCTGTGGTCCTTGATGGTGTTTTAAACTAGCAATCACCACACCAAAGACGGAGAGATTCTTTCTGAAAGAAACCAAGTCTACTTTCTGATTCTCACAAGCCTTTTATATTTATTGATTTTATAACAAGTTTAAAAATTGTAACATAGGGTTGAATCACATGGCATTGCCATTTCTGTCATATATTGGCCATTGCACTTACTAAATTTAGTCAACAGTGTTGTAAAACAGTTCCATTACTATGAATATAAAACACAATCAAAATAATCCCATCAGGGGCCAGCCCCGAGGCCAAGGGTTAAGTTTGCACGTTCTGCTCCTGCAGCCCAGGGTTCACCAGTTTGGATCCTGGGCGCAGACCCACAAACTGCTCATCAAGCCATGCTTGATGGGGAGGCGTCCTATATAGAAGAACTAGAAGGACCTACAGCTAGGATATATAACTATGTACTGGGGGCTTTGGGGAGGAAAAAAAAAAAAAAGGAGGAAGATTGGCAACACATGTTAGCTTGGGACCAATCTTCCTCGCCAAACAATAAATAAATAAATCTCATCAGTAGTTACATGTAATGATAGTATTGAGAAAAGAATATTTTTCCAGAGGGGAGAGAAAGGGAAGAGAGATTAAAACTATTTTTAAGAATCCAAGATTGGGGTTAACGTTTTAAAAGGTAAGAGTAGCAGGTAGATAACAGGTAGAAGATCTGGAAGACAGTAGACATATCTAAAGGCAAATGTGATCCGTCCTACCTTCATTTCCTCCCTGCTTTAGCAGTGGTCCCTGGGCCCCAGTCACCCAGTCAGTAAATCCCTTGGGCAGTCTGGGCTCTGTCTTTTTAAGTTTAGGCCCTCTAAGAATCACCAATATTAAGACGTGTCCAACATTATTCCCTTTGCTTTTTCAAAGGCAGCTGTAACAAAAAGCTGCAGGAAGTCTTCCTGTTTGGCTGCAAAAGTTTTGTAGAGCAAATTGTTAACACACCACCAAGTGTTCCTAAATAAAAATCCCCATGAGAAATTCTAGTAAAGGAAAAACTGTCTGATGAACCAATATGCATCTGCTTTCTGACAGCATGGTAACTGACATTTCCCTTTTACATTGGGAAACAGAGCTAAAACTAAGTTCAATTACAGTAACTCTACTGACTATTATGTTTAGTGGGCTTACATTTTATGGTTTTCTTTAGTTTTGAACTCATCTAGTTTTATTTTATTGATCACACTGTCTTACCTTTTGTTGGAAGTTTTCTAGAAAAAAACAATATAAATAAATCTAACGCGTACCAAACTCAATATTATACAACCTTTTCTAATACATCTTATTTATACGTTGGGGACTAATTATTAAATTATCATTTTACCTT
This sequence comes from Equus quagga, assembly GCF_021613505.1. Classification (NCBI taxonomy): domain Eukaryota; kingdom Metazoa; phylum Chordata; class Mammalia; order Perissodactyla; family Equidae; genus Equus; species Equus quagga. The sequence continues at coordinate 39,549,126 of NC_060267.1, forward strand.
TGGAGATACAAATTTCATCAGAAAACCAAGATCCAGCACTTCAGTACCAACTGGTTAGAAGAGATTTCTTTAAAATTGCTAAATAAATTTTAAAAGGGGGTTTCAGAGACTAGTATTGGGTCCTTTATATGGCTTATTATGACATTTTTCAGAAGGATATAAATATAGATTTCAAATACAAAAATGCTTTAAACATTTTTTTAATGTAACTTGAAGTAAAGTGGGATGGATGCTATTATCTAAACTACATATGTGCAACAGACATACACACACATACATATACACACACGGCTAGAATCAGCTGTTAACATGTCCGAGTCCATATTACGGTGGCCATCTCTGCATCTCCGAGAACACTAAACAATAAATAGTTACTCAATGTCTGGATTCTGTTATAGCTTCAGTATTATTTATAAGTCATAATGTATTTTTGTATTTCATATAAAAAAGAGACTTCGGCTAACCTAAACAAGCTTAAACTGACAGGGGTACCAAGTATTGCAAAAGAAGGAATCGTTTTTGGTAAGCAAATAAATTCTGGAGGAAAAAAAAGGAAAGAAATATGCTCGCGTTTATGCTTTTAAATGAAAGCAGCATTTATCCATCTATCCATGCAGATTGATATGATTAACAATTCCTGGATTCCAGCTTCAGATGGGTTCCTAACACCACTTGGCAGGCAACTTTTTAATTTGCTTTCATTCTCCCGTTAGCAGCTATTCTAAAATTGTTGTCACTCTCCTTAAGTCACATATCCAATCCCTCCCGTGCCCCAGCGTAAACTTTTGTTGCCCTATAGCTCAAATCTTAACTGCCGTTACGTTACGTACGCTCTCAATCTTCCTTCAAGTCTTCAGAAGATGAGATGCCCACCCTCCATTCTGAACCTCTGATCTGTTTTCTTCCCAACTTCCTTGAGACTTTGTTCTAACAATTGGTTCTTCTTTTTCCAGCATCTTCAACCTCCTCTCTAATGGCTCCTACTTAACTGCTGAAAAACACACTTCAGTCATTCCCATTCTCTGATGCAGCTTGTCAATGACTTTCTCCTCTCTTTCTTGGCCAGAAGACTAGTTCACACTGGTTGTTTGTACTCCCTCCCCACTTCACTCCTCCACTGACTATATTCTTACTTCTCTCCTCCACATTCCCTCAGTGGTGGTCACTGATGTCTTCCTAATGGACAAAGTCAAAGGATGCTTCTTAGTCCTCATCTCACAAGACTGATATGCAGCACCTGACACGGTTAATGCCCCTCTCTCCTGCTTCTCCTAATCTCACTCCTTTGGTACTCTCATGCTAATGATTTCTTCTAGGTCTCCTCTGCCCATCACCTAGACATTTGGTTTCCTTTAAGGTTATATCTTCAATAGCCTCCATCCTTAAGTGATTTAAAATACACGCCTTATTTAACAACTCCTGTTATTACTCAATAACAATATTGGTGTTTTAATTAAATCTATACATTCCAATCTCTATCTCTTGCCCTGCAGGCCATATATCTAATTTCTGTTCTCTCAACAAAATGAGTATCCTACTTACATTTCAAACTCAAAACGTCCAAACCTCTTTATTCCCACTTAAAACTGTTTCTCTCCTACATTTCTCATCTCAAACATAATCCAAATGCTGGAGAGTAATCCTTCCCCTCCCATTCGCTAAGCCCTATCCCAGCTTATCAAACTCTAAAATTCTGCCTCCTTAACTTCCATTGTATTTATCTTCTCCCCTTCTGCTGCCATAGTTATATATCAAACCTTGCCCCATTTTTAATGGTACCCTTTCAAACATTGAGGAATCCATGCCCAGTCTCCTCCCCCTCCAATTTATCCTCCATACTGCTGCAGGTTTATCTTTCTAATAAACAGATTTGTCCTGTTCTGCTCGCCTACTTAAACCCTTAACAATGGCCTACCAATGCCTACAGGATTGTCTATGCTCCTTGGTATGGTGCACAATGCTACTCTGATCTGCCTTCCTCAGCTGCCTGGGCTCCCTGTCCCCAAGCACCTCACACCCAATGAAGTACCTGTTCCTTGAAGAGAATTTACAAGCCTTTGGTCTTGCTGTTCACTCTGTTTAGAATGCTACTCACCCTGCTTTTCTGCTTAGGAAATTCTTAGTCATCCTTCAAAACCCAACACAGACATCATCTGCTCCGGAAAGCCACCCACACTCTCAGATCCTTAGGCAGGAGGAATCGCTTCCTCCTATGTGCCACCTCACACTCTGCACACTTCTCTCTGTCCTCAGCACTTGCCCAGAGGGATCAGTCACTCCTCTTTGGAGATTTAGGCCACCTGGGTCTGGAATGTGTAAATAGTCCCGTGTTTATTTAATTACTCGACAGAAATTCTTTCTTTTTAGGCTCTATTCCCCTCTACTGGATGGATTAGGAGCTGTCTGAGACTCATCAGAATCTAGCACAGGGACTGGAACAATATCAAAAACATACAGTTCTTCGTGTTAGACATGAAGAATTTTGGAGTTAATAGATCTGGATTTAAATCCTGGCCCTGCTACTTACAAGCTCTGTGAACTTGAAACAAAGAACTGCTTTCAACATGTTTTCCTAATTCTGAAATGAAGATAGTAATACCTTTCCCACAAACAGTTGTGAGGATTATGCAAGGTAATAGGCACTCAATAACCTCTAACGTAAGTATATGCAATGTTTGGTGAATTTACGAACATATTGGTCACGCAACATTTCAAAAGTCACAAATATTTAAGATTAAAATTAAACATGCATGGGGCTGGCCCCGTGGCCGAGTGGTTAAGTTCGCGTGCTCCGCTGCGGCGGCCCAGGGTTTCGCTGGTTCGGATCCTGGGGGCAGACATGGCACTGCTCATCAGACCACACTGAGGTGGTATCCCGCCTGCCACAACTAGAAGGACTCGCAACTAAGAATATACAACTGTGTACCGGGGGACTTTGGGGAGAAAAAGGAAAAAGTAAAATCTTTAAAAAAAAAATTAAACATGCAAGCATAGATTAATTTTTCAAAACCTACTTATCAATACTTACTTAAAAAGACGCTTTATATTTCTATTAAAACCAAACTTGAATTCTCTCTCTTTTGACTTTGATTGATGGCTGCTCTGTTATTTAAAATCTTTATAATCCTTGCAATAGAAAGAAGTATGCAATCATTAATTTCATCTATTTTCTCCAAGTCAACATGACTGAGTTTCAATTACTTCCTTTACTTCAGTACTTAGTAACTCTGGTGCTTTAAAATAAAATTAAAAAGAAAGCAACTGAAACACAGACTGAGCTAAGGGTGGAAAATTAGAAAACACAAACACATAAATTAGATATGAAAAAGTCATCTGAACTCAAGACAGCCATTATTCAACAGCATTAGGTTAAAACTCAACACAAAAATCAAGAGCTACCAAAATCTCAATATTACAACTGTAAAGTTATGAATGATTTTTATTTTGTTTTTACTTGTTCACGGTTTTTAACATTTGCTACTGTAAGCATGTATAACTTTTTACAATAAAAATTATTAAAAAAATTTTTGAAAATGCTCAAAATAAACTGTCAGGTGAAAAGGTAGAATTATAACACTGTATATTCCATATGATCCCAATTATGGAAGAAAATATGTGTACGTGGGGTATACACAATGGGGAAAAAACTAGGAGGCAACATGCAAAAAATGCTCTTGGTTTCTCTGGTTGGTGAAATTACCAGCAGTCTTTATGGTCTTGTTTATACTTTTATGTATTTTCCAATTTCTTTATAAGGACCTAGTAGTACTTTTTAAAATAAAAGCTTTTTTGATTCACACACCATAGAATTCAACCATTTAAAGCATACAATTCAAGGATTTTTAGTATATTCACAAAACTGTGCAACCATTCCCATAACCAATTTTAGAATATTTTCATCACCCAAAAAGGAAACCTGTATCCAATCAGCAGGTACTCATTACCTCCTCTCCCCAGCCCCTAGCAACCTTCAATCTATCTTCTGTCTCTATGGCTTCGGCTGTCTGGATATTTCATATAAAATGGAATCATACAAAGTGTAGTCGTTTGTGAATGGCTTCTTTTATTTAATATGTTTTCAAGGTTCATTCATGTTGTAGCACGTTTTAGTACTTCTTTTTGTCACCAAGTGATATTCCACTGTATGGATATATTGCACTTTATCCATTTATGAACTGACTTTCATTTGAGTTCTTTCTACTTTTTGGCTACTATGAATAACGCTATGAACATTCATGTAACATGTTTTGTGTACATACATCTTTTCAAATATCTTGGGTATATACCTAACAGTGGAACTGCCAGGTCATTTGCTAACTCTATGTTTAAGTTTTTGAGGAACTATCAAACTGCTTTCCAAAGCAGCTGCATCATTTGATATTCCCACCAGCAATGGAGGAGGGTTGAAATTTTTCCACATCATTGCGAACACGTGTTACTGCCCATCTTTTTGCTCATAGCCATCCTAGTGGGCTGGAAGTGATAGCTCATTATGGGTTTGATTTGCATTTCTCTGATGGCTAACGATGTTTAGCATCTTTTCAGGCACTTAATCTTCTTTGGCAATATGTTTATACAGCTCTTTTGCCCATTTTTAAATTGGGTTATTTGTCTTTTTATTATTGAGTCAGACGAGTTTAAAAAAAATACATTCTAGATACAAGTCTCTCATCAGATATATGATCTGCACAACTTTTTGCATTACATTTATAAAGAGGAAAAAAGAACTCTACCTCTTCCAAAAATTTAATTAGCAAACACTGTGGTCATGGGGTATAACACAGTAATGATAATTATAAAACAATTTAATATATGAGCAGCATTTTATAGGCCTGTTTCTCAGGTCAAGAATCAAAGGATTCCGAGGTAAAGCGATTTATTCAAAGTCTCTCCTGACTTCATTATTTTTCTATCACTATTTTTCTATGCTTCATCTTTCTTACTTGTTTTAAATTACGTTCTCTCCCTGTGCTGTTTTCAAATGTGTAAGCAAGCTGTCTCAAATCCTTTTTAGAACAAGGCAGGTGTGTTTGCACAGAAATTTCTCAAAGTCTCACAGCTAAGCAGGAATAATAACACCCAAGTCTCTGGGCACCTGGTACAGGCCTTTCTCTGCTATGAGGTTATCAGTAGACACTCCGACAGTGTGACCGGTCTGACAGAAGGAACTGCAGAGCCTGGCAGAGACTTGTGAAGACTGACATGACAAAGGTAGAAGGTGAGTGACTGAAATACACTGCGGGGTTGTTTTAGTTTCCTATGATCACTGTAACAAACTACCACAACACTGGTGGCTTGAAACAATACAAATTTATTCTCTCTCAGTTCTGGAGGCCGGAAGTCAGGCTGACATCAGTTGCACTGACTGGATGAAAATCAAGGTGCTGGCAGGGCCACACTCCCTCTGGAGGAGAATCAGTTTCTTGCCGGTTCTAGCTCCTGGTGGCTGCTGGCATTCCTTGGCTTGTGGCTCCATCACTCCATCTCCGCCTCTGGGGTCACTCACACACTGCCTCTCCTCTTGTGCGTGAAATCTCCCCCGCCCATCTCCCCTTATAAAGACACTCGTAATTGTATTCAGTCCTTGCCCCGATGATGCAGGAGAATCTACCCATTTCAAGGGCCATTTCAAGGTCCTTCACTTAATTACACCTGCAAAGTCTTGGTTATATAAGGTAACCTTCCAGGTTCCAAGGATTAGAACATTATCAGTACACATGGGGCAGAGGCACAACTTTCCACTACTTTAAAAAAATGTTTACAGCCTAATTGATTTAGGTATAAAAACCTCTCCTACAGCTATATTCTTCCTATCCCAGCCCTGACATTATCCTCAAATAATGCTGAAAGTCACCATCTTAGTTATGTGAGCAAGGTCATCTAGCTTCTAGGACAATTTTATACAGAAGAAAACACTATCAATATTCAAATTTGTTATAACAGAAAACATAGTTTGTAGGAGGAGGAAAAAAGAAACTGAACAATATATTGTTTTCTCTTAAAAATGTATGATTATAAATCTAACATTAAAGGAATTAGCTATTTAGTATTAAATCACTCCTTTGCTACCTAAAAATTACTGAAATGTGCAATACAGTAATCAACGGTTCATGCGCAGTACAAGTTTTTAAGTGGACTGGCAATTTCTTTTTTCTTATGCTAGATATGGGTGTTCTCATTCATATCCTTTGTATGTCTGTAATTTTTACAATATTATTTTATAATTTTTAAGTATTAAAAAAGGGTACGATGTAGTCTTCCTCCACAAGCCCTAGACAGCATCTGATGCGCTAAACTTCGTGCTAATGTCTAGAATTACATCAGTAACTCAATCAAATGTCATTGTTAAAATCTAGAAACAGGTCAACTCTTTGATTATGAAAAAATTCTTGCTTCCCAATTCTTTAGCGAAGTACAGAAAAGGTAGTGAAAATAAGCACACCTCTCATCAACCAGGAAACAGATATGCTGACTAAGTTTCTCAACATTCACATCCTTTGCCCTAGCATTTCTACTTGTTTACACAGAGTTTTGCGCTATTTACCAAGATTAGGTTATCTCTCTCTCAGATGGGTTTAGCTGAGTAGACGTTAACTGCTGCAATTCTCCCCTTCTTGCCACAAGCAACTTGTCCTCAAAGGAAAATATGTTTCTGAAATACTTACAGAATCACTTTTAGTAGACAAATCATACTTTCTCCTTGACGTAAACTGTAATTTCAGAGATTTATTCTTAAGGAAAAAGTACAGCTAAAGGAAAATTTATGCTCACATCCAAAGCATACTTTCTTTCTGACAGACAGAAAAAAAAATTCCATCCCAGTTCATCTGAACTGGAAAAAAGCCCACAGACGTGTGCTCGACAGCAGACAAGCTATCTACCAGACCTCAAGAAAACTGGGAGAAGAACTTGATCCCTCATTCTGAACCTCTTCCATGGGAAACCATCCATGCTAAATGATGGCAAGGGGAGGAAATTCCATCCAGATTAAGTCAGTCACATCCTCTGTTCTAGACTTGTGGTTTTCTATCTTTACAAAGTAGATTTTAGACTTATACTTGAAAAACACCAAAAAAAAAATCTCATACTAAGACATGGTTTTCATTAAAGGTTCTCTAAATTGCATATTTGATGTCTAGTCCTCTACACTGGAATAAATATGACTACTAAACCACTAAAATACCAATTCTCCACTAGGCATAAGAAACTCAGTCTATCTCCATTCTCAGAGACCAAAGGAGACTGACATTCAATCTGCAGGCTTCCTGGGGTCAAGCAAGCAAGCCTATCTCAGCTTCCTAAATAGCTTAGGGTAGGAGTCCTTGCCCACAGATCTATTAATATTGGCACCTTCCCTTCTCAGAATAAATGAGGATTTGAGAACATGCATACTGGTTAGCTTAAAGCAAGGGAAATCCCAGTTTAAATGAGGTTTCAAATTTAACAGAGGTGCCAGAACACAGCCTAAACTGGTAACCAAATCAGACTACCAATTTTTCAGAGCAAAATCAAACAAAAAGTCCCTAAAGTAAGTGGGTGGGCCAGCAGAGCAGCCAACAGGTATTTTACTTCCATATGAGTCTGATGTGCTTCCACGGAGAGGCAGAAGGCTTGAGACTCAGGTAAACCAGGGGAACAATGGCCATTCTGTAACCTCCCTGGCAGCATTCAGGACAATGAGGAAGAACCAGGACATCATAAAGGAAGAGACAAAGTTTACAAATTCAGCTCAGGGCTGGTGGGCTAAAGAGTTGCTGAGGAGGAATCATTCTGAGGTTACTCTGACCCACTGTAATTTGAACCATTTTAAGGCTCAACCTCAAAGGAAAATTTGGGATAGATTTGGCAAGGAGAGCATGCCAACAGCTAGTCAATCAAACAAAACAAAGACATTCTAGAAACTGTAGGGCCCGCGGTGGCTTGCTGGCATTCTAATATTAAGCTTAAGACAGGGGGAAAACATTTGTTTGGAAATGATGTAAGGCTATTGTTGTTATTATTTTAAATTTTATTCTGACTTGTAGTCCTTACATTTTATTACTCAGGCCAATGACACCTGTGGAAACGCAGGTTACACAACACTGACAATGTTTAGAGTGAGTTAGGCAAGACCGAACCTATGCATGTAGCTTACTCAAAGGATCTTGTCTGACAGGTGCTAGCAAAAATCTGGATGTGTGAGTCCAGGATTAATTTGGAGAAATATCAAAACGAACCAGAAGAAACAGAAAACTGGAAATATGATTCCCAGATTAAATGCTTGAGCTATAGATGCAAGAGAGTACTTGATAAAAGTACTTGATTCTTCTCTGATGAGAAGAATCCAGATGAGAAAGGCCCATTAAGTAAGGAACTACAATTGAGAGAGGTTGACAACCTGAAAAGCAGTGTGTGGGGACCATCAACAAAACACTGAGGAAGTGACAGACTGAGGCAAAACTCACCTCAATTTGCTGAGCGTGCAGTGGACATCTACTAATGGCTTAATTAAAGAGTTAAGTTATGTCAAGTTAGGCTAAGTAATGGGATTACACATATACTTTTGACATACCTATCTTAAATCATTTCTACCCCGAAGATCTCATTAAAATAACGTAGTTTTATATCAAGTCAGCTAAGTGACCTTGAATGTGCTGAAAAGCCAGTCTTTGAAGAAATGTATTAGAGAGAAGGTAATGTACAATGGCTCTGGCCCTAAAGATACACTATCTGAGGTGTTTTCCCAACACCAACCCATGTAGCAATCTCTGACAGCAGAACAACCTCGCTTATCTAAGGGCTACACTGGGCCAGATTTCACCGAATTCGTGATGGATGAGCCATAAAGTTCCAGAGTTCTTGGGTATAAGTAATCACAAAATTCTATCATGGTCAACAAAGAATTATTTATAAAAATAATAATAATAAAAGGCCCTGTCAATTCGCATTATCACCCCATTTATGGAGATCACATAATGGAGTTTAATTATTTTAAGATGTTTCTTAAACATGAAAAGGGTTTTATTTTTAAAAACAGCAATCTTCACAAAAGTATAGAACAAAGACACAGAAAATAAAACTCTTAGTGCGATTCCATTGATATGGAATGAAAAATATGAAAAAGAAGAAATTTAATTCAATGAACATTTAGTGAGTGCCAACTGTGCGCCAGGCACTTTTGGGTTTCCACTAATTTAAGAGTTCATACTTTATTAAGTATGATTTTATTTCTTTAACATTATTTGTACAGTAATACAAACAAATCTGAGGTTATTTGTTTAGCCAAAATGCTCATCACTTTGTCTCCCAGGACACATACAGCTGGAACATACAAGTATTTAGCAATTATTCTACAAAAGTTGGCTGAGCAATTGACACTCTTTGAACATTTTATCACGCATACATTCTGGTTTTAAAAATATACTATTACAAAGAAATTCCAAGTACATTATTATTTATAAATAGTATACTTCTGTGAGTCTGGTATTTCAAATAGGGAAGGTATTATTTTGAAAAAATTTTAATACAGAAAAAATGTAATTGTTTGGAAAGGAAACTAAGGAGACAAACGCTTGTTGAACGCCTACTTTGTGACTAACATCATGCTAGGTTCTTCATACAAAATTCAATTCTCACAAATCTAAAAGAAAAATATTGACATTTCTGTTTACTACTGAAAACACAGAGAAGAGAGAAATGAAGATGGTTGCCTACAGTCACATGTGGCAAAATCTAGATTAGAACCCAGACCCACTAGATTACAAATACCACTTACTTCCCATTACAAATCCTATTTTAAAAATTAATTGGTTTCCAGATAGAAAAAGACAATCTCTGTATGACTCCACTCATATGTGGAAATTAAACACCTGCACAAAGAGAACAGATTAGTGATTACCAGGGGAAAGGGCGGGGGGTGGACACAAAGGGTGAAGTGGTGCACCTATAGTATGACTGACAAATAGTAATGTACAACTGAAATTTCACAAGGCTGTAAACGATCATAATCTCAGTTAAAAGTAAAACAAACAAACAAATAAATAAATATTTGGCTTCTCCACAGGATTAACATAGGAGTAACTTTAAGACAATGAATGAGAACTTGTGAGAATCATCAAAATCTTTACATGGTCATATTGTGTCCCAAATCCTTCACAGAGTATTCACTGCTTACATTTCTACACTATGTGGCTTCCAAAAAATGTAATTTTAGCTTGTACCACTATCACCAAATCTAATCATACCCTTTATATCCCATTTATATTATAATTCTAAGACTGTTTCTCATTTTGCATTTAGAAGAACAAAGACAGAAGCAAACCCATTATTCCTCCTTCACGTATCCAGATATCTCAATATAAGGGTTCATATTCAGAATTATTAAAATGTTTGCTAAATGTTTAGTATCATGTACTGGTTTTTCTTTTCCAAAGTAAACCATATTCCAGAGAAAATTAAGTTCTAGAATAAAGTTCTGAACAAGATGTTAAAGGCCAAGAAGTTCTACTATAAAGCCCTTATGGCCCATTATTCCCCAAACTTACGGACCACAGACCTCATTTTCAAGGAAGATCACTTGGGATCTTTAAGCACTATTGGACTTCACATAAGTTACAGAAATAAATGCTCCTTACTTGGCAGATGTTAAGTTTAATAAGTGAGCAGACGAATTTAATGATTTGGAAATGAACAAACACATAGGTGTATGCTTATTCTTTAAAAACTTGCCAAGGAAATCTTTGTCATCAGTAGTTTTTCTTTTCATTTTCCCACTATTTCTCAATATTTTTCTTTAATAGATTTTCTATTGATTATATATTTATCTTTTTTAATTGAATACCTGAGATACAACACTGCAAATTTAAGTACAGCATGTTACCTCCGATAAATATATATACTGTACTACGAGTACCTTTGTAGCTATATTTATCACATTACATAATTACAGTACAATATTGTCTGATTGTCTAGTTGTCTCCTTTTGAAGATCTATGACGTTCTATGATTAGAGGTAAATGGGACTAAATACATAAGAGAAAAATAGTATAAAGTATAATTTTGACATGAATATTTCATGATTATCTACAGTCCGGAGTAAATACGGGAAAAAAGGTTAAAATCTGCCATCTTCTGGGGCTGCCCCGTGGCCGAGTGGTTAAGTTCGCGCGCTCTGCTGCAGGCAGCCCAGTGTTTCGTTGGTTCGAATCCTGGGTGCGGACGTGGCACTGCTCATCAAACCACGCTGAGGCGGCGTCCCACATGCCACAACTAGACGGACCCACAACTAAAATATACAACTAGGTACCGGGGGGCTTTGGGGAGAAAAAGGAAAAAATCAAATCTAAAAAAAAAAAAAAAAATCCGCCATCTTCTAATTACATAATATGTACAAAATATGTATTTCTGACAAATTAGTTCCAAAGACCACAGAGGACTTATACATTGTACATATGTGAAATATTTTTAATTAAAAAAGAAAACAGTTGATAGGATTCTCTAAGAGCCACACTGGCTTGTTTTTTCCCCACAGAAGCTATCTGTGAATGCCTTACAGCCCTCATGAATCTTTGCGACAGTCCAAGAAACAGTCTTATTACTTTAGAAACCTTAAATGAACCTCCTATTACCATGGTACAGGATCACACTAAAAGTAAGTGGAAACAAATACGATGTGCACGCTGCCCAAGGTCACACAAGTGAGTCAGTGTTCAGAAGTGGGAATAGATTTCCTGAGTCTTCACCTCTAACTGCTAACCCTCCCTCTTCCTGAATATACAAGATTACGCACACACCCACCTCCTTCACCTGTGCCAATCCTGGAAAATGGCACAGTGGGGGCAGTTCACAAAATAGAGATATTTCCGGAAAGCATCACATGATTGCCTGGCATTTGAAGGCACTAAGCTTTTAGTAGTCTCTTCCTATTCCTCCCACCCCCCGACATCGTTTTTCTAGAACTCTTTAAAGCACCTTCTATACCTCAAATTCCCTACCTGACATTTACATTTACTAACAAGCGTGATTTCCCCCCAAGGAAATAAGTATGGTAATTTTATGCTTTTCCTTCAAATCTTCAAAAAATACAACAATTTATCTCAAGCAGAGTGTGCAATTTTAACTTCCAAAAGAATACCCTGAAGATCTGGCTGCCAAGTTTATCTATTATAAATATATAATCAATATCATGTTCATTATGAAATAATAATTTATAGATTTTAAATATTACTTGATATTTTGAGAACATAATATGAGGGAAAATGCACACTAATTTCCCCCTTTAACTTCATGGTAAAACAAGAACACTGTGGATAACGAAAATAATCACAAAACATTTAAATCAGATTTTCTTCCTGGCAATCAGCATAATAAGAGCTCAGGGGAAGAAAGAAGGGCTTAAAATGGCAAAACTATTATTGTGCTCTAAACACTTCTGTAGCTAATTCAATAACTAAAAACAGAACGAATTCTAAACATGAATACTGAATAACTGCAACGTATTTTACAAAAATGTTGTTAATCTCATTTTAGAGTATTTTAAATGACCACTCATATTACAAAGCCAACTTATTTTTGAATCACTTTTTTAACATTATGTATTTATTACTACAACATACTCTCTCACTTTCTTTAAAGAATTCTTGGTCTTATGCTAAATGAGTCCTTCCTGCTGCTTTTTTAGATGTAGTATAGAAATGTGAAAGCAAAAATGAGAATTTCATTAAAACATAAAAACAAAAATGCTAACCTGTCCAAACAGACACATCCTGAACTCCCTCGGCACACGATCCTGCCAGCATTATTCAGCACCAGTGAGCAAAGGAAATTTGTGGAGAACACGAAGGAGTATCCTCACAGGAATTTATGAACTTGTTATCTCACAAATGTCCTGAAAATACTTCAAAAGAGTGAGATTTCCATGGCAGAAACAATTTTCCCCCAATCTCAGCTAAGTTACTGCTACCTAAAGCTTCAGCTTAGTACAAAACAAGCGGCAGATGTAAGTGAAGACATAACCTCGCTAGGAATTACAGAATAGAATAAAACAGCTAATTAACTCACCAAATAGCCTTCTGCTAAAAACCTGCATTCTTCTCTTTGTCTCTGGTTTCTGGTTTCCAAAGACAAATTACATGCTCTCTGACAGAAGAATGATGACAAAGGGCACCACAGTGATCTCTTTTCTGCTCTTTCCACTGGAAGAAAACTGAACCACACTGCAGTCGCCAAGACTAAGTACTTCATACGAGCATGCTCAGTATCTAATTTAAATGATGGTATTTCATCTCGGCATGTGATGGCCTACTTCTAAACAAACTCGGAGAGCTGCAAATTTAATCAAAGATCATAAAACTGCAATAAACTAAACAGAACCACCAAATGATAACTGATTTGTTTTTAACTTCATGATTTTTTGTGGTTCATCCAATTTGATGTGACTGGAAATGACTGTTTCTGCACTTTTATTAAAACAAGTCGTTAGGTTTCAATGTTTCATTATCTATGTCAACAGAAGCATCCCCCAAAAATGCTGGCATGACGTGGGAATTTCAAGACACCCAAGATGTTATCCCAAAAAGTAAATCTGACCACTGATAAATTCAGCAAACTGTTAGCCATTCATATTTCACTTCTTAACCCCTTATTCTGTCCTCTTGCCTAACTGCCAAATAAAACAGTCTGCAAACTAGTCAGTTGTATTTTAATTTCTCCTTTGGAAATATCAGTAAACTGAAATGCTCAGAATCTTTATTAAGAATGTCTGCTATCTTCAAACTATAAGCAGTAAGATTTTTCTCATCTATAGATTATACATTATATAACAGATTATACACTTACATAACAGCAGACCTCACCCAAATGTTGATAAAGCTGCAAGCAGGATTAAAAAATTATTTTCAAGAACAATTTTTACAAAAATGCCACACACATAAAGAATCAACCAAATAGTTTGCAAATGTATGTTTACGTCATCAAATAACTAATTTGCCTGATTTGTTCAGTAAATTGCTACAAAGGCCATATAAGTTTTGCATGATGGAAATATGGTCAAGAAGCTTATCTTTTGCTCACTATGGCTATGTCAATCTTCCAGAAATAGGTATCTAGTACAGCAGATACAGCCCCACCGGAACAAAGCAGACAACTCTTGCAATATCCACTTCCCATTTTTCACCTTGGGCAGACAAGCAAAAATAGGAACTGTTCATACACTTGACACACACCAAGCTTGGGAAGCAAACCACTGATAGAGAGGGGCTGACTCATCTTTAAATGGGCCCATAAGCTAATTTATGATTTTCTTTTCTTCACAACCCTTCCTGGTTACTTCTATCACTTACCTACTGTAAATCACCTACCCACCCTACAAACAAATGTCTCATTTTATGAATACTAGCCTTGCTTCCCCTCCTCCAAATTAATTTGGGAGGCATGGGAAAGCAAGAAGGCATGGGAAGTAAACAAATTTCATGACAGCAGCTAAGATAAGGTCCCTCATAGATGGTGGGACAAGAACACTACAAGGTTCAGAGAGGCTGTGAAAAATGAAATGTTAAAGAGAGCATTTTAGTTTTTATTATTTTTTTAAATTGAGGTAACTGGTTTATAACATTATTTATATAAATTTCAGGTGTATATCATTATATTCTGACTTCTCTATAGACTACCTCATGTTCACCATCAAAGTTTAGTTTCCATCTGTCACAGTACAAATGTCCCCCTTTACCCCTTTTGCCTCCCCCATCCAAGAAATTATTTTAAAAACCAGAAAATCATTTATAGCGCCACATCTAACTCCAACACCTTTCCAGAAAACAAACAAAAAACTTCAGTTAAAGAAAACTACCAACACACGATTTTCTTTGCATTCTACCAAAGCAACTCATTCTTACTGCCAATGAGCACTAGGTAGGTACAATGGCAAGGTGAGTGGTTACTGTATGATACACAAGCATCCTATCTCTAAAGAAAAAGCCTAGGAAAAGAGGGAGCACAGAATAAAAACAAATACCAAGAGTCATAAATATA
Organism: Equus quagga; assembly: GCF_021613505.1. Taxonomy (NCBI): domain Eukaryota; kingdom Metazoa; phylum Chordata; class Mammalia; order Perissodactyla; family Equidae; genus Equus; species Equus quagga. Next base: position 39,564,132 of record NC_060267.1, read on the forward strand.
CCAAGAAGTGTCAATATGCTAATGTTTTGTGTACCGTGTGTGCCAGAGTGAGCGAGGAATGCGTACAAAGAGTAAGTTACCTACAGTTCTCAAGGAAAGTTCCAGGATCCCCGAGTGAGAAAGGAAAAGTTCTTCACCAAAAACAATCAATCTACTTCGGATCTATAAATATTCATTGAGAACATCTTATATATGAAGTCCACGCGGGGCAAGGCAACGCACAGTGGAAACAAACAGGAGGAGGACTATCTGTCTCTACAAGACCTCAGAGACGATGAGGCCCAAGCACAGGGGACAATTCTCAGATCGCCACAGCGAAAGAGCGGCCTCAGGGTTCTGGAGGGTTTAGAGGGGGCGAGGAAGCATTCTGACGAGGGGAATTTAGGAAAGTTTTTGAAAGGGGGAGTGAGCTTTTTGACATGCTTACGTGAACACTGAGGATCTGGACCAGAAAGGAGAAGGAAGGAGGAGGAAGGAGCCAGGTCGGAGGCTGGGGAGGACAGTGCATGACCTGGGAATGGGTGTGGGGACTAGAGGACTGTGGCTCTGGTGGTGCAGATTCTGGAAAGGGAAGGCTGCCCACACACGGAAGAGAGAAAAGAGAAGCTAATCATTCTGGGATGGAATCTGGAAGGAGATGGCAGGAAGCATTGTAAGCCTGGGATAATGGAAGAGTTAGGGTCATATGTTAAACAGCAGAATGAAGGAGTCCTCTATAGAAAGACAGGTAGATTCAAAAACAGGTAAGAGGCATTAAGTCCAGCACATTGGCATAGGACATCCCTTTTTGAATTCACGTTCTGAATTTTTCCATATCACTTTGCTCTTTGATCTGAATTTCTTCTCTCTGATACATTCGACTTCAGGATTCAGTGATTGAAAACTGAGGTCATCCTGGAATTACATTTATTCTTTGATCTTAATCAGAAGTCTTATTTTTTTAAAAAAATCTTTACCTTTCATCTTTCTCATTCTTTAATTTACTCGCTTATTACCCTTCCTCTACCTACATAACCTGATAAAATTTTCCCAAATGCTACTCCAACAAGAATGAATGAATTTGTAAAAATTCACAAAAGATATAACCTATTTCTATGACAAGTGAGCAACCCCTGAAGACTTTACACAGTTCTAGTACATTCCACTGCACGTACACACGTGAAGATGAACGGCTCTCTCCGTGACTTAAACACACCTAACATTCATTCGATATCTAATCACAGGGAGTGAAAGGGAGGCGGGACAATGGAAATGAATACACAAGCCTTACAGAGCAATTTGTTGTTTTGTTGTTTTACCCTTGGTCACACCCGAATCATTTGGGTAGTTAAAAAACGCTCACGTGCATGCGTTCAGGGTCCAGAAATCTTTCAATCTGACCATTCAGCATGGGGCCAGACATTATGAAGAAGATCCCTACATGATTTTGAGGTTCCTCTGGTTAAGAGCCACTCACGGCTCTAGGTACTCACCAGTTTACAGGGTGAGATGGACACATAAATAATCGAAACACAATGTTAGAGAATTGGAAAGGAAATATGGTAAGAATACCATAATTTTGCATGATCCACAGATCAGGAAATATTTAAGCAGGACTGGCAGGAAGAATGAAAAGACGTTCAGGTACAAAAAGAGGATGGATACTTCAATAACAGGAAACAAAGGAATAATATGGGCAGGCATAAAGTCAGGGCAAGTGCATAACATGGGCAAAGGCAGTTCCAGTGTGTGTAGGGCATGGGGGGCAGCCAAGTAAAAAGAGGCCAGCAAGAAGCAGGGGCAGTTTATGAAAGACTTTTTAAGCAATCCTAGAATTTACTGAATATATGAACGAAATCTCACTGCAAGTATTTCAGAGACACTAATTACTTTATTTTATTTTTTTTGTTGGTGAGGAAGACTGGCCCTGAGCTAACACCTGTACCAATCCTCCTCTACTTTCTACGTGGGATGCCAGCACAACGTGGCTTGATGAGTGGTGTGTAGGTCCACACCTGGGATCTGAACCTGTAAAGCTGGGCTGCTGAAGTGAAGTGCATGAACCCAACCACTACACCACCGGGCTGGCCCCAGAGACACTAAGCATTTTTACATAGTGCAATGCCCTGGTCCTATTTATGTTTTTAAATATAATACTGACAGCAACTTGTAGAAAACAGATGGGGAAGAGGGAGATTAATGACAGGGAATCCGATGAGCAACATGAGAATTAGAGGGAGATTCAAGAGTAGTACGATAAGATTAACAACGGAGAGGAACTGAGAGATTTGAAGGACAGAATCAATAGGATCTGGTGCTGGACTGGATGTAGGAGTCAAACAGATGGAAAAGTAGAGTAGAACTACAAGGATCCTGACTGGGGCAACTGGGTTAAGCCAGAGAACACAGATGCAAAAAGGCAGGTGGCAGCGTTGCATTTTAGGGAGTGTGAGTTCAGCACAAGGAGAACAAGAAAGGAGAACGAGCTCAGTTTCAAACAAGTGGAGTTGAGGGTCCTGACGGTCAGTCACTTGGTAATGTCTAGTGCAGCTTAAAGGAGATATACACCTGGGGCGCAAAACAGAGATCGGGGCCAAAGGCACAAACTGACAGAAGAGAAGCCAGATGAGACTATGGAGGATACAGCTTCTGGAGCAGGAAGAAGAGAAGCCAGATAAAGAATCTGAGAAGGGAGAGCAGAATGGCAGAACCATCCATGTGGGGTAACATCAAGGAAACTGAAGAAGGAAACTTTAAGGAAGTGGCCAAACTGTCAAGGACAGAATGGACCAGTGGAGCGATGACTAAAAACGGCCAAAGGATTTATCCATTGGAAGCCACGATGACCCTCGTGAAAACTGTTTTAATATTATTCTGGGGTCGAAAATCAGCTTAGAAAAGGCTGAGGTGGGTCTGAGTCCTAAAGAAAGACTTAATAACCATTACTGAGAGCTTACTTTTGTCAGGCACTGTGCTACAAACTTTACAAGGATGATTTCATCTACCCTTGCAACAACTTCGCGTGGTAACTATTTAAAATCTCAAATAAAGATGAGAAAGTGAAGGAGAACAGTTCTGTTAAATGTCTTCCTCAACCACTTCCTGCAGCTGGGAAGTGGAAGGGCTGTGCTGCAATTCCATGCAGCTCGCTTCCAGGGTCTGTGTGTTCACCAGGACCTCGCTACGCTGCCTTAACTGTTAACTCAGACTCTTAAAAAAAACAAAGGCAATAAATAATAGCTAGCCTTTATAGAATGTTTCAAACAAAGGTTTCCTTTAATATTCACAACATCCCTGTGCAACAGATCCTATTATTATTCTACCTATTTTACAGATTTGGAGATTGCGGCTCAGAGGGTACCCACTGTTTCACAGATAATCCATGTTGGAACTGGATCCAGATTTTGGACTCCAAAACCCATGTTCTAAATGAGATCTAAATGGCAATAAGCTTATGAAGGAGGCAGAATTACTGAAAAAGGTTTTCTTTTTCTTTTTTTTTTTTGAGGAAGATTAGCCCTGAGCTAACATCCGCTATCAATCCTCCTGAGGAAGAATGGCCCTGAGCTAACATCCATGCTCATCTTCCTCTACTTTATATGTGGGACGCCTGCCACAGCATGGCTTGCCAAGTGGTGCCATGTCTGCACCCGGGATCCGAACTGACGAACCCCAGGCCGCTGAAGCAGAACATGTGAACTCAACCGCTGCACCACCGGGCTAGCCCCGAAAAAGGTTTTCAGTAGCTAAGTAAGTGAGGAAAGGTGGGGAAAGAGGGAGAATAACAACAGAAGAACTTGTAGTAAATCAAGAAGTAATGAACCCAAGTCAAAGGGGACTAACCAGTTTTTATTTAGTTTTTTTCAAGTTAATTTACATTCATAAAACCCATATATGGTAAGTGCACAATTCAATGACTTTTAATAAATTTATAGGTCATGCAAGCATTACCACATCCAGTTTTAGAACATTTCCATCACCTCTAAAAATTCCCTCAGGCTCCATTTGCTTTCCACTTCCACCCACTTCCCCCTACACTTCCACCCCCAGCCCCAAGCAACAGGATCTTAAAGATGAGAAAGCAACCACAAATTAGAAACAGCCACTGCCACCACTAACACCATTTCCTTCTTTGGGACAAACCAATGACATTCTTCAGTACAATGCAGTAACAACCAGTCATGAAGTACTGACACTAAATATCTCATTGGGAAAAGGTTCCGATTTATATTTGGCTGCTTTCTCTCTCAGAGATCTTCAGAGGACAGTTAAAAAACTGGGAGGGGGGACAAAGCCGGGGGGAGTAGAAGCACTTTGATTTCTAAAAATATTCAATCTTAATAACTAGTAAAATTAGGATTTTTTTTTTTTCAAATATAGAGCAAGAAAGTAAGACCCCGGGGAGTGTACAATTAAAAAGAAACAGTAACAGGAAGAGTCTCTACAAAATTGGGGGCATGTATTTGTAAGAATCTTAGGCAAAGGAATGAATTCTGCATAATAATTTGTTACTATCTGACAAAAAAAGAATTGTAAATTTTATAACATATTTTCATAAAATAAACTTAAATATCCTAGTGACTTTTACTGCAGGCATAAACCCTTACATCTACTTAGCATGTGGCAAGATAACAAACAGTCCTAACTAAACATTATTTTGGCATTCAAGCTGTCTCTCGCTATAGACAATGCTTAGGCTATAAGAAAATCTCTTGTGCTTTACTAGAGAAAGAAAAGCAATCACAAAACAGTTTTCCTTCTGGATACAGATACAGTAGGCATCCCCTTATCAGAGGTTTTGCTTTCTGTGTTTTCAGTTACCTGAGGTCAACCCCAGTTCAGAAACAGATGACAGTAAGTCAGAAGGGCAAGAGTAGCTTAAGGCCACATCACAAGACCCCTGTTATTCACTTCACTTCATTCACATCGCTTCATCTCATCATGCAGGCATGTTATCATCTCACATCACAAGAAGGGTGAGCACAGTGCAATAAGGTATCAAGGGAGACACCACATTCCCATAACTTTTATTACAGTATGTTGTTATAATTGTTCTATTCTATTATTAGTTATTTGTTGTTAATCTCTTTAACAACATCTATAAATTAAACTTTATCATAGGTATGTATGTATAGGAAAAAACACAGCACATATAGGGTTCAGTACTATCCACGGTTTTAGGCATCCACTGGGGGTCTTGGAACATATCCCGCGGATAAAGGGGACTAATGTATTGTAAGAGAAAAATATTTCTAAAAATGGTGTACTGTGTAAATGAAAAGAAAAAAGGAGGGTGAGGCAGGACTATTTTCTGCTTACTACTAAGACAGAAAATAAGTATTTCTTAGTGCTTCTCCCCCAAAATCAGAATAGCAATTACTTTTCATTCTGCCTAAAGATATTCTTAATCAAGTGGTTAAAATCTTACCTTAAGTATTATAGAAACTCATAACTTTAAAAAAAAACCAATTTCTTCCCTTCATTCATTCATTCCACAAATACTTACTGAGCATCAACTCTGGCCGACACAAGGGATACAGTGGTAACAAGGTCTATGTTCTCAGAGAGCTCACATTCTCACGGGAGAAAGAAACTCAATAAACAAAGAATACCTAAGACAGTGGGAAAGGGTTAGGTCAAGAACTAAGACAGGCTAAGTGACTGAGTGAATGGATGGTCACGAAAAGTGCTGAGGAGATGACATTTAAGCACTGACTCAAACAATGACAGAGAAGAGGCAAAAGAAATCCAGATAGAGCAGACTCTTAGTCTGAAGGCTCTAAGGTTGGTCAAGCTAAAGAGAAGGAAGAAGGCCTCTGTGACTAGAGTGTGGTGGGGGAGGGCAGAACAGTTAAGAGATCAGGTAGCAGGTCAACTCGTGTTGGGTTTATACGCCAGAGAAGGAAGTTTGGATCAGCACTATGGAAAGCTACTGGAAGGCTCTGATATGATCTGTTTTACATTACTACATTTCAGGAAGATGCCCCTGGCTAGAGCGTGGAGAATGGATTGTGAAGGGTCAAGAGGAGAAAGAAGCAGGGGAAAAGGTGAGAGGCTACTGTAGGTGTTGGGTGAGAGACAATGGTGGCACAGATGGGAACTATGGCAGAGACAGAAGTGGGCAGATCTGGGATACTTTTTGGAAGGAGGAAGCATCAACAGGACCTACTGATAGACTGGAGATTGGGGGGTGGTGAGTGATGGGAAGAGAGAAATGAAGGACGACTGCAAAGTTTCTTTCTGACTGTGTCCATTAGACACTATGTGGAGAGGTCAGTGAGTGGAGTCATGGAAAGGGTCTAGGCTGGAGGTGTAGATTTATGGGTAACTGGCATATGGTGTGCAAAGAGCCTTGGAAGTGAATGAGGTGACCTTAAAGAGAACACAGGATAGATGCCGTGCCTTCAGCAATGAATAGTTTCTGCTACGTGCCACACCCTATGCTAGGTGCTTGATGTGAAAAAAGGAACAGATCCTTGCTCTCATGGAGCCTACACTGTATCAGAGAAGACAAATGCAAACATAATAAATAAGTAAACTAGGTAGTACGATAGAACAGGTAAGTGCTATGGAAGAAAGAAAAAAGTAGAAGAGTCAGGGGTGTGGCTAGGGTGATGGAGCTAAATGGGAGTCAGGGTAAGCCCCATTCGAAAGATGAGATGTGCACAAAGAGCCAGGCAGAGGGAAAGGTCAGTGCTAAGGCCCTGAGGCAGGAATAAATAAGATATCCCAAAATAAGTATGACTGGCATGTTTGAAGACTGGCAGGGAGGGCCAGTATGGCTGGAGCAGAAGAAAAAGAGGCAGTAAAGGAGCGGCTGGAAGAGCAGCATGAAACCCAGAAGTACAAGATGTCACAGAAGCCAAGGGGAAAAGGGCGTCAAGGACCGACTATGCTGAGTGCTGCCAAGAGGATGAGTAAGATCAGAACAAAGAGGTCCTTAATGTTGGAAGTGCAATGTGGAGTCAGTAGAGAAGAGAGCCATCGCTATAGAAGGGCAGGGAAGGAGGTCCAGCTGGCAGGAGGTCTATTTACTTCTAAAGGGAATAAAACACTTGGCTCTCAGGACTTAACTAAATCCATGATCTACTGCAGCCAACAAACAAGGATTTGAAAATTTTAATAATGTCAACATCATCAATCAATTCTGGAATCCAAAAAGCCCATTTGCTTATTTTCTTACTCTATTAATTACAAACCCACCCAAAAGTCACTACTGTAAGCTATTTCTCAAAAAAAAAAAGGGGGGGGAGGTAAAAGACAAAGAGATAAAAAGCTAAAAACTCATCAGCCAGAGCAGCTGCTTCAGCAGCAACATGGTGCCAACTACCATTTGGTGCGGATCAAACCAGGTATTATGGATACATGACTGGTCTTTGATTTGCACATGAAGACTGTCGGGTTTTACTATTCACATTATACATGAGGAAAGGTCAGACAGACAGACGTTGTCCAGAGTCTCACTGCTAGGAAACCGAGGGAAGGGATTAGAAGGAGCCCATGGTTTTTCTACTCTGATACAAAGTGTCTCTCTTTTATTCATACTTACCTAAACCGAGAGGGCAGACAGGGCTATGTTTTCTTCTTGCTTTGTAAGACACTCTTGCTAGCTAGACATGGTAACTTTTATTCTTCATATTCTACTATAACCATTAACTCTGATATACTAAGAAACAGACAACTTTGTCAATTTTTCTACTTCCTCTTCCTTATCCACCTATCCATCCACCCATCTCTTCATTCATTTATAAATATCTATCAGCGTCTACTATGTACAAGCAGACACTCTGTACACTAAGTCCGGTTGCATTTTAGAAAAGTTAGTTCTCTTAAAAAAAAAAAAAAGATCTTCCAAAATAAGACCACTGCTGTGTAAAAAGCATAATTAACCAATATATCAACAATGATGGTGAATTGTGCTCTTCTTTTAAATAAATTACTAAAATGACACGAGGAATTAGGTTAGTTATTTTAATGCTCTCTTGGAAAAATTACTTCCTGACAGCTTGAGGCTCAATCTTTTTCGCTACATATATTTAACAACACATATAATTTTACACTCAACGACCCATGAAGAATCAACTCTAAAATCATCTTTATGTGGTAATTTAACACATTTGCTTGAAATAGTGGATCCTTAAAAAATTTTAAATCAGTATTGACATATAAAATATAATTTGTTCATAACTGAGCAAAGAAGGAAACAGACTTTTCAAGGAGGTTAAGTAAGGGTCACAAGATTTCATGATACAGAAACAAAATCCTATTTAAGAAATTAGATTCATTTTAACAAAACAGCATTCGAGGTCACGGAAAGAACATGACTATTGCTTTTTAAAAATGATCTAGATTGACAGATACACTTCAGTCATCTAATTAGTTGAGGTAAGGCAAACACCAGACGCTCATTAGGCAGAGTTATATAAACAGCAACGGAGAGAGAAAACAAGATACCAAAAGTCAAGAGAATAATTAACGAGAACTGCTGAGTAAATGAAAGTATCTGTACTATGGAACATATCACACAGCTGTTAAAAACAGGACAGCAGAACTACGCGTCCTGTCATGGAAAATACCTATGGTGTATGTACATTACCTTGGGTAAAAGAGGCAGGTAAGAGAACAGTAAATGTTAACAGTATGGATGAAGGCTACTTTCATTTTTAACTTTATACCCTTTTGTGCTATATAAATTGTTTTGATGGCATGTATTAGTTATGTAAAGAAAAAAGAAAAAAAAAAGGAAGGAAATGGGGAAAGGAAGAAGGAGAAAGAAAACAGAAAGGAAAATAACAGGAGCCAGGAAGAAGATGATATTTCTGGGCTTAGCAGTGAGATGTGAAGAGATCTGCAACAAGATGTCCCTAGATTCCAGTCCTAGTCCTGCTAAATTTGGGCAAGTGAAACTCTCTAAGGCTCAGTTTACTCATGTGTTGAGTGAGGATAACATTATTTCTCAGCCTATGGAGTTATTAGGAACATTAAAGGAGTTAATTTTTGAAATGTGCCCCCAACACAGTGCCTGGAACAATGCCCAATAAATGGTAGCTATTGTTATTTTCTGAAATTAAAAAGCTAAAATAACTTTACCTCCAAATCTTTTCCTCTTTATACCATAATCTTAAAGTATATCATATTTGGTATAATTTCTTTTCACTTGTTAAGAAAAGCAGATTTTAATAATGACCATAAAGCCGATCTAGTAGGAGAATATAGGCTGGTGGTACTATTTAGAAAGATATTTCATCTGAGATTTCCTATCCCAACGGCACCTGAGAGCCTAGCTCCTTGTCCTCACTCAGACGACCTTAAATCCTAAATTCTGTGCTTCTTACCCGGAAATTTCACTTTTCAACTTGTCTGTAGCATATCATAAGACTGGTAAATACCTGTATCTCTTCAAGTCATTCTGCTGTAGGGCAGAAAACGGATATTACTCAGGAGCATATTCTCAAGACTACACTTTCCTGTTTAAAAGAAAAAATGCAAACCTCCAACCATTAGCCAGAATACATTTCAAAGTAAATAATAAAATTCCTACCTTCCAATTTGGAGGAAGAAACTCATTAAAATTCTTTTTTCTTTTTAAAGGTTGGCACCTGAGCTAACAACTGTTGCCAACCTTTTTTTTCCTTCTCCCCAAAGCCCCCCAGTACATAGCTGTATATTCTAGTTGTGAGTGTCTCTGGCTGTGCCATGTGGGACGCCGCCTCAGCATGGCCTGATGAGCGGTGCTAGGTCCGCACCCAGGATCCGAACAAGCGAAACCCCGGGCCCCCAAAGCGGAGCATGCGAACTTAACCACTCAGCCACAGGGCCGGCCTCTGATTAAAATTTTTAAATTGCTTTTTCACAACAACCTAAATCAGTCAATATAACACTCACATTTGTTTTTCAAATGCAGGCTTCATGTGTTCCCATGTGGGCTCTATTCAAAGCTCAGGAATTATCTTAATAAACAAAGTCTTGCCTAATGCGTTATTCTTGTGAATCTCACTACACTCTGGCCCTCTTCTAATTATTAAGACTCTTCTCCTAAAAAAAACTAAAAACACTGTTAACATTGCATCCTCTTTTATGTTTAAAAGTTCAGTTACGTGCTAGTGTCCTTGGATTTATGCATCTCATTAATACTCCAAAACAAAACCTAACCTTGTATTTAAAAGCCTAAAATCTAAAGCAGGGCTCAACAAACTTATTCTTCAAAGCATAGTAAATATATTAGGCTTTGTGAACCAAACAGTCTTCGTCACAACTATCATCTCTGCCATTGTAATGAGAAAGCAGTCACAGAAAATATGTAAACAAATGAATGTGGCTCTGTTCCAATAAAACTTTATTTAGAAAAACAGGCAGCAGGCTGGATTTGGTCCATAGGACACTGCTGCCAATTCCTAATCTAGAGGATCAGTTAAGTGGAACGTGTATGACCTTCTCCTATCTACTCTTTAAAAGTTTAGTGACACATGTCACTACCCAACTAGTTTAATAGGTCATTTTACTTGTTAATGATTAGTATTACTAATTTTACTAACAGTAAATTATTTTCTATTCTTATTAATTTCATTTTGGTTCTTCCCAATATTTAACTAATTTTTCATAATTCTGCACTTAACTAAATAGAACTTGCTTAATGATTCAGTATTTCCGCACGAATCCCATTTTCTAAAATTTATCATTTTTATACCTTTGAATTCACTTCAAATTTCCTGTGAAAAGTAGAAATGTCAGTACTTCTCTGCAAATTAAGTGCTTTATAAAATTCAAAATTAAAACAAGCATTGTTATGTTTACTTTTCCCTTCATTAAAAATTCAAGGCAATTATTAATAAAGATATCCTTTTAAGGTAAGGTAGTCAGCCTCTCAGACACCCACCAAGGATTCTCACCTCCTGGTATTCACACCCTTGTATAATTCCCTCCACCGCAGCTTCAGCCTTGGACTCTTGCTCACTCTGGACAAATCCAGCTGCCATGTCATGAGGGCCACGTGACCCTGTGGAGAGGTCCACATGGAAAGAACCCAACTGGCCAGCCCCAGCTTTCAAACTTTCAGAGACTGAAGCCCCAGCCAATATGGAATGACAACCTCATAAGACACCCTGAGCCAGAAGTGCCCAACCAAGCAACTCCAGGATTCCTGCCCCACAGAAACTGTGAATGATGAGAAATGATTATTGTACTAAGTTTTGGGGTGATCTGAGGCCACAGTGGATCCTTCTTCTCTGATTAGGTTACAACTTAGCTTATTTTGTGTAGCTGAATATTTTGGTTTGTGGCAGCTACAACTGATAAACAAGCATCTCCTGTCTTGCAATAAGATGGGTTTAGGGGATGAGATTGACACGAGCAACAACTAATTAGGCTGCACAATGGTGACGACCACCATGCTGTTTGTTCAGCAGTACTTAACATTAACTTGATGCTTGCTGTGCGGAAAGCTGTGTGCCAGGCTATAAAGATAGAGTGACTTCTACATACTGGCACACGACCCACAACAACCGCTATCTGCAAAAAAAATCCTTACTTCACCTCCGTTGTTGTTTATATAAATCTCTCTTGCACAGGGCAGTATTTCTAAACTCTGGTCTGACCCATTATATGGTAACGAAATGCGGTTAACGGGATGCTTGCTGCCAGCAATTTTAAATAATGAAACAAAAAAGAAGGTACAGGTGGGTAAGGAGAAAGTATTTTTTTCATTTCAGTTTTATATAAAGAAATTATTTGTACATGAACAATGGGTGATACAATAATACATATTTCTTATTGTGGATAATGGCCAAAAAACTTTAAAACCAGTGGCACGAGAGAGCAAATATGTTAACATCCTGGGAAACTAATGAGTCAGCCCACTCTCCCAGACCTCCCTACCTCACTCTCCTTTTCTGACTTCTTTCCTGCTGCCTGGTAAGGACCTGGGCTTCACTGTTCATTTTGCTTTCATGTTGATACTTTAAAATCCCTGTGGAAACTGGCTCTGGCCCAGTTGCTTTTTTCCTAATCTTAGCCCTGTTCCTCGTGAGGGTTGAGAATAGGGAAGTCCCTTCTCCTTGGGGACACCCCTTTTTAAACCATGCTCAGTGGCTGTCTCCATGGGGTAAGGCAAACAGTAAGAAGATCATATAAGGAACCTGAAAGGGCCCCGAGATCCCTGAAATTTCTGACTAAATGAATCATCTTCACTTCTCCAACATGCGAGAAACAATTAGATACGCTGGGCTTATAGGGTTGATTTTTAACTCTATGATGTCCCAGCAACAATTTTATTTTCCACTAGGTGGACTTTCAGGTTGTTATGATTTATATGCGGTCTGTAAAGCTCTCTGCATTTATGACAAGGGCTACACACACAAAGGAAGTATCTTCAGTACAAGAATTATCTCCCAGCTCTCTCTTCTGTAGTGCTTGGCACAGGCTTTGCATTAAGTTGATAAATGAATGAGGGAATATTTTTTAAAAAGGCATTTGGGGAGATAAAAAATCAAAAAAAGAAATACTCATTCAATCAATACCCAACCAACTGATAATTCATTGACTTATTTATAATGCTTCAAGAGAAAGGCATTATTATCCACCAAGAAGTTTTCCTAGCTTTAAACCAGTATTTCTACCACTGAAAATATAAAAACTAATAAATAGAACTAAACATGTCCTAAAACTGTCTAAAAGGAGGATTTCAAGATTACTCCAAAATGAGACAGAATAAACAAAAAAGGTCAGGGTGATGGTTCTACTGTGCAATGATGGTTTTCCTTCTGTCAAACGGGCACAATGAAGCTTAAGAAAAGCTATGGAAAAAAAATGATACTAAGAGTAAGACTCAGCTGATTAATAATTTCTAAAAAACAAGCTCCAAGGGGGAAACGGGGACTCAACATGCTGTAACCAGATCTCAGCATTTAATAAGAAAATGGATTGATGTCTTTGGAAAAGCACCGAAAAGCAAGTAATCAAATTCTTCTTGAATGAGATCAAGAAAAGAAGTGGGGGAGCATTAAATCACAGAAAGCTCTAATGAAAGGAAAGTTCTGGCTCCTTCCAAAAGCCCTTTTTCTAAGCAACATTCCCAATTTTTATTATTATTTAAAAAGCAGTTATTTGTCACATCAATAAAATTCTAGCACAGTTGCGCCATCCAGTTCTATCAGTGGTCCAAACAAGACTTAAGAGTATGTACCAGTCTGCTTATTGGCCTAAATCGCACGAATGTGTTGACATTTGCCAAATTTACTTTTCCAGCCCACTCCTCAGTTCCAAAGTAATTTTCACCCAACTGCCTGCCCGAAATCTCCACTTGGCTTTCCCACAACCATCTCAAACTCACCCTACCAAAAATGAATCTCTTGTTCTCCATCTTTCAATCCACAACTCCTTCCCCACTCTCCACCCTTGTGCATCTCCCAAAAAGAACTAACCATTTTTCTCATTTCAATTCATTTTTCTCATTACCACCTAGCTGTGTAAGTCACAAAACTGGAAATTATTCCTCCCAGGTAATCCAACAAATCCTATGCAGCCTGCCTCCAAAATCTCTCTCCATTTAGTCTATTTTCCTCTATCTCTGCCAACACCCCCTAAATTCATCCAGCACCTTTTCTCATTTAGACAAACGCAACAACTTCTTTAACTATTCTCCTTTTTCTATTCTAAGTCTTGCAACATTTAATTCTCCACCAGGCAGCAGGAGTAACATATAAAGTGTCACTCTCCCATTTATTTATTTATTTATTTTTTCTGCGTTATCTCCCCCAAACCCCCCCCCCCCCCCCCGTACACAGTTGTATATCTTAGTTGCATGTCCTTCTAGTTGTGGGATGTGGGACGCCGCCTCAACGTGGCCTGACAAGCGATGCCATGTCCGCGCCCAGGATCCGAACCCTAGGCCGCCACAGTGGAGAGGGCGAACTTAACCACTCGGCCACGGAGCTGGCCCCTACTCTCCTATTTAAAACCTTCAGTAGTTTCCCAGGCACCTGAAATAAAATGGCACGACCTTAATTGGGCTATGAGGCCCTGCAGCGTGGCCCCTGGGCCTGTCTCCAGCCGCAGCCACAAAGGCGCCCACCTTGCTCACTCCTCCAGGCACCCTGGCTGCTTTCAGACCTGGTGGATCTCTGCAGCCGAGAAGGCTCTTCTCTGGCAAACGAACTCCCCCTACTCATCTGTCTAGTCTCAGCTTAAGTATTTTAAAATACGCTTATATATTTACCCCTGTGGTTATTAGTGGAATGTCCATCTCTCCTCTATGCTGGCGGCTGCAAAAATTCAGCGACAATGCCTGTTCATCACTGTGACCTCAGAAGCCATTAGAAGCCTTGGTATATAATAGAAGCCCAATATTTGTTCAGTGAAAGATTTTTTCTAAATTTATCTCGCTTACCACTAAGACTATATAATGCCTTTATACATAAATTATAAATGTAAATAAACAATCACAAAATAAGAAATGAGTACACTAAACTCATAAAAAAGGGAATATAGTCAAGGAAATATGTCCTAAAGGAAATAATCTCAACGTATAATATATTATAAATCCATTCTTTTCCCTTTGGGGATTACAAACTTAATATATTAACTTCATCAGTCAAATCTGCAAAATAAGACCTTAAAGACAAACACGCATTATAGGCTATTACAATTATTCCACGGAAACATTTACTCTAGGTTGGCCATTACGGAAGCATCAATAAAACTGGAGAGCCAGAAACATCATTTCTAATATGATTTGTTTCTGAAATGGTACTGAAACCACTACATGAAAAACAGATCAATACAATTTTAATATTTTAAATTGTTTATATTGTCCCATACTTTTTAAAAATTGCGGTAACATTGGTTTATAACATTAAATAATTTCAGGTGTACACCGTAATATATTTCGAATTCTGTGTAGGTTACATCCTGTTCACCACTCAATGACTAATTACAATCCATCAGCACACCCATGTGCCTAATCACCCCTTTCTCTCTCCTCCCACCCCTCTTCCTCTCTGGTAACCACCAATCCAAGCTCTGTTGCTATGCGTTTGTTTGTCGCTGTTTTGTTCTATTACTTTTCTCTCTCACACGTTCACAATGCTGAAAGTATCACTGTTGTTCCTTTCAAAATGAACATACCAACCTGAAAATAGGTTTTATTTGTGAAAAAAGTGTATTAAGATAGGATGGAAAATAGAGGAAGAAAATAATTTGGAGGAGAAAGGTAGCCAAGAGCAGTGCCAACTTTAATTTTCTTTTCTAATTTTATTTCAAAGTCCCAATGTTCTTAACACCGAAGTAAAATTTACTCTCAGCTCTATTCATACTTGCTCTTAATAACCCAGCAATGCTGGAACCTGCACGTGTATGAAGTGGCCACACTCTCCTTACCACCCAATCAACTGTATTTTTTCTATCTTCCATCAAGATCTCGATCAGACTAGCAGCGTTCTGACAAGTTGTGGACCAAAAATGGGGCTCACTGCTTGAAGGAAAATATGCTAAGTAATTTGACAAAGAATCTTTGAAAAACAAGCAGTAGTTTCTGTGAAGACTGGTCAGCCATCATTTACTAAGCATTCTTCTCTGCAGAAATATGTCTCACCACGGAGTGGCAGAGAAAACGTAAATTGAAATAGATCACATTTTTAAAACATTAAAATGTTCCATTCTCACTTTCCTAAAAGTACATTCTCATAAAACTCATTTCTATGTCCATTCTTTCCTATTTCTCTCAGTCCTCCACTGAAAAGAGTCAGCTTAGGAGCATCAAGAACGTACCGACATTCTCCCAGGGGAATGAAGAATGAAAATTAAAGTGAAGATGAGCTGGTCTAATTTTTCAACCCCCTATTTTACTCTAAAATACTTCCATTTGAAGATTTACTTGTTTTTCTCATATGGGCCCAATTCACTCACGATGCACACAAACGGATCACAGTAGGCAGCATCCAAGGTGGCCTCCAGCGATTCTTATCTCCTGGTATTCAGGCCCATATGTAGTCCCCTTGCACATGAAATAGATCTGATTTTTACATATGACAGGCTATTGCAGAAATGACAAAAGCTTGACTTCTAAGGCTAGGTAACTAAAAACATTGTGGCTTCTATCTTGTTCCTTCTTGAATCGCTCACTCTGGGTGAAGCCAAGCACCACGACGTGAAGAACAGTGGCCTCCCGCCAACCAGGATCCACCTGGAAGCAGATCCTCTAGGCAAGCCTTCAGATGACAGCAGCTCTGACCAGCATCTTGACTGCAATCTCCTAAGAGATTCTGAGCCAGAACCACCCAGCTAAGTCACTTCCATAATTCCTGACTCACAGAAACTCTGAGATATTGTTCATTGTTCTAAGCTGCTATGTTCTGAGGCAATTTGTTAGGCAGCAAGAGAACTAAGACACTTCTTCATTTTTCATCCATCACATAAACAACCAATTTGAAGCTCAGTAGGCCTAGGCATGTTAGGTGCAGATGGGAAAAAACTTTGTAACCCAAATACGGAGTCCAAAAAAACCACATCTAGACATATCAAAAGCACGCTTTCAGATTTCCATTTTTAAGACCTCATATATGTAACAATTGCTACTGAAGGCCAGCACGGTACTACACCAAAGCATCTGTAGAGAACTGGTAAAGACTGTCATACAGAAGGTGCTCATTATATGCTTGATAAACCAGTGAGCAAATAAATGCAGTAGGAATAAAAGAAACGAATGATGCCAAGGCTGGTAAGATTCACAGCACACACCTTTATAATTACTTGTTTGCAATGTTTCTTTCAACCACAAGAGGGCAGGAATGTTCTTCTTTGACCTTCTGCCACTTAACAGAATGTCTTAAAAGCATGTAGTAGGAATAAAATCAAAATTCTGCAGAAACGGAGGGAATGAGAAGGGAAGGATGCTTGTTAACAAATGGAAAGAGACCAGGCCTAGCTAAAACGCCCAAAAAAGCTTCTTGGAATTGGAGTTCAGTTAGAAAAAGAGGAGTTCACATACTAATCAGTATTAATTCATAAATTATATAATTCAATACTAATTCAGAAATGGTATTCTAGAAAAGGAAGAGAACCAAAAAGCACAGAGGCTGAGAACATCAGGCCAATTTCAAGGAACACAGAACCAGAGTGCAAGGAGTGTGGGCTGGGACTCAATTTCAACCTAAGCTTTTTACTCTTACTCCTTTTCTTCTACCTACTAAAATTAAAAATTAGTTGAATTATTCTTTTATGAAATGTCTGTTTCTACAAAAAACAGTAAATTTAGTATATTAAATTCAGGACCATTCTCAGCTATTCACAGGTAATTATAATCAAATTTCTTGTTCTGTGTAACCAAAACAAGCATCATTTTGTCCCTGGTAGGAGCTACATCCATTCCAGGTGCAGTGCCTGAAAGAAATAATCACGTGCCTGGGGCCAGCCTCACCAACTCCAACCTAGTTCCCATAGCTGTCACGACGCCCTGTGAAATCTCCTTAACAGAGCAAGTACTTCCCAACTGCCATATTATTATTATTATTATTATTATTATTTTAAAGATTGGCACCTGACCTAACAGCTGTTGCCAATCTTTTGTTTTTTCTTCTTCTCCCCAAAGCCCCCCAGTACACAGTTGTATATTCTAGTTATAGGTCCTTCTGGTCGGGCTATGTGGGACACCGCCTCAGCATGGCCTGAGGAGTGATGCCATGTCCCCGCCCAGGATCCAACCAGTGAAACCCCGGGCCACCGAACCAGAGTGCACGAACTTAACCACTCGGCCATGGGCCGGGCCCCAGCTGTATTATCTTTAATGTTACCTTCTAGGAAGTAGTTTTTATTAAATTATATTTTTAAATACCCATCATTTTCCATTGAATTGGAAGCTTATTCATAATGACAAAATTATCAAATCCTCTTCCTTTTTCTTCAAGTTACTTCCCTTAGCTAGAGCGAGGAACGACTTCACATTTGTATTTTATGGGGCCTCTGGCAAATTATGTTGCTTTTTATGGCTTATGTTCTGATTCCTAGATCTAAGATTTACGGTTGGCAGGAATATTTATAAGCCTATAGAGAAAGATAACGAATAAAATGGAATCCCAACATTTTAAAAAGGATATCCTTACTGAAAGAAGGAGACAAATGGGCTAACTCTTGATTAATCTGAAAGGCATTAAGAAAAATATCCCATCCCCTTGACTACAGTAAGTAACAAGATGCTATGTGTATGTTTGTAATAAACATCGAATTGTCCCACAGATGACCATTAATTAGTTAATGATAATACTAATCTAGATTTGTGGGGCAAATCTTGTCAATGATAATGCTGAACAGACTAAAGCAGAGGCATTTCATTCAGTTCAGTGGGCCTCTACTCATGCGCAAACCCTGAATCATTTGCATACTTTAAAATATATAAGTACACAGGCATTCTTCAGAGTGAATGAGACTCTTTCAGCCTCAAATGACAGAAAATCCAATTCAAAATACCTTAAGTAAAAGAAGGGAATTTATTGGCTCAAATAATGGAAAAGTACCGGAGGAGATCCAGAGACTCAACTCATATGCTGGAAGTACGGATCTGTCTGTCTCAGCTCCTTACCTCCCTCCTCCACCTCTGCGGCTCCTTTCTCTGTCTCAGAGGGACCTGTCGCACGAGGACAGCTCTAGGCTTACACCTTTACAGCCTCAAATCCAACAAAAGAGATTCTCTCCCTCTAGGGCTTAAGGCAAGTTCCAGGATCAAGTCTCACTGGCCCAGTTACATCATGTGCACGCTCCTGAGGTCAGGTCTGCCACAAAAACTCACCCCTAAGGCCAGGCCAGGAGCGAGGAAGGGGTTATTCTCCAAGGAAAATACGGTTAGACTCTCAGAAAAGAGAGAGAGGATGGGCAGGGAACAAATTAAACATACGCCCTCTGTGTACGTCCACAGTTTCAAAGAGGTCCCTGAATGCCCTCTCCAAAGTTAAGAACCAGTGTAAAAAAGATTTAGAGAAGAACAGGTACACTTGCAAAACGTTACCTTAAATCTAACACTGTACTACACTGCTCATATTTAAGTAATTAATACCCTAATCAAACTCAGTCCTTACTTGGCCTCCTCAACTCAGAAGCCTGCATTTCCCTCCACTGACTATAATCGTCTCCACTGTTTCAACTTCTCACTTTGGCTTCCAGGAAATACATTCGTTGGGTTCCACCTCTCTGACTTTTTCAGGCATCCATTCCCCAGCTTCCTCCTCTCTTTTTCTTATTCTATCAAGATTCCATCTCATCTGTTACTTCTATTCAAATGACTCTCAAATACTCATCTCCAGACAAAAAAATCCTTTAAAAAACAGTCCACTCCCAGATTTGTGAAAACTAAATAGACACCTCAAAACCTAGGCACCACACCCAAAATATTCAAAACAAACATATCGTCTCTCTAACAAAACCAGGCTTTCCTCCCTCTCGGTTAACTCTCTGAGAAATAATCTGGTCACTCATGCTTCAGGATCCAGCTCTGACATGACGTCTTCGTGAAGCCGTCCCTCCCTCTCCTCACCAGGCTGGGCTGAGCCTGGACAGCACCCTGCCCACTGTCCTCGTACTCATCACCCCATTTTACTGTAATGACCGGTTTACTTCCCGAGCTCTCATCCTAGACTGTAAACTCAACAGCAAGGGCCCAGCTGTGGCTGACATCTGTATCCAGTATGGCAAGCAGTGCGGCTGGCACACAGAAGGCTCCCAATGAATGCTTAGCGAAAGAGAAAGAAAAATTTAATTCCTATTAAAGATCTATAATTTTCCTAGTTTAAAATATTTACTGTTTACTAAAAAGGACTGATAGCCAAAAAAAACCAAAAAAAAGAATCTTATTTAGTTTATTCTTCAAACAGACTGTGTCTTGGCAGGGTAAGGTCTAGGCAACAAGACTGCTACCAAAATTTATAAAATGACAAGTCAGGGAACAGAATTAAAGTGAAAAATAACGACTTTCTTCTTTCCTTTTTCTTAGCAATCCCCGGGGTTAAAAAAACGATGTTAGATATTAAACACTTGAAACTCTTCTTTCTCTCCAAAAGACTGAAAACATCAGTCCATCATAGGCACCAGATGTGCTTGCTGCTGAGACCGTAGCAAGCCCAGCTGCTACCCCCTGACTCACCAAGAGATAGCCTTTTGAGACAGACAGAGCTGACTGGGAACAGCTCAATCCTTTTAACCCAAAGCCCTTGCTTCTTGGCAATATCCCTCCTAACTTTAAAGTGTTTTTAATCCTCTGACCTCAATTTTGGTCTGGGAATCCATTATTTACTAGTTTCTGAGACACTGAACACATAATGTCCCTGAGCCTAAATTTCCCCAACTTTAAAACGGGAATAATAATAGCTGGCTCATGGGGTTGTTGATAAGGCGAAGGAGCAGGAAAAGCACCTGAAGGAGAGCTGGGGCTCATAAGAGCAGTCAGGGTGACAGTGCTGGCAGCTGTCTGCTGGCATTCATAAAGGATACTACGGTTTGCTGGCTTCACTAAGCTGACACCCTTTCCACAGTCACTTGATGGCAGCTTTCTTTAACCTACTCCAAGGAAGGATTATTAATACTCATCTAGTTATACACATATTTCAAAAATAATTCATTCCTTCTCACGACTCCTAAAATTGTGTACAATTTTAAACTTGCTCTTGGAACTCCTTCTGGCTGTTTTCCCCTGGGTGTTTTTTGGTGAGGAAGACTGGCCCTGAGCTAACAGCTGTGCCCATCTCCCTTTATTTTGTATATGGGATGCTGCCACAGCATGGCTTGATGAGCAGTGTGGAGGTCTGCACCCGGGATCTGAACCTGCGAATCCTGGTGCACTGAAGACGAGCATGCGAACATAACTACTACGCCACCAGGCTGGCCCGTTTTCAATCATCTTCAGTCTATCAAGTTTTGATGATGTTTATTTTCCTTTGTGGGTTTTTAAACTTTAACAGGCAACAAGTCTCTGTTTCAGTGCTGTTCAGAAACAAACTTTCAAAAAAAGGTTGTAACTGTGTTTTATCTACGGTGAAATAACAAGAGCTCTGTCATGTGGGCCCTTTAAAATAAATCTCAACCTGATTGTCTTTGGTCCTTAGATTATTTACATCAACACCAAGCAGTTGCTGTCTGTATTGTTTTTCATACCATTACACGGAACCTCAGAAACCTGACCCTACTCAACCCAGCCCTTGGCAGCCATTACTACAAACAAAAAAGTTCAACATGCCATATTTATGATATTTTAACTTACAGGTGTTGGATTGTAGTCCTTTATTTATTTAAGTTTTATTGTTTGTCGTGAGACAAAATATTTCTGGTATTTTATTTCCGCTCCAGTACTTCTGAATGATTTTGAGGGAGACGGAAAGTGACACTGATTCAATATAAAGTAGGCATGATAAGGAGATGAGAAGAGTCTAGTTAACGCTACTTCACCTTGCTACAGATAGAGTACTCAAATTAGGTTAAAAGTAAATTTCAACTTCTAAGATTAATTATAAGCAAAATTACAAATCACACATACATTTATTTTCTTAAAACTATCTTGTTCCATAGAAATTTTATCATTCATTTTAAAGTTTCCACATAGAAAAACTTTGCAAGAAATTGAAGCTTTTCCTTTTGGGGAAAGATCAACCTATAAGAATACAACACAATCAAAACATTAAAAACGTCAAAACTATTTCTCTCACTGGCAATAATAACAGAAAGTAAGTAACAGCTTGGACGGGGCAAAACAAATCTGCTTCACAGCTCAGTCTCCAGAAATGTAAAGAAAAAGTGCCCTCATCTGGCCAAACAAAAAACTTAACATCTTAGGCACACATACTAACTCCTGTTTAAGCACAATTTTCAGGACTTTAATTGGTATAAAAATAAATCTGAAGATTTAAAAAAATAAGTAACAATCCAACAATATAATTTTTTATTGCCTTTTACAGATATAACTGTTTGCTGTTAAAAAAACAACTATTTAAACCATAAACTATAACGCAAATTATATAATACATAGTCTCTCCTCAACCAGACATATTAGAAATATATTAGGAAGAATATAAATTGCTACCAGTCCTCTTATTGCAAATAATTAATTATAAAAAGGCATAAATAACTTTATGGTCTAATGACAAGACTGATTTATGACTGTCATATGCTATTATCTGGAAAAAATGTCTTTGCAAAACTTAAGAGTTCATAATTTTTCTTCCTGAGCACTTCTAAAAACCAATATGCCTTTTGAAGTTAAATGTTGGTAAATTATTTATATTACCAGAGTGACATCTCTGCCAAACAGACCCATTAGAACCCTGATTGGAAATACAATTTTCAGCAGTACTGTGACACTAATGTTACAACTGAATTGCTAGGGATGAGTAATTCTATCATTAACAGTAATGATGATGATGACAATAATACTAATAATATTAGAAATCACTCAAATGTTAGCTATTTGCCAGGCACTGTGGCACTGTGGGAGGTAGGTAGAATGCCCCTCCCCCTCCAAGAAGTCCATGTCCTAACCCCCAGAACCTGTGATTATGTTATCTTACCACCTTGCATGGCAAAAGGGACTGTACAGATGTGGTTAAAACTGAGAGATAAGGAGCTGGGCCGGCGGCGCAGTGGTTAAGGTCAGGCACTCCATCTCAGTGGCCTGGGGCTCGGGGCTCACTGGTTCGGATTATGGGTGTGGGTCTAGTACTGCTTATCAACCCATGCTGTGGCAGCGTCCCACGTATAAAGTAGAGGAAGATGGGCACGAATGTTAGCGCAGGGCCAGTCTTCCTCAGCAAAAAAGAGGAGGATTGGCAGCAGATATTAGCTCGGCGCTAATCTTCCTCAAAAAAAAAAAGTGGAAGAGGGAGGCAGAATATTCAGATGGAGGTATGAGTATGGAAGAAAGGCTGGGGAGATGCAATGTTGCTGGCTTTGAAGATAGAGAAAGGAGACCATGAACCAAGGAATATGAGCAGCCTCTAGAAGCTAGAAAAGGCAAGGAAACAGATTCTACCCAAGAGTCTCTGGACAGGAACACAGCCCTGCCAACACCCTGACTTTAGCCCAGTGGTCCTGGGTCAGACAGTTGACCTACAAAACTGTAAGGTAATAAATCTGTGATGTTTTACGGCACAAAGTTTGTGCTAATTTTTACAACAGCAACAGAAAAGTAATACATTGTGCTAAAATCAGTTACTCCTCATCCTAGTGAGGTAGGTACTGTTATTAATCCTACTTTAGCAAAGGGAAGCTGAGATTTAAAAAGAGAGACCAAGTTAACTTGCCTGAGGTCACACAGCTAGATAAACTTCAGACTCGGATTTGTCTATCTGATGTGAGCAGCATGCAAGGATGATGCCCACCTCCCAGATCACTGCCTTCAATCTGGAAGCATGATCCCAGCGATACCTCTTGGTGTTGAATGTCTTCCACTGATTTCTCCCACCCTCACTCCCAATGAGATCTCCCTGCCAGCTACTGTCGTTTGAAACTATATATTTCATCTCTCTCTCTCCCCTCATTCAACCAACCTTTGAATCACTATATCTTACGTCACTCTCTACTTTCCACATCCTCCATGGCCATGCTGAAGTAAAACAAACCACTTGGATAAAAATATTATTCTAACTCACTTCCCATTATCAGTTCCAGTCATGTAATGTGCCAATGGAAAGCATTCGATAGCTCTCCAGGATGTAATCAAGTACAACATAAGTTCCTTTAGGAATCTGACCTTAGGAAATCCTCAGGGATCTCAAAAGGATCTCATCTCATCTTTCCATCTTCCACTACTGCTTTGCATGTACTACAAGACCCACCCAAATGCAGTCTTCAGGCCCATATTCTGCCACTGTCTCACTTCCACAGCTTTGTTGTGCCATGATACTCACCTAGAATATGTGTCTATAACAAACCATATCACCCCTAAAAAAAAGCACACCGGGGGCCGGCCTGGTGGCATAGTGGTTCAGTTTGCGTGCTGTGCTTAGGTGGCCCAGGGTTCACGGGTTTGGATTTGGGTGCAGACCTACGTACCGCTTATCAAGCCATGCTGTCACAGGCGTCCCACATATAAAAGAGAGGAAGGAAGATGGGCACAGATGTTAGCTCAGGGCTAATCTTCCTCACCACAAAAAAAGAGAAAAAAAAAGAAAAAGCGCACACCAGCCAAAAAGCCCTATAGAGTTTTGCTGATACCATTCATCCTTGCCTTGCCCAGCCCCATGTGGCTTCAGAGACTAAAGACCTAGTTAGGCTAAAGGAGGTGGTAGACCACTGGCATCTCTTAGGTGACACATCTTGGGTTCAAATCTTAGCCCTACCACCTCCTAGCTTTGTGATTTAGGACAATTATTTCACTTCTCTGGTCTGAGTTTCCTTACCTAAAAAATGGGAAAAATAATAGTGTCCTCCTCATAGGGTTGTTTCAAGCATTAAATGGATTACTACATTGTAGCTGAGAGAGTAGTTGGTGTATAGAGTCTTGATTTTTACTGCAATTCTCCTCAAGAAGCGGCTTCCTCCTTCAGCCTCAGTCCCCTTGGCTGGTACACAAATGATGTGTCTAATCGTTTACCTTCCCATCTCCCAGAAGACTGGATCTTGTCACCCATTCCACAGTGCCAAGCTATGCCTCCACTTCCACCAGATGGAGACCAACTCCCAAAGCCCCTACAACACGGAGATCACCAGGAATCAGCATCTCCTTTTACCATCTTTCCCTTTTCCCCTCCTGACTGATTCCACTACTCCCAGATTAGACTCTTAACACATTTTCTTAAGCACAGATTTACTACATCCACTTAGATACCGTGACTTTAATAACTGACTGCCCGCTGTAAGGACTTGCTCTGTAGATGAGTTAGTCCTTCTAGCACTCGCTTCTCCGGCAAAGCACTTTTCCTGTTACTGCATCAATGAGAAAGGTCAACGTGCTATTGTTGTTACTGGCAGAGGTCTTATTCACCTATACAATTATAAGTTTCTTGAAAACAAGGACTATGTTGCAATCATCTTTGAATTTCCCGGACCTAAACACATTGTTTTATTTTTGATTAATGGGTCACTTCTGACTCATAGTTAACTACGGACCAGCAAATGTATCTTTGTGTTTACCACTCCTCCCCTAACCCCTGGCAATGAAATACAAACACACAAATTTATCCTTGCTTATAATTATAATGAGTTTTTAAATGACCAACGCCATTACACTTCTCTCAGCTTTTCAGTGACATTTCTCTACATCACCTTACTTTAATTATATTAGATTAATGTATGGACTAATCCGTTCTATACAAGCCTTTTTCTAAAGTGTCAAAATAATAATCAATACAGCCGCATTAACGCTTTTCAGTACCCCTTTTACTATACTGAGCTAGTGTACCTTAAACTTTCAGAGTCTATACTTCAATACTATGTAATTATTGTGCCGCATTCAACAGAGATTTCAAATGTCTTTAAAAGATAACATAGTACTATTGTTCTACTTTAGTCAATCACACGCTTCTCCTTGAACTTGAGCTTGGTGCTAAAGTTAAGGTGCTTGATAATCCAAGCCTAATGCAAGTCTAACTCATGCCAGGACTGATCTGTGGCTACAGACATTCTACCATCTTCTACTTTGTTATGTTTAGTTCAGGTCATCTCAAGTAGACAGCGAAATCTTACTAGAGAAGGATGTGTTCTTTTTAATCTGATATTCTCCAGAACTAAAATGGATATTTTTTTCTTTTTACAATTGCTACAAGATAACTAGAAGATTTCTTTCAACTATCTACCTTTCCATGTGAGACGAGACTTTAGAATAGTGGCCCGGAACCCTGACTGTGCACTATAATCACCTGTGGGGTTCTTTAAGAATAGGTCCCCAGGCCCCACGCCAGACAGGTGTGACTTGGTTGGTCTCTGGGGAGCCCAAGTTTGAATGTTGCTGCTGGTATTTTCTAAGGAGCCACGCTGAATAAGAAGCACAGCCTGAGGAATCCTTCTTTTCTTTAAAAGAAAACACCATATTTCAAAGATCTATATAGATATAAACATATATTAAAAACGTATATTGTCTATAATCAATCATTTAACTTAAAAAAACTCATGTAACCAACATATTTTAAATCATCTTTGTATTGTGTCTGAAAATATAATCACGATAATCAGTGTCAATTTTTCCCCCCCAAATGATCAGTCCTCATATTGGTGATTTTCTGAAATAAACTTTCAGGTGTAAAATTTCTTGCACATCAAAAGTAATACCACAACATACATTCTAAATACCTTTAATCCTCCGTATCTGGCCAAATTGTTCCCTATCTGCTTGTTGCCAATTTAAAACTCACTTTCTGGATTAGTCTACAAAACAAATCCCCCTGTGTTTTATTATTTCTTGTGTGGAGTAGCGCAGATTTAATATGCCTTGGCCCTGAGAATGACTCCCCTCACGGCTGATGGAGGAGCTTTCTGCTGGGCCTGCAAAACAGTCTTGAGAATGAAAATGCCCTTGATTACAGTCGAATGACCTAGTCTTTCAGAGTAAAAATTTAAATCCCAACGGTGATTTAAAGTCTATATTCAGCTGTTAAACCCTTTTGGACTCAAACAGCAGACACACATAATAAATCTCAAAGCTGACAGTTTGAGATTTGCTTACTACCTCTGGCACTTCCAAGCTCTAAAAAAATCATTGGCATACTGCACTCCGATAAAAAGCATAAAACTAAGTGCAACATTAACTACATGTGAGAGGAGGGAGGCTCTGAAAGACTTTTGCTTAAATAAGTGCCATATTTTCATACAAATTTATCAAGTTACATTCTACCTCATTCTATTTTTTTCTCTGTCTCTTTCACAAAAATTCTATTTATTCTGTTGCAAAGAAGAGGCTAAATTTCAATTACCCTGAAATTAACTTGCCTGTTACTGCTGAAACAAACCCATCTCTCCCCCATACATCAGGGAAAACCTGTATCCTAAAAAAATCCACATTTAACTAACACTTCATTCTTTGCAATTCCAATTGTTTTTCAGGTTCCCCTTTAGTCTTTAGCAGAATGCATAAATTTACAAAATTGCAAACACAGTGTATCACAATTGTTTCTTCTGTTTCTTATACATAATATTGTTAAGCAGAGGCCTTTAACAATAATGCATGGGATCAAAAAAAAAAAAAAAGGAATGGAAAAGCATTCAAGAATAGCCAATTTCACATTTAAAAAAATTCTACCCCAGTGCCAAGGAATTAAGTCTTGCTTTAAAATGTAATGTCGGGGCAGGCTCAGTGGTGCAGCGGTTAAGTGAGCATGTTCTGCTTCGGCGGCCCAGGGTTCGTCAGTTCAGATCCCGGGTGCGGACATGGCACTGCTTGGCATGCCATGCTGTGGTCAGCGTCCAACATATAAAGTAGAGGAAGATGGGCAAGGATGTTCGCTCAGGGCCAGCCTTCCTCAGCAAAAGAAAGAGGAGGATTGGCAGCAGTTAGCTCAGGGCTAATCTTCCTCAAAAAAAGAAAAAATTAATTAATTAAAATAAAATGTAATGTGATCATTAGAGTCACAAGAAGAGTCATAAGAATTTCCGAAAGAGGCAATGTGTGTCTACAATTAAAATAACACAAAGACAAGATTTTCCTGTCTTTCTAAGTATTCGGTTTCCAAGCAGAATAAACCAAGTAAATAAGATACACGTGGATTTCTAGATTTCAACTAGACTAACACACACCACCACTCACTATAATAATTCTACTTTTTTTTTCCTTTTTAAAGAAAGTAATTAACAGACATCCACACATTTTAGCCCGTACCTCCTCTGTAGCGATGAGGAAACCAACACTCAGTGAGGCAGATGAAAGTGACTGTGCGATGGAAAGGAAGGAAGCCCAAGTTCTACCACTTTCTGCCCAGGATAGAGCTACATCAACCAGAAAAGCCCTGTAACTACCTCACTAAACACAGGCGAGCAGGCTTCAAAAGCTAGTGACTGTTACCACACTACCTTGTATAACACCATCACAGTTTATCTCATTACATGGATTTCATAACTTCAATCATAAAAATTAAGAATAAAATTAACTACCCACTTGAAAAATAAGGTGAAGCATTCTACTGCATGTCCCACTTGCTGTAAGGCCCCATGTTGCAATCTGTCTCTCCAGGTCTTGATTTGTTTTTCTATAAATGGAGTATGCTGGCCTAGCATCCAAAAATCCCCAAATACGCTACTGTCTTCAACTCACAAGGGGATCACTTGGACATTTTAGCTATTTCTCTGCTGCTTTCACCTGGGGAATAAGGAATTCTAAACAAAACGTAATGTACAAGTGAAAAAAATCAATTTTTCTATTACAGTTTTATAAATGTAAGGTTTGCTAGCCAATCTTCTTCAACTTTTTTCATGTCACAGCACACAAAGGAAATGATAATGCTTGGGCAGCACACCAGAGTAATGGACCAAGGAGACTACTGGAGGTGGGTGGGGGGCGGTTCCAGCCCTGTGGGCTGGGGTAGGGGAGTGGGGTGCTCAGTGGCTCCTGAAACCTGATCCTGGTACACTAGGAACTGTGGAAGCTGTGTACTAGAGAATGGAAATGATGATTGTGACACTATCACAGGCTCAACAGCCTAATGAATAATTTGCTCACTTTCAAAGCCAGGGAGCCTACACTTTTAGGGTTAACTCACAAAAGTGTGCAATCAGTCACAAAGAAACTAATAGAAAATTAACAAGGGTGGTAAATATTCCTAACATCAGAAAGACAACCAAGCTTTTTTTTAAGGAAGATTGGCCCTGAGCTAACATCTGTTGCCAACCTTCCTCTTTTTTTTCTTTCTCCCCAAAGCCTCAGCACATAGTTGTATATCCCAGTTGTAGGTCATTCTAGCTCTTCCATGTGGGACACCACCACAGCATGGTCTGATGAGTGGTGTGTAGGTCTGTAGCCAGGATCTGAACCAGTGAACCCCGGGTTGCCAAAGCAGAGTGTGCGAACCTAACCACTCAGGCATGGGCCTGGCCCCAAGCATTTTTGAGTAAGGAAATAATTTATTATGAATTATCCTTAAAATTACAAATGTACCCATAAATTACAATGATAAATGTTATGACACAGGTCTGATTATTCTCCTTGGCTGTAGACTGGAAATGAGATATGGAGGGAACCACCAACCACCAAATGGGCATCCCTAAGTCCAAACAGGCTCCACGGAGCACTCTTGACATGCTTTAAAATCATTATTATTGGTTATTCAAGCATTGTTACCAAAAGATGAGTGCAGAACTTCTTCCTGAGGAACAGCATGGCACTGTGGTTTTAAAACAAACCTCATCTATGTGACAACTGTTTAACTCCCCGCACCCTTAGTGTCCTTTTCTATCAAACAAAGGCAATATCATCTTCCTTATCAGGTTTTTGTGAGGATTAGAGATAATGCAGAAAACCTGGTTTCTGTCATCCATGTCTGGTACTCAAATGCACTCAAAAAGCGTTACTGTAGCCACTGGTACTATTTTCTATGCATTTTTGTTTACTTAATATTAATTCACATGTCTTTTTCACAAGTACCTTCACCCTATCTGTGTTCACTATTTTTTAAGGCTACATAATACTCTCCCTTGCTATCTCATGGTTTAGTCAACAGGAACTAATTGCTAGACATTTGTATTACATTTATTTTCTACTATGGTGAAGATTTTTAAATTTAATTTCCTTAGCATCTAGCCCCAGAGATGGAGTTACGAAGAAAATGATTACCTTTACGGCTTCTGATACATCTATTTCTTAATACCCATCTCCGTGAACAAAGACTGGGGTGTGGGGTACAAGTACAGTAGAATTCTAGTGATCTTGAAACTTTGCTGGTCGAATAGCAATATACTTTAACTGAATCTTGGAACTAAATAGGCTTTTTCTTTAAGAGAAATTAAATTAGGAGGAAATCAAGAATAAGCTTTTCAAAGTTACTTCAAAATGAGGGAAGATGTCCTCAGTCGCAGTTACTAAGCAAAATTATTTTAACAATGAACACACCTTACTGTTTTAACTTTTGTTTAACAAAAACAACATATGTACACAGCGTGTGTGTGTATATATATGTATCTTTTTTTCACAAAATACAGAAGGACTTAAAGTGAAAATCTCCTCTGTTCCATCCTTGATATTCCTCATCAAAATCCAGAAAACCCAGAAGTATTATTAACATTTTCATTTGTATGCTACAAGAATTTTTAAATACAAAAGGCATAAATATGTCTATCTTTATTAGTATTCGAGTGCTCTGAAACTTGCTTTTTTTCTCTTAATAAATCCTAGACTTCAGCATACACAGATCTACTGTTACGTACATTCTATTATTTTCTACTGTTCTGTAATTGACATAACTATTTCATTATTAAAAGATACTTGAGGGGCCGGCCCCGTGGCCGAGCGGTTAAGTTCGCGTGCTCCACTTTGGCAGCCCAGGGTGTCGCCGGTTCGAATCCTGGGCGCAGACATGGCAACACTCATCAAGCCACACTTCGGTGGCATCCCACATGCCACAACTAAAAATACACAAATATGTACCGGGGGGCTTTAGAGAGAAAAAGGAACAATAAAATCTTTTAAAAAAAAAGATACTTGAGCAATTACCAGTTTTTGCTGTTTTTTTGTGTGTTTACATATAAAAACAAAACTTCAATAACCATCCTGTACATCTTTATAAACTATATGAAAGTTCAACCTAATATTATTATATTTGTAGGACAAAGTTGCAGTCATAGAATTGATGGGTCAAAAGGTATTGTATATTTGACTATTTCCACCAGTTTACATTGCCCCCAGGAGTAAAAGAGAGTGTCAATTTCACTCTGCTTTCACTAATACCAGGTTATTACCACACAAATCTTTGCCAATCTGATAAGTGAATAAGATATCTGATTCCAGCTGGCATTTTTTTTCAGTGTCTATTTGTATTTCCTCTAGTGTGAACTTTCACCGTTCCCATCTTTTATCCACGTTTTCTATTAGCTTGCTCATTATTTTCTTACTGGGAATCAAATGTTTTAAAATGCTACGTATTCAAGGTCACTCGACAAAATTTCTCTCATTAAGAAATAATTCTGAAAACTGGCTGCAGTTTGAATTGCTTGTTTGAAATGAA
This sequence comes from Equus quagga, assembly GCF_021613505.1. Classification (NCBI taxonomy): domain Eukaryota; kingdom Metazoa; phylum Chordata; class Mammalia; order Perissodactyla; family Equidae; genus Equus; species Equus quagga. The sequence goes on from NC_060267.1 coordinate 39,595,220, forward strand.
TTATTTGAATTGCTTGCTCAGAATTCTTGTATTTACTCCTGTCCAAGCCTGACAGAGACGGCCACATGTAGATTTGTTTCTACATGCATAAATCTATTGTAAAGATCAATAAAAATACAACCAAGTGGCACTCTATTGTGGAAGAAGCCAACAAGGACACAGAATCATACAGGTGAAAGGCCCAGAGGCCAGCGTCAATCTAACTCTGGTCTCAGCTCCTCAGACCACAATAAGTTCAAGAACCCACAGGTGTCACCTCAGCCTCATGGTATCAGCTCCTCCATCAATAAAATGAAAAAGTTGGGAAGAATGGTGACTAAGACTGCTTCCAAGTATAAATCCCATGAGTCTAAAAGAGGTTTCAACATTTTTCTTAGGACCACGAAACACCTATAGTAGGACATAATGAAATAAGTAAGCAATAAGAAACTAAAGTATAAGAAAACTACCAACATGGTACTAACCAGTTTCTTAGAAGTTTGATTTCTAAGTCCTTAATGTATTAGGAATTTGGGAAAACGTACACATACACTGATTATATTCAAAGCATTACTTTACTGTGACTTTTCAATGTGCTTTTTTTTTTTTTTTTTTTGAGGAAGATTAGCCCTGAGCTAACATCTGCCACCAATCCCCCTCTTTTTGCTAAGGAAGACTGGTCCTGAGCTAACATCCGTGCCCATCTTCCTCTACTTTTTATATGTGGGACGCCTACCACAGCATGGCTTGCCAAGTGGTGCCATGTCCGCACCAGGGATCCAGAACCGGCGAACCCCGGGCTGCCGAAGCAGAAAGTGCAAACTTAACTGCTGCGCCACCAGGCCGGCCCCTCAATGTGCTTTTCTGATAATCGTTTCATGAATAGTTTAGCAGGAACAAAAAACAAACCTATTAAAGAGCCCACTGACGTTAAAAGCTTCTTGTTGCTGGAATAATGTCATGCCACTTCCCAGTATTTATGTTATTTTAATCTCTTGCTTTAAATGAGATGTATCTGCAAATCAAATTAGACTTGTATTCGAGTTTATACTTTCCTACCCAGGAAATCAATTGAGATTTGTGACTGAGTTTTCATGTTTCCACTCATGAAATTATTAAAAACACACCACCTTTCTCTCACTTGAAGAATTATTCCAGGGCTACGATGCCTACGCTTATTCATTTTATAGTTTTAAAAACTGTGTTTAAGAAAAAATTTTCTCAAACACAAATTTTACGTAGGCGGGAAATCATTGCTATAGCAACAATAGCTTCAGTTTATGAGAACTGAAAGGGGAAAAATTCACATTTCCAACACTTGAAACTTAACTATTTGATTGTTGATGGCCGACGGCACAGGCTGGTAGCTCCTGACCATTGAGCACGACCATCATGAACGGGATCCCAATGAGACTTGGCCAAAGTTTTAAAAGATAAAAAATATATTGTGCCTTCTTTAATGACAAGGTTAACGACTAAAAAGCAAACGTGACACTATAGGCCACCCCCAGGCTGTTCTTCCTTCTCTACCTCACGTTCCAGGGAGCCAAAGGAGTTAGCGGGAGAGTGACAGCCTCCAATGGTGAGTGATTGGTGCATCTCTGAGGTCTTGCCGCTAATAAAAAACACTAGCACCATGTCATCGCTTTGGGGGAAAATAAGCACTGGTCTCAGCTAGAACTGGCACCTCCACCTTCAACTGCGGCTGGCTCCAGGAGTGGAGCACATCTTTCTCTGAGGATCCTTTCCTTACTATTCTGATGGGCAGAGGTTGAATACTAATAACAAAAAGAAACTAAAACAGTATTTTTCCATAAACAGATGGGGAAATTTTGTGTGTATGAGTGTACGTAAGAAAGGGAAGTCAGTAGCAATTTTCTTTAAAAACATTTTTCCCATCCTATTGCCCAGGTGCAAAACATACCCCTGGCACAAGAGGAACTATCACCACCACTAATTTAACCACCCAACAGCAGCACACAACCCACTGAATATGGTATAGTAACGTGGTGTTTATGTAATTCTGTAATCATAATTTTTTGGCTCTGCCATTTACTAGCTGTGTGACTGTGGCCAATTTTATCCATGCCTCAGATTGGTCCTCTGAAAATCTGGATAAAGATGGTGCCATCTTACAGGTTTGTTACAAAGATCAAATGAGTTAATATATGTAAAGGATGGAGATTTGTCACTGGCACATGATAAGCACTTAATAAAGCGAACAATTATCTTCCTCGTTTTATTTTGAGTCATTCTAATAGGCATGCAGTGGTACCCAACTGTGACTTTAACTTGCATCTTCCCTAGAGACTACTGATGCTGGAGCTTCTTTCCACGTACTTATCAGCAATCTGTAGACCTTCTTTCTTGGTGAAGTAACTTTTCAAATCTTTTGCCCACTGGATGGTTTGTTTTCTTACTGTTGAGTTTTAAGAGTTCTCTCTGTTATTTGGATGCAATATCTTTATCAGATACAGGATTTGCAAATGTTTTCTCCCAATCAGTTTCTTGTCTATTCTTTCCCTTAACAGTTTTTCACAGAGCAAGAGGTTTTTAGTTTCGATAAAGTTCAATTAACTAATTTTTTCGTTTGGTGGGTTATGCTTTTGGTTTCATCTCTAATAAATCTTTGCCTAACCCGAGATCACAAAGATTATCTCCCATGTTCTCTTCTGGAAGTTTTACGGTTTTAAATTCAGGTCTGTGATCTATTTGGACTTTTATATAAAGTACATGATGGGTCAAAGGTCTCTTTTTTGGCATATGAATGTTCAACTGTCCCAGTACCAGTTGTTCAAAAGACTAACCTTTCTCCTCTGAAATATCTTGCACTTTTGTCAAAAATAAAATATAATAAAATAAAATCAATTGACCATATTAGTGTGGGTCTCTATCTAGATTCTATTTTGTCCCCGTTTTTTTGGATGTTCCTCCTCTGAGGCCCCACTGTCTTGATTACTGTAGCTTTATGGTGAGTCTTGAGAGCAGGCAGTGAGTCTCTGTACTTGTCAAAAATAGTTTTGGCTATAAATAAATTCACATAAATTTTAGAATTGCTCATCTAGCTTTCTAAAGCAGAGTAAATCTATTACTTACAAGCAGCTATTCTTACAGTGTGTGGTAGAATTCACAGCTAATCTGGTGTCTCTTCATCCTTATATTAAAAGAAATACTAAAATCTTCCCAGAGGCAGATGAAGGAGCTGACGATCTCCACGTTTCCCGGACCTTTTTATCAAAGTCTTGTGACAGGATTTAAATGCTCGTTCCCTCAGTTGATTTCTTTTTAATAATCTCAGTCTTCTGAGGCATAACTTGACATGACAGTCCTGAAGCTATAAACAAAGCTGTTTTTCTCTAGCATGCCCTCCTATAAGTCAAGCTAGGCTGTTTGGGGTTTCTCTTTGGAGTAGGGGAAAGAAAAAGACTAGGAAAGATCTCTCTCTATCTATTCTAGCTACTATTCTCATTTTCATCTCAAACTGCAGAAAAAGTTTCACTTAAGATTTTTATAACTTCTTGCAATTGTCTTACTAGCTAAACACCAGAAGACATCAGAAATCAGCAGCAACAGTAACTGACTGTGACTATAAATGAGGCTTTTATCAATGTGGTTTTGTTAAATGGTATGGGCTTGTGCACAGTCATCCTCGCAAGTAATTCAACTACCTCCCCAGCCAAGCAGGCTGCTCGCTTTCAACTGAAGTATATAAGGAAAGAGGCAAGTTTCAAAAAAAATTAGGTACACTCCAGAAGTGAAGGATGATAAATTACTTATAAAATCATTACAGGGAGATTGCAATTGTATTTTGCGTAGAAAGTTACTGATTAACTGGGTTAACTGGGTTTAAATGCCCAAGAAAATCTTAGATAATCGTAGCCACAGACGCCTTTTTTCCCCCTTTACAGTTTGTTTACAGGAGGGGAAAAGGCTCTCTAAACACATACAACTGAAAAATCAAAACCTAAAACACAAAAGAAAGCCATTAAATTATTCATTTAATATCTTTAAGGCCAGGTTTAAAACTAACCTTTATAAATATACATCATACCACTTAATAACAGGTCAGATGGGCTGTCCAGCTTCCCATATTCCACTTCAGAGGTTAGGAACAGACCTTACCAAAGGAGTGTGATTATTCAATCTCTGACCTGAGTTTCCTACAATTTAATAAGCTCAAGTCAATGACAAAGATAAAAATGCTGTCATTCAGAATCTTTTGAGCTGCCACCTCACAAATCTTCCTCATACAATTAAAAGTTTTTACTTGACTCATTCCTATACTTTAAACTTTTCTCATTTAGAAATCAAATACAGGCAGACACTTCAATAATCAAGTACAGGTATGGTACAGGACTTATTTTTTAATTGAAGAAGGGAAAAAAAAATTCCAGATAAGGCAACCACAAAAAAGATTTTTTTTACCAAACAGCAAAGGTGGTACTCTTGAATTTTACCAATAAATGAAAATGCGCAAGAGAAGTTCACCACACTGGGATCAGGGTTTCTACCTGATCTTGTTGCCTATTTTAATCCAGGGTTTATACGTATGTAGGCTACTTCCTAAAATGGTTCACTCAGGGCGAGAGGGTGCTAGGCAGCTCTAGAACAGACAGAACACATATCATTAACAATGCATAATAAATACTGATAAAATATTAATTTCCTTTACATATTGCTTTTGCTCTACACATAGTGCTTAATGTTATTTATGAGAGGAGAAGGATAGAAACAGTTTACAAAAAAGAGTAGACTCTGGTGGGGGATGTTGATAATGGAGGAGGCCATGCATGTGTAGGGGCGATGGGTACATGGGAAATCTCTGTACCTTCCTCTTAATTTTGCTGTGAATCTAAAATTGCTCTAAAAAAAAGGGAGTCAAAAACAAAAAGAGAGTAAAGAAAGAGTTACACAAAGCAGACTGCAAGTTATCAGGAATGGCCCAGAAAGATGCTCAGTCCAAGCTTTGTCTAAGAGACTGTGGCCCAATTAAATCAGCAGCAACAGTAAAAAAAAAAAAAAAAAAAGGGGGGGGGGGGGGGGGGGGTTTACCCAGGCCCTTTCCAGGGAGCCACTGAGGGTTCTGTAGGATGCAGAAGACAGGGTTTGGGAAGACCTTAATTGTACCAACACTACAAGATCACAAAAAAAACTCACTAATGGGTTCTTCAAATTACCTATTTCCTGGACTTACACGTTTTATATAAAACGTTTCACATTGCAATACTCATGAAATTGGCTTCATCTTAGATTCCATGCCTGCATTTAATGCAGTAGTTTGTTTTTTCCCTAGAAAAGTCAGTATAAGCCACTGGCGAGTCTTTCAATCAAAGTGTCTCAGAAGGCAATGTGAAACTCAAGTCTACCACTGGCAGACAGAGGCAGCCAACTCAGCAGTCATCCAAATCACTGTGAACTGCACGGGTGAAGGCCAGGAGACTGGAGGCCCTTCCAGTGCTGCACAGGAGAGGGAGGGCTCCAGTTCCCTTCCATGTAATTTCAGTGGAAACCAATGAGGCAAGAGACACTAACTTCATTTATCTGTGGCGGCTGGAGTTTACAATCACCTTTTCTTAAAAAATTTGATAATCTTTAAATAGACCCTGCACTTAGGTCCAAAGATAAAACCGAAAATTGGTCTAAGTCAGCCACATGGGTCTAAACTAGCTGCACAACATCAGCACAGCTGCTAAACCCATCACTGATAATTCCATTTTTCATTAAGGATGAAAACAAGGGACAGATGACACACACTTTCTAGGACCACTATCAGAATAAAATAAATCAACAATATTTTATCTTCCATAAATTATTTCAAAATAATAACTACTGCCTCTTATTTGAATATCTACTATGTGCCAGGAACTCAAAGTACATTACTTTAAGCCCGCATGGCAGCTGTTAATCTCACTTTACAGAAAAAGAAACAGCCTCAAAAAAGTTATATGGCTAGACTCAGGTTTGGGATTCAAAGCCAAGCCTGGCTGATTGCAAGCCCAGCTCTTTCCACTTCATCGAGTTGCCTCCAGCATATCGACTTACTATTTCTCCATGACACATTTACCTTTAACTGTTTCTGAGTATAACACATTCTTACAAGAAACCTCAAAATTTGGTATTACCCACTACTGTAACACTCTTTCCCTCATTTGAAGAGCTCTTTCTTACTGATGCTATTTGTAACAAAGCATTATGAAAATCAGAATGTGTGCATATGTGTGTTTGCAGGTGTGTCTATGGGGGAAGGAGAATGCATGAGAGGATGCAGAATTTTAAGCAAATTTAATATTCAAACCAAGGCAAAGATATTGGTATCGAATTTTTATTTTAATTGCTAGATAGCTATTTCTTTGTAAATCACTGTAATAAACTGCCTTCAATTCAGTCTTGTGGTTTCCACAAATGTACTTGCCACAACTGATTTGTTTCATCTACGGCAGAAATAAGGTATAACTCACTTTGGCTGTACAAACTCTGAAGTTTATTTCGTATTAGAATAGCCTATTTATACATAAAACAGAATATTTTTTTTTCCCACTGACGGAATCCAAATATACAATTGCAATGAAAAGTAAATCTCAAAAACCATTAAGTCAGCCACGGAGAATACTTCAAAAGAAATGAAGCAAAATGGCAGCCAGGAGATGATTCCTCTAGTTTATCTGAAACAGTTTATATCCTGAAGCCAATCTGAAGGTTGTCTCTATTCAAAACACATGGCTTTAATGGATTGAACTCTGTGGTTCAGAAGTAATCAAGAACTCCTTCAGGGGCTGGGTGGGGGTGGGGACAACAAATAGAAGCTTTCAACTAGTATGAACAAGTATGAAGTTGTAGTCTCTCCACTAATTAACTGTACCATACTTTTAGCCTAGAACAGTAACACAGCCCGTGGTGAAATAGGGAATTATCAGTGACCAGAGAGAACCCGTCCTACCATGGATGCCGTACAGAAGGATGATGACTAGGGAAACCTCCAGCTATACAATGACAAGTAGAAGAGGGCCCTCTAAGAGCTGTGCCATTTTCCCCAGCAGTACTGAGCTTCCCTGCACTGGGAAGTTGATCCAAGGCTGGAGTTTTTCTGGGGGTTTGTAGCAAAATGGAAAAGAATATGAAGAAATCAAGATCCGTGGAGTACGGGGCCAGCCCGGTGGCGCAGCAGTTAAGTGAGCACGTTCCACTTCTCCACAGCCCGGGGTTCGCCGGTTCGGATCCTGGTTGCGGACATGGCACCACTTGGCAAGCCATGCTGTGGCAGGCATCCCACATATAAAGTAGAGGAAGATGGGCACGGATGTTAGCTCAGGGCCAGTCTTCCTCAGCAAAAAGAGGAGGATTGGCAGTAGTTAGCTCAGGGCTAATCTTCCTTTAAAAAAAAATTTAAAAAAAAAGGTCCGTGGAGTTGAGAAGATCAAAGTAACACGTAGTAGACATCGGTTGGGGAGGTTCGCCACCTCACCACTCTCCTGACACTTAGAATCTGAGTCCCCAAAGCTACGTCTGTGCTATTATGTTGAAGCATGAGAAAACGTTTTTTATGCGAGTCAAAAACAGTCCAATACCAGCAAATTAATATGATTTAATCTACTACATATGGCTCTATCCTCCCATCCACTAAGCAAATCAGATTTGCTCTCTTGGGAATTCGGGATTTGAGTGAAGAGATGGTCAGAGCTGCGTCACCTTAATGTAAGCACTCGAGAGAGGGTTCCGAGGCTCCCACTGCTCAGGGCCTTAGATTCCTGCCCTGCCCAGAGGTTAGCTGTGCAGCAATTCCTTCAAGACTGCAAGCTCCCCAAGAATCTTTGCAATACCCCAATTTAACAAATAACTTTTGATGAAGACTTAGTTTCTGTCTTTGCAACTAAAGGAACCTTAACAAATATTAACTGTGAGCCTAGGAGGCTAGACGGGTGGTTCCAGCAAACCCTTGAGTTACCAGTCCAACACCCAAGTTTTGTTTTTCTTTCTGTTGTTCACAAAACCTGAGCATGACTGCTGATTAAGCAAAGTACAGCAAGCAAGCAAGTAAAGTTGCCTCTTTCTTCTTTCAGAGAGCTTACTTGTTGCACATATACAGACTTGCTCAAAGCATGTTATTTAAACCGAAAATTATGCTAATAAAATGCCCAGCGAGGCTCAAGGACTTTGGTTATTTTTGATAGTAACTTTAATAGTCACACATGTTAAATACATTAAAATGATATAAAGTGCTCATTAAAAAAACACCGCCCCTAAAGTTATCATGACCTCAATTTCCACTAAGAAGAATTTATTTTAGTTTCAATCAGCTCTTAGCCTGGCAGTATGCTCACCAGCCCTATGACTCTGAGAGACAGCACAAAGAGCACAGGAAATGGCAGCCAAACAGAGCCTTATGCCAATTAGATGGAAAACCTATAACTGAGGACCAGCTAGGAGTATGGAGAGGATTTTCCAAATCCAAAAGAATACCACAACTCTCTGAGCCAGTAAAAGGGACTTTCCCTTCTCCACCATACCGTGTTTAATGCTTAGTGATGCTGCCTTTTGTTTGATGCAATGTTGGCTCTCTCTCCTTAAATGGGCCAGAGAACTGATACTTGCAACCTTCCCCCTTCTTACCACTAATTATAAGGTTATTTTAAAATACTTTGTAATAGTTTTATATATGTTCATACAATCCTATATGTGTAAAAAAAAAAACTAATGTTTTTGGGACAAATAACCAACCATTGGCAAAAAATGTTAGATTCTATATGCAAAATCATTTCCTGATGGACTACCAATGAAAATATGAACAAACATATAGAAGGGAATATAGTTCTTTTTATAATCTAAGGGTAAACCAAAGTATGACACCAAAAGCAGAAATCAAAAAAGGACAAGACTGATGGATTTGACTACAACAAAACAAAAACTTTTCTGGCAATAAAGAAACAGTCAAAATACAAATGAAAAATTTACTTAAAATCAGTAATAAAATGACTACCATATCAAACAAAAATGGACACTGAAGACAATTCATCTGAAGACCAATACAGGACTGTGTATCAAAACCTTAAAAATGGACTTACCTTTTGACCCATCAATTCTACTTCTAACAATTTACCCTATGAAAACCACTTCCTTATCAAGGATATTCACTGCAGCATTGTTAACAGCAAAAAACAAAACAAATAAACAAAATCACCAACATGAGCACATTAAATTATAATTCATCCCATCTGTTCAATGAAATAATCTACTGTCATTAAAAAGCAGAATGAGATCTATATTCATTAACAGGAAAAGACAGTCACAATCTATTAGTATATGGGAGAAAAAAATAACATCATAAAACAACAAAAAATTAACATGCACAGCAAAGACTACTGCCTATCAAAGTACGTTCCTCCTCGGCACACCAGTAGACTCTGTTTCCACCCCACGCCCCTCCTCCCACTCACACAGCTTAGTGTGCCACGTGATTATGTTCTCTGCAATAGACTGTGAGCACAGGTGCAACCTTGGAGCTGCCTCATGTTGAAGATGGCAGGAACAACCCTGGGCGGAGTTCTGAAAGACTGCAAGGAGTGGAAACAGCCCTCCACCTGGATCCCCACCTGGAACATCCCCCTGGGCTGCTGTGTGAGAAAAAATAAACTTCTGCTGTGTTTATGCCATTAGAGTTTGAACCAATATTCAGCAGCTTGGCCCACCCTATCTACTACTAGCAGTTTTATTTTTTAAAAAAATTTCTACGTGCATATGAATATTTTTAAAGGTCTGGAAAGATACCCATCAAAACTTATCTTTATGATATTTAACCCTACTGTTGCACGCAGTTGTGGACTGTTTATTCTCATGGCTGTCCAGGATTTCATTGTGTGAATATGCTACAATTTACTGACCTACTACTGATGGGCACTGGGTACTTTCCAGTTTTTTGCTATTATTATTATACTGCTATACCATGAATAGTCTTGTCCGCATCTTTTGGTAAACAGATTTGTATTTCTCTTGGGTACTTACTTAAGAGAGGAATTACTGGGTCATAGGATATGCATATGTTCAGCTTTAGTAGACACTACCAAACAGCATTCTGAAGTGATGGTACCAACGTGCGCGCCCATCAGCAGTATAAGAGAGTTCTAGCTGCCCTATATCCTCGTCAGCACTTGGCATGTTCTTTTTCATTATCACCATTCCGATGGGTAAGTACTATGCACTTTTAATTATTCTCAACACAAAATACTTTATTATCTAAAATCAAAGGGAGTTTTGGGGCTGGCCCAATGGTGTAGTGGTTAAGTTTGCGCACTCCACTTCAGCAGCCCTGGATTCGCATGTTCAGATCCTGGGCGTGGACCTACACACCACTCAGCAGGCCATGTTGTGGCAATGTCCCACATATAAAGTAGAGGAAGTTGGCAGAGATTTTAGCTCAGGGCCAATTTTCCTTATCAAAAGAAATTAAATAAATAAAATTAAAGGAAGTTTAGTTAATTACAGTGCACTTCTACAATGGAATAATGTGATTTCAAAACTAGATATAAAAGGTGTTCTCAATGATGTAAAATAATGTTTAAAAAACACTACAAGAAAACGGGTTGCCACCCTGTAAAGTGAATTAGCTGAAGACGATTGCAACCTGACCTTCCTTGACTTAAAGAAAATTATTCTCCTGATGCCTGTAATTCACTGGAAACATTGCATGGGCTCTGAAGTCAGAGTGCCTGGGCTGGAGTCCTGCTTCTGTGACATAGTGTGCAGTGTGACCTCGGGTTCTAACCTCTCCAACCTGCCACTTCTGACATTTCACCACTTAAAGGAATGATTAAGAGCCTGGATTCTAGAAATAAACTGTCTGAGTTCAAACCTTGCTCCGTAATTTCATAAATCTCTCTGGGCCTCTTTGTCATCTATAAATAGAAAAAATAAAAGTTCCCGGGGCTGGCCCAGTGGCACAGCGGTTAAGTGCACATATTCTGCTTCGGCGGCCCGGGGTTCACCAGTTCAGATTCCAGGTGTGGACATGGCACCACTTGGCAAGCCATGCTGTGGTAGGCATCCCACATATAAAGCAGAGGAAGATGGGCACGGATGTTAGCTCAGGGCCAGTCTTCCTCAGCAAAAAGAGGAGGATTGGCAGCAGATGTTAGCTCAGGGCTAATCTTCCTCAAAAAAATAAAATAAAGATAACTTAAAAAAAAAAGTTCCAATACCTCATGAGAGTGTATGAGAAATAAATGGATCTATATATGCTGCGCACTCAGGATGGTGTCCAACACAAGTATGCATTTGCTACTATGTCTACTGCTGCTGCTGCTGCCACTACCTCAAATCTCATATCTAATGGAAAAAAATAAGCCAATGAAATCATCAGAAGGCAAGCTAGCACCTGGACTTCAATTCACCTGAGCTTATTCTCTAAGACTGACAGTTGATCATCTAAGACCGAGTGGCCAGAGAGCTAGGGGTCTCAAGTAACCTTCATCTTCACTTACTTCGAAGCAGACTCAAGGTCCTTTGCAAGACAGACGGAAAATCAAGCTTCCACCATGTAAATCCCAAATACAAGGCACAAAGATGGTGAAATACGGCCACCATTTTATATCTGAAAATTCATTAAAATGACATTTGCAATAGCCTCCTGATTTTCCTACATCCGTTCAGGCCTCTCTAATCTCTTCTCATAGGATGAGCTTTTTGAAACAGAAATGTGATCATGGCACCTTTCTGCTCTGAGGATAACCATGAAAATCTTTAACATGGCCTTCGTGGTCCTGGTCAGTATGACCCCATACCTACTTCTCCAGCCTCAGCTTGCTCCAGACTTTTCTGTCTAGACACTCCAGACACACAGGCCTTCGTTGATTTCTACAAACCCACCAGGCTTCCTCCCTCCATGGGGCTTTTTGGCAAACCATTCCCCGTGCCTACAATGACCTGCCTTTCCTTCTTTGCCTGGGTAATTCCCATTTATCCTGTGGATCTCAATTCAGTCAACTCCCCGCAGACTAGGTCTTATGACACTGCGCGCCTCTCCTCCACTAAGCTTATCGCAGTTGCAATTTTACATTGATTTGCGTGATACCCGGTTTAACGACCTCCCCCGCTAAAATGAAGACCCCACGAGGACATCTGTGTGTGTACACCACAGTGGCCCCAGTGAGAACACACCACCAAATACAAAGTAGAGGCTGAAAAAGCACCTTTTGGTTGATTGAATGAAGAAAATGAATAGAAGAAATGAAATGAACAACTGTGGAATAAATAACACAAGTCAAACCAATAGAGAAAAGATGGGATTTCGAAATCTGAGAGCTGTCAGCATAGTTAAGAAGTACAAAAAAATTATCTCCACATCAAGATTGAATCTGCTGACAGCCATGTTTCCAAAGCAAAAAAAAGGAGGCCTCAGAAGACCTGCAAGAGTCTCATGTAAACGTGATGCCAACAGCAAAATCAAGACTTCTTTTTGCATAGTTTCCTAGACCAAATGAGCTACTGCATCTGCTGCCACTTTTATTCATCTTATAAGGAAGCTAGCTACATTCACTTCATCCCTTTTGAAAGACACATTCATTTTAGCTCTTCTTGGTTCCCAGAAGACTCCGAGATCAGATCACCACCGTAAGCTTACCCCAAAGATTGCTTTCATCGCTGATCTATACGCAAAGTATGGATTGCAAAAGGGAAACCATCCTAAACAGATACAACTGGGTAAGCAATGAGGTGGGAAAGGTGGGGCCTGGGTGTGTGAACAGGATCATTTGTTAATGAACAGAGAGTGGGGAGTCTGCGTCTGGAGGAATATATGCTAAAAACTTCTTTTATTTTTATTTTTCGGTAGTGGAAAGATAATATATAGAAGAGAAATTTTAAAACCAGTGGCTTATTTGATAGATTTGTTAATTCAATTTAAACAAAATATAAGGTGGACCACACATTAACAGGCAAGAGTGATGAATCAAAGTTGAAAGGTCCACATAATTAGGAAAAACTCACTACTATTTTCCAAAGGAAGGAAAGGAAAAAAGGTGAAATACGCAGGTTTTTTCAAAAAAAGTTCAGTTTATCATTATCTACATACAATAGCTACAAACACGGAAATTTGATACTTATCTAGTAAATTGCAGAGACCAGAGAAATCATGATCTAGAACTTCTGGACAGCTGACAGCCTTGTGGAGGTGCCAGGGAGGAACGTTCCTGAATCACAGCCACTAGTGAGGTCAAGGTATAAACGGACAAATTTGGGATGTGGCAGACCATTTAGGGGTGATAATCAATAGGGTGTGAAAGTTGAGTAGACACAAAGACTCTATCCAGGAAAAGACAGCCAGACACTCAAATAAAAAAGAGAGGCAAATGCAGAGGAAATGAGGTAATACTGTTATCTTTTGCCATTCAGGTATAAAACATTAGGTACAAGACACTGAGTACCATGATGTGTTTGTGTAACTGAAATAAGTTTCAGTGAGGTCAGTATTACATGGAATAAGCTAGATAAAATTAAGTCAAGTTTAAATTTAGGTTAAGCTTTCTTTAACCCTGCTCTAATTTGGGACTTTTTTCTTTTATGTTTTAACATTATAAAAGAACTGTTATTATTTTTTTTTTAAAGCCCACACACAATTCATAGAAAAAAAGAACATTAGGAGAGGCTGCACAGTGTCAAGAATAAGGACTTTGGAGCCACACCCCAACCCCACCACTTACCACCTGTGTCACTCAGGGCAGTCACTGATCTCTTTTTGCCTCAGTTTCCTTCTGTAAAATATCTAAAATAATAGTATCTACTTCATAGTTACAAGGATTAAGTGAATTAATATTTATAAAAGTACAAAGACCTGGAACAGGGTATGCCTTATGTAAGTATCTGTTAAATAAACGCTATTTACATTCTTTGCTTCCTTTAGTTTAATTAGGTTAAGTAGATTTCTAAAGTTCTATGTCATAAAACACATGAAACAGTTTAAGTATACATTTTAAGTGACCTAATTGCTCATACCTTCACAATAAATTCTATTAAAAGTGTTCATCTTTTACTTTGATTCAACTTCAGTAAAGAATGGCCAAAAAAACCCAGCAATCTTACTGGGTACTTACTTTGTACGTACATACTTTGTTACCTAGCCCTTACAACAATCCTATAAATTAGATGTTGTTATCCCCATTTTACAGACGACGAAACTGAGATTCAAAGAGGGTAAATGACTTGCACAAGGACACAGCTAATAAGGATAAAGCTGGAATTCAAATCCAGGTCTATCTGATTATGAAATTTGTCTTAATCCCAAAGTACCTTGTTTCTAAAAATAGCTTTGTTATCTACTGAGTACCATGGTCTTTAAATACTTAAACATAGGTAAACCAAAAAAAAATCTTATCTTAATACAAAGTAGGTTTTTAAACAGTAAATAGGTATTATAGAGCATTTGGTAAACACACAGCAATTTCACACCTCATAACTACTTCCAAAATCAAACTGATCAAGAGAAAAATCATTGTACTAGCAAGTTTCAGGAGAGTAAGTTAAAAATGCCAAGAACCATAATTTCTGAATTTCTGAAAAGAGTGGAAGGGAAGGCTTTCTTTTCTTTTCTTTTCTTCTTCTTTCTTTTTTTGAAAGAGTGAGACGCTGAGACTTGGGATGTGGAGGTGGATGTCTGTGTCCACACACCAAACATTCTGAACCCTCAGATGCCCCTGAAGCCTCTGGGCCCACTCCCCCACAAAAGGCTCGTGCAGCCCCCCTGCTTAAAGATGATGCAAAGCCTCTGCCTTGCACGACAGCAGGATAAGCAGGGCGACTTAACTGGTTTCCTCTCAATAACTGAACAAGAGCAGTCCTTTTGTTTAGGCTAAATATTAATTTGGCTGATGTCAATACAAAGCAAAAAGTTGGAGTTAAAATGCTTATTTTCTGAATCTTATTTTTATGTTCAAATGGGCCATGCATGAAAGCAAAATGTGAAAATAATTACAACGGGGACACTAAGTGCAATTGCCAATATTCCATTCTGCTTTTACAGGAAGTCAGCGAGAGGCAGGAGGAGCAATGTAAAAGACAAGAAACTCTAGTGTCCAGGGCACGTGGCCAACTCTGGTATTTCAGTGAGCAACGGGGCAGCCATGTTCGGATTTACACCAGATCATCCCGGTTAACCACTTGTTCAGGATGAAATAAAGAGCTTCTTAGTGAAATCCAATTTTCTAGTCTGTAAACTGGTCTAGTACATGCGCGGCCCCTAGGCCGAGGACCTTTCACCCAACGTTGTATTCTCTAGGGACCCTATCACAGCGCTTCCAGAGCTAGCCTTCCATAAATTTTTGCTACTGAAGTGAAAGTTACTAAACCTTCCACACGTCTATGTATTTTACAGATTGAAACCACAGTTACATAATGGTACTTGGGACAATACTAATACTTTCCCTTTGGGGAACTCTCTTTAAAACTGCTCACAGTATAACTGTGTGTAACCACACCCCCTAAATTGTGGTCTCTGTGTTTGAACAGTTTGACCAAAATATACAGAAGTTTTAGAGGATAAAAGACATTGCAAACGACTAAGCGTAGGAAGCTCCCCAAAGTGGATCCCGCAGAGAATCTGCCCAGTCTCGGTGACAGCACGGGCTGAACAGGTATTACAGGTTTCCAGTTTGAACTCTCTTCTACACTCCATACTTCAGACCTCATCTCTGAATGTCAAACATCCCATCACCGCCAATTTAAAACTGATAAAGGAGGTGGGTGAACTAAACACTCTCCCAAAACCTGTAAAAATGATGTCTAGGATACTAACGGAAAAGATTCTTTTGATACAAGATTTACTATATGAATTGAAAGGAAACTAGAGTTAAACAACAAAGAAGTGAGGTCCTCAGATCCTAAGTTTCTAATTAAAACAAGAAATGTTTACTATGTATCAGGCATGCACCGGGTAGAAAGATGCGTGCATGTAAGTTTGACCTAAACGGTGCGATACAATATATGTTCCATACAAACCCATTTACAGAACACTAAGTAAACCAAACCTCACATGATACTCCTTGGAAGATATGCAATCTACCCATCTGTGGGAACACTATCTTCACTCCATCAAGACTCCAAAACTGTGACCTCTAAGATGTTTTGCACAATCTGAGTGGGTGTGTCTCAAAGACTGGAGCCTTCACGGAGGAGAGAGCAAGGTTGCTTTTGTTTTTGCTTTTTTTTAGGGGCAGCTTGTTGTTTTTGAGGAGAAAAGTAGAGGGAAAGTGGAGGAGTTGAGGTGGAGAGAGGGGAAAATGTGTTTACTTTGGGATATCTTCAATTTATAGTGTGTGTGACACCTGTAGGTGGAAATGGAAAACTGGGTTTGAAGCTGGGAAGAGAAGTGAGCTGGAGATAAAAACTTAGGAGTTATCAACTGTGTCTATGGATGTTATGAGAGAATAAGATCACTCAGGCAGAGTGGATATATGGAGAAAAAAGACATATGAAGGATATGAGCAACAGAGGCCACCAGTATTTAAGGCTGAAGATGAGCCTTCTCAGAAGACTGAGAATTTGCACTCAGAGAGGCATAAAGAGATTCCAATGAGAACAGTGCTGAGCCAGGAAATAGGCGGATTTTAAAGAGTGGGCAGTGGTGTCAAGGAAGAAAGATAATGTAATAGCCACAGTGAAAAAGAACCAACAAATCTGGCTATTAGAAAATAATTTGGAGAGAAGGGGGGAAGAAACATTGAGAATGAGAGCAAGTTAAGCGAAGCCTGCAAGTTTTCTGACATGAAGAAATGAAACAGAGGATGAAGGGGTGATCATAGTAGGATCAACAGCACAAGTGGAAGAAGAGTTTCCCTTGGAAGAAAAGAATAATGGTTGCTCCTTTGAAAAAGAGAGAATGGAGGTAAAGATGTCATAAACCTGTATTTCAGTTTGAGCAGTAAAAGAAAAAAGTTGGAGAAAGTTAGTTCCTATCAGACAACCTTACTTTTCAAGACAGAGAAGGGACAGGGGTTGGTTGGAAAACTTCTGCAGAGGTGATTAGAGACCATTTAAAGGGTCACTGAGTACTACTGAGGACCAAGTAAGACTTGGAAATTAGAAATTTGTAATGGCCCCAAATGGCAGTTATTTTATTTGACCCAAGACAGCTGAAAAGAGCAGCTGGGTGGGTAGCCCACACTGAAAGACTTGGAATAGAAAACATGAACAAGAAGCCAACCACAGCTTTCCAGGACACCCAAACTCACTAACAACAGACAGCAGAGAGAATATTTGGAGGCATACAACCTCCACCTCAGACAGTACTGCGGAAAAATAAAATATAAATGGATTCAAATTCTCCTGGTTAACTAGCTACGATGTGAGTCAACTATTCTTTTTGCGTCTTAGTTTTCTAACTTGATTAAAATGGGGGGAGGGGTTTGTAACACCTACCTTTATCAAATTAGTCTGAGTCTTAAAGGAGACAATATATGAAAAGACTCAGCATTATTTCTGACACTTAGGCACTAAATAAATGTTCGGGTTTTTTTTTCTCTGCATAAAATGAGGACATTAGACCAGGCTAGAGTCTCATCCCACTGTAAAATTTCATCTTGGATTTACCAGTGTTGGCCATACCTCACAACCTTTGAATTTTGTGAGTTACCTTCCACCACCAACACCACAACTAATAATGTTATCATCTGATATCTGTAAGGTGCTCTGCAGTTTAAAAGGCTCCTACTTTCATCATCTCATTAGTCCTGACAACAACCATT
Source organism: Equus quagga (assembly GCF_021613505.1). Taxonomy (NCBI): domain Eukaryota; kingdom Metazoa; phylum Chordata; class Mammalia; order Perissodactyla; family Equidae; genus Equus; species Equus quagga. The sequence goes on from NC_060267.1 coordinate 39,612,922, forward strand.
GGATGGAGACAGAATAGTGAAGTGCCATCAATTTGTGTATGAGGAAACTGCAAGGCAGGGAAATTAAATGGCTTGTCTGAGGTCAACTTAATGTTCATTTGGTTATCTTTGTTCTGTAAAGTTGCTGAAATACATTAAAAAGAAAGATGTCCCTGTATACAAAATTGGCTCCTTCTGCCTTTTTTTCAATAAAGCTCATTTACTGATTTCATTTGTATCTTATTTTGCATTGTGCTTTAATTCACTAATCATTTCACATGCCTTTTTAAAAGGGAACAAGTTAAAAGCTACTCATAAATGAGTGAACATGTCTAAAACCAAATAATGTATGTAAAAATACCTGGGTCAGTGCCTGACTTAGCGGGCAACCAACGGATGTTTGTTGATATGGAAAAACAGCTTCTGATGGAAGCCTAAAAATTCCTTAATAATTTAATAGATATGACAATCTTTCCCTGCATTCTATATTTACAGGTATAATTTATTTCATTAGGGAGGGGACAGGGCTATAATTTTTAGATTAAAGATAGCTCCTAATTTGCTTTTTTACAAGGAATCAGGGACAAAAAGGGTCTAGGGGTAGAATTCAGAAAGACCGTTTAAATTAGGTGGGAAAGAAATTATCCTTTATCTTCACTGAGCTCTAACAGAAATCGAGCACTTCCTTCAATTGTGAACGCAGACAACACGCCACACTTGTATTAGCAGCACCTCTGATTTTTACCACCAACAGAATTCAGATATTTTATACCATATTATAGTCACTGCAGTTATCTTGAAATATCACGTATACTCATCACCACTTCAAAATCACCATAGTTATTGGGCTCACTTCTAGACTTCATTTAACGTGTTAGTAAAGAAGTAGATATTACCATATCACAAGTTTGCTTTAAAACTGTCATGTCTACATTTCAATATAATTGGTCTGGCTTTGCAATCATAAATCATAAAGGACTTCTGCTTCAAAGGATGGTTAAGACCCTGCAGAATTTCCCTCTTGGTGCTCTCCTGCAACAGATTTCCTCTCTCTCCTCTTCCCTCCTCACGCCCTCTTCCATCCTGCCTGGCTTCAAATGCAAGGAACTCAGAAAGAGAAAGATGGTGAAGGGTAAAACCTACGGCCAACTCCACATCCCTTTTCTTCTCTCCCCTCAAATATGGGCACAGTGATTATTATTTATATCCACAGCCTCTAAATCCACTTCCTCTCCTAAACTCTGAAACGTCTTTTTGTCCACTCTTTGCTCCCTAAACCCTAACACCAATATCAGTGACAAAGTGTCTAGGGTAGTCAGGGTACCACTCTGAAATACAAACTATAGCTTTTTAACACCCAAAGACCAATAACCTGTGTGGCTACACAATCGACAGAACATGGTCTACCAAAAAAGAGAAAATGGCTAGGATAGGAAGACGTGGGGGTGGAGGGAATGGGTTGAGGAAGGGAGGCGGACTATAGAAGGAGTTTTTATGGCTCGTCTTCCTAGCAATTAGAAGGAAAGAAGAAATGAATAAAGGAAAACATATACACACCATCACACCAGTAGAAAACACCACGTGAGCTGTGAAATTGCATTTGGGAAGGCAGAAGAAAGAACTGAGAATGTGTCCCTATCAGAAGTGGGTCAGGAAGAAGAGGAACACTGGTTGAACTGAGGGAACAGTAAAAAAAAGAGACATGCTCGTTATTTCCTGGCAGGAGCGTCAGCCAAACAGCTAGTTCAAAACTAAGAAGCGTCCAAATAGGAAGGCCAGGTTTGTTCAGACTCATATGGCTCTTCTCGCCAGCTTCCACATACGCAGAATAAAACCTCCAGGACAGGCCCTACACCAAGCCTCAGGAGCCATCTCCAGAAGCTCAGGGCCAGAGAAGTCTCCGTTACACTTGCTTAAAAAGTGAGGGGGACGGCAAAAGAGAATCCTTACAAGATTACAGAAGAGGATGCATCTGTCCCAAAAAATACTGCAAATGAACTTAAGTTTTCCAGCACTATCAGTACCATACATCATGAGTCGGCTGGTTTCAGGACTGATTTACCTACGCAACACTGTTTCTACGGGAAAATGAACTGCAAGTTCTAAACAATGATTTATATAAAGTCTGACCATGACTCATGACTGAGAATTACTTATATTAATTATCCTCCAAAGCACCAAACAAATGATGAATGCAGTAAGAGAAAATAAAAAAGTAAAAGTTTAACCATATTAACCAGAAAATCAATATGAGGAAAAGTATCTACATGGTATAATAAAATGTTACTCTTTTAAAAGATAAATAAAGCAGGGCCCGGCCGGTGGCATAGGGGTTACGTTCACACACTCCGCTTCAGCAGCCCAGGGTTCACCGGCTCAGGTCCAGGCGTGGACCTACACACTGCTCTTCAAGCCATGCTGTGACGGCGTTCCACGTACAAAACAGAGGAAGACTGGCATAGATGTTAGCTCAGGGCCGATCTTCCTCACACACACCAAAAAAAGATAAAGAAAAAGTGTATAGTTACGAGATTTAGATAAAGAAATAAAACTATAATTTCTTTTGCTTCTGACTTACGAGTAAAAATTAGCTTTGGGAAAACATTCCATCAATCTGGCAATTAAGGTTTAAAGAAGAGTATTTTAAACTCAAGTTAAGGTAATAGCTTCCTACCGCTACTTGAAAACACTGAGATGAGATGACACATCAAGACTGTAAACACTTGAAGAAAATGAAAAAGCCTAGTGCATTTTTCCAGAGCACTTGTGAATGCTGACCCTTCTATACTTACTAAATTGTAACTTGCCTAATTATTCTATCTAGTTTTTACTTCCCCTCTAATCTCAAGTTCTATTTCATCACCTAGCTAACATAATACTTAGAATAAAATTTCTATCTGAATCTGTTCGTAAGGTCCGCATTCTTACAACATAAAACGTTTAAGTGCTTTGTTCTTTAGTTAAATTCACAAAGCAATCTACAAGGGACATATTACTATCCTAAAACGGAATGGCTGGACTAAAAAGTGCATATAGAGAGGCTTCCTTATAATTTTGGTTCCTTTAAATCTTAAAACATGGCAAGAAAAAAACTGTCTTCATGGAAATGAGCTGAAGGGATGAATTATATGCAGCAATTTCATGTTCAAGAAACATCTACTTTAGCCATAAATAACCCATTTTCTTTGCCTACTTGTCTCAACAGAAAACATCTTCCCAAAAAGTGTTCAATATGTAACACTCTTACCATGGAAGAAGAGTTAAAATTAAATAGAAATCCATTTCTTATGCAAGAATAATGCAATAAATTAATGGTCATCATTTTAAAATCACCTATCAAATGCTGGCAGAGAAAAAATATCAGAGCTTCTCTAGCACATAGTAGGGGCTCAATAAGCATTTGTTGAATAAAGGAATTTAATGTTGACAACTTTCCAGTGGGAATAAAATGAAACTTGAAATAGCTCCTTGTCCCTTTTATTCAAATTACTTAACTACAAGTTCTGTAATAAGGAAAAACTTATTAAAATAAGGCAAATGTACAATTCCATTTTACACTAAAACAGACTTGTATTGCAACATAAATACAAAGCAACTGCTAAAGCAATAAACCTAATTGTGAACTTCCTGCATTTTCCCCAAAATGATTGCATCACAGTACAACTGCTTTTCAGAAGTTAAAAGATCTCTGATTTACATTAGATGACTAATATTTTTTTTGGCCATTAACTTAAACGAATGTGTGCAAATCCATGTTATGGGAACAAAAGTAAGACTACATACGAAGCCCAGAAAAATCTACTCATTCTGTTTTTAAAAGGGATATCTAATTTGAATAATCAAGATTGCATTTCTTTCCTTTGCCCTGAAGGAAAGCACATTCTCAGTTCTGTTTTGAAGCTGGCACCTCACACTCAATCTTGGTTCATTTCCAAAAGCACATATGTTATAGTAAACCCTCTTCTTTCAATGCCAAAAAGTTTTTGCTCCTAGAAATTGTTTTACTGGCATATTCTCAACATATCAGTATCTCAATACGTGCTAATCCTAGAGAAGCAAGAGTGGCCAACACACTTCAGAAAGTAAAGGTTCCATTTTAAATCTATAAAACGTAGACTTTTACTTTGAGCAAGATCCTGTTAAATCCGAAAGTTTAAAAGAGGAGTTCTCAACTTTGTTTGCACATTAGACTCCTGAGTGGGAGGGGGCATTGAGTGTTTTACTATGTAATACATAAAGGATTTTATATAATACATAATAGGATTTTCTTACAAACGAGGTAACAACATTTCAGTGTTTGGAAAGACAGAGAAAGGTATTTTGGTGAATTCAGATGGAAGTTTTATGACATTCACTGAAGTGTTTTTCCAGTGAAAAACCAATGACTGACTCAAGTAAGCTATGAGACAGAGAGAGAAAATTTGCTTTTCTCTTCCTTTAAAAAAATGGAGGAGTGAAAGAAAAAATTCCATTAAAATTCTTAAGTTTTCCCACTCTCTCTTCAGGGAATGTTCTGAATATTTCTAATATATTTCTGAGATATATACTAATATATCTCTGCTAAGAAGGGACTTAAATTTGTAAAAGCTTAAATAGATTTGTAAAAAACACTGAGTGCCAGACATTTCAATAAAAAACTAGTGTTTCTATAATAAATCCTTTGATTTACTTTTTTAAAGGTATGCTTTTTTTTGGTGAAGAAGACTGGCCCCAAGCTAACATCTGTCACCAATCTTCCCTTTTTTTTCCTCCCCAAAGCCCCAGTACATAGTTGTATATCCTAGTTGTAGGTCACTCTAGTTCTTCTATGTGGGATGCTGCCACAGCACAGCTTGATGAGCGGTATGTGGGTCCATGCCCAGGATCCAAACTGGTGAACCCTGGGCCACTAAAGGAGAGCAAGTGAACTTAACCACTGTGCCACTGGGCTGGCCCCAGATCTTTTGATTTAAATGAAAACAAAAATCTACTGTTCTCTTCTATAAATGTAAGCTATTATTATTATTAATTTTAATTTAGTATTTATCCATAAAATTTTTGAGTAGCAAAAATAAAATCATTTCTTAGGACAATATTAAGATTATTTTGTTCCCCCCCCAAATCAAAGTTCAATTTAAAAATATCTCTCTATTAAGTGTCAGAAGTTTAAAATTCATTTTCATTGACCCTGCAATTCTATAACTGTGACCTTACCTGAAGAAAATGTCTTAAGGAATTTATGTTCAAGGGCACTTTTCATCAAATTAAATTATCTTAGTAACAAAAAGGATTAGAAAAACTAACCCCTGAAAATAGGAAATTAATGGGATGTATTATGATACATCTGTACAATACAATACTGTGTAGTCATTATAGAATAAGGCTGGGGAAAGCAGGAGGCTGAAAGTTCTCTCGTACTCCTTTTACACTGCCTGAATGTACCATCAGCACATATTACTTTTCTAATAATCACCAGAAAGACGGACACTATTTAACAGAAAATGTTCCAGATACATTAAGTGAATCAAGTTACAAATGTGTGTACAATGATGCCAATCTTCTTACGTGTATAAATGTATAGTAAGGAAACTGAAGAATACAGGCCAATAGTCTGCATACATAGGTGGTGGAGCAGAAGTATTCTTTGTGTAATTTTCTATATTTTCCAAAAGGAGCATGTATTTCTTCTATATTCAGAAAAGAAGTTTTTTCACGTAATATATTGTTATGCTCCATGTGGCTGCCATATAACTAACATTAAAAATTCTTTGGTTTAAAAAGAAAGGAGTAATTTATGATCCAAGCCAGTAAAATCTTGCTATAAGGTAGATGATGATGATGATGATGATGATGATGATAGGAATGGGGAGGACGTGATTATCTGTATCCAATAACAAGGACATTATTTTTAAAAAATAAGAACACTATAATATATCTCTATGTCTTACAATTAATTTAGAAGATAACACTACATTACAAAAGGTTGTTTACTTAATACATACTAAAAAAAGAGACTTAACGGAGTGAAAATAAGTCCATGGGTGACAGATCCATACCAATATGTTAATAAAATGAGAGAGATGTTGGGGCCTATCACTAACAGATCACCAAAGCCAATGATGACCCGCCATAAACTGGCCTTAATTCCCCTACAGACAGATTGTCAACCAAAGGAGCTACATCAACTTGCTATAAGAAACAGCTTACTACTGCCAATTATACATAAATTGCTATGTATGAACATGCATTCCTGGATATACATAAAGAATGAACTCACTGATGCCTATGACACATCCCTCAAGGCCTTGCCTAGATTTAAGATTAAGAAACACTTCGAATACTTTCGATAGTAATTTCAACTCTTCAAATTAAAAGTTTTCATTTGCTCATACCTGACTTTCTTTGCACTGAAATTTTTAACCTACGTGAATTTACACAGAATAAATGGATTTAAGAGAATACTAATATTTAATCAGCACAATGTCCAAAAAAAACATTTTAAAATGTTATTCATTACTGAAAGTAATGCCATTTTGGAACTAAGGGAACTGTACAGAATTTTAAATGAAATGCTTAATAATGGAATCCTATGCAGAGGTTAAAATTATAATGACTCTGCAGATGCATAAGAAAATATTATAGCAACCATCTAATGAGCAAAGCAGACTACTAAAGGATATATAAATTATGACTACAACTACATGAAAATGGGTGATGGTGAAATGGTGGCTAACTATCTCAAAAAATATTTTAACATTATGGACATGTCAGTTTCAACTGAAACAGATAATAAAAATTACAAGATACGGCAATTTTTCTAAGCCTAAATGCCCAGTTTGCTTCTTTTGAGATCCAGATTTTAAGTAAAGGAATAAAGAATAAAATTGAATGCACAGCTGTTTGCTTCTAGGAATACAAACAGGAAGAAATAAACAGAGGGAGGCTAATGTCTGTGAGACTGGGCTAACTACTCCAACCCCAGCTGTGTTTTAATTTGTATTACTAAACAGTAACAAACCCTTTCTACGATAGTCAGAGGCTGAGAATTGCCATTTGTGCCCAGTGCAAGTTAGAGGCACACTAGAAAATACTTGAAATGTTAGATTCAGTAATTTATTGTCTAGTCTATATTCTAAGTTGTACAACATGAGCTGAATTATTCAGGAGTTGATTCTAATTTCACACCACTTAAAATCAGAGACAATGAGAGAGATGCCTGATCACTTACAAGTGACTTAAAATATAAGAAGGATGGGCAAGTTAAAATCATACCCTACTTGCTAGGGTAAGAAATTAAGTCAATAATAAAGCAAGCTGGTACAGACTAAGGTCAGTTTATGCCAGTGGATCACAACTGCAAATAGCCCTGTGTCTACCCTTCCAAAACTACACAAGATTTCTACTACGGCCACAGAAATCAGGGAGGTAGGAATACGTTCGGATGGAGGTGAGGCAATCCTCTAGCAGGCAAATGTCTTTATTATAGCTAGTTTAGACACTAACTCTCTCCTTTCTTTCCTTTTAAATAGAGAACTGTGAAGTCAATGGAAGCCCAGAACCTTTAAGACATCAAGAAAGGGACAACCAAAATTTACTAAAAAATACATACTCTTCAAGCTATCAATTTTTAGTGCCATTAGCATTAAAGATGGCTACCTTTACAGCACATGTGACTGGAAGAAAATACACTAATTTTATGGAATAACATCAATCTAATTTTATGGAATTAATTTTTAAAAATTTCATTATAAGCTTGATCCTAGGTTTATGTCAACAGCTGTGTTAGCTGAAATGTGTGGAAGTTTTCTTAAGAAGCTGATCATAACAGATATGATACACATTACATAAAATGATGAATAAATTCCATACTTGGGTATAGCTCAAATTTTCTATTGCCTTTATTTTCCGATTTGGTGAATTTTTAATAATCTGATCACCTATTATTTATATTGTAGAAGAAAGTTTTACCATAAAGCTCGATTGCTAAAAGATCCTTTCCGGTAGGGTACAGACCTGTGATTGCCAACCCATCCCAAGCTTGAATCCCAGCTCTGCCAGTTCTCTAAGGTTTAGGTACCTCATTTTTTTTTTTTTTTTTTTTTTGAGGAAGATCAGCTCTGAGCTAACATTTGCCAATCCTCTTTTTGCTGAGGAAGACTAGCCCTGAGCTAACATCCGTGCCCATCTTCCTCTACTTTATACATGGGATGCCTACCACAGCATGGATTGCCTAGCGGTGCCATGTCCACACCCGGGATCTGAACCGGCGCACCCCAGGCCACAAAAGCGGAATGTGCGCACTTAAGCGCTGTGACATGTGCCAGCCCCACCTCATTTGTAAGGAGATAAAGTGCTTTTACGTCGTGACAGGTACATAAATTCTCAACAACTGGGGGTAAGTCTGTATGGCATATGCAGTAAATGACATAATGCATATAAAGTACTCAGCAGAGCACCTGGAACATAATTAAGTGCTCCATAAACAGCAGAAATGACATAAAACAAGCAGACAAGAACTTAAAATAACAAGTAAAACTGAAAGTAATTTCTAATCCAAATAATTATTTTTCAAAATCTTTAAAGAAAACAAAAACCCCCACTATTAGCACGTAATTTGTTATCCTTAGAGTCTAGCACCATACCTAGCAAACAGTAGGTGTTACATACATACTGTTACATTACCAGATAATGACTCTCAACATCAGTTATGAAGTTGAGAATTACTAGTGTGTAGAGCTTGCCTCTTTCATCTTTGCACCCCAGTGTCCGGCAGATTATGTAACATAGAGTATTCAGTTAATTTCATCTTTTTTCATTCAACTGAAAAATAAGCTTATTTGAATTTTTACAACTTTTGATTTGTAATTTTAAACTCAATGCAAAGGGCTCTGAGTTTGGACCATAACATCCACAAGGGTAAGGGCCAGGTCTGTCTAGTTTATTACTACATTCCCAATAGACAGTCAATGGTTAACAGATATTAGGGGTTCAAATGTTTGAATAAATGCGTGAATTTTTTTCATGTTCTGTAGACAGAGGAAAACAAAACCATAATTCCTAACCAAAGTTCATATCAAACAAACGCGTGAGAAGGCTAGACTGAAAAAAATTACTTTGGGGAAGCTCTGTTTTAAGAAAAAGTCTTGGTATGTGCCAATTATAGCTCAACAAAGCTGGACAAAACAAAAGAAAAAAGAAAGTCTTGGAAGCGACAAGTAGAATAAGTTGATCACAGTAAGGGACAAACAGCAGTGTTATCATTTTGGATGCCAGAAACATTTACTCTAAACAGCATACTGAATTTGCATGTGCTTTACTCTTACCAAAACCAAAATATAAAAATTTAGCATCATATTTGGTTTCACTATTAATACATGGTTTTTACCTGAGAAACTCCATACAACCAATTTTCTAAAGTAAAAAGCTAACTTTTCACACTGCTCTATAAAAATCCCTAATTATTTCCTCTTCTGTTTCACAGAAGTTGTAATAACTGGGTTAGTTCTATTCCCCAAAGGAAAAAAAAACCAACAACAACAAAGCTAGGAAATACTCCTATGTAACCTTTTTGATCCCTCTACCAATTAAAGAACACGCTTCAATGGAGATCCCTGCAATAGATAAAAACTGATATAGGAAACCTCAAAAAACAGGATTACAAAATGGAAACTACTTTCTAATACAAATAATTCTCTCAAAAAGCAAACAAAAATAACATGCAGCCATTACAGAAACTACCTTCTCTGTTCATCTGGGCCTGCCTACATAAACTACTACAGAGAGAAGGAGCCTTCATTCAGTGTACACTTTTCAGGAATGTCTCTGAAGACAGATATTCTATCAGAGATGAGTTATTTTCAGAGAGCCACGTGAGTTGTGGAGGGCGAATTAGTATATTCGGGTCAGTAAGTGTTACCATGCTTGGTTCCACAGAAGCCAGAAACCATCACTATTCTTCCCCATGTGTTTGATTTATTATGAGGATACGAGAAAGTAATTCTATCTCTGATAGATTTTTGTCGCCTTTGCAATTTTGAGTGCAGAGCACTAACAGATTCTAGATAAAGACTAATGATACTGCATGCCCAGGACTCTGATTCATACCTTTAAATCGTTATCTTCTTTTGCAGAAGAAAACATATTCCATTTGATTCCAGGTAGATCACATTTAAAGTCCTGATACTGGTGATTCCAAAGCTTATTAAAAAATCTACAGGTCCCCAAACTACATTAGATCAGGTAGATGTCTGACTAAAATCTAACAGAGCAATATACAAATGGGACCTGAAGAAAAAGCCAGGTTTAGGGACTTAACAGGAAGGAATCTTGCTTTCTCCCATTGCCGGCAGGGGCTCTCTTACTAGAAACTTGGGTTCATTATTCAGAAGCATCTAATAAAAGCATTTTATTTAATCTCATGATCAAAACAAGTTTAGGACTGTCCAGATTTCCTTCTTGCCAGGTAAAACAACAGATCCTATAAAAATACACCTAAGTTATTTTTACATAGACTTCCCACTATGTGACACTATTTTTACAATGTCTTCCCACTATGTGACAATGAGCTTTCTGATAAGGACTAAGAGTGCCTATGTCCATCCTTTAAATAATCTGTTGAAAAATAGGAAATTGTCAGTGCCAGTCTATTCCACCTGCACACCTCCAGTCATATTCCTTCCTACTTTTCTAACTCCCTTACCACTTCTCATCTGTTTGCTTCATTTTCCTCCCTAGCCTCAGCCATGTCAGTATGAACCTAGAGGGTTAGCCCAATACTGCCATAGAAAGGAAGAAGTTTCTCACTCTTACCTGGCATTAGAACTAAACATCAATAGATAACACTGGGGCAGATGAACCCCTTCCAGGCAAAGCCTATCATTTCTCTGTATCCACAAGGTACAGACCTTAACACAGAAGGTACTTAGTGTTGGCTGATGTCTTGATAAAAAAATGACATTTTATTTTAAATCACCAGAAGGCCAATATAAATATCAGTCTGTTAACAGAAGATTCTAGTTTTTAAATCGAAAAAACACACCAAACATTTTGCTTCCATTGATGAATACAAAAAACCAGAAAGAAGTGAAAAGCATTTAACCAGCATACGATTGTCCCTCAGTATCTGCAGGGGATTCGTTCCAGGACCCCCTACCAAGACCAAAATTGGCGGATGCTCAAGTCCCTTAGTTGGCCCTTCCACCTCGGATTCCACATCTGCAGATTCAACCAATTGCGACTGTAAACATGGTATATGTTTATTTCTATCCGCGGTTGGTTGAGTCTGTGGATGCAGAACTGGCAGATACAGAGGACCGACTATCTTCAACTTACTCCTCCTACACAAAAGATCAGTAATCTTCCTTAGAATTAGCTCTTCTAAAATTATGAAGACCTTTTATCAGGCACTTCCTCTAATAACTTCTTATTGAATTTGTGGTACATGTTGACATCTATGTTTCTTGTAAGTCAACTCTGAGGTGAAAATTCATTATCAACTGCTACCCAAGCATTTGGGGTCTAAACAATGTAAAAGATTATACAGATTACCATCTTAAAAATCAAAAAAGCCAAGAGAAGAAAGTATAAAAGAGGACAGCACAAAATAAGAAGGCATAAATATTTTTAAATATACAGTGATCACAAGAAACATAAGTTGACTAAATTTCCAAACTGAAAAAGTTTTGTCAAACTGGATAAAAATCCATTTCACACTATTTAAAAGAGACATGTCCAAGACATACAGATAAACAAAGCTTTTTTAAAAGTAAAAGAGTAGAAAAAGTTATACGAGGCAACTACCAAATAAAAGAAAACTGGTATGATATATTAAAATTAAACAAAATAGGCAAGGCCATGAGTACCAATGGAGGCAGAGGTCCCCTCCTAATGATAAAATGTTGAATTCATCCTGATGACATATTCTACACTTAAAAAACCATAATTCTACACTTAAATGCATCTGATAACACAATTTCAAAATTTTTTTTAAATGACAGAAATTCACAGATAAAATGAAAAGTCATCACAACAGTTGAAAATAACAAATATCTATTTCAGTAATTGATTCCAAGCCCATGTAAGCTCTTCCAGAACACAAAAAAGTGGAATACGCTCTGACTCATTTTCTGGGCCTAGAATAACCCTGATATCAAAGCCAAACAATGACAGCACAAGAGAGGGAAAACAGGGCAATTTCACTTATTATCATCAATGGCAAAGTTTTAAACAGACTATCAACAAACCCAAGGGGGTAATGTATAAAAAAGAAAGTACATCATGACCAAGTTGGGTTTATTCTAAGAACGCAAGGTTGGTTTACCATTAAGAACGGTATTAATACAATTCATAGTAATTCACTGAGTTAGAAAATTAAAAGAAAAAGAAATCATCTCAATGGCTGCAGAAAAAATATTTGATAAAATTCAGCACTCACTCATAATAAAAGTTCTTACCAAACCAAGAATAGCTGAGAACGTTCTTAACCTGGAAAGGATATCTTCCAGAAACTTCATTAAATATCATTCTTAATGGTAAATTAGAAGCAATTATTTTTAAGTCGGAGCTGTAGTTGCTTCTATTTATCAATGTACTGGAGGTACTAGCCAGCAACATAAAGAAATACAAAGACTACAATGGAAAAAGATAAAAGGACTGGTGGCCAGCCCGGTGGCACAGTGGTTAAGTTGGCACGTTCCGCTTCTCGGCAGCCTAGGGTTTGCCGCTTCAGATCCCGGGTGCGGACACAGCACCGCTTGGCAAAAGCCATGCTGTGGTAGGTGTCCCACGTATAAAGTAGCGGAAGATGGGCATGGATGTTAGCTCAGGGCCAGTCTTCCTCAGCAAAAAGAGGAGGATCGGCAGTAGTTAGCTCAGGGCTAATCTTCCTCAAAAAAAATCAAAAAAACAAAAAAAATAAAAGGACTGGACAGAAAAAAAAATACTGTCATAACTTACAGAAGATTGATAAATAATTATATTAAAATTAAGAATTATGTTCACCAAAAGATCCCTTAAAGAAAGTGAAGAAAGCTACAAACTGGAAGAGTAGATTTGCAAGATTACTGTCTATAATTAATAAACAAAAACAAATTCCTAAAAATCCTAAGTAAAAAGACGCCAAGAAAAGCGGACAAAAGATATAAACATGCATTTCACAGAGCAAGAAACATGAATACACAATGAACCCAATAAAAGAGGCTTAATTTCATTAATTCAGGAAATTCAAAGTAAAAGCCACACTAAGTAAACATTCGACAACCATCAGATGGGCAAACACATAAAAGATGGACAACATCAAGTGCTGACAAAGTTATGAGGCAACAAGAACTCATATACTGCTGGAGGGAGTGTATTAGGATAACCACTTTGGAAAATAATTTAGATTTATTCAATAAAGTCGAAATGAACACACCTTACAACCTCAACCTTACAACCTATACTCCTAGTTATATATTCTAGAGAAACCCTTGCAAATGTGCATGAGGAGACATACAATAATGTTCACATGACAGCCATAAAATAAAATAGGAAACAAACGTGCACCAATGGGAAATGGTTAACTTGTAGTATAACCACACGCTAAAATACTACACAGTCATAAAAATAAACCACATCAATTCGGGATGAATCTCACAAATAATTATGTGTAACAAAATAAGCAAATCGTATACAAAATGACTTCACTTTTGTAAAGTTAAAAAAAAGCAGCAGATGGGGCTGGCCTGGTACCTAGTGGTTAAGTTTGCACGCTCTGCTTCGGCTGCATCCCACATATAACAGAGGAAGACTGGCACAGACGCTAGCTCAGGGACAATCTTCCTCAAGTAAAAAAAAAAAAAAAAAAAGCAGCAGGGGAAATTAAACTTTGCGTTGTATGCAGACTCAGACATATATGGTAAAATTTAAGGAAAATCATAAGAATGCTATAAACACAAAATTCAGGATGGTAGTTGCCTATGAGGGGCTCAGGAGAGAGGAATGGGATGAAGGAAGGGCAGGGATTCAAAGGTCCCAGACATATTCTATACCTAAAGCTGAGTACCATGCGCAGTGGTTATTCATCTTATTTTTCTTTGACAAATGTTACATCCATTTGGTATGCATTAAATTTTTCATAATGAAATAAAACACATACCCAAAAAAAGGTGGTAAAAATTCTTAGCATCACATATAAGTAGTAGTAGCGAAAGAAATATTATGTGACCCCCCCAGTTTAGACTATTGCTAATGGCATAAAATAAAGTCACCTGTATTCCATGAGCAGACAGTTAAAAATTACAGATTATTTTAACCTGCCTCGCTCCTTTCACTGGAACAAGTCTGATGAAGGGGTTAAAGGCAACAAAGTAATTACTATTAATTAGTTTCACGTTAAAGAGTCCCTATTTATGAGCTTACAGTCAAATGCTTTTCCTAAAATTATTTCCAGGGGGTTCCGGGAATTTGTAAAATCTTCCACCGCTGTCATCCCTACTTTGTTGTCTATTAGGCAACTTTGTGGTTTCAAGATTATGAAATTTTGCTCTGGTTCACCACAGAGTTTGAACTTCCAAAGTGACTAACAGGAAAAAGATTAAATATTTACATTTAAAACATCTACTTCTGTTAATACCAATGTAAAAAAACTTTAAGACCAAAAAACAGAAAATATTAATGTGAAAATCCTCATCCTTGTCCTTTACTATTGCATGTATCATTAAAGTTTCACATTTGTAAATAGTTTACATTTGTAAAATGTCATTTCTAATAAAAAAGATATTTCAAATATGAAAAACTACAGCAAAAATACTGAAGCAATAAATGAGTAGATATCTGTTTAGTATGAAAGCTCCTAAGAGTTCAGAATCTGTCTACCTAAACCCTCTTCACACAGACGGAACCGAGAAATTCCTGGGCTGACCACTACTCTTGGCCAAATGAGCCACAGCTTCTGTGTGTTGGTCCCAGGGTCACCTTTCTCTAAGATTCTACTGACCCTGAATCCATCAAGCTTCTCAATGCCCACGTTCATGCCATCCCCATTCCCTTTCCCAATCCATCCCCTGACCCAGCATGAGCTCTACAAGGCTCTGCTCTGTCCCTGACCTAGCCTCCACTCTGCCTCTATTTTGTAAACTAAACTATCTCTGGAAGTGATGCTCCATTATGAGCAAACTCCCCTACATCCTTAATCTCTTCTCAAAGCATTACCCAATATTCTGGCTGTCAAATACTTTCCTCTGAGGAGGTCAGCTGTGCTGCTGCACTCTCTCAAACATAAACTGTTTATTCCCTACTCCTCAAGGTCCTTCAACCACCTGAGCCATTCATTCATTCCCTTGATCCCTAATCCCAGGACCCGGTGATGCCCATAAGCCGGCACATCTCAGATCACTACTTCAGTGATTACGCTGCAGCAACACAACCCCAACCTCCCAGCGAGCATGTTTCACTACTCCCCTATGGGGATTCTCTGGTTTTGGGCGAATCTCTATCCCAATCCTTCAGGTTTCTTCTTGTTCCACTTCTCTCTTTCCCAGCCTGAAGTTCAACGGTCTAAAATTTCAAGAAATTTATCATACCCTAAACTCTCCTGCTCATCTGCCTTTCATTGCATTCATCTGGAAAAACCCTTTGTGGCTCCAACTATTCATTTCCTCTGAGCTCCCACCACCCATGAGCCTCCCTATAGATTCCACAAATACTTAATGAGCACCTAAAATGTACCAGAGACACAGCATGTAACACTCCGTATTTTAATGAGTTGCTGACTTGTTTATCACAAAATTGTCATTACAAATATTATTGAGCATCTCCTAAGAAGAAGGAGGCACCATTCTAAACTCTGAGAATTCAGCAGTGAACAGGTCAGTGGAGGTCCCTGCTCTTGTGAAGCTTACATCCCAGTAACAGAAGACCGACAACAAAAAAGTAAATAAAGAAGAACTTGAGCCCTGGGAAGGGTCATGAGAAAAATAAAACATGGTAACAACAGCAAGTGCCTGGTCAATGAGTTTTGACCTCATTGTCAAAATGGCTGTTGGCAGGATAGGGAAGGTCATTGACTTGAAAGCTACCTGAGAAACACATTGCGACTTACAGTATCTTCTCCAGCCCCACAAGAGAAGTACTAGGACCCACTCTGAACCTTAAAATGCCATTGCCCCAATGAGTCTACCAAACCAACTAAACACATCATGAAAAGAAAAAAATAATCCTACTCTATAGGAGTTAGGAACTGTTTTAATAAAGAAGAATCTTATACACATATCCACTTAATATTCTATGTAATTGAAGGAATATATGATGAGCAGTGTGACCATCATCAAGTGTAATCCCATATCTGAGATACAGGATCCATAAACTTCAGCTGTCTTCAGTAATTTCCGGGCATGTATGCTATACAGATTACAAAAATGTTTCAATTCTCTGTCCCTCCCCGTATCCACAACCTTCGCAATGAGTTTCCAACTCTTCCCTCGAAAGATGGAGTCTATTTCTCCGCTCCTTGAATCTGAGCTGGCCTTGTGATTTTCTTCCGCCAACAGCAAGCAGTGGAAGAGACGCTGTCCCAATTTGGAGCCCAGGCCTGAAGGGACCTGGAACACTTCTGCTCACTCGCTCGGACACCTGCCTTCACCACAAGGGCAAGCCTGCGCAAGCCGACCACAGGATCCCATAAAAGGGAGCTGAGTCATTCCCACCATCCCAGATAAGGCCATTCTAGACCAGCTAAGATCAGCAAAGCCTCCTACTTGACCCACAGCTGATGTCAGTCAAGAGCGAACCCAAGAGAAACTAGAGGAATCCCCCAGCCAACCCAGGGACATGTTATTTTAAGCCACTGAGTTTTTGGATGGTTTGTTATACAGCAGGAACCGATAGAGCAAGATTAATTAATCCTATCTACTCAACTCAGACCTTCTATTACATTTCCCCTTTAATGTTTTTGAGGAACTGAAGCCAAAAATTGTAAAATATTTTAATTTCAGGGCCTTCTGCAATGAGGCTTCAATAGGCTGGATCAGGAAGAGGCTTTAGCAGGCCAGGCAGGAACTGTTATAGTACACGGAAAGGATTTAGAACCCCATCAAAGGATTTTATTTCTCCTACAATAATACTGCTTGTTTTCCATTTAGAGGTTCTTTTGCAGCTCCGCTGAGAAAGGGACAGCAGCTGGACTGAAAATCATTCATAGGAGAATAACGAGGGGCTGACTATCCGATATTGTAAAAATCTGGATTATCAGGTAAATGTTCAAAATGGACCCGGGATTCCTGTGTCTAAGAAAAAAATAAGTAATTGATTTCCCTGTGTTTTGATCATTCTTTTCTGAAATACAGA
The DNA here is from genome assembly GCF_021613505.1 of Equus quagga. Taxonomy (NCBI): domain Eukaryota; kingdom Metazoa; phylum Chordata; class Mammalia; order Perissodactyla; family Equidae; genus Equus; species Equus quagga. Next base: position 39,630,202 of record NC_060267.1, read on the forward strand.
AATTTCTCAGGGTGAACTATTTCTGAGAAACATATTTTTTTTTTCCAAATTCACAAAGGATTTCATTTCTTTTTTGTGCACTTTCTACCTCCTCCAAGAGTTTAAGTAACTAAGTTTTTGAAAATAGATGTCATAAATATATATGCCACCTCCCCTTCCCACTCATCTGGGTAAGCACAAACGGTTTAGTGACTTGAACTGGACCAGGCCTGTCCTGCTTTCTAGCCCGTGGGGTTGTTCTGAGAATCAAATGAGAGGGAAGGAGAGGAGAGTGTTCCGAAGGAATGTGACCTTGCTTGGCCCATCGCCCACAGTTCTTAGTCTCGGCCTACTCCAGCCACTACGGTTCACGGGCCCGGCCTGTGACAGCCAGCAGTCTGTGCTGGAGAGCGCCTGTTTTCCAGCACCTTCGCAGAGGCTGAGTATTCATACATTTTAAATATTTCAAACCTATATATTTACACAGTTACAATCGGTTTTCTTATTCCTTTTTATCAATGATAAGGGGTTCAGTTCTTTGAGTTTTCCTCCTTCCATCCGCCCCCTTCTAGAGACAATCATAATTTATTCTACAGTTAAACTCATTCATTTAAAAAAATTATAATATATATATTTTAAAACAGCAACACCTACATTCAAAACTGTCTTTTCAATAGTGACTCCTGGGTACACTATATCATATACTGTCTTCCTTATAATTCAGTTCTACCCACCTACGTGACAGTCCCTAATGTTACAAGGCCTTGAATTCTTCACTGCCCTGGAGAATACATTCAAGCTAGGTCCTGCCTTTTATCTGCAGCCCTGGACAACAGCTACTTTACTCTTTAAAGAAAGTCTTCCTTAGTCCCACTGGGTATTTCACAAATAAACTAATTTCTAATTCCTAAATCACAGGGCCTTCTTAAATAGAAAACAGTATCTTAAAAGCCAAATATGTATGTTATTAAATGTACACTAACCTACCACCAACAAACACTTATTGATTATCGTGTGTAACAGTTCCTACCCTCAAGAGGTTTTAAAATCTACACAGGGGGCCGGCTCCGTGGCCGAGTGGTTAAGTTCGCGTGCTCCGCTGTGGCGGCCCAGGGTTCGGATCCTGGGTGCGGACATGGCACCGCTCATCAGGCCACGTTGAGATGGTGTCCCACATCCCACAACTAGAAGGACATGCAACTAAGATATGCAACTGTGTACAGGGGGGGTTTGGGGAGATAAAGCAGGAAAAAAAAAAAATCTACACAGGATGAAGACTTAAAAGAATGATATTTTTAAGCCACTACTGGTAGGCCATGCATTTTAAGCTGTTTTCCAGCATGACACTGAAGCGTGTTCTCTTATACCCCATGTTATGAACTTAAAAAATACCCATGTATTCCATATCTATACCATGTTTTACAGTTTTTCAAAGTTCGTTCACATAAATTAACTCACATCATAAACCTATAAAATAGGTAAGCAAGAATTATCCTCTCCTTTTTACACATGAAGAAACTGGTACATAACAAGATTAAGCAATTTTCTCAAAGGAGTATGGCTAACAGAGGCAACAGAGCCAAGGTCTAATTCATGGCTACCGTCCACTTCATTGGAGTACTCGGTGCCCATAGGCTTACAAATAGGCACACTGTGGTCAATGAACAAAGAGCATGTTCCTCTTGGCAAATCTAACTGGCCTGTAAAGGGCCCAAATCATATTGTGCTCTGAACTTCTGGTTTTCCACGTAGACGCACACTAGACTTTCCATTGGGCTGTGGATAGGTTAGCACCCCTATTTATATCTATTTTTAAAGTGCAATAAAATAAGGAAAAAAATAGCTTTACTAATATGTAAGACATGAACTGACAGCAATACATGTATATAATTTATAAATAAGTATACGTACGAGGACATATAATCAAAAACTTTCCACTTGTACAGGTACACGACAAAAATATTCTGGAGATCTCTACTAAGCTAACTGACCCCAGACATCAAAAATACAAATAAATATATAACATAAATCATTAATAAACATAACAATAGAACCACAGAGAAAATATATGGAAGAGGCAATCTGACAGAGAGATTCAAATAGGTAACAAAATACAGAAACCGACACCAAGCATAGCCAAAACCAGGAGCAGGCAAATTCAAACAAGATGTCATTTTTGTCCAGTAGATTACTCAAAACTTAAGGCTGGTAATACCAAGTGCTGGCAAGGAGACAAGAGAGGCATACAATCCTATACATGGCATGATGAGAAGATAAAACAGTGAAGGTTTTTGGGAAGATGGCCTAATTGTAAACCACAAATAGAAAAACCATAAATTAATCTGAATGTGATGTCAATGGATCCAATAGTTGGCCTGACTCCAATTCCCAAAGGAATTTAGGAAGCGAATGCACTGTTATCACAGCGGGCTTTCTAATTCATTACACAGTCAGTTTTGCACGTGTCATTTTTTTACCACTTTTCTATTTTTTGTGACTCCATGGACTTACTGAAAAATATAGTTTTTCACTAATCTTATAATTATTCATTTTAACCATTTCAATATTTTTGGACCCCATTTATGGTGTTCAGCAGTATTTTACTATATTTATCAAAAGCTAAAATAGACATACAGCCTAACTCAGGAATGTCACATCTAACCGCTATTTGATAAAGATATTTGCATATGACCACAAAGTTTATGTATAAGTATGTTCACTACCATACTTTTTCAAATTGAGAAAAAAATGGAAAAACTAAATGTCCAACAATAGGGATATAGCTAAATAATCAAAGCATATTTTGTAATTACTGAAAGAAGTGTGTTGACTTCTAACTACTAATATGAAAAGACCCAAGTAAGATATTTATAAAATAAAAAGGAAAATTCACAGAATAGTATATACAGGACAAAGTCATTTTGGTTTAAAAGATATATATATGTATGTATGTATGCATATATATGTATAGGTATGTAAATACAAAGGAAGGGGAGTAGAAGAATGAACAAACTGTTGATAGATATAACCTCTTGGGGAGGGAAAACCATAGAAGGAGACTCTCCACACTACTGTATCAGGAAGAACAGTAACATTTTCCTATAAATCTCCTTTGAAATTCAGACAGCTATAGTGCCTACTCTTAAATATTGCCACTGATAATTACTGGTTAAATCACATGAGCTAAGCCAAAGGTCAAAGTGGCAACTCAGTCAAGCACTTAAAATCACAAACTCACACACCCAAGTACATACATATGTGAGATTATCTATCTATCCATCTATCGGTCCATCCATCCATTTATCCATCCACCCACCCACCCACCCATTGATCAATAGCACAGGTACTTTGTTCCTCATCTATGAACTCTGCTACAGCTTTTTCACTCAGCAACAGGAAAGAGCAGTCCTGGTGTAAAACATGGGTATTCTGCAAACTAATCTAGCATAAGATACCAATTAGTGACATCTTCTACTACCAATTGTATTAAATGTCAAAGTGAAACCAGGATGAACAAAAGCATAAGACTCAATTTACTCAAGTACCCAAATGTTTTTACATTATTTAAGCTTACATGCAAGCTCATGAATCACTTTTATTTTTCAAGTTTGTGGCTTTATGAGATAAATTCATAGATATTAAATTAAGGATGGTAAATACACCAGTATACCCATCTCCTGACCTAAGCCCTTGCAAACATCACTAGCTTATCACAATATGCTTTCCTACTGATCCAGAAGCTGCTCTCCAAATTCTTCTGAATATAGTGCTCCAAACTGCTACTCCTACTTAATCAGAGTTGGGATGCTAGTTGAAACTGACTGACCATCTCTGGTATTCCAATACCTCAACGGTCTGCAAAGAACCACACCTCCTGGTATTCACAGCCTTGTGTAGTCCTCTCCCACTTTTGATTTTGGCCTTGGTCATGTGGCTCGCTTTGGCCAAGAGGACATGAGCAAGAATGATGCAAGCAGAGGTTTCAGAAGCACTTGCACCCTGGGGCTTGTGCTTTTGAAACGTTCCTTCTTAGAAGCCAGCTGCCATGTTATAAAGAAACTCCAGATAGACCATGAAGTGATGAGAGGCCATGAGGAGAGAGACACTGGATATTCCAAGCATAGCCAACTTCCAGCTAAATGTATCTGCACGTGTGACCTCAGTTATACCACATGGAAGAAAAGAACAGCCTGGTCAACCCAAAAAAAGGTGAGAAATTATAAATCGTTGTTTTAAACCACAAAGTTTTGGAGTAATTGGTTATGCAGCAACACATAAATGAAGACTAATCCCTGTTCCAAACTACCTGAATCACTAATAACAATCCATATGGATTCTCCATCAGTTAGCTTTACATTTCATGTGTCCAATCAAGAGTATTTATCGCAGGAGAGAACATAAATTTGAACAAATCTTCTAGAGGGCAACTTGACAAAATGGTAAGTGATGAACTTTTTAAAAAGCTCATTTCTTTCCCCCATAACTTTAAATCTAGGAAACAGACATGCACATGAAAATGTTACATAAGGATTTTTCTCACAGCAAAAAGTTCGAAACAACATAGCCATCTAAAAATAGAGGAATGATTAAACTATTACATATTCCTAAGACAGAACATCATGGTTATTACAAAATCTTCTATTGAATAAATATATAATGACATGAGGACACATAATATAACTTTAATGAAAATAGTATTCAACACAGTATTAGCAGTAAGACCCAAATATTTAAAAATATTTATGTACACAATTATGTATATGTACTGAAATATCAATAGAAATTCTCTCTGCATAATGGGACTGGGTGATTTTTATTTTCTCCTTTATACTCTTCAGTATTTTCCAAATGTCCTATAATAAAAATGCATTACTTTATTATGAGGAAAAAACACAATATTATAAAACAGCTTAGAAAAAAGCAAACATACTTAAGATAGAGTTGTATTATTTGATTTGGAATTATTCTCTGATATTTCTTCATTAAATTTTTTTAAATGCCATCATTATTAGAATGCATCTATATTCTGTGATGGAACAAAGATTTCAAAAATCAATGTAGTACAACAGAGGCATTTTCAACAGAGAAAAAAGTTGACACTAACTGTAACATGTTACTTTCCGTCTATCATTGCCTTACACTATGAAAACTGGGCAAGAAGCTCCTTATTTCTTTTCAAGACTGCCAGACTATCCTATTTTATTGAGTTTTAAATTTTAGGGCCAATAGCTTTATAATAAATATTTAATAAAATGGGTATTATGTGCACCTTCAACCAGGTTCAGCAAAAGCTGTTGGAATAAATTCAATATGAAGACTAAAACTATTTTTCATCTCAGAGGCAAATTTTCTTTTTTTTAAGACCATGTCTATCCAAAGATACAATATGTGAAAAGAATCTAAGCCATCTGAATGAAATAGAAAAAAAAAACCTCGTAGAACATGGTAGGTATGGAGCAAACAAGCTTTGGTAGCATTACTCAAGCACTGACGCTGTTTGGGAATTATTCTCTGAAGTGGCCAGGAAACTCAGAAGAAGCAGAGGGAACCCCTGGCCTACCAGAGCAGGGTGGAGTTGTGATCACAGCGGTTCTACTGCCATTTGTATTAAATCATAGTTGGTTTCCTCAATTTCTCTTGCTCAGGACAGCCAGTATGAAATTGGTTTCTATTGTTTTTTCTAGACTCAGCACTTCCTCCTCCTCCTCCCAGGTCCAGGCCTGAATCATCCTGCATGCATTCAACTGCTCCCTCCGCAAGGTAAGGCAAAAAGCTTCCTTGAAGATCACTATCATTTCGTAGAAGTTTGCAAATGCTCCAGTTCACCGTCTTCCTGGCCTTTAGCACTTGGCACTATGTTACAAGTGAGGAGCAGTAGACCTCTGAGCTTGTAATCTTTCACACCCCAATTTCCTACAGCGAATTGGGCCTTTCTCTCTCATGTCGTTTCTGGAAGGCTTGCCAATAGTAACCTCGGCTACAGCCACGGACAGAAATTACTGAAGCCAATTAGAGGGCCAGTCTTTGCTCCAGCAGTGGGCATGCGATCCTAGGTGGTCAGAGTCCTTGTTCAAGATTTTTTTATTTGGGAATAGAGAAGAAACTTTACCTTTTGTGTTAAAAAGCTAAAAGAGTATAATTTGGGGCTGTGGGCAACCACTTTTCTGGTTAAGTGGAAAGACGCTTTCTAAGGGAAAAAAAGGTGGGTGAAGAGCCTTGAAGAATTCATTTGTCACTCCTAGAATTAATGTGGAAAAATAAGTTTGCTTTTGCTTATACTAGCTGGCTTTGGGTCACTGACATCTGCCACAATAAGAATCCTGACTAGATGACAAGTGAGAAGCAGAAAAATGCCCCGGGATATTCAGATTTGGGTAAAGACTTGCTTTTCTTACAATCTATAATAGGTCTTCATTTCAACTATCTAATTGCCTACTGTGTGCCAGGTGCTGGAAACATAAAGATGATTATGACACTGTCTGCCTCCAGAGACTTAACAGTCCAGAAGGGTTCTTCTGATGTCACTGGCCACTTTGGAGAATAATTCCCAATACTTCAGAGGCTACTCCTAAGACGCCAGGGAGTTCCCCAAGAGGCTCAGGAACTTCTGTCATCTGTACGTCATGAGAACCACTTTCTCTCTCTCTCTCACATTTCTAGAGGCCCCACGGACTTAAGAATTTTAAGATTTGGACTGCATTCATTTTACCCACACTATTCGTGACAATACAGACTTCAACGTCTCCCTGGTTCTCCAGAAACCACAGTAGCCTGAACTGTGAAAGCTTCTAAATGGAAATGGCATGGTCAACGGAGAGGTCTGGGTTCTGGTTATCTCCACATAGGCCTGACAGGTCCCTGGCACTGTCCTGGCTTCATCACGGATCAAGTCCTACAGTCAGGCCTCTGAGCAGATCCTATCTATCTCTCAGAGAAGAATCCCACAAACCAAACTGGAGAAACAGCTGATTGACTAATTCATATTGGGCCAGAGAAATGTCACATGGAGAGACTATTTAAATTTCACAAAGACCGAACGATAAGGTTTCTGAATAGTGTGGAATTAAGATCATTAGCAAAATTTCAATCAACAAATATTTATTGAGGAACTACGACGAGAAAGACTTAAGCTGATACAGCCTAATGAACACATACAGCAAGGAACAAGACTGCTTTTCACGAAGCTTACCTACCATATGGTGTGGGCCAACAGGTGTCAAAAAGCGTTGTCTTGATTCTAACAAGTACTTTTTAAACATATTGTTTCTGAAATAAGGATCAAGGGGTTTATTTAATATGGCCATGGTGCTCTCCTTTCCCTCTGAAAAGCTGTTATTAAATCAATGGTAATTGATAATCACTGGTGACTTAAAATAAATAAATATAATTTAGTTATACAATTAAATATCTAATCATAATCCTGTTAAGTACCAAGGAGGAGAAATATAAGGAAAGAATCTGATGGGGCACAGGATTACTCCGAAGGGGCTCCACAAGGCCCCCTAAATCTCATCTTAACACAGCAGTTAGAGACCCTTTCAAAGGGTGAAGTCAGGTCATGCATTCCTCTGCTCAGATCTGCAATGACTCCCATCTCACTGACTGACAGCCAATTACACCAACCAATGAGGCCCCCATACAGTCCAGCCCGCTCCTGCTCTGATTTCACCTCCTTTTTCTCCCACGCTCATTCCTCATCACTCCTCTCCTGATCCTCCATACTCTGCTCAATTTTTCTCTAATATCATTTATATATCCTTACATACCATCAAATGTATTTATTTTACTTTATCTGACATTCCCCTCCCCCACCACTCCACTCCCCAGAAGGGTAGTGTTTCAGTCTATTTTGTTGAACGATGTATCCCAACCACTAAGGCACGTAACTGTGAGTTCATAATGTGTTGAAGAGAATTGAAAGAAAGAATGAATCAGTGAACGACTGATTGGAAGAACGTGCCCCTGGGACTGAACTAATCAAAACAGTTGGCCAAGCTTTGCTCCCTATTAGACGGCAGAGAATGACTTCTGCTGCAGTTTCTCTCCTTTTTCTAAACTCCCATACCACACCAACCTCCCACCAAGTCTTTCTTTAGATACGGCAACACTTTCACTCAGGTTACGGTCCAGTCTCAAGCCCAAGATGCTATTTATTCTTCATCTGTCAGGTGACTTCGTAACTGCTCTGTTCTGATCCACTCTGTGGGGATTTCACAGCTGAACTTTCAGAGGTGGGCTTATTTTTTATGTTTGTCAGAAAGGCCTCTTCCAGGAAGCCCCATTTTGGGCCAAGTCTTCTCAATACCTTGGTCAAAGCATGATGTATACTTCACAGTGTTTATCATAGTCTCCAATTATATCTCTGTGATTATTTTATTACGTTCTCTCCCACTAATTTATCTATAAGCTCCTTAAGAGCAAGGTGCATGTCTGTTTCATTCGCAAAGCCTCAATAAGTATTTGTTGAACGAATAATTGTATGGATGAATATAACATCCCTGGCTTGGATCTCTATATATGTAGATAGCCAATTAGGTAGCTGAGGTAGGGGTTTGGCCAGGGGGTGGGGGGTGGGGGGGTAGGAGGGGGATTTCTCATGAGGGAGGGAGGGAGGAACAGAAGATAATGTTGGGAGCCCTTCAGAAAGGCCAGATTTTAGCCACCTGAAATGCTAAGTCCTCTCAAGATAAGCAGCTCAAAAACCAAACCATCATTAACACCTCCACCCAGAGTTCTCCCCACCCCCTACTCCCTTATTCTGGTTAAGGGATTCTTGTAGCCACGGGGACACAAAAGCTTTGAGTAGCTTCTGAGCTCTCTTTCTTTGTCAGCCTCCTAGCTCAGCAAGGCTCCTAAGGCCTGTCAACTCCTCTTTAATATCTTTGATCAATGGCCTCCTTCCTTTCTATTCCGCTGCTACCAACTTGGTTCAAGCAACTAACTCCCAGATTACAGCAGCAGACCCAGAATTGGTCTCCTTGATTCCAGGTTTGCCCCTTTATAATCCATATTGCCTGTATTAAAGTCTCCCTTAAAACGTTCACTTTATGCTATTAATGCTGTATCAAAAAACATCTGCAATGGCTTGCCTAGAAAATTAAAATCTCAGCCTGACATTCAAAGACCAGACACAGCACAGCTCCAAACAGTATTCCTAGTTTTACTTCTCATTATCCTAGCATTTTCTACGTTAGCATCACTTACCTGCAGGGTAGTTATCACTATTCATCATACAAATTATACATGTTGCCACCTGCATAAGTTTACCCTACCAGTCATTTATATCAACCCATCTGAATTCCATCCACACCCTCAGGTCTAGCTCAACTCCTACCTCTTCCTTCAAGCTTTTCCAGGATGGCTTGGCCTAATTTGCCTCTTCCTCCTCTGATTTCTTATGACGCCATCTGACAGACAACTACTATCATTTTTCACACTATTAACTCCAATTTACAAATACACGTATATACATGTAACTTTTTGCCATTAACCCCAACTTATTCATACCTCTTACAGAAAAATGAAAAAGTCATAGGACAAGAGCATTTGTTACAAATATTAAGAAACTCTCTGTCTTTCATAGGACAGACAGAAGTGGCTAGATAGGGATGTTTACATCCAGCCAGTTTCAAGGGCCTCCAACTCATTGACTCTTCCAACCAATCTTATCTTTTTCTACTCTTCATTTCCTCGCCCTTCCTAAACATACACCAACTTTGAGAAGAAGGAAAATCAAACAAAGAGGTCTAGCCAAATTAGGAGAAAAATCATTTGAGAAATCCAGACAGGGTTCTCAAAACGCAACCATTTGAGTTGTGGGGACTCATCTTGTTCTATCCCGATTAACTCCTTCAAAGATTGGAAGCCAGCATCATCATCAGAGACACCACTTATTTAGAGGCTGACTAGATGCTAGGCATTAAGCTGTACATGGGGACTACAAGTAGAGTACACTGAACGGGCCTGGTTCTGAGCAGCAGTCCTCGGGCAGAAAGAAGGACAATGGGATTCCATAACATTCACTGTGGTTGGACGTCCTGGCATCCCAATCTTGACTGAAACTCTAAATGCATTTTATCACTGAAACACTGTTATTTACAGTAAACTTTCTACTGTCACAGAACACTCTACTTTTCCTTTATGAAGATACCATTTTTAAATTCCATGTTTGTTTCATTTTTTTGTTTTTAACATTGGTTTCTCCTACTAGACTCAGGCCTTCAGGAAGGCAGGGTCTCCATCATAACCCCCAGCACCTAGACCAGTGCCTGGCATTTACTAGGCACTGCTGAGTGCCTGTAAAGGAACGACCAAATTCCAAGACTCTGTTAATATAATGCTAGTCGACAAGTTTTTAGGCGGTTAAACAAGCATTTATTTGTAGGTTGGCTGACTGAGCTAACCACTGTTTCTTGTTTATATGAAATGATACCTCTAGTCCCAAGCAACCCATTTAGGGAGGGATACATATTATAGGATCTGTTTATACTGCCCTGTATTTTCAGGTATAGAGGGGTTTTAGCCCAGAGACCTTAATTTGAATGCTAGTGACTAACAGTGAAGCTATATGACCTACAATAGGCCCTTTACCTCTTTAAGTTTCAGTTTCATCATCTGAAAAAAAAAAGCTAAGAATAAAAGGCTATTGCGAAGATTAAATTAATTTAATGCTATGTCCATGTTCCCGACACCATCTCTCTCTTTTAATATAATGCATATTTTCTCTATATTACAAACTCCTTGAAGGTTGAAACCATAGTTCATAGTTGTGTTGTACCTAATTAATGAGCACAAAGTGCTTTACACACATAAGGATTACATATTACAGTCCAAAACTGTTATGAATATGAAAAAGAATATAATATTCATGAATTCTTCTGAAGCATTACATTGCTATATTCAATTATAATATTACAGCACTAATGTACCAAACAATTTTAAATAGCAAATACACAGTAATATATTCTAATGTCCTGTGGCAGTTATGTTCCCTATCTTGCCTCAGAGTTTGAATTGTGATGATCTATGAAGAAACAGACTTTTTCCTCATTTGCAACCTTAAATGGTTATTTCATACTAGAACTCTCCTCATTGTGGGTTAGTTAGAAATTCTTAGCACACCTTAGATCCAGCTATCATAATTAGTCAAAAATAAAAGTGTTCTATTTGCATATCTAAGAAAAAGTTCAACTTTCAAAACTTGAAATTTCAAGTCAAGAAAAAAGCAATAGGAAAATATAACCTCACGAAATTTACATACTCTTTTATTACCCTGCAAAGACTTTTTGATCCACAATCCTGCCACGTAAGACAATGACCTTTAAATAACCAGAACAAAGTTTCTCACTATTCAGAGAGCATTGTTTTAAGATTTACCTGGCACTTGAAGTTAACCATCTTACAGCTTTGAAGCACAAAGGAACAGTCAATGACACATCCATTTCAAGCTACCGTGACCTGTCATTAGACAGTCATTTAAGCAATATTTTCAAGGAGTAAGCAGAAAGCTTAATAACTTTCAAATATATAAGATTATCTTCTGTACTTTATGAGCTAAGTTATTTGAATACTTAAAGCTACACTTTATAAATTACAAAATTCACTCATCATTTTCAGCATCCTTCCTAAAGATAAACAGCATGAATTAGTGTTAAGCAGCAGTATGGAAACTCAGTAATCAAATTCAAATTCTGTACATACGTATTTACACACCCACACGTAATAAAATAATTTAGAGGCGGGCTAGCTTAAGGCACACAGAAAAAATACTTTTCTCAGAAAAAAGTTAAAGTTAAATATTTATCTTTACAATAAAGAATTTCCAAATATTAACATTTTTTGGCCAAATGGATTAAAGTAAAATGCATTCTCTATATGAAATAGTCTGTTACCTAAACGGTAAACAGTAAACAAACAGTAAAAAACAAAAATACAGTAAACAGTAAACTTTACCTAACAGTAAAGAGCCAATTTCAAAAAATGTATAAATTGATTATCCAACTCACATCTATAGCGCTGTTAACTCTGATCAGGTCCTTGGCTCAAGTGAGCACTATTAAATGTTTCCAAGCAGCTCTCTAGGCAAGATATTTACACAAAGCACAAAATGCAGCAACAGAAAGAAAGAAAGCACACACAACTCTGGCACTACATACTTCATGCTTATCTCTGGTTATCTATACAAAGCTTAGGGAGAGAGACTAAAATAGTGAAGCAGGATAGGAAAGCTAAGTAGTTTCCCCTATTTCCCACAGCATCTCTTCTTCGTACTGTGAGTTCATTATTTTGTAGAATACTTTAAATTCCCAGGACAGTATAAAATTCACAGAAACTTAAAAATGAGCTGGCATTTAGAAGTTGCCTTTTCCAGGCAGCCAAATTTAAAGACGTGCAGACTGAGCTGTAAAGTCCTCAACAAGGTCAAGACCAAGTCCAGCTCTTCTGACTCTTCCCCACTCCAATGCTCTTTTCCTTACAGCCCCCAGAGACGCAACCAATCCTATCAAAATATTATACAAAGATAAATTCTTCCTTGCAATCTGCCATTTTGAACAACCACCAGCATTTGTTCAAGAGAGAAATAATTTGAGAGTTAAGTGTACTTCACTTGGGAACAAAAGCAGACACAACTCAAACTCTTTAGGTCTCCCTTCTAGCTAAGGGCGCTTCCCAGGAACACAGGATTGGGAACAGCAAGAGGGTCAACATGCCTTTTATTGGCCTTTCTATCTTGCCTCTTCCTGTGAACAAAATCCATCCCGCTCACTCTATCACCTTTTCTTATATGTAATTTGATCAATAATCTCCTCTCTTCATCTAAGAAAGAATCAACAATGAGAAATACATCCACCAACATTAATCACTTTCCTACTTCAGACTCCCATCCTTTCTTCTACTCTGAGCATTCTAAATATAGTTCATGGTCCTGCTGTTTCTCATCTTGCTGTCTTTGCAGACTCTAAGTTCCAATGGCATGTTTCTGCTGTTTTATTATTTGGCGTGACAATGGAAACAGTAATTCTTCCGACTACTTCATGATTAAAAGGAGATTCAGACCGGATAAAATATGTGAAAACACTGTGTAAATTGTAAAGTTTAAGATAAAAGTAGGGGCCGGCTCCGTGGCCAAGTGGTTAAGTTCGCACACTCCACTGCAGCGGCCCAGGGTTCGGATCCTGGGTGCAGACATGGCACCGCTCGTCAGGCCACATTGAGGTGGCGGCCCATATCCCACAACTAGAAGGACCTGCAACTAAGATATACAACTGTGTACGGTGGTGGTGGGGGGGGGGGGGGGGGG